>NC_080680.1:70068308-70693308 GCF_030445035.2 Dasypus novemcinctus
CATGAACAGACCAGAAGTTACCTCTTCTATTTCTTTCTAAATTTTAAACATTTCTTCCTTTTTATATTCTATTTCTATTAAGGCATTATCTGTTATTTTATTTGCTTGTGTGCTTCTTCTAATTTAGTTTCCATTTTTTAAATAAGTTTTTAAATTTCGAATTATTTACATTGTTCTGTCATCACATTTCTAAGATCCATTCTGATTGATGCTGTTCATGACCTTCTGGTGTGGTTTCATAGTAGGAATGTTATTTTACCTTTTATTCTCTTTTTCCTTAAAATCACTTCAAATGGGATTTAACCTCAGTACTTTCCTACCATTCACTGTATTTCCTATTCTTTTAAATGGTGACTTATGCTAAAGGTACCCTTTCTAACTTCATAGAGTTTGCTTTTTCGTTGTTTTCACATGATATAAGCCTGGCTCCTTGATTTCTGTAATTTCCTGGATTTTTACCCCTCCTTGACTTTTACCTGGTTCTACTCATTCCTTTTTCTCTAATATTCCTGTCCTACTCAATTTTGGTACCACCCGAGCAACATCTGTTACAGCACATGGAGATGTATCATGGAGGGATCCCTGGTTGGTTAATTTTGAGGATTTGTAGAGGCTAATATTCTTCAGTCCCTTCAAATCTCATCAGAATCCATGTACTTACCCACTATAAGATTGGGCAAAACTCCAAGTTACAGCTTCTGATTTCAAAATCACCTACTGTGATTTCCATTGAATGCATAGTAGCCCTTCTGAAGATTTCTTATTCTCAAGTCCTGCAAAGACTCTATTATCACAAAGGTCATTTAGCTATTAGTGGTTTGTCTCTACTGGCTTATAATTAGTAATTCACAGGGATACCTTGTCACCAGTTTTGTTTAAATGCTGTACAGCATTTGGGTCTTAATAGTTGGTTGTTCCATGTGTTTTTAAGTGGAGATTTAGAGAGATTCTAAATATATATACTGCTACTGCTACCATGTTCCTAGAATCCTCCAAACAAATCCATTCTTGAGAACCAAAGGTGATTACTGAACAGTGGACTCATTGTCTGATACACACAGAAGTCAGTGCTGTGACACCAGAATTTAGAGAAAAGAAAGAGCTTTATTGCAGGGCAGCCAAGCAGGAAGACATGAATAAAGTTCAAATCAGTCTCTCCAAATCTAAAGAGCTTATGGTTTTTATGAGATTCAAGTAAAGGCAGGTGGATATAGTGACATTTTTGAAGTTAGAATGTTTTAATTGCTTAATAGGTAGTTTGCAAGTATGGGCCTAATAAGACCCTTGATATTTGATAAAAGTTAGCAGCCAAACTGACTGCAAATGAGGGCAATAAATGAGGGTTATAATAGTATTATAAATCATTCAATTAACATAACTATAATAACAAGAAAAATAAATAAGCTAAAATAACTACAATTACAAGTAAAACTGCTGTAGGCAGTGTTCACAGTGTTTAAAATTATTCTGTGACAAAAGACATGCATCAGAACTGTACTAGTCAAATTGAAATCTGTAGTTATTTTATCTACAGTTTAACAATAAATTTGCACTCCTCAGTGCCACCTTAAAAAATTTGGTCTTTGCTTACCTCTTCATTACAACTCCCTAACTCTATAATGTATATGCTTTAGTCATAATGACCTATATACAGTTTCCCAAGCAACTGTATGGCACAAAACTAGCTAGAAGAATAATAGAGATATTTCAGTACAGACCACAATCATTTGAGAGAAATTGGATGGTCATATGATGCTCAGGAAGGCTTTCTGATTGTCCCTTTTCCACATTTTTAATGCCAGTCCTTGTACTGATTCTTAAAAATATTGGGCAATATTGGGTAGTGGGAGGGTTATAGTGTTATAATACCAACACCTGGTTTTGTGGGGCTTAAGACACCAGACCTCATGCCTTCCAAATATATCCTTAAACCAGAAACTGAGCTCATGTGAATTAATCATTTCAGCAGTAGAAAGAGCTTGTTTTCTATTATCTACAGCCAACAGATGCAAGTAAGCCAAATTCATCACTCATCATATTCATTTTTTTAAAAGTGAAGGTTTATATTTTAGGATAACCAGTGGGAAAGTTGGAAGTAATAGCACCTGTTACCCATCCCATCTAATCTCCTACTTTAGATCCCAAGTCAGTATGCTTCTCTGGTGTAAGAAACTGCACTTGGAAAAGGGAATTATAATAATAAATTCTCTTGGACAACACTTTGTTGCCTAGCCTCTGCCTCTGATATCTTGTTCAAAGAGGAGAGGGGCGTGTCAAGAACCTGAGTTGAGTTTCAGAACATCAGGTAAAAATGTAGGGCACACGCTCTTCAGGCAAAGTCTATGATTATTGCTCAGATGCTTTATGGAGGTTCAACGGTTCTCCTGCCTTCAGAAATAGACTTTTCTTACCATTGGTACTTCTTATCCAAAGATTGTACAGAAGTCATAACCCACTTAGAATGGGTCTAGTCACTCCTAGGACTACTTTATTATTAACGTAATTATCTCAGTCTTACTTGGTGAAGTCAAGTTGATAAGCACTGAAGCAAAACAAGGAAACATCTACTGAAGAGAACGAGAATTTATCTACTTCCTTCATTTAAAGGGAGCATTCCAAGTCTAAACATTTTAACTTTATTGATTATTTCTCTTTTTCCCAAAACAAGAAAAAAAAACATTATTTGAGAAATCCATCTATGTTTTCTGTAAACTCCACTCCATCTATCTTTAAGATCTTTTAACAACTTTCTACCTAGTCCTTCAAAATTTTGTTAAAAAATTTCTTCCTTATCCACCAAGATTCTGTTAATTTTCCATCTTCTGTATATTCACAACACTTTGTACATACATCTGATGGCTTTTATTTTACTGTGGAAAAGTGATTTGATCTGATGTCTTTGTGCTTTTTTTCCTCTCTATTAATCTCCAACTTCCTTCTGATCAGAAGCTGAGTCTTATTCTTCTATATTTCTAAGTACAGCACAGTTACCAGGCACATAGTCTGCATTTGCTCAGTCAATGAATTATTGCATTAATGGAAATAATATGACTGTTACTAGATAATGTATATATATAAATTACTTTTTTTGCAACAAATTTACATACCAATTCTATTATTTAACCCTTTTTCAAATTGAGGGAACTGAGATCCAGAAAGGTTAAGAAATTTCCACAATAATGCAATTGATATGTAACTGGATGATATTTACAGAGCACTTTAAGAAAGAGTATTTTAAGGAGATGAAAGAATAATTAGACATAGAAGTGAGCATGCTTATGGAAAATCAGGTAGCACAATTCTGTCAAAGTCCAGTCAGGAAAGCTATAACCATACTAGATATTTCAACAGAAATAGGGTATTGATTACAAAGGCATTGAAAGGCTAAAAGATCCTAAAGATAACACTCAGCAAATCCAGAGATGATAACTGCAGAAAGCTGTTACCATTCATATTGCTTGGGGGAACAAAAGGGAACAGGTAGAATTACCAAAAACTTAGAAACTCGAAGATAGGACCCTTAGACAGAGTACACACTCAGATATCTGAAAAGGAAACCCTACCTGCCTATTCCAGCTATCCGGGAAGGAGCATATTGGGCTTAGCACTGGTATTGTTGAAAGAGCCTAAAGGTAATTACTTTTGCTGAAGCATTGCTGACAAGAAAAAGAGGAATTATGTCCATTATGTCCTCTGCCTGCCTTTCAATCTCCCTCTAGTGGTTCTTATTGGTGAAACCAACAGAAACTAGTTGGCAAGGAAGTCTAAGAAATGTAGTTTATGGGGTCCTAGTCTCAGCACCATAAAGCAGAGTCCAGAGTGTAGGTTTGGAATTAAGACAACTGGCAAATAACTGGTATGTCCAGTATGGGTGCAATTTGGATTTTTTGAACAATTTAGATGCAAGGGAAAGATAAAGCAGGGAAAAATCTTTCATTTCTCAAATACTCACTGGACACCAGGCACCATGTTAAGATATGTTAAAACATTACTAATTCAACACGTATTTACTGAGCATATACTATGCTGAGCCACTGAAAGAAGATACAATGGTGAAAAGATACACAATATCCTTCTTTTCATGAAATTTAGGGACTTGAAAGAAAAACTGACAAATAAATATCCCAGTATAATAACACATGTACCTATCTCACTTGAGATAACAACCTTGAGAGTTAACATTATCCTCCTTTTCAGATAAGGAAACTAAGGCTAAAGGAGTGTTTTAATTTTTCCAGGATTGTAGGCACCTAGTGGCACAGATGAGATCCAAATCTAGAAATGTAAGACTCTGGGACCTAGAACTTTTGCTGGTATGCCATGGCTCTTCTTGCTGAGTGAAGGAAGGCTGAAATGGCACCTTGCTTTGCAACTTCTGCTGAGTTTTTCAGGTTCTCATAGGAAAAAAAATTAAAATAAATCCTTTCATTTGACACCTGTATTTTAACTTCCTCAAAAATGGCAAAAGAAAACCTTACATAGATATCCATGCCAAGGAAAATATAATTTTAATAATTTTAACAAAGTTCTTGTACTTTACATCTGTACAGCCACATTTTCCTCCTCTTTCTGCATTTGGTACTAACTAGACACTTATCCTGTTGATTAGTGGGTTTTGAAAAAGGCCTTATCAATCCTCTAGTATGTCTCCCTGAAAAAAGCACGGTGACAGAATTTCAACTACAAGAAGCATTGCTAGAGGCTAGAGAGGTTCTCTTTTGTGCCAGATAAACGAAGGTGATTTTTTTGTCATTTAAAAACTCTGTTAGCTACTTTTTGTGGTTGCCAAGCTTTGAGATGTATGAATGGAGTCACTGGAAAAAGAGAGAGAGCAGAGTTCACCAGTGTTCAAAGGAATCTTGTGATTCTAACCATTTGATTTACACATAAAGAAACTGTGACACTGAAGAAGTTCAACGACTTAACTCAGTCTTCCATTTTAGGCTTGCTAGGGAAGAAAATCTATGACTTTTAAGATCATGATTATGGTTATGATCCCTTTCCATGATGCCATATAAGTTAAACACATTCAGTTCCTTGAACTGCTGAAAGAATTGGTACAAAGGTTTAATAGCACTTAGAGACCTCAGGAGTGAAGATATGGCTTAGAAATTCCTTGAGACCTAGAAAGTAGCCCCTAGTAATCTCTTCATTTGTGAGGGGTAATTTGAAACAGAGACTTTGGGTGGGGAAGAAGAATCAAAATTAACAATTTACAATACAAAGCTGGAATGGGTGGAACTGCAAGATGAAAAGAGTTTGGCTGTAGAACTTTGGATAAAGCCTTGGAGATAAAGAAAATTCTCAAAATCATCCTGGCCATTGCAGTCTGACTATTGTTAGTGCATAGAGGCTCCGAATGTTATGAAGAGGATGTGGTCAAAGTAGAACTTTTTAATATGTTGTGTGCCTTGATATGAAAAGACAAAAGCTACAAACTGGGTTTTATAGCCTTATATGTAGCCCTTGGAAGTTGCATTGACTGCTCATAATACTATGTCAATCAGTAGAACAAAGTTGCCAGATAATTGTTCTTTCTAGGTAGTACTTCAGTGAACATGGAAAAGTTCATTAATTACTGAGTAGATAATAACTGGCATGAGCATACCAAGACTAAGCTCACACCATAAATAAATTCTAATACACTAAAAATAGATCAGAGAAGGTAGCAGAATCCACTGTGCATCCTCTAATATTCTGAGCAAGAGTGATGATCTCTACAAGGGGAGCCCATCTGTTCTCTAGAGCCTCAGACTCCAAATTATGCCAGGTTTAAAGAACATCTCTTCTGGCTCCGGTTTTCAAGTCAGAGAGAACTAGGTTCTGGTCCTGGATCCTATGCTAAACCAGTATGACCTTGAGAGAGTTACCTAGCTTCTCTGTCTTAACTTTCTTTAACTTCAAGATAAAAATATTCAATAAGGTCCTCAGAGGTTTGCTGTGGTATTTACTGAGATAATTAAGATGAAGTTCCTAGTATAGTGCCTGGAATATAATAGAAATCTTACCTCCTAGTGTTATTGTACAAAGTTGATGGAGTCTGACTTATAAGATAAATATGTAGGTAATTCAATTCTTTTTAGCACCCTCTTTGAATTTTCTTTAAACAGAAAAGGGAGAAATCCTAAGTAGCTTCCATGAGATAAATGCATGCATTCATATTATCTGATATATAAGCAACTACTACTGGAGAATGAATGGAAAAGAAAAATAGACATATTCATGACTACTTGAAACTTAGTCTAGTAGAGAACACAATGTGTTTAATTATATATATGTGGGGGGATGTGTGCATACATTTGTAATTTATTTGACATTTAATCAAACAAAATTAGGCCAATATGCAATTAGAGATTGTGGTGATTCCTAAGAAGGAAAAGTACATGAAATGTTGCGAGCATATTTCTGGAGGACCATAATAAGTCCAGACATTTGAAAGACTCCCATGAGTCCACCCTGCTATCTGAGAGGTAAAGAGGAGGATGCTTGGTAAAAGGGTGAGGAAGAACATCTTGTACTTGGCCGGAATGCAGGAAAGAACCTGGGACCTTTTGATGAACTATGTGAGAGACAATTTTGGCAGGAGCACAGAGAATGAAAGGCACAGAGGCAAAATATAACCTTGGAGGTGAAGAAAGAAGACAGTTCATTCACAGCATATAGATCTTAGTAAAGGTGTTCCTTATATTAAAATATTTGAAGGACCTTAAGTGGGGAAGTGACATTATTGAAATTGAATTTTTAAATGCATACTCTGAATGATCCTGAAGGATGAACTGGAGGGAGATAAAAGTTGATGCTAAGAGATAAATTTCAAGGCTATTGCAGTTGTCCAGTAAAGAGAGGTGGTAGCTTAAACTAGTTGATGATGATTAAAAAAGAAAGAAGTAGATGGATTCAAGAGTTAAGAAGAATATTCATCATTTGAGCATATCTGTGGACTAGATATGAAGGACAGGAGGAGGTGGAGTGACAAATGAAGACTTGATTGGGATGGAAAGAAGAGAGAGAGAAAAGCAACCATAAATGTGCCTACCATGTCACTACAGTTTACTCTGACTATCACATTGCCTCATTCTAATTCTTACCAGGAGAGAGGCTATGTAGACTGGAAGTACATTGCTCCTTTGTGTTTTTTTTCTCTTGTGTGGATAGGTCATATGTGTGGACATTTTAATGACTTGCATAACCTTATGATGCAGCCTGTTTTAGCAGGCTCTTGGATACTGTCCAAAGGTCCTCACCTCCTAATACTCACACACTTGTATAGTTTCTTCCCATTTTGAATGCAGTCTGGCACCTGTGCAGCTCACAGAATACAGTAAAAGTGACAGACTGAATCATAAAGGGCATTGCAGAATCCACCTTATCTTTTGAATTGCTCACTATGGGGGAAACCTACTGTGCTATGAAGACACTAAAGTCTGTGGAGAGGCCCATTGGGAAAGGAACTGAGGTCCCCCACCAACTTCCAGCAATAGCTTGCCAGCCATGTGAGGGAGTACCATTAAGGTATATCCTCCAGTGTCATTCCGATGACTGTAGCCCCAGATAATATATCATAACAACCACATGAGAGGTGACAGACAGCAAGCAAAAACTGCCAGCTTAGCCCTCCCCAAATTCTTGGCCAACAGAAACCATGAGAGGTAATCAATTGTTATTGTTTTTTAAGCCACTAAAGTTAAACATGATTTGTTACAGTAAGAGATGACCAATATACAGAAGAGATGAGTTTATTCAAGTGATATGTATTTAGTGAACATCTAATATGTACCAGGCACTCTGAAAGACAAAAAAGATAAAATACTGAAATAGTCTATGAATCTAGAGGAAGGAACAGTAATATTTTGTATTTTATAATATGACAATTTTAATGTGAGTGTGCATTGCTATGGAGAAATTTAAGATTGTGGGTGACCTTGAATGCTTATCACTGTTCTTGACACTACATGATACTCTATACAGAGTAGACACCCTGTAAAAGTTTATTGATTTGAATGATATTGCAACAAAGATATTTCTCTAATTGTCAATCAGAAATAAGATAAATGAAAAAGAATTCTATTCTTGATTCAGTATTGGGTTTTATATACTGCACCTATTTGGTGTTTGTAGACATCTCTGATTCCACACCTACATAGAGTAAATGGAAATAGGCCTGGGCCTCACAATGCAGGTTGATGATAGGTCCTTCTTAGAACATACCACTGACTTTGGAACCAGTCAAGTGGTTTCTCCTTTCCTGCATAGATCATTCCTATTATACATTATGATGTTTGTTCTCTGAGGACTATTATTTATTGGCATCACCTTTTCTTAAATGGACAAAAATGATAATAGTAAATAGTATGGGGTGGGAAAGCCAATAGAGGCATTACATATATACATATGTATATATGTATACATATATACATCCTCCATACACTTAAAAATCTAATTAACTGATTATAGTAATAAATTAACCTCAAATTCTTACCTACGTAAATTTAAGCAAGGCTAAACCAGTTTTCTTAGATCTATATTAAAATTATGAGCTGAAGGGAATATGTTGGACCCAATCAAACTAATTAGTTCTACTATGGAAAACTAACATACTTTGTGCCATGTTATTATGAAAGGATGCTCCAAGGGATAATGGAGAGAGAGGAATAAATAACCTACAGCTGCAATGACTTGCAAAATGTTAAATGACTGGAAAAGTCCAGGTTTAATGGAAGCAAAAATTAATCTGTCCTTTTTTTAAGTAGTTAATAACAATCTTCATGAAGAGGTAGAGAGAAATTATTAAAATCCCAAGACATACTAAATTAGAACTGTTGCCAGCACCAGGAAGGACAAAGCAATTATACAAAAGGAAAAAGAAAGGTTAGCCATATGGACTAGAAATAACAAGATCTGATGAACTTAAACAGTGCTAAATAATGTTTAAAAATAATGATTTAGAATAAAAGTCTATTCAGTTGAAGAGAAATAATTGGGAAGTTGCAAGAAAAAAAAATAAAATATCAGGTATCACAATGTAAAGTTAATGAGAAAAATAAAGTGACATTAGTAAACAATGGAAAGGTGTCATTGGCTTGCATATGGAATAATAACTTGTTATGGTTTTTTGAGACATAGAATATGAGCCCTTTCTAAAAGTAACCATGCTGCACATATACTGAAATCTCTGTATGAAGCATGAAGACTGTTAGGGAGAAAACAAGTGAAAAAATAAAATAAAATTTAGCCAAAGCAAAAATTTTAAAGTCTTTTTAATTTTTGGTGTAGACAAAGAGCAGAATCTTGATATTCATGAGGATGCTGAGAATTTCTCAAGCATTAGGAAAGTACACAATTTGTCCCTAAAATGCAGTATAACAAAGGTTCATCAGAGTTGATGTTTAAAAAGACACTGACAGTCTGAGATGCAGAGAATACCACACTTCTTCCCTCACTCACTGCCTAATTCCAGCATCCATGATTCTAATTTTTGTCTCACTGAAGTAACAGGTTACACATTACAATATGTTATAGACTATTGGGGTCATATACAAATAGGTTTAACTGGTGGGTTTCCAAATTTACATAAAAAAATTTTCTGGAGTAGTTATTACAGTGGAAATTTCTAGGCTCTGGAACTCTGTGATATAATAAGTATGCAAGACGCTTTAGATGCAGGTAGCCCTCAAACTACATGAGGGGTTAATATTAAGTGTACAATTATAAGGGTGTAAGTATTTAAGTGTGTAATTCCAATTCTAATTAAGTGTGTCCTTCATTATATCCTGATCCAATGATAGCAAATGGAATGACACGACACCCTAGGGATAATGAGCTGGCAATTAAATGTCACGTGAATTGAAAACAAAAATAATGTTTCATAATGAAGGCATTTCTGAAAGTTTTGATGTAACTATAAGACAAGAAGAGGAGATAGACCCTCTTGCATTTCCTCTATATCAGGATTCTCATGACTGTAGAAATTATTCTTGTAAAACAGTTCAGACTTTTTACCTTTTTAAACTTGAAAGTAAAAATGCTTACTCATGTAATATAAGAAACCATCCTTCTTTAGCAGAAGAACAAGTAATAATTATGGCTCTATAAATTGACTTGTAGGGTTTCATCAATTACAAAACCAAATAGCATGACTTCTCATTATTATTATGTTAAAGTGCATAAATAAATCAACAAGAGTTTTCATTGTATTGACTATTTATTTTAGAAAAAAGTATGCCCAGTAGGTATACTTGGATAAATGCCTCTGTGTTTTGTGGCTCTTCCAGTAAAACTGTTTTGTTATTAAAGGATATGAGATGAGATAGCTTTGCCTTCCATATTCCCTGTTTTGCATCTTAGTAGCAGATATAGATCTGCTCTAACTTTGGGACTCAGTAGTAATAAATAAGCTATTAACTACACTGAGAAAGAGTATGGTAATGTGTAATCTCAATAATTCTGCAGCATATGTGATTAAATTACATTTCCAATTGAGCAAAAGAAACCAAGGTAGCAGAAAAATAAAAATAAAATGAAATAAATTGAATTAAATAAAAAAAATAAGATCCATTTCTCTTGATAATAGAGTGAGAAGACTCACGGTCAGAGGAAGCACTTTAATTGGAGAAAAATAATGCAGTCATTTAAAATAACTTCATTTTGCTTATATTTCTGTTTTAGGGAATGTTTTGAAGCCAACAATATCATAGCTAGTGCTGTTCTTTTATCTTTTAGGAATGATACTACATGAATATTTCCTCTTTTTTTTTTTTTTCATCTAAAAATGGTGTCAGCTGAAGGTGAAGCCTTTCAAAGCTGCTATCTCAGCTCATTGTAAAGTTAGCTTGTGAGGGGTTTCTCACTGATCTTCCCATAGGGCAGTGGACTGGATCCCAGCCAAACAGCCAGAACGAGGACCAGGGTTCCACAGCCCTGGTGATAACAAAGTTATGCTACCTAGGGTCATTTGGAAGAGAAAGAAAAAGAAGGACCGATCCAAGTCTACTAGGGAGAAGTAAGGGTCTCAAATTCCAAGCACAAAAGTGAGACCAAATCTGAGTTGTAAGAGAGTGAAGATGTAAGACAGCAATAGAATTAGGGCAAGAGCCCGACAGTAACAAACAGATTCATTTCACTCATTTGCTGCTAACAGCCTTTGGGTATCCTGCATTAATAGAGTGACTTTTTTCACTTCAATAGGGATTATGATTTATGGGGTTTCACTTCGAGGTAGAAGAACTAACTGAATTCTCTACATCCAGTTTAAAGAGAACTAGTTAGATTTAGTATATAAGAAATTTGCAAGTCAATATTTACTTGATGCCTCTGCTCTCCCAGGTTGAGAGGGGACCTGATCATAGGGTCACTTATCAGTCTCATCTATCCATGAGAAATGAAGATCAATATAACTCCATTACTTTACCAGAGCATCTTTTAGATTCGAAGAAGATTCTTTGATTAATCTGGCATACCATCTTCAGTGAATGCTTATTATTACTATTTTTATGTGGGACTATCTGAGGGTCAAAAATATAATGGTCTTTAAGTGGAAAATCTTCTCTTGTGTCCTTGGAGAATCTGTGGAACTTAATGAGTAAGAAAAGCAGAGTCCACACAGAATCCAGCCAGTCACGCTTTTAAGTGGCAAGGCTAGATTTTTAAAGAACACCCTTTTTTCTTCGTGGTTTCTGATTCTCACTTAAAAGCATTATATAAAAAAGAAGATAGTAATAATAAAACATAACAAGGTTAATTTATTAGTATATGCATGGAAAAGAGATCAAATCATTTAAATACACAGCTATGGTCAACATACAAATTGATTCAAATATCAAACAATCTCAAAGAATCAAATAAGGATATTTTTCCTGAATTTTTAAAATTGCTTAGAGCAATATTGATTGTCCCATAACAGAAACTCAGAAGTCACTCACAAGCAGTACTTCTGAGTAGACAAAGTTGTATATGAGATCCTTATCAATGTTGACATTGTACATAAAAAACAGACAGAGGGATCTATACCATACATTTCAGGAGACTTTAGTGCATTACAGAAGAAACACTGTTCTTTCCTTTTGCTTTCTGGACTTAGTCCCTATACATCTCTGGACTTCAATATTTTCATATAAAAAGTAGAAATTAGAGGAATCACTTACATATATTTACACCAATGTGAAGATCAAAGAGAAAATTAAGTATACAAACGTTTTATACAAATATGAGCTGAAAAGTACTGTAACAAATATGAGTAGTTACTACTTTACTAAAGAAACAGTAATGTTTTCTGTACCTACAGGACTCCGGTTATTGCTTTCTGCAATGATATGGATCAGCCTGACATCTATAGCATCTATATTCTAGCCTTCACCTCCTTATTTTTTGACAACCCATCCTTAGCCTGTCCACACAAGCAAATGCCAACCTCATTAGCACTCCTTCACAAACTAATTTGTGAAATTAGTGAAACTATGCCAACAGGTGATCATAGAGGTAGTTATATTTCTCCTGGAAAAGGATCTTGACTTTAGAGGATACTGAAATATTTTATGTGTTGTGTTAGTGACTGGACTCCATGGTACTTGGGAGACCCAGAATCTGAATTTGATCCTTCTCTACTCTCTATCACCAATTGGATAGACCAATTAAGTTTGCACAGTTCCATAGTCTTAGACTTTCATTCTGACACCAGCCAACTTAAAATGGCATCCCAGAGAAGAGATGCTAGAGAATTCAGTTTCCATTGGGAAATGCACAATATTAGAGAACCAATTTTTATATGTCAGTAATAACTCCAACTTTTGGAGCACATGCCAGAAATTATGACAATGTTTATACACATGAAGCAGGATGAAAATTTGAAGTAGTAATATATGTGTTATCTTTCCCTGGATTAACCTCCTTTTAATTCCCACTCATCCAAACCTTCATTCAAGTTTAAATACAGGATTTCTGATTACTTTCTTCAGAAGAGTTTGTGGAAGGGTGATTTGTTTTCAAAATTCCACACCTAATGAGGAAATAATATTGGAAGCTCCTGAGAGAAACATGGAACAAAGGGGATTAGGTCTATCGACTAAATATAAAGTAGAACCAGAATTCTCCTCATGCCTTTGTTGGAAAAATTGTTTGGCTTAAGGAAGAAGCAAAGGGAGAGAAAGAAAATTCTATTGATCCTAAAAGCAGAAAAGAATTAAAAAATCCATTCCCTGGCTTTCAGTGATAAAGGCAACAGGACCAGAGAAAGGGGTCCCCAGGAGATAGGCCTTTAGGGAACTTCACCAAAGATTCTCTACTCCAGCTTAATAAGGAAGAAGAGAGAATCAGAGGCCTTGGCCTCTGAAGGTGACAGGTATGCAGATGAATGGCCATCTTGGAGGCTATCTGGGCTAAGTTATGATAAGGACCAGACTGTTTCTTCTCTCATTAAGACCTCATGGACAATATCTAGCACTGTATGATGTCCTTAAACAGCAGATATTCCACCCCAAAGAAAGTGGTAATAAAATTCCAGGCAGGAAATAAATTGAATTTTTGTTTTTCTATCTCTGCCAGCCCAATACAAGGCTTCAGAGTCAGAAATTGCAATGAGTTAAGGAAAACAAAAAAATGTTGTTTACTTCCACTCTGAATTTATAGGCCTAGATTCATACCCCCTACATATTTAAGATACCAACTAATCCCTACAATAGCATTATGAAATAGGAATTGCTCTGCATAGTTTATCTATGAAAAAATCTGGATAGAGAAATTTAAGTAGTTCCTGGAGACAACATGGCTAGTTTATGATGGAGCAGGGATTCAGCCTCAAGTTTGTTTGACTCCAAAGCTATCTTATCTACTATTCTATCTTCTGATATTGAATAGATTGGGCAAAATTCAGAGTTGGCTGATTACACTACTGACTTTACTTAAAGTTAATATGAAGCTGTGTGGCAATCTTTTTAATATTAGCAAAGAGAAAAGAAAGAGATGTTCTTTTTTGTCAAAAAAGAAAACCTTATTAAACACTATATTTTATAAACGTTCATGCTTGCCTTTTATAGCTGCAATTACAACATTGAAACACCAACCAGATTTCTCACAGGCATTTTACAGCTTAATTCCTGCACATGGTTCTGCTTAGGGGTGGTTCAGAAAGGAAAATGTCCATGAGGGATAAAGATCCAACTGTAGTTATCGAGTAATTTTCTGAAGATTAGAGACTTAGCTGGTCTGAAGAAAGCATTGGCAAGCCCCAGGAGTAGAGAAGGCAGCTGGGAACAATTCAGGGCAACTCCCTGGGACCCCACATGTGTCAGTAGGAGGCAATCACCAAATGGATGCTGAAAAAGCTGCCAGCAGAGATTGGCTCTCATGCACCAAGGCCAAGGCAGAAACAAGTTGCAAGGCAGTGGTGCCAGCTGGAAAAGCACTGCCCTGTGGAAGGACGGAGATGAGCTATTGTGTTGGGTGCCAGAAAAATAATCTCTGAAATGTGCAGTAAAAGTGGTGGTGTGGACATGGGCAACTGAAAAAAATGATGCAAGGGAAGAATGCAAATAGGAAAATTGAAAGCAGGAAGAAATGGGCGAAGGAAGAAGAGGGATCAAAGGAAAGATATTAGCCCAATTGACTTAAGAAAGTAGGCCAGTTAACAAATTACTGAAAAGAGAGCCTGGCTTAGTTCATTTTGAATCAACTATATTAAAACCATCAGGGGAGAAAAGATAGTAGAGAAAAAAATGTTTATGTGAGGAAGGGAAAGATAATACAGGAACATATAATAAAAATCAGACCAACCTGATTTTGAATTACAGATCCACCATGTTAAAATGCATGACCTTGAGGCTATTCTACAATTCTTTTTGAACCTCAGTTTTCCCTTGTGTAATAAGGGTATGACTATACAGTAATGATAATTATTATTATCATTATTACTATTAAATCTATGCTCTAATAAGCACTCAGTACATGTGGTGTGCTAAGTATGTTAAATTGTATTCTCTCATGCAATTGTTCCAATATCTGAATGAGGAATCACATATAGAGCTTGTTGTAAGGCACCAGAATCATAATAGGTACTCAGTAAATGATGGTTGCTGTTAATAATGCCAATGATATTGGATCTTTTTGTCTAGTTAATTCCTAAATCAAAGATATTCTCACTGGATATCAACAATTATCCTCATGCCAGATGGTGTTGGGAACCACTCTGTGGGAATAAAGGATTCTAATTCTACTTCTTACATTAATTTCAGATAAAGTCAATCTCAAACAGATCGAAAACTTGCAGAGGGGCTACAGATACCTTGAGATCAGCCAGGATTCCTACTTGCTCTATATCCTGAACTGGAATTTCCCTTTAAGGCATGCAGTCATTTCTCTTCACTGACACTGGATAAGATATCTGTTCAAGACAGAAGTTTCATTCTTTCTACTACCCACTGGCTGGCTGAAAATGCATTCTTTACTCTTTCACTTCTACACACATTTTCACTAAAAGGTGTGTGCATAAGTACCACGAGAAAGTTGTTGAGTCAATGAAAGTGCTGTTTGTAATTATCATGATATCCAGCTCCTGCAGGAAATAGAGTGTTCTCCCTTTAACTCAGGCATGTCATTTTTGTGAAATGACACCTCCTCAGAAAATCCTCCCAAGTGAACCTATCTAAATTAAATCTCTGTTACTCCCTATCTTATTACTTCTCAAAATTTTTATAATATTTTACTGTTTTTCCTGCTTACTTTTCTTTGTCTATGGTCTCCACTGTACCATAAGTTCTGCAAGGACAGGAACCATGTCTGTATTGTTAAGCATTTAGAAATATCTACTGAGTACATACTAGGTGCTAGCCACTGTTCAAGGCCACTGGGATACAGCAGTGAACTGACATCCTAGCATAGAGAAACAGACAGACAGACAAAAATGGCAGGTGGTGAAGTTACAACAATGTGGTAATCTGAGGGGAAAAGGAGTGCTTCAAGGATGCAGCAATGATAATTTAGTGACATGGGTTCTATTTTTTCAAAGGTAGTCAGGGAACTCTTCTCCATAAATTGACCAATGATGGTAAATGGGGAAGGGCATTCCCGGTAGAAGAAACTCTTAAGTGTACAGACCATGAGGCTGACATGTGTTTGGTGTGTTCATAGAAGAGAAATCAAGCCTTGTGGTTAAAATGGGATAAACAAGGAGTAGAGAAGAAGAGATGATATTCGAGGGAGTGGGAGCAATATGAGAACTAAAAATGGACAGCTGGACTTGTCAATATGGGGGTATCTGATAACTTTGATATGAACAATTTTATAGAATAGTGGGGATGAATGAGAGATTGGAGTAGGTTCAAGAGAGCTTGGGAGAAAATGAAGGGAAGTATACATCAGTTATTCAAGAAATTTTGTTCAAAGGTGGATTAAACAAATGGGGCTGTCATTGGAGAGTGATGAGGGGACAGAGGATGTATTTTTGTAAGTGGGACCCCACTTGTTTAAATGAAGAATCATATTTATAGGAAGGGAAGAAAACTGGTGCTGCAGGAGGATAGAATTTACTATCCAAGAGAGGGAATTCTCCATGGATAGGAGCTGAGAGAGTTCCCTTATTGAAACAGAAGGAAAGGGAGAGTGTTGGGGTACAGGTGCAGGGACAATAGTAGATTCAGTGTGTGGGCATGTATAAAGTTTTCTCCAATTCCTTCACTGATCCTCGGCAAAAATCAGAGTGCTTAGCATTTAATAGATGTTAAAAATTGTTGAATGAATGGTTGTACATTATTAAACCTGATTCCAGAGGACTTCCTAAAAATAATGCTCTGAAGCAGGATTCTCCTTGCATTTTAGCTTAAACCTGCACTATGAAATGGAAAAGAATAAGAGAAAAGGTAGAATCTTTTCAAATAAGCTTTAAAGATTTACTCTATAACCTCCACCCCTTGCCTTTTCTTCTAAAACAAAGATGTGACTAGAAAGGTACGGGATGTTGTACTTTTATTATGGAAGTAATTGGATATCTGTGACTCCTCTTATCCTCTCATAATATCTGTTGGATATAACTCTTGCCTTTCACATCTTGGCTACATTCCCAGAACTGTATGTAAAGTGTTTTCCTGAAATATTGAAAAGGAACCTACACTTTAAGTTCATCATCTCTTTGCCTGAAAAGCAGCTTATTCTTTTCCTGTTGTGACTGCATTTTGCATGAGCTTTTCTCTTCTTTTACTATCTACATTAAAATTTGGAAAATGCAAGTTGCATTCAAGCCAAGCATGTTATGGTAGATAATGAAAAGACAGATGTACCAAAAAAGAATGGGAAATAAAGATGACTGGAATGAGTTTCTAAGGTGAATTGAAGAAAGGAGAAGGGTTTCAATACTCATTAGATCCTACTAGGTGTTAGGCTCTTTACACTTATTTTTATTTAGTCACCACATACACATATACACACACACACAAACTGGCAAGTAGATATTGTTATCCACATGTTACAAGGAGTGAAACAGAAGTTTGAGGTTAAAAAGTAATGATTTGTGCTTTTCAAGTACATATTATGTACCAAGTATAGTGCTAAATGCTTCATTCCCTTATCTGCTTTAATCTTTGAATAACCCTGTAAAGTAGTTTTCTTTATTCCATTTTAAAAGATAAGGAAAATAGAACATAAAGAGGTTTAATAACTTACTGAAGTTGATACAACTAGTAGGTAAGAGGGCAGGAATTGAAAACCAGATGTGTCCTTCAAAGG
The DNA here is from genome assembly GCF_030445035.2 of Dasypus novemcinctus. Classification (NCBI taxonomy): domain Eukaryota; kingdom Metazoa; phylum Chordata; class Mammalia; order Cingulata; family Dasypodidae; genus Dasypus; species Dasypus novemcinctus. Next base: position 70,086,015 of record NC_080680.1, read on the forward strand.
AAGCAGAGCCATCAAAGAATTAAGATAAACTAAATATCATTATTGGATACATTTGATAAATAGCATGAATAGACCAGCAATCCAGTTGATTATGTGTACTAGCGAAGTCACAGTCAGTTATATCTAGTTGCATTCCTCCAAAAATAGGGAATATCCTTTTGCTTCAGTTTACTAGTCTGTTATGACAAATCCACACAATGAATTGACGTAAACAACAGGAATTTATTGACTCAAGATTTCAGAGGCCAGAAGTCCAAATCAAGCTGTTGGCTAGGCTTGCATCCTTTCAGGGTCAGTGGCATTCTAGCTGACTGGCATCCTTAGATTCCTTGGTTTTCCAGTCTTCACCATTCTCTTCTGGGTTCCTGCTGACTTCCAGATTTCTGCTTCTCTCCATGGCTTCCTCTCAACTCTGGCATCTAGCTTCTTTCTCTTTTTAGGCCTCCAATAATGCAGTTTCAGACTCAATCTCATTCTTTTGGGCCACACTAAAGATCTTCAAGAGATCCTATTTACGATAGGTTCATATCAACAAAAAAGAGGAAAAGATTAAGGAAATGTCTGAGTTGGGGTACATAACTCAATCTACAACAGTATAATGTAGTCGAGACCTATATTAGTCAGGGCTCTCCAGAGAAACAAAGCAAAAAAGAAACAACCAATCTACCAATAAATTAAGAGACTTATTATAGGAATTGGCTTATGCAACCATGGGGATTAGTCAATCCAAATTCCACAGGGCAGACCACAAATTGAAAACTTAATGAAGATGGTGTTTAATTCCTCAGCAGAAGCTAAACGACTGAAGTAGAGATAGAAATTGTTCTTTCTGACTGCTGAAATTCTCAAATCCGCTTTAAGGACTCTCGCTGATGGGATGAGAAGATTCCCCTTCTTTGCTGAGGGACATCTCCTTTGTTGATCATAGGTGCAGTCAGCCTTAGATAGAATCAACTTACTTTGGATGCTAATTTATCAATAAAATATCCTCATAATAACAATCAGAGCAGTGATTGCTGGACCAAACAACTGATCACCACAGATAGTAGATACATAAAATTAATCATCATACCTTCTATTTCTAAATCTCTGTTAATGCCTTTTGACTAATGCACTGGCAGAAAATGTATAAGATGAGCCTAGATTCTTAATATTCAATCCAAAATGAGGAAGATCTTGTCCTATAGACCCCTCAACAAGTAGCCAGGTAAATTACAATGGGATGTAAATAGAGAAAACTTTATGTACAGTATGTAAATGTATATGTGTGTATTCATAAATGTGTAAGTTTTTCAGCTGTAATTTCTTCATAGATAACCTAGGAGACACAGTAATTAGAACACAGTCTTTACAATCAAATCTGAGTTGGAGTCCTGTCTTCCCACTTTTTGGGTATAGGACTTGCACAAATTACTTAGCTGAAGTCTTATGGTCTTCAGTCATGAAGAAGGCAAGATGCTATTACCTACCTCACAGGATTACTGGAAAAAGTATTAAAATAATGCATTCAATAAAGTGTTGCTGCTGCTGCCGCCCCAAATGCCATTTAGAAATAGAGTAAGTCACTAATGGTCACTTTAGAATTTGTGGCAAGCAGGCAGATCTGACCTCAAATAGAGTGCTGGTTTTCAAGGAAATTTTAGAAAGGCTCTGATTATTAAGGATGATGCAGATAAATCAAAACATAGGCTGCATGACTTAATTGCATTTCATATCTAATTATATCTCAGGTACTGACTATATGTTACAGTTACCATTTCTTCCTCAAAGAAAGGCTTATGTCTATAATCCCAATGATGTGGAAAACAAAGATGCTTAAAAATGGCCAAGATCTTAGTAAATGTGAACAGGGTCAATGTACTCATCCAAGGTAATTTTTTTTTTCAAATCAAGAATTGTCTGAAATTATTTGTCAAGTTGGAGAGATGGAAAGAAATAATTTTGTAACAAATCCATTTTATTGTTACATATTTATAAAGCATAAATCCATCCAAAGTATACAATCAATGGTATTTGGTATAATCACATAGTTGTGCATTCATCACTTCAATCATTATTATTTTCATTATTCTAATAATAGTAAAAACAAAACAAAACAGAGAAACAGCAATAAAAAACTCATCACCTCAATCTTTAAATGCTTCCCCTGCCATACATAGCTATTCTGTTTCCATCTCTCTAATTTATTTGCATTTATATTTTGTAAAAACAGTCTTATATATGCAATATCAACCATATTTATATTTCACTTGAGGTTCACTGTGTTATACAGTCCCATGTTACATTTATTGACTTTCCTTCTAGTAATAACATGACCTTAGGCTTTCCCTTTTATCCACTGCCATATCCATAAAACAACTCTGCTAGTTACAAACACTATGATGTGCTTTTACCATTTCTACTCATTTCCAAAGGTTTACAAACAGTCTTTTTACCAATTCTGCACAGATTAACCCTCAGCTTTCCATTCTCTACTCTCATTCTATTTTCTGGTGACCTATATTCTAATTATTAACTTCAAGAGTTTACACAATATATTTAATTCAGAATAGCACAATCATACCATATTTGTTCTTTTGTTTCTGGTTTGCATCATGCAACATAATGTCCTCCAGGTTCATCCATGTTGTTATATGCTTCATGACTTCATTTCTTCTTACAATTGAATAATATCCCATCATATGTATACACCACAGTTTTTTATCCATTCTTTGGTTGATGGACACCTGGGTTGTTACCACCTTTTGGAAATTGTGAATAATGCCACTATGAACATCAGTCTGCAGATGTCTGTTCGTGTCACTGCTCTCACTTCTTCTGGGTATGTACCTAGTAGTGGTATTGTTGGGTCACATGACAAGTCTATATCCAACTTCCTTAGAAACTGCCAAACAGTCTTCCACATTGGTATACCATTCTATATTCCCACCAACTTTGAATAAGTGTTCCTATCTCTCCACATCCTCTCCAACACTGCTGGTTTTGACTTTTTAATAGTGGTCATTTTATTAGGTGTGAAATGATACCTCATTGTGGTTTTGATTTGCAGAAAGAAACAATTTTTAAAATCTCAAACCAAATCTAATTAAATTTCCCAAAAAAGTCCAAAGGAATCCTAGCCAATTCCCTAGAATCTGTGCAATTACCACAATCATTCATTTAGGCAAGAAACTCATGCCAGTTCTTGGAAAGAAATGGTATTTTCTCCTTCCAAATATATCATTACTTTACATACCTTTTGCTGAGGATAGAACACTGGGAAACATGCCTTTATTTCTAAGAGCCTCATCTCTAATATCATAATAATTCCACAAATACAAATTCTGTCCATTTTTTCATATTCAAACTCAAAACCACTGTTTATAAAATTACCCCAATGTTACATCCAGATATGAACTTGTTCTCCTTTTCTAAATTAAACAGTATTTTATCTATCTATCTATCATATCTCTTTCTCCCTCTCTCTCTCTTTCTCTCTCTTTCTCTTTCTCTCTCACTCTCCTCCCCCACACTCTCTTTCTGTCACTCTCACTACATATGTAGTTTTCTAAACAGCAAGGACTGTTTTTTTAAATGGGTGCATGTATTTCCACACAGATTTTATCACAGGCTTCTAGACATGCATAAATTATTGTCCATATTTATATCAAGCATTTAATGTGTTCCTGACACTAACATAATTTTTACCATTTATTTGCCACAACTTTCTGATAAGGGCTTTAGGTAGATTACTGAATTCAACACTCAAAACTACCCTATACAGTTCCTATTATTATGTACATTTTGTAAGTAAGCAGGCTGAAACATAGAAAATGTGATCAATGGATATAGGTACCAGAGTGGTGGCATCTCACTTGTTCTTTCTTACTCAGAGTTCATGCTCTTGACTTCTATGCCATATACCACCACCACCTCTCAATAAACACGCTGAATGAGTGGAAGAATCCAGAGACTAGTTTTGTTTTGTTGTTTTTCAATCCTAAAATTAGATGTAGGCAAGCAGTTATATTTTTGAAAGACTAAAAAATACTTCCAATAAAAAGATTACACAAAAACTAATACTTTAAATGTTATTTCTTTATCCTTTGAATAACCCAGTGAGGCACAATACATCCTGAGAACAACAGAGAACATTCTAGTTTACTCTCAATGTCTTGTAAACTGCCAGCTACTTAGGTTTAATGAATTATGACAGCTGTGGCATTACATTAGCAGTTTCAGTGAAGAAAGAATTATTTGGCATTTTCTTTGGGCAGCCAGACCAGTTACTCAAGCAATTAAGCTTCCCTTTCTGTTCCACTCTGACAAAGAAAGTTAGAGGTTGTGGCTTAAATGTTTCCTAGCAATTACTAATTTTTACATTTGAATCCATACCAGGTACTATACTACTTAGCAGTAGTACAGAATAAAAATTTGATCTAAATTAAAAAAAAAAAAAGCACAGGCTAATGAAAGCCTTGAACAGGAAGTCAGTTGTGAAGGAGAGAGTATAGCCAAACTGGTGAGTATATTATTCATCCAACTTCCTCTCCAAGTAGAGTGTACTCAATTATTTTCTTATCTGTGGCACCATCATATGGGGTTAATGAGGAAAAATTGTAGTTTCTCCAGAGGTGGCTTTAATATTGAAGAAGACAAATATTTTTTTTTTTCTATTAACACTGACTGGCCTTGCATTACCTTGAAAATCAGGATTCATATTCTATAAGGAATACTTGATGAAAAGCCTATGCTTCATATAGAAAGAAAATTGAAAGTGAGAAGGTTACATTTCAGAGTATAAAATGCATGTTTAATGTCCTCAAAGGAGTCTGTAATCAGTTAAAAATATTAAAAAAAAATTCACTCCAATCCAAGTTTGAGCCCTAACATTCTCTAACAACCCTCAGAACTAGGCATGGTCAAGTATCCTGGTAATGAGAATTGCTTAGTGTATCAAAGTGGGCTCTGGAATCAGACCATTGGGGTTCTAATCCAAGCTAGTGTTTACTAGCTGTACATCCTTAAGATGACTTAGTATGTGTTTCCCAATTGAGAATGCTGGAAGCACAGTGCATAGTAAGTACCCCAAATATTAGATATCATTAGTGTTATTGTCTATTTCCAAGACATTAAAATACTCTAAATTTTTACTAATTAAAAAGCCAAATTGAAGAAAGAACATGAAACCCTACTGGTAGAACCCATATAAGACCATATTCATTTGAAACCAAACATAGGTTGGAAATAAAACAGTGCGTTAATGGTTTTAGTTTTTAGTTTTTATTTTGTGTGTATGCATTTAGAGGTCTTGAATAGGTCTAAAGAAGGGGCAGTTCATAACTATGCTCACTGTTGCACTAATGTCATAGAGCAGAGGGGCATGCCAGAAGGCAGGAGCACAAAATCCCAGACCAGAAGCAACTGTCTACAAGATATGTTTCCTAAAATGTTCCGTGAACATCTGTTCTTTTTTAGATGCTCTAGAGCTCATTTAAACAGGTGCTTATTCTATAAAAGCCACTCTGGTTGCAAAGAACAGTCTTACTCAAGTTGCCTCAGAAAATAAAGGGTTTATGGAGAGGACACTGGTGAATAGCTGAAGAATCCTAGCTGAGAGAGGATAGGAACCGGGCAGTTCCAGAACTCAAGTATCTCTCCCCTTTTCTTTTCTTCTCTCTCTTCCTCTTCCCTATCTTCTCCTCTCTTCTTCTTGTTCTTCTTCTCTTTCTTATCTCTCTCCTTTTCATTCTTCCACACCCTCTTCAATTATCTATGGTCAGAGTATTGGGTCATATGGCCACTGACCACTCAACAAGGAGGGCTAGGAGGGGAATGCCCTTCAGAAGGAACTTTGAATGGTACAGGCATCCTAACCCATCCCATCCCTTTGCCTGACAAGCACTCTTGTCCCTATAAATATATGACAAGTTGCCTCTGGAAAGCTTCATGTATCTATCACCTAAACAATACATCAATCCCAATTCAATTTTTAAAAAAATTATTCCCCCTTTGCGGCTTTTTGCTTGCTGTCTGCTCTCTGTGTCCATTCTCTGTGCATTCTTCTGTGTCTATATTTATTTTTATTTCTTTTCCCTCCCCCCCACTTGCAACTTGCTGGCTGTCTGCTCTCTGTGTCTGTTCACTGCACATTTTTCTGTGTTTTTTTGCTTGTCTCCCTTTTTGTTGCATCACCTTGCTGAGTCGGCTCTCCGCGGCGCTTGTGGACCAGGCGGCACTCTGCGGCACCCTGGCCAGTGGCTCTCCGCAGCATGTGAGTGAGCCTGCCTTCACAAAGAGGCCCCAGGATGCGAACCCAGGGCCTCCCATATGGTAGATGGGAGCCCAACTGATTGAGCCACAGCTGCTTCCCCAAAACCAATTTTTAAAAAGCATTTATCTTCCACACTATCTGAGATTTGTTATAATTAATTTAAATATTTTTAGTTTACTTAATCACATTTATAACTTCTAATCAGAGTTTTTGATCAAAGAACTAGGTTTGTGAAATATTCATATAATTCTAGCTTGAAGCAACTTGTCCTTTTTCTTACTTTTAGCATTATGAGGTAAATTTGCCATTTTTAAAAAGTTTCTTAAAGTACTGAAGAGTTCTGTAGTACTAAAATCTATCCCAGATAGTACATCCTGAAACTGAAGTTGGCAAAATGATTAATGAAACTCCAACATTTACGCAAAAATGGCATTCTTTTGTAGGAGAAGCAGGAGATAGCGAATGGTTATATGCCAAGTTAAAGCTCTGATATGGCCTGTACTAATCTGTATTTCATCTTTGGATGAAAAGGGGAAAGAAATCACACTTAAGGAAACTATGAAGCTTCCTGAGAGAGAAAGTTGTTAGAGCACTCTGTAATTGATGGAATTGTCTCTTGGATGAGTCTGTTTATATGTGATCAGTGTACCACGATTAGACAAGCAGGAAAAATAAGCCATCATTTCATGAAAGATGGGCAGAGATTTTCTAGTCATTTTCCAAGGTTAGACTTGAGCTGTATATAGCATCAGTCTTGAGTTGATTTTATTTTTGCTGAAGTATCCCTTGTGGCAATGTATGTGGGATTTGCCCAAGGTCTTTTTTCTCCTTAGATTTTTAGTCAGAAATGGTAAGGTTTTTTCTAAATTGCCCAGCTGCCCATAAATTCTATAACTCTAATTATTGTAAACTTGCAAATGAACAATTAATTCCATTCATTCAACAAATCATAAATATGGCAAGCACTGTGGTAAGTGCTAAAGATACCCTAAAGAAAATGACCATCATGGAACTTCTACTAAGCAACAATTACAGTATAAATCCCATACCAGAGGAGAAACAACACTGTGGTGGTCGGTATTGCCAAAAGATACTTTTGGTTCTCTTCCCTAGCACACCATAGATTATACATCCTGCCCCCTTATGGTGAGTTGTGACTATGGGACTTATTTTGACCAATGAAATGGAGTAGAGGTGATGTGGGTCACTTCTGGAAAAGTGTTTTAAGAGTCAGTATATGATTTACCTTGTTAATTTTTTCCCCTTCTGACAGTAATTCACTTCACTCCAGAGGGAACCTGACATGGATGTCTGGGTCTTAAAGTGAAGACAGTGCAGAACAGGATTCTCAATAGACTCAAGATAAACATGTACCATGAGCAAGAAATAAACTTTTAATGTGTTAAATCACTGAGATTGTGGGGTTATTTGTAACTGTAGAATAATCTAAACTATGCTTACTTGTATGCGTGCTGTGGGACATCTAAAAGGTGCACCTAGTTCAGATTTGGGGAAGGGACAGAAGTTGTTTCCTTATGTTACACATACATGCATAAATTATATCCATAAATATCATCTTCTTACTTGTGAAATGTGAGGACATAGCACTTTACACATAGTAAGTACATGGCCAATAAATGCAGGTTTAAGTTGGATTACACAAAAATGAACTGTAGCTCTAGAAATTCAACTTCATTGAACTCTTGCAGTACCTTGTGGTACCTCAAGTGCTAGTCCTAGACAAATCCTGGCTTTGCTCTATTATATCATTGGAACAATATGGAAAGGTTTCTTCATTTCATTGGACCTCAGGCCCTTCATCTGGTAAACTGGGATAATAATTGTATGAAAATATTTGTTGCTGAGCGGGGAGGTCTCAGTCTCGCTCAGGCCCAAGAGTCGGGGGGGGGGGGGGTCAGCTCCTACCGAACCGCCGGCGGGGGGTGCTCCAGGGATAGAGCACCGGGGCTCTCCAGGCGTGGGGGACGCGCGGTTAGGAAAGAACTATGGAGACCGCCTGAGCGCAGGAACAGGTCTGCTTTATTACGGAAGTACACTTAGCTATATAGGGTTGGGTAGAGGGAGGGGCGTGATGAAGGGAGGGCTGGCTAAGGGGCGGCTGTGGACAGGCTGAAGCTGATGGATAGACCTGAGGTAAGCAGTTACTGGGGAAGAGGGCAGATTGTGGGTTGGCAATATGGGCGGGACTGGCGGGAAGGGCGGCGGGAGCTGGAAGGGGAGGAGGGGTGGAGAAAGGCGGCAACAAATATTTATCATGATCTTGGTTCAAAACAGGTGCCCAAGAAAATGCCATTTTCCTCCCAAAATCCCTGGACTCTGCATCTTTCACATTCTAGTGCTTCTTGAAAATTGTAATACAAAATTCGAAAATTGAAAACATGATCCCTTTTCACTAAATTAACATCAGGGATTAATTTTTCTCCTTAAAATTCAATTGATACCATATTGGTAAAATGAAATATTTTGCTGCAAATTTTGCTTCAAAGGCACTTTTGTATTTTTTCCGTTGTGATATTTGCAATGTGTTTTGTCTGGAAACCTCTAATTTGCTTTTTTTTTTTCTTTTTATCAATAGCATTATCTCCAGAATGGTCAAAAATATCAACTGCAAGTCTAGGACAAATCTAATTCCATGCAAAACTTGAGACAGTTTACAATTAATAGGAATTTCACACGAGTAATTTTGTGAGGATTGGGTGTTTAATGACTAAATGATATATATTTATATTTTTTCAAGTATCCCATGTGCCTGGGGTACTCTTTGCTAAGTGCTTCAATCTCTCCTATGCTCAGAAAAGATTAACTCTGACTACTTGTCTCCCATGGAATGATTTATAAAGAAATCTTCTATTACCCTTGCTGAAAAGATTGCATCCCCCTATACACTGCTGCATCTTGAAACAGATTTTTATCTCAACCAGAAAAAAATCTTTTTAATGATCATAGGTGCCATAATTTACAGTTGTTAGCTGAGAGAAGATTAATTCAAAGAACCACTGGATGAAGGTCCACACCAAAAACATGGATAACAAGTATTCAACCAAAGAAAACAATTTGGAGTTCTGTTTCCCTTTGGCTGGCTCAGGCATAGCCCACATATGAAACAGACTGAAGAAACAAAGTGAATTTTGTGAATTCTATCGACCTTCCTATATTGAGTGATCAAAAACAAACCCCAAAAAATCTGAAAAATTACTGATGGTTTCTCTAAACTTGTGTCTGAGAGGAATCAGAAACCTCCTGGTAAAATGTGTCCAGCTAATGTAATGGAAGCCCATTCTGAAAATGTGCTGATCAGTTTGTGCGTTAAATATTTAAGGAGAAACCGCATTTAGGTTTTTCTCAGCCCAAATCTGCAGACTCAGGCTGTTCACATATAATTTGGATGCGCACAGGATTAGTAGCCATACTGCTCTGATTCATCTGATTTTAGTGTATCCCTTGGGCATTGACTCAGTGCAGATGACTGGTTTCTTGCTACATTAAATGCCCTTAATCTGATTGACTACATCATGATATTACAGACTATGGGTGATTTGTCACAGCATGATTCTACATTTGGTTCTCTGTAAGCCCAAGCAAGTTATCTATTTTCTTAAAGACTTGCTTTCTAATTTTACAATTTGGGAATATAACAACCACCAGCAAATGTCTTTAGGGGGTAAAAATGGAAATCAAGGCTATCATTAATGATTCATTACTTCACCATTAAAGTCATGAACATGGGTTTTGAAGTTTAAAATTTCCTCTTTGAAGCATTTTCCAATGCTCTTTTTAGAGCAGGTGTGTATGCATGTGTGCACACACACGTGTGAGTACACACATGTTAGCACAGGTTTGGGCCTTGCTTACATTTAGCACAATAGCTTCATTTATAGGAGATGTTATATGGGCATCAGCATTTCATTTCACGACCAGCCCATGTATCCCATTGCTAAAGATATCAGTTACAATGTAAGACCTGGAATAATTATAGCCTTCCTAATCCTAGACTCCCAAACCTCCTCATTTCACAGGGCACTACTAGTTTATGTTCTCATAGCTGATTTCAGCATTTTGACAGATGTTTTATGAATGCTGTAAATGGGCACAAAATGGAGAAATATCCTAATATTGAGAGTAGTAAATATTGTTGTCATGAGCCTAAGCCTTAACTATACACATTGGAAGGAAGTGCTTTCCAAAGAGAATAGTTAGGAGTTAAAAGAGAATAAATCACTATTGTAATAATCATAAAAAGCGATTGCATGCCAGTGTTAGATGTTCTCTGGGTTGCCAGGTGCTAATAATTTTACTGTATTAATGAAGACTTAAAGTCATTTTGGTCTTTGAATTTGGATGCTATTTGCTATAGCATTAGGAGGCTTGATGTCTTCCTTTTAAGCTCAAGTTATTAGCTTGACCCTGTTATTGAGAGATTGCAATTCTTAATTTAAGGGTAATATCCAATGGCATATATAACATTAGGTACAAATGGGACATTAACAAGAGATGGAGGGAAGGACGTTCCTGCATTTTTATGCTCTATTATGGCTGAAAAGGATCCGGCTTGTGTTACAGATGGTAGATATTTACATCCTGCCTTTTTCCTGCTCCTTCTCATCTCACGAACCCCAGAACTGCAGAGGAAGCAGCAAAATCCAAATGTAGAGGTTTGAATTGCTTCATATGAAATCTAAATGTCTAAGGTATTTTTCCCACAATGCTAAAGAAATCAGTCCCTGAAAAAGTCAATACACTCTTAATTTTTTACTGATTTTTAAGATCATCTAACTAGAGCCATTCAGTTTCTTAATTTATCAGATGCTTAAACAAATTTTTTGTAGTTTTGAGTCAATTCTGTTTTGATTTTTCAAATAACCCCAAATCAATAAAAGGTTGATAAAGATGAGATCAACAAACTATGTGACCCCTGTCAGGGGTTAAATAGTCACCAAATTCAATATCTTCAAACCAGAGAATATGGGAACTACTAAACGGTAGAAATTTCCATAGAAAGCTGTCATTGCCCATGTGATCTTGGGAGAGACACTTCACCGCTCTGATCCTGGTTTTTTTTTTTCCATCTATAAAATAGAGGTGATAATACTGCTCCTAAGGTTAATTAAATGAATTATCTTATGTAAAAAATCCTAACCTAGTGCCTGCTACATTGCAGAGTTGGCTTCCTCCTCCTCTTGTACATGCAGAATATATTCATCCTTTACAACACAGATCAAAAGTCACTTTTCCGTTAAGCCAAGACTATACACATTCCCCTCTATTTTCCACAGTTTTTTTAAATTACTTGCTGATGTATCTGTTTCTCCCACTAGACTATCATGGACTTCTTGAGATCAGGACTTTTCCAGTTATTCTTTATAACCCCAGTGCGTAACACAGACCCTAAAACAGAGAAGGTGCTTAATATTTGCTGGATGTATGGGAAGATGGAAGAATGGCCTCGTATTTATTATTCAGCCTTTCAAATCTTTGAAGTTGGAGCACGATTTTATTTTATTTATTTATTTATTTTTAGATTTTTTAAAAATTTCTCTCCCCTTTCCCGCCACCCTCCCCAATTGTCTGCTTTCTGTGTCCTTTCACTGTGTGTTCCTCTGTGTCCACTTGTATTCTTGTCAGCGGCACCCAGAATCTGTGTCTCTTTTTGTTGCATCATCTTGTTTTGTCAGCTCTCCATGTGTGTGGTGACACTCCTGGGCAGGCTGCACTTTTTCTGCTGGGCAGCCCTCCTTACTTCTATGCCATTGCTCATGACTATTCCTTCTCCCTCTACTCCCTCTCCTCTACCTTTCCCACCTGAGCCTTGGAAAATCCTCTACCCTTTAAGATATAGTTCAAAGGCTTCCAGTATCTTCTCTAATCAGATTAATGTAACTACTGAGCACTATAAGTTTATCCTCATGCAGCACTTTGGTTGCAGTTCCAAAATGGCAATTAAAAGGCTCTTCTTAATGCATTGGTTGTTTGTGTTTCTGTCAAACCCTATGGAATATAAGATAAAGAAGGGAAGGAATTACATTCTACTTGCACTTTAAAGGTATTAAGGAAATTCTAGGGGGACTGAAATTACTTCCCAGAATAAAATATTTAAATCAGGGAATGGTATGGTCTTCTAAAGGTTTTTTAACTTTTTATAGTAGCAGAGATCAATTCAGATTCTTTTTGTAAATGATATTAATTATGTAACATTAGTGTTACATGATCTCTGGCCCTCAAGATCTTTCCAAACACAGAATAATTCTAAGTTTCCTTTGAAGAAAAAGACTATGACTAGGATTCCATGTATTTTGCAGGCAGTGACATTCAGAGCAGAGAACAGTTCAGTAAAGAATAAACATGTTTAGATGTTTAGGGAATGGGAGAAGGTCAAACAAACCTACTGTTATGAGGATCTGGTGAAGGAGACAAAGCATACTGGACAAAGTAATAAATTGAGGCTCTACCAACCAATTATTGTAAATTATTTTTTCAAAATATGCCTGTTGAGGTATGGGGAAATTAACTCTCTGAATAAAAGGTCGAATGTCTGTATGCTCAAAATAAAAGGGGTTGTCTTTTTTACTTCCATTATAAGGTTCTTTAAGATTTTTTAAAATAATGAGGTCCTATTTTTTTTTCTTTTATTGCTTGTGCTTTGCATGTAAAGTTGAAGAAATCATTGTCAAAGATAATGAGGCATTTCCTGAGGTGATTCCTATGTTTTCTTCTAAGAGTTAAATAGTTCTAGGTCTCAGATTTAGTCTTTGATCCATCTCAAGTTAATTTTTGTATATGGATGAGGTAGAGGTCCTCTTGTTTTTTTATTGTAAATGGATATCCAGTATTCCCAGTTCATCTGTTGAAGAGACTATTCTTTCCTGAGTGGTCTTTGTCACCTTGTCAAATATTAGTTGGCCATAAATGTGAGGGTTGATTTATGGGTTCTCAATCAATTCCATTGGTCTAAATGTCTGTTCTTGTGCCAGTGCCATGCTGTTTCAACCATTGTAGCTTTGTAATACGTTTTAAAGTCAGGTAGTATGAGTTTTCCAATTTGTTCTTCTTTTTCAAGATTTTTTTTTTTTTTTGGCTGTTTGGGGCCTCTTTACCTTTCCAAATACATTTCATGATTGACTTTTCTATTTCTGAAAAGAAGGTTGTTGATGTTTTGATTGGGAAACCATTGAGTATGTAAATCATTTTGGATAGAATTGACTCCTTAACAATATTTAGTCTTCCAATCCATGAACACGTAATGGAATGCCCATCCATTTATGTAGTTCTTTTGTTTCTTTTAGCAATGGTTTGTAGTTTTCTATGTACAAGTCCTTTATAATCTTGGTTAGATTTATTTCTAGTATTTGATTCTTTTAGTTGATGTTGAAAATGGAACTTTTTTCCTTGATTTCCTCCTTAAATTGCTCATTACTAGTGTATAAAAACACTACTGCTTTTATGTGGTTATCTTGTACCCCACCCCCTTGGTGAATTCATTTATTTGCTTCAATAACTTTGTTAATGTGGTGTTTTATATCAATTGATTTTCTTTAGTTGAACCACCCTTGAATACCTGAGACAAAACCTACTTGGTCATGGTGTATAATTCTTCTAATGTGATGTCAAATTCAATTTGCAATTATTTTGTTGAGGATTTTGGCATCTATGTACATAAGAGAAATTGGTCTGTAATATTCTTTTCTTGTAGTATCTTTATCAGACTTTGGTATTAAGGTAATCTTGGTCTCATAGAATGAGTTAGATAATGTTCTCTTCTCTTCAATTTTTTTGGAATTTTGAGCAGGATTGGTATTAATTCTTCCTGGAATGATCAGTAGAAGCCATCTGTGAAACCATCTGGTACTGGGCTTTTCTTTCTTGAGAGGTTTTTGAAGACTGGTTAAATCTCCTTACTTCTCATTGTTCTGTTATGCTCTTCTCTTTCTACTACAGTCAGTGCTGTTTGCTTGTGTATTACTAAGAATTTTTCCATTTCATCTAAGTTGTGTAATTTTTTGGCATACAGTTGTTCATATTATCCTCATGATCCTTTTTATTTCTATGGGTTCAGTAGTAATGACCTCACTCTTATTTCTGATTTTATTTGTTTACATCTTCTTTATCTTTGTCAATCTAGCTAAGGGTTGCAGGTATTATTGATCTTTTCAAAGTACCAACTTTTGGTTTTGCTAATTCTCTGTATTATTTTTTCCTCTCAATTTCATATATTTCTGCTCTAATCCTTGTTATTTCTTTCTATTTTGCTATTCTTTTTCTAGTTCCTCCAAGTGTGCAGTTAAATCTTGGTTTTATCTATTTCTTCTTTTTAATGTAAATGTTTAGGGCTATAAATTTCCCCCTCAGCACAGCCTTCACTGTATCCCATTAATTTTGTTATGCTGTGTTCTCATTTTCATTCAATTCAAGATATTTACTGATTTTCTTTGCAATTTCTTTTTGGCCCATTGCTTAAGAGGATGTTATTTAACTTCCATGTATTTGTGGATTTTTCTGGTTCTCTGCCTGTTATTGGTTTTGAGCTTCTTTCCATTATGGTCAAAGAATATGCTTTGTATAATTTTAATATTTACAAATTTATTGAGATTTGTTTTGTGACCCAACATGTAGTCTGTCCTGAAAAATTATCCATGTGTGCCTGAGAAGAATGTATATCCTATTGTTCTGGGGTGCAATGTTCTGTATAGGTCTGTTACATCTAGTTCATTTATCATATTATCCATATTCTCTGCTTTCTTATTGATCTTCTGTCCAAATATTCTATGTATTGGTAATTGTAATCTATTCAATTTTTCAACTATTATTTTGAAGGTGTCTATTTCTCCCTTCAGTTTTTCCAGTGTTTGCCTCATGTATTTTGGGGCACTGTGGTTAGGTGCATAGATGTTTATTAATGTTATTTCTTCTTGGTGGATTGACCTTTTATCAATACATATTTTCCTTCTTTGCCTCTTTTTTCCCCCTAAGATTTATTTTTATTTATTTCTCCCCACCTCCATTTCCCCCGTTGTCTGCTCTCTGTGTCCATTCACTGTGTGTTCTTCTATGTCTGCTTGTATTCTCATTAGGTGGCTCCAGGAACTGATTCTGGAACCTTCCAGAGTGGGAGAGAGGCAATTAATCTCTTGCACCACCTCATTTCCATGTTCTGCTACATCTTATTTTTCTCCTCTGTGCCTCTTGTTGCTTCATCTTGCTGCACCAGCTCTCCACGTGGGCTGACACTCCTGCATGAGGCAGCTTTCCTGTGCAGGGTAGCATTCCCATGCAGGATGGCACTCCTGTGCAGCATCACATACCCATGTGGGCCAGCAATTTACATGGGCCATCTTGCTGTGTGGGCCAGCTTGCCCTCACTAGGAGGCCCTGAGCATCGAACCCTGGACTTCCTATATGGTAGACAGGAGCCCAATTGATTGAGCCACATCCATGTCCCTTCTTTGTCTCTTATAACAGCTTTTGGCTTAAAGTCTGTTTTGTCTGATATTAGTGTAGCTACCCAGCTCAGTTTTGTTGTTGTTGTTTTTGTTGTTTTGGTTACTATTTGCATGAAATATAATTTTCCAACATTTCACTTTCAACCTATTTGTGTTGTAAAATAACAAAAAAACAAACATATATTTGGAACATGTTTTTTTATCCATTCCATCAACCTGTATCTTTTGATTGGGGAGTTTAATCTGCTAACACTCATCATTATTACTATAAAAGCAGTACTTCAGTCATTTTGTCCTTTGGTTTTTATATGTCTTTTTTTTTTTTTTTGTCTCTTTCTTTATTGCCACCTCCTTTTCTGTAGAGTTGATCTTTTGTGATATATCTGGCTGATCCCTTCCTCATTTCTGTTTCTGAATTTTAAAAAATTATTTCTTTGTGGTTACCCTGGGATTTATACTATAAAACTTACCTCTATAACCTACTAATTTGAAAAGATACCAATTTAACTTCAATTGTATAAACACTCTCTGCTTTTGCATACCTCTCTTTCCCCTCATTATATTGTTTATGCTCTACTTTATCACTTTATATTTTTCATGTCCAATATCATGAACTATGCCTTTCTCTTGTTCAGTTGTGTGCTAACTCTTATAGGATCTTTTATAGAAATTAAAGAGTAGACTTGTATATTGAAGATACAATAATATTGGGTTTTGCATTTACCCTTCTAGTTACCCTTACTAATAATCTTCATTTCTTCACAGTACCCCTGAAGCTATTCTCTTCTGTCTTTTCCTTTCAACATGCAGAACTCCCTTTAGTAACTCTTGTAGGAAAGATCTCTTGGTGATGAAATCTGTTTCTCTTTATCTCTGAAAATTTAAATTCTCCCTCATTTTTGAAGACAATTTTGCTGGATAAAGAATTTTTGCCTGGTAGTTTTTCTCTTTCAGTACCTTAAATATATCATATCACTGCATTCTCACCTCCATGATTTCTGCTGAGAAACAGTCTTATTGAGGAACCCTTGTATATAACAAATCACTCTTCTCTTCATGCTTTCAGAATTCTTTCTTTGTCTTTGGCATTTGACATTCCAATTAGTGGGTCTGTTAGGATTTATTCTGTTTGGAGTATGTTGAACTTCTTGGATATGCATATTTATGTCTTTCATAAGAGTTGGGAAATTTTTAACCATTATTTCCTCAAATATACTTTCCTCCCCCTTTCCTTCTCTTTTCCTTCTGAGACACCCATGATATGTATGTTTGTACACTCCATGCTGTTTCTTAAATCCTGAGGCACTGCACAATTTTCCCTATTTCTTTCTCTTCTTGTAGTTCCGACTGTTTGATTTCAATAGTCCTGTTTTCTAGTTCAGCCATTCATTCTTCTGTGGTTTAAATATGTCGTTGTATACCTCTAGTGTATTTTTACTCTGCTATTGTGACTTTTATCCCTACAATTTCTGGTATTTTTTATACTTTTAAATTCTTCTTTAGGTTCACACATTGTCTTCTTCATATACTTTATATCTCTATACATATTTTCCTTAATTGCCTTTAATTGATTTAGGAATTTGTTTGAACTTCTTTGATTAGCTATTCCAAATTCTGTCTCTGAAGTTTTAATTTGTTCCCTTGACTGAGCCATATTTTCCTATTTCTTAGTATGGCTTATAATTTTTTACTGAGACTTAGGCATCTGACTTTTTGATGAGTTAAGTCCAAAGTCAGTTTCTACCTTTTGTCTAGGATTTTTTTGTTGATTATCTTTGTGTTAAGTCTCTTCTTTGATGTTTGGTCCAACTTATTCTAAACCTTTGGAATAGCTTATCTTTAACTCATTCAATTTTCTCAGCTCTTCCTCATCTGATTCTTGCCCTGGCTATGTGGTACAATTTTTAAAATAGCATTTTTTATGTGTAATTGTTTCACCTTTAGAACATGTCCTTTTCTCTGCTCCTTCTCTGGGTACCCCAATCTGTTCTGTTTGTGTTTCTTGACAATTAAACCATGATTGGTTAAAATTCTCTCCCTCATTCATTGTCCTATATTCTTTACTCTTTTCAGCTCTGATGCCCTTCTGTCTTACAGAAGTTCAGTTTACTCCCAGCATTTTTTCCCTTCCTGTTAGTGTATCCCACTCCAATGAGCCAGACAGGTCTGTCCAGAAAGGTGGTTCAGTCCAGAAAATTCCATTTTGCATTTAAGGTGTTCAGTCAACAGAAACTGGATTGAGTGGGAACAACACTTTCCAGTCACAATTTTACCATAGTCTTTTTCTCTTATATTTACTTTTTTCTCCCAGGGGCCCCTTTGCATGCAGCACCTCTGAGTGGCTTGTGTTCTGCCCTGGGTTGCTGGACATGAGTCCCTGTTCCTGGATATGCATGGAGTTCTAATTCACTGCCATGGGCTCTATATTCTGTGTCTCCAGTGGGAGGTAGGGGGAGTTTGGGACACTGTGTTTCAGCAACTTCCAAGATGCATGGACTGAATGAGATAGAGGGAGTGGACTACTGGTTCTGTGGTGATAGTTTCCTACCTGATATTTTTCTCTTTCTTTGATTCGGCATTTGTGGAGTCCTGCACCACTCTCTACCATCCTCCAGAGTTCTAAGCAAGTGATCTTTTTCTTCACAGAATCTCTGGATAAAGTTTTTCAGGGAATGTCTTACATTGCCATGTTGATGAAGTCACTATACAGTATAACATCTTTGAAAAGCACTGGATAATACTCAACAAGTGTTATTAATATGTTTATTCTCCATGCCCCTGTTTTCTTATTCCTAAGAAATAATTCATTAGAAATATAAAGCTATATCCATGATGGTATCCTGTGAGGGCAATATTATTTGGAAAAGTGTAAATATTAACTAAATAGATTTACTTAAGTAGATTAAGACATCAGATCATAAACTGATATTATGCCAATCTTAAAAGAAACAGTTATGAAGACATTATTGCACTATTTTACAAAACAACATTTGGTAGCAGCAGCAACTTAGAAAACCCTAATAATTCCATGTTAATAACTGCAAAAAATTCTATGCCCATGATTAGATAATACAAGGAAATACACAAATATAAGAAGTTGTTCATTTAGGATGGTCAAGTTATAGATATTTTCTATGATGAAAATCTTCCTTAGTATTATTTTATTTTCATGAATTAAAGAGAAGAGAAGAGCCTTATGATTTTTTGTCATAGAAAGTATTAAGTATCAGGAATAAGGACAGCACCATTAAGTCTCATTGCATGTATTTCTGTATCAAACCATCTTCCCCTATCATGGAAAGCACTGTTTTGTGATGATGTTTTCCTTCCTCTCTAGCCCATAAGTTTTGTGAGACTCAATGAAGGCAAGGATTGTTCATTTCTTATTTAGTGCTTATCTCCTGTGTTTTTACAATGAAAAGCATATTGTAAATAATATGAAATTTATTTAATCAATAAAGAAGGAGGGTACTTTGCCCCAAAACATAATATGTCTTTCCCATACATTGGCTATTATCTCAAAATGTACTGCAAATTCATCTTTTTAATCTCAAGAGAGGAAATGCTTTCAGCGGTTGTCAGTCATTTACAGCTCGTATTTTGCCAAGAGCTGACTTTGATAAAGGGAATCAGAGTCCTAAGATTGAATGGGAAGTGGGAAAACACTTCAAGTCAGCAAAAGGAATACCAAAGATATATTTTGCTTTTTTACAACCATGTGTAAGTCTAGTCCCTTTGATTTGAATTTTTGTTTGCCTTTGGCACTATGCTTAGAGATGAAAAGTAAGCCATAAAAAAATTAGTTAATATTAAGCATTCATTTTGAATTGAGTGTTCAATAGGACATCCAAGACTGCAGGACAATCTTTCAAATCTCTGATTTCTTCCAAATTCACAATTTAAAGATTCATATTTTTGGTTCTATGGAAATTTGAGACCTGGAAAGGATTTTAGAAATTAATACTCTGATTTACAAATGAACAAATATAGGATCAAAGATGTAAAGTTGTATATCCAAGACTAATTGCTAGTAAGTGACTGATCCCAGACTCAAATATTAGACTTGACTTTGTGAAGAACTCTTTCCCACGTCCCATACTGCCACTCAATTAATTTTTGCAAGAGGTTTCTGAAATACTATTATAAATAATAATATAAAATACATTATGTCATAAATCTAATATTTTCAGGAAATATTTAATTTTACTTATGATATTATATATACTGAGGCAGGGAAAATCTCCTTTGAGTAAAGAGGCAAAAGCCACACAGATATCACTTCTGGTTTTATAGTCATGTCAATGGATATTTTTTGGAGATAAGAGTTATAAGGAAATAATTTTAAGCAATCTTTACTTAATTGAAAATACTATATTTAGTAAATTAAAAATATTAATTTAAGTGAAAAGTGGATGTAAGAAACTGAAACATAATTTCAGTAACATCACATCTCTTAAACCTCTGTGTCTGGGAAGATAAAATAAAACTAATTTCTAGGTGATTTTTCAAGCAGTGAGATTTGAAAGTCATCCTAATATAAAAATTCTTTGATTTCCAGTGGTCACTGTTTGATTGAAAATACTATATAATGTGTAATTTACAAACTAAAGTCGTCACTATTTCATTTAAAAGATTACTTTGAAGACATTTACTTAGAATCATTTCTGATATTCCAAGAAACAAGACCCATATGGAACCTGGGTACATATTTCTCCATCAAAAGGACAATTTGCCAGAAGCAATTATAGAGCATATGTTTAATGTAATACCACCTTTGGAATTTTCAGACACTAAGCCAGTTTCCTTTGTCAGTTGCAAATGTGTGAGAAATGTAGCATTTAAGACTTATTAAGCTTAATGACCTTTCCACCTTATTAAAGAAAAGTAAAGGACAACTTCCTCAATGAGACTTTTAAATTTAGAATAATGAAGGACCACTGTAGACAAATGATTTACAGAAAGGATGTTATTCCAAAATGAAGATGCCTGAATTCTTATAGCTGTCTCTATAAATTCAGTTGCAACCATTTTTCAGATAATTTGTACAGATCATCTCAAATTATGTCTGAATGAAATTATAGACTTGATATTTAAAAGATTGATTTTGAGATATTTGGGAAATAAATTATTTTTAAGTGTTAATTAAAAATAAATGACATTAAAACAGTTATTTTCTATTTTATAATTTCCAGTATTTATAATAGAATATTAGATAAATATCACTTATAAAATTAAAATAAACAATATCTATGTTTTTAAATTATAATTTTCTTAATTTATGAATTTAATAATTTGTTTTTAATTTCTAGTGTGGGGAAGTTTTGGTTTTGCTACCCAAATGCTTCCCAAAGTGTAAATATGTAATGCTGCTTTTCATGTTCCAGCAAGTTTTGAATATTTAGGGTTAACATTATGTACCTTTCTATAATTTTTAACATGTTAATGTGCATCACAAATCTTTACTGAGGGATATTGCATAAAGCATTTCTTAAGAAAAGCTGACAACTTTTTAAATGAAATCTCACTCCAACTCAATAATAAAATTTATAGAAAATATATCAGTAAATACTAATACTAAATACTAAAATAATTTCCTTATGGTTCCTGGGAGCAGCTGATAAAATATTAAAAACATATGCATATATAAACATATATATATCAGGAATATATATAAATACATCACTATATAGCAGTAAAAATTCCATGTATCCAAGTAATATATCAATATATCAGTATTAATATTTATGTATATAAATGTGTGCATAAATATGTACATATATACCTAAACATAAATATTTCCTCCACATATGCATACACACAAGAGTATTTATGTGTGTGTATATGTGCGTATGTGGATGTGTGTATGTATAATCTACTTTCCACAATGTGGCAGAAACTATTAGTTATTTACCTCAATATCCATTCTACCCTTCTTCCTTAACAATGAACATCACCTGGAATAAAGCTTACATTTATCAGTTTCCCTTGTACATATCACATGGAATGTCTGTGGGATATATAATCAGAAGTATATGAAAATATAAAAGTGCTTTTTGGCACTTCTGTGTTTTTTCCTCCATGCTGATACCTTGAAGTGAAATGTAATATGTGCCTGGGGGAGGCTGCTGTGGCCTTCCTTCCAGCTCACCATTCTACCGTCTCTGGCATGTGGCCCCATCCTCACAGCCCATGTCAGTCTGAAAGTTTCTTTCGGCATCCATGTATCTATATTGTGCTTGTAAATATATGGACTCTCTGGGTTAGTTAGATTCTGTCTCCATGTATTTGGGAATCATTTATATACAGAGAGGAGATTTTTGCAGCTGAATGCTGGTGATGTAAGCATGCTAGAGAGTTGACCTACCAAATCATACTCTTTAGGGCCCCAGAGCTGCTCTGGTTTCCTACTTTTGGAGGTTTGAGTATTTAACAAATTCTGTGGATTTCCTTTTCTTTTTTTTTTTTCCTCAGCCTAAGCCAGCCAGAATTGATTTCTGTTTCTTATGACCAAAAGAATTCAATTAAGAGCATTGGCTTTGATTTAAGATATGGTGAGTTTGAGGGGAAAGGTACAACATAAAGATATTGTGTATAACAAACCACTGGTTTAAAGAAAATTAAATTTAAAAAAAATAGGATAAGAAAATAAAAATTAGGAAGTCATTTGTACCAATGCAACAATTCAAGTTCTCTTCCTGATACTTCCACAAATCCTGGCACTTGTGAATAGAAAATTTTATCATTTCAAATGAACACTAGCAGGTCGTCATGTCCCCTCTCTCTCTCTCTTCATGAGCATCACTGCCAGGCTACCTTCCCAAAACACTGTATTTATCATATAAACCAGAAAACATCAACAGCTCCTTCTTGCCATCAAATCACTTTCAAACTCACCCCCCTGCTTTTCAGTATCTATTCAGTATCTCTTTATCTATTCTTGTGTTAACTGTCTATTCCAAAAAATTTTGGTCAGGTCTGAAAGACCATAACCGTTACAATATATTTGTTGATGTTTTTCTTTCATTAGGAAAAAAAAATGAATGGAAATAACATAAACCTATTAGCAATTCTTCTCAAGTAAGTCACATAAAAATCAGTAAATTGTATTTTTTTCTTCAAAAGATAAATTCTGTATAATTGTAATAAATGGTTTATGAAATAGCTACAAAATATTTGCAGCTATTAAATTTCTGCCAGCTTGTAGTTAAGATACTGGAAGCAGAGAGCAATCTGCCCATTCGAAATTTTCATATGAGATTATGGCCCATGTTTGGGTATAATCACTGCCGATCATTCCTACCACAGAAGAGGTTATAAAAGGGTCAACTTCTTTCACTTGAAACCTCAAAATGTGTTATATCTGTTCTCCCAAAAATGTGAACTCCATCTCCTGAACTTTAAAAGCAGAGAGATGAAACCAATTTGACAACACCTGAATGCCATAGAGTAACTTTTATCAATAGGATAAACAGCATTTGACTGATCTCCAGGTCTTTATTCTTTAAGTATATGCCTTATTGTTTATCTTGAAAGAAATGAAATTAGCTTAGTCAAGTAAAGAAGATTCACCTTGATTTTGGTTTATATCTACTATCCCATTCCACTTTCATTCTGAGCCAGGTCTAGGAGTAAAATAATTGAGCAATTGCTCTGGACACCAAATTTTTGAGGATACTGCAGTTTTAGGATCTTACATAATAAAAGCAAAAGCCTTTTATAGATTCATTGAGCCCACTATCCAATAAGATAATGCTGATGGGATTCTACCATTGCTCCAGTCTAATAACCTTCGCAGTTATTTTTAAGTTCTTTTTCCCCATTCCTACCAACCTTCTTGTCAGTTTTAAACTGCTCCTAAGATAATGAAGCAAACCAGACCATATTTACCCAGCCCTGAAACAGGTAGGGTTGGCTTTGGGAGCCCACAACCTCCTGATCCCTAACAACCCATAGTATCTTTGACCACTGTGCAAATTCATTTCCACCTCTGGCTCTTCTTCATGCTATTCCCTTCCCACTAAATGCCCATATTGCACTATCTAGTCCTCATGATCAGACAAGCCCCTCAAATGGCCTAACATATCATACATCTTCTTCATCTTATTCAGTCCATATTGACCAATCTTTTATCTGGTTGAAATTAGAGTAAGTACCCCCCAAACTTGATCAATTATTATAACTACTCAATTTTGTTTTGCCTATTATTTCTGCTTCCTTTACCAAATTGTAAGTGCCTACTTAAAAATCTAAGTTTTCCCAAAATTCTAGGAGACAATTGGTCTTGGTTGACCAATGACAGGAGATTGCTTTTGTTGTTGGTCTTGACTCAATGCCATGCTATGCTGACTCTGTCTCTTCATGTCCGGTATATATACTATCCCTCCATCTGGGATGCTCCTGTTCCACATTTGGTGTAACTCAACAGTCCCTATACTTCAGGTCTCCAATTAAAACTTACTTCCTCAGAACAGCCTTTTCTAAGACCCAGATCAGTTATTAGAGCATTTTTCACAATCATAATGGAATAATTGTTTATTACTACCGCTCAGTGGTTCTCAATTCCCCCTGGGGGGAATTTGTCAAGACCTAGAGACAGGTTTGATTGTCAGAACTGGGGAGGGTTTTTACTGGCTTCTAAATATCCTACACTGCATTAGAAAATCCCCAATCCCCACAACAAAGAATCATCCAGCCCAAAATGTCACTAGAACTAGTGTTTAGAAATCCTGCCTAGTTCAGTGGCATAACGTGGCACTGAATGTGTGCGTTGACTCTCAAGCTTTTGAGAATATTAGAAGATTCACCTATAAAAAATTCTGAGTTATTGAGGCTATTGACCACATTGAATGGTGTTCCCTTTGAGTAAAACAAAAATAAAAACAAAATTCTTTAACTCAGGAAAAGTTACACTTTTATATTCAATAAACCTTTCAACTTGTTTTGGTTTCTCACTGAAAGCACTATTTGCTTTCATTACAGAAAGATTAGAGTCAAATTTGCTGCCCACTTTGATAATAGTACATGACCATATAATATTAACTTGCACTAATTTTATTGCTGGCTTTATTACCTACCTATCCTTATATTCTTTTGTCTATATTTCTTCAATTGTTTCTTCATTTCCTTCTATCAGGCACATACAAACCCATTTTTTTAATGTCCCTACATTTCAGTAACTCCCCATGAAGCTCGAATGGGGACAGCTTGTCTCTGAACAATATGGTTTGGGTCAATATTGCTTTCAAAGGAAGAAACAAGAAAAGAAATTTATTAACATTTGCAGAGTCACAGAATGATAATAGCTTAAATTTGAAGTGATATACAAGGTGATATAGCCAAGTCTTTCGTTTTTCAATGAAGGAAATGTTGATTCAAAGAGTTCAAATGCATTGTCTAAGTTTACACAGTAATACCAAAATTATACCGAAGGAGCTTGGCTTTCATTTTTCTGAAAGCTATTTGCATGAAAGGCAATAATGCAAATTTATGTTCCCATATTCTTCAGGTAGCATAGCATTTTGGACAGTGCAAGGGACTACCATTTAGGTAGCCAACATTTCAAACTTTCTAAAATGTTTAATGAGGTCTTTGTGATTTGCGTAAGAAATAAGTCATGGAACATGACACCTACCACTTTAGAATCTTATTGCCTTAATCACCTATTCCCTCAGCAGAGTTACAGATTAGAGCGCTGCTGATTTCTACAACATCCTTGAAGAAATAATTGCTTTAAATTCATAAGTAATGTCTGATCTTGAGAGATAAGCAGATGCAAGTATCTTTCAGGGGGTCTTTTCTGAGATATAATTATTTTTAAAGAATCTCACATATGTCTAAAATGTATCTCTATTTCACACAGGGCGTGTATCTAACTAAAACATGATTAGCTGTTCAGTTTTTACAAGGTCTCTAATACAACTTCTCATTTAGGTTTTCTTTTTACTAACTGCTAAAATATTTTTCAATTTCAGATTATGTTTCATCACTGAATTATTCCCCTAATTAATTACTCCTGTAATATTCCCTTAGAAAACAATGAGTTCAATAAATACTTTTCAAGTATTTATTCTCTCTCACTAATATATATCGAGGGCAGGAACTAGATTAGTTTTCTTTACTGCTATATCTCCAGCATAGAGTTTCTCACAAAATAGATACTTGAGAAGAACTATTTAATGAAATACATAAAATATAAGACAGAATTCCTGCCATCATTTTTTATTCATGAATTATAAATAAGCTAGCTTTACATAGGCTTCTACTAAAAGTTTGTTCAAAATAAGAGAAACGATATGGCATATTATATTTTGCACCCAAGCTAGGAACAAAATTTCTCCAAAAAATGTAGTACCATGAAAAATTCTTGTAAAATAAATATATGTCTATAGAAACCATCATTTTCCTATTAATATATACTTGTATATATATTTATTTCATATATTTATATATTAATATATACTTATATGTATATATATAGTATATAGTATATTGTATATATATTTATGATAATTATATCTTAAATTAATGGTATTATTTATTTCCATTCAAAGAAATTCAATTTACCGTTTAAATCTTAGTAAAATAAAATTATCTTCGAATATACTGACCTTCTGATTATGTCTTGCTAATTTTTAAAAATTTTGCTCTAAATTATTGCCTGGTATTATTTGATACTAAAGATGTTTTCAGTGGTAATATATCCTTAGTAGCATTAGTCATTTAAAAAAAAAATGACTAACTCCTTATTCATATATTTATATCAAGTGTAAGGTCTTTGAACAAGGGATAAATAGAAAGACTCTAGGGGACTCTTCTGTATTTTTAATACTGTACACTATACCTCAAATATGTGCATTGGTGCCAAGGGCCTGGAGAACAGAAACAATTACATTAATTAGCCTTCTTAGCATTTGGAGTGGATTTTTGTTGACTGAATGCTGTCATTTAGTATCCAAGGCACTGAAAACGGGAATCAGTGCATTGATTTATTAACAGCAGAACACAAGCTAAGATCTCCCAATCCAAGGTGCTTAAGAGAAAACTGCACTGGAGAAGGTGGCTTAGGCTCAAGGATCTCCCAAAACAAACATGACCTGGACTTCTTAACCTAAAAAGTCAAAAAGTAAAAGAACCATTCCCTCATGGATCTGAACTCTAAATGGGAACCCTACCCACCAGTAAAATGTGGACAATTAATGCCCATATTCTGACTCATGGAGCTGTTTGCTCAAGCTTAGAGGGAAGGGGGATGGTTAAGAAGAGTGCTAAGCAAAGCAGTCAAGGCTGGACAGAGCTCAAAGTTTCAGGAGAGAAGTTAAAACATCTCTTACTCTGGTAAATATGATACAGTTTGGGAGAGTAGTGGGATAAGATGTGTTTTTAAAGTAATAAGCAAGTTCAATAGTTTTGTTTTCTCCCATTTCAAAATAGGCTGTATATAAACTAACCCTATAAATCAAGTTAGTGATAGAACTTGTATCTGAAGTTCTTGAATAGAATATAATTCTCCTAATATTTTGGTAAGGATTCTTTTCCAAAGCCTTGTTATTAGCCATATATTAAATAAATCAAATCACTTTTTAAATAAACCTAACTAAAGCATTAATCTAATTCCAACTTTCTTGAAGGCCTGGTTCAGAACTATGTTCTTATCATAAAAAGAAAATGGTAGACTGAATTTTTCATTTATAAACTCAAATCAACCATATTAAAAATATTGAGAAACTTCCATCAACCAATCATATAGAAATAAAAAGAGTTTTTTAAAAAACTTGAATTCAACTTAAAATCGGTTCAACCATTTTTCTACATAAACTTAGGTTCAAAATATGAACTGGATAAAATTAATTAAATTCTCCGTAAAA
The DNA here is from genome assembly GCF_030445035.2 of Dasypus novemcinctus. Classification (NCBI taxonomy): domain Eukaryota; kingdom Metazoa; phylum Chordata; class Mammalia; order Cingulata; family Dasypodidae; genus Dasypus; species Dasypus novemcinctus. The sequence continues at coordinate 70,113,587 of NC_080680.1, forward strand.
ATAATCCTATCTTTCATTGTAAATGATTCCTTCCAGGAAGCAAAAGTTTATATACTGAAATCTAGTGCAACTTTGATTTTATACTTGGAACCCTTATCTAGTTTATTTTTCCTTTTAGAAATGAGGATTCATATAAATTGAATATATTTCATCTCCCCAAGTAAAACCTTCAGATAATGTTGTCACTAAAAAAAAAAAAAAAAACAGAAACAAAAAACTCCCCTTACACACACAATTCCACATAGACATGGTATAAGGGTCTTGTCATAACCATTACTTTATATCTTTTATTCTTAGAAAAGGGTCCTCTTATTGCTAGAGAACTTAGGCAAGTAAAAAGTAATAAATTGCATCCAAATTGGAAAGTAAAAAGCAAAACTTCTACTATTTGCAGAGGACATGCTCCTATATGTAGAAAGTCCTGAAAAATCTACAACAAAGCTACTATACTTAATAAAGCAGTTAAGTAAAGTGGCAGGATATAAGCTCAACATGCAAAAATCATTAATGTTTCTTTACACCAGTAATGAGCAATCTCAGGAGGAAATGAAGAAAAAAATTCTATTTACAATAGCAACTAAAGAATCAAATATCTAGGAATAAACTTAACTAGGGTGTAAAGGACATGTACACAGAACTGTACAACATTGCTAAAAGAAATCAAAGAAGACCTAAATAAATGGAAGGATATTCCATGTTCATGGATTGGAAGACTAAATATCATTAAGATGTCAGTTCAACCCAAATTCATTTACAGATTCAATGCAATCCCATTAAAAATTCTAACAACATTTTTTTTTTACAGAAATGGAAAAGGCAATTAGCAAATCTATTTGGAAGAGTAAGGTATGCCAAATAACCAATAACATCTTGAAAAAGAAAAATGAAGTTAGAGGAATCATGCTACCTGATTTTAAAGCATATTACACTTTACAGGTGTTAAAACTGCATGGAATTGACAGATAGATATATTGACCAATATAACCAAATTGAGCATTCAGATATAGACCCCTGACATCTATGACCAACTGATATTTGACAAGGCTGCCATGCCCACTCAACTGGGAAAGAATAGCTTCCTCAAAAAATGATCCTGGTAGAAATGGATATTTATACCCAAAAGAATGAAAGAGGACATCTCATACCCTATACAAAAATTGATTCAAGATGGATCAAAGACCTAAATATAAGAGCCAGGACCATAAACCTCCTAGAAGATAATGTAGGAAGCATCTATGAGGTCTTGTGGTAGAAAATGGTTTCATAAACTTTATACCCAGGGTGTGAACAACAACAACAACAAAATAAACACATGGAAACTCCTCAAAATAAAAAAATAAAAAAATTGTGCTTCTTGACTTTGTCAAGAAAGTGAAAAGGCAATGGGAGAAAATATTTGGAAAAATTTATCCAAAAAGCGTCTACTATCCACCATACATAAAGAAATCCTACAACTTAATAATAAAAAGACAAAAAATCCAATTTAAAAAATGGGTAAAAGACTTGAATAGATACTTTTGCAAAGAGAAAACACAAATAGCTATAGGGCTCATGAAAAGATGGTACACATCACCAGCTATTAGGGTAATGCAAATCAAAACCACAATAAGATATCATTTTGTACCTACTAGACTGCTGTTAAAAAATAAAACAAAAAAAAACTTTAAGTGTTGGAGACGATGTGGAGAAATAGGAGCACTCATTCACTGCTGGTGGGAGTGTAGAGAACAGTTTGGCAGTTCCTCGGGAAGCTAAGTACAGCATTGCCACAAGATCCAGCAATCACACTACTAGGTATACACCCAGAAGAACTGAAAGGAGGGAAAATCAAATAGATATGTGCACACCAATGTTCATAGCAGCAGCATTCAGAATTTCCAAAAGATGGAAGTAACCCAGGTGTCCATCGATAGGTAATGGATAGATAAACAAAACACGGATACACATATGATGGAATATTATTCAGTTACAAGAAAGAATGAAGTACTGGCACATGCAACAATATGGGTGAACCTTGAGGACCTTATGTTGAATGATGTAAGCCAGATACACAAGAAAAAATATTGCAGGATCTCACTAATATGAACTAAAGTTAGTGAGCAAACTCATGGAGGTAAAGACTGGAAGATAGGTTAGCAGAAGATAGAAGGGGAGTAGAAATTGGTGAGCCAATTCTACTCGGTACAGAATTTACAATTAGCTTGATTGTATTCATTTTGAAATGAATGGAGGTGATGGTGGTGCAGCAATGTGAGCGAAATTAACATCACGGCAGTGTGAGTGTGAACATAGCTGAAAGGGGAAGTTTTGGGCCATCCATTTACCAGAAGGAAAACTAGAGGATAAAATGCGGGAGTATATAACACAGTGAATTCTGGGGTGGATAAGGAATGTGGTTAATAACACAAATGTAATAACGTTTTTTCAGGATCTACAACATTTCATTTTCATATAGTTTCAGTTTATTTTTCTGGCCAGAGCAATATATACTCACTGAACAAATTCATACAATTTGGAAACGAATTATTTACTGTACTTAGTACATTATCATACCATTTTGTTGATCTGTTTTTTCATTCAAACGGCTGACACTTGATCAAAATCTTTCACATAGACTTAAAGGGAGATGTGAAATTATTTACAGGCTTTCTTTTGGTCAGAAAATATGCAGAACTTTTTAAATTATAGGTCTTCCTCCACAAACATTCTTTTAGAACCATCCCAAATTTTCTCTGAGCATTTTGATGCTCTTAAATTTTTGTCAGCAACATTGCTTCAGCCAAAATCTTCCTAAAACATTTGGCCATTTGGTAGCTGTGGCAGTTTGAGATTATTTATGAATCTCAAAAAGAGAAAGATTATGTTTGTAAACTATTCTCTGTGTGTGATACCCTTTGACTTTATTAAATTCAGTTGAGGGGCCTTTGATTAGTTTACTTGTTAAGATTGCTTTTAGCGTTTTTTTATTTGACCACGTCAGTAAGGCATTACTCAGGGTGAGTCCCCACCCCCTTGCTGGGTCTGATATAAATGGACACTCACACAGAAAGACAGACACATGAAAGAGAGAGCTCTGTCATGTTTGATACTGCCATGTGACAGAAAGGAGAAGTCTCAAAGAGCTGAAGCCCCAGAGAGAGATGATCCATTTGCCTGATAGTTTACAGCTGACCTTGGGAAGGGAGCCGAAACACTGAGATTGATATAGGAGTCCCAGAAAGAAACAAGCCCTGTACAGTAGATAGAGGACTACAGGATCACTTAAGCATGAAGCCTCAAGAGGCTGGGACCACAGAGCCTCAAAAGGAAGAGGAAGGTCAGAGGGAAAGAGAGACCAGTCAGAGATTGGTGACCGTCTTGGTGAGAAAGCAGCCTTGAGTTGGACTTATTATGATCTTGTAACTGTAACTTTTATCCCAAATAAGTATCCTTTATAAAAGTCAACAGATTTCTGGTACTTTGAATCAGGACCCCTTTGGAAGAATAATACAACAATATTTTACCTTCATTAATTCTCAAATTGTCTTCTCAACTGAATTCTATCTTGTGGCTAGTTCACCTATTTAACTTATGCCTCTTCTGTATTACTTTCTTTAATGTCTATTACTGCTTCTGCCTTTCAAAGTATAGATTTCTCCAGAGATTTTATCTCTACAATTCTCTCTTTATATATTTACCATTATAAACTCATGTTGAGTCTTCAAATATTATTTCTATGTATAGAATGGCTGAATATATAACTCAAGTCTTCCTCGCTCATAAAAGAAATTGTCCCGCCTTCTTCTTCCTCCCACCATTTGAAAAGTTACCAACTCCTACCAACCTATTTCCCAAAGACACCTAGAATCCATATATATTCTTTTGTAATATCCTCCCACTATCAGTATCTTATTTTTATTCTCTCCTTACATTACTTCTTTTATAATAATCTCTCAATGTGTCTCCCCTGTCTCCAGGCCCAGAATGGCAAATTATTTTCATCTCCTGTGCCAAGTCCAATTGACTGGTAATGGAAGCCTACAGTGCTACCTTGAGAAAGATTCAGAGAACACATCTGGGCTCAGCAGGAATGAGTTTTGCATTAGATTAGTGAAGTCGACCCTGTGGCACTGCTCCAATCCAGCTTCCATACCACTGTTGGAGTGATCTTTTGAAAGCACGACTTGAATCATATCAGCTATCTACTCAAAAATCGTCACTTTCTTCCAACAGCCTGTCAAATAAATTTCAAGCTCCTTGAATGCTGGCATTAAAAGTTTGCCAATGGCCTGTCTCCAAACATCCCTTACTCCTCTTCTATTTCATGCCCTTTATGTTTCTACCTTATTAGACTACTGATTATTTCTTATACATTACTGCATTTCCCTTCTCTACACCTTTATTCATACAAAACCATTAGACCCAATCATACACATATAACAAAGTCCAGCTCAAATGCCATTCTCTCTGTCTGACTTTTGTGGATTTCTTCAGACACTATTGTTAAATCCCTCCTTGTGTTCCTATAGCTTTTTAAATATATATATGTATATAACTCTTTCATGGCACTCATCCGATTCTCAATTGTTATTCAGGACTCTAAGAAACAAGTCATTTTCACCAGTGGATCCCCTTCAGGCTTAGCATGCATCAGTCAGGTGGGGGTTGAATATATCTTTGTTTAATAATGCATTCTCATAAAGCATCCAAACAATTTTTATCAACATGTGTTTATCCTTAGAACTTCAGCTATCTGGCACAAATTTTTGAACGGTCTGTTTTTCCCCTCTGGATGAGTTGTATAAGCGCTAAACAGCTATGTATGATATATCTCTCCAAGTGATGCTAAGGTAAGAGAGGTACAGAGAAAAGATGGGTACTAGAGGTATGGTTGCTTTGGGGTATGTGTTGCTTTGAAGCCAACATGACTATGTGCTTTCCTGGATGTTAAAATTTATTTGAATGAAACAATATTTATGTATTCATGCACAAACATGCACATATGCAAACACACAGAAAATTAAACACATTCTCACCACTAAATCTTGCCTAAGTTTTAAAGCAATTTTTCTGAGTTGTTTTAATGCTGGAGCAATGTTATAATTTGATATATTAAATTTCCTACCTTGCCAAAAATATTTGGAAACCCTGGTAATGTTTCTGACATACTTTCTTGATGAAATAAGATTTTAAAATGTTCTAGGATATTGCTGATCAAAGCATGTTCCATGAACTAGTAGCATCAGCATCATCTAGGAGCTTGTTAAAAAAAATGCACTATCACAGTCCCCACCCAAGCCCTATTGAATCAGAATCTGCATTTAACAGTAGATCTCCAGGTGATTCATATAAGGGTTAACATGTGAAAAGCACTTCTCTAGAAAAGTGGAATTACCTTGGAGCTTTAAAAGATACTGATGCATGATTCACTACTCCCAGAGATTCTGATTCAATTGGTCAGGGGTTCAGCCTGTGCACTGGGATTTTAAAAGCTCCCCAAGGGATTCTGTTGTGCAACCAAGGTTGAGAAAACTATGTTGGATATTGAAAGCACCTGATAAGGATTTCTATTCCTAGACAAAGTAGCAGTTGTGTATAAGGGTAAAATAAATATTTGCCTCCAAAGCACTGCTACTTAAGAAATTACTGGAAGATGTGATTCACCCAAACAAGAGAACAATGGATGTAGAAAAAGTGGATTAAAGCAGCAGCACAAGGTGAAAGGCATTCCCAGTATCAGTAAATGGATATTCTCAGCAGATAGGTAGCTACACTACAGGCTTAGAGATCAGTAAGTCCAGATTGGGGGAAGAGGGTGGAAAACTTCAGAGGATTACCCTGCAATAAAAAATAATAATTATTCTTAAAAGATAAAGAAAAATTTGAGATGGTTACTATACTGGCTGGGTTATCAATCCTGATTACCAGGAGAATATTGGTCAGCTACTACGTACTAGAGGTAGAGGAGCATAAGTCTATAATACAGGAGATCCCTATATCACTTAGTACTACTATGTTCTGATTGAAGTCAATGGAAAAACACAATAACCTAATCCAGGGAGGACAACTAATGGCCCAGACCCTTCACAAACCAAGGCTTGGAACACACCACCAGGCAAAGAACCATGGCTGGCCAAGCTGCTGGTTGAGCAAAAAGAGAACGTAGAATGAGTGATAGAAGAAGGTATCTTTAAATAACAACTGACCACATGTCTAGTTGCAGAAAGGAGGACTGTAATTATTATAAGTATTTCTTCCTTATTTTGTTATGTGTGTGTATACGTATATATATGTTAAGCAAATAACTTTGTTTTTCCCTCTTGAATAACCTTCTCGTATAACATGAGATGAATTAACTTTAAGTCATTGTATTTAAGTTACAGGATATCAAGGATAAGAGTGAACATCATCCAAGGGCTTGAGTCCTCTTCTGGGAAAAGGGTTATTGCATTTACAGTATACATGATAGTCAAATGTATGACTGTGTTGTTATTGTCTTTATTTGGAAATTAAGAATGGTTTAAAGAGATGTATATGGAGGCCAAGGTATAAACTATGATGGTTAATTTCACGTATCTCCTTGGCTAGGTTATGGTGTCAAGATGTTTGACAAAAAAACACTGGCCTGATTGCTACTGTGGGAATATTTCATAGATGGATTAGCATCTTTAGTCAGTTGACTTCATCTATGATTGCTTGCATCTACAATCAACAAAGGAGACTCCCCTCAGCGCTGAGAGGAATCTGCTCATCCAATCAGTTGGAGGTCTAAATGCAGAACTGAGGATTTCAGAAATCAGAAAAAGAATTTCTCCCTTTTCTTCAGCTAGTCAGCCAACTTGTTTGGGGATTCCAACTTGTGATCTTCCGTACAGAGTTCAGACATGCCAGATGTCAAAATTACCTTTTTCAAAGTTTCCAGTTTACAGCCTGCCCTACTGAATTCCAGCTTGCCAATCTCCGTATTCATGTGAGCCAATTCCTGTAATAAATGTTTTGATATATATATCTCGTCAGTTCTGTTTCTCTGGAGAATCCTAACTATTACAGTTCCCCAATGATTTTGGTCAATATTCTGCTGGTTTTCATTATCAGCATGCTAGATCTAATTTAACACAAAACTCTGTACATGGATTACATTGATAATTTCAAACAAGTCAGTTCAGTTTTCTTGATAATATAGCAGTCATCAACATTAACCACTTTTTCCTCAAATGAAGGCTTTTCTTCTTGAAATATATTCATTTATTTATTTAAATCAAGAAATAAGTCTTAGAGACTAAAATTTTAAAATCCCACATATTGATTCCTTATTTTTTTATTCCCTTTGGCAAAGATAGATTCACTTTATGTTTAGTAGTGTTTCATCTTTCCAAAGTTATTCCCATTTAAACTATTTATTTAATAAAGAAAATTACTCACAGTCTCTATTTTGAAATAAAATAGTTAACACACAATTAATTAAATCATAATAATGTCTGGGAAAAAAGAGAAATGTTTTCTGTACAAGTAGTCACCTCTGGCTCAAGAAATGTAATATTATTTCACCTTGTATTAATAAATCCAGTAACCAAATTAGTTATTAAAAGAACCATTTTAAGCACTTTTTTCTGTTAGTAAAATTGATTGAAAAGAGCTAATCTATGTATTGCTCCAATTTTAGTATATGTGCTGCCAAAGCAAGGGCAAAATAGTATTGTTTTTCTATAGGCTGCAGTAGAAAATTGGGTCATTCATCTCCAAACAACTTATTTGTAAAAGTACATTTTGATAACAGTGATTTCTGGTGTCTTACTATCTAATTGAATCCACATGAACAATATACCTTCTTAGGTTTACTCTGTTGGTCCAAATCACCAAGCTAAAATAAGTGAATTGAGCCATTTCCTGTACATGCTCATATTTAGGTGATTTTTTTATAAAAAGCAGAGAAATTAGAGTTGGATGGGATGTTAAAATAGTCTACCAATTTCATTTGTAAATGATAAAATTTTCTAGAGAAAAAATGGGTGACTTGTCCATAGTTTTTATAGGTGCCATTCTATTTTTTATCATCCGATTATTTCTTTCTGTATGACCATTAATGACATAATTAAGCATAACATTTCTAGTTTTATTTTTACAAATAAGGAATCTGATTCTCAGAGAATTTAAGTAAATTTCACAACACCACATAGCTAGTAAATGGCAGAATGGTAACTATAGTGCCTGTACTGTTTTGCTTTGCCATACTAGCTCCCATTTAAATTGATCATATCATTTGATCCAGATATAATTTGGCAGGTTTTTCATAACATGGACTTAGTCTTAGTCATAGAAGCAGAGAAGTTAGCAATCTATTCAACTCAATGCTGCTTCGTTTACATGACTTATTAATATTACTGACATTTTAAAATAGTGAATCAAATTAATGTGACACTATTGCAACCTGAGGTTTGTTTTGTTTTGTTTTTAACAAATCCAGGTGGACAACAGTTTAAATGTTTCTCAGTCCTTTGAAAACTGCATTCTCTAATTGTCTGTTGTTCTATGGTTAGGATTTAATTATATTAACATTAATACAATCATTGCAAATTCTTCCCTTATACTTTTATTCAAAGGTTTGATAAAATATGAGAAAATAGCGAGTGGGTGTAGCTCAGTGGATGAGTGCTTGCTTCCCATGTTCAAGGTCCAGAGTTTAATCCCTGGTACTTCCTAAAATATACACATACATGCATACATACATGCATACATACATATATATATACACATACATATATAACCACAATTTTAAAAATAGCATGTAAATGCCCTAATTTCAATTACACAGAGAAGCAGAGAAGAAAATAGTAAACATATCAAATCTAATCATAGCATGGCAATGGAATTTTGGAGTTAATTTATCACTGTAAGACAATGAGGATACTCTTAAGATACAAGGTGTGAAAAAATTGTTTTCTTGAGCCTTGAATAGAAAGAATATGTGATTTAGTTCCACACCTGCTGGACAATAAATCAGTCTATAGGTTCTCTCCTATTTTTAATCAAAGGTGTAAAAGTTAAAAAAAATAAATATAAAAATGGCCTGATTTTGATATCTTTGGGAATTTATAGAAAACAGTTTGGGAATAGCAGAAAACTTGACCAATTACTACAACTCCATGTACTCCACATTCCAGAGCAATCATTTTTAAACTTAAAATTAATTACTGAAATTAATACTTCAAATTGTGAAATTTAAAGGTAAGGAGACCAAATCCTCTAGGTCAAAGATTCCCAAAATTTTTTAAATTATAAAACCTTTTTGGGAACCTGATGTATACTGTGGACTCTTTACCCAGAAAAATGCACTTGGGCTCATACATACAGCATTTAGTACCATTCCAAGGAATTCAAAGATACCTTACTTAAGAACTTCTACCTCCCATCAACTTTAAATGGAGGTATAATAGGGGCTCGAAATTTCATCTGCATGGAGTTATCCTTAAGTTTTTCCGAATTTTTAAAATATCATCTTATGAATTAGGTATTACCTCAAACTATAGGATCTTTCAACCCATATTCCTGAATTTTCATAGCATTTAATAATTGGCATTCATTTACCTTTATTATTATCATTCATGCAACCCTATACTTACTGAAAGTCAGGCAAAGTGAATTTCCCTTTTCTTCCTTTCTTCATGTATTCTCTACCCTTGGAAGACTTCTATTTTAACATCTACAATAAATTACTATTGCACTCTTTATGTTGTGTATATCTCTCTCACTAGTCAATGAGCTGCTTGAGAATAGGACAAAGCCTTGCTCATATTTATCATTCACACTGCCTAGGATAGTACCTTATACATAGTAGACATTTAATAAGTATTTACTAAGTAAATAAATTTGCAAATAGACTATAGCCTCTAGGGAACTTAACCAACATCCTTCATTCTCTCGATCAAGCATTTCTGCCAGGTTCCAGACTCATTTTCAAAGAAAATCTTTCTGGCTGAATTTTAAGTTTTATGTTTAAAAATTAGGTTATCAGTCATAAGAAGTAGCTGTTATACAGTGCAAAGTTGCAAGTCTTTGTTCTTATACTTAAGAATACATCTACTACTTTTATATTCAATAAGATAAACCATATGCATAATATAGTACTGGTACCTAATAGTGCCAGTTCTATAATTAATAACTTACAATGCTTTTCAAAAACATCATTTCACTCTATGATTCAGAATTGTTTGTCTTTTCGTGAGTTAAGTTCTTTGTGGTTGGGATGCATAGTTTTATATGTTCTTTATACAGTACTGTTTGTAAAGTAGTGTTTTTAGCACTAATTATAAACAATTAATAATATTTTACAAATCCCGGCCAGATGTCAGAGTATATTGCTGAAATTTGCACAATATTTTTATCAAGAATCACTGAATCAGACAGGGCTTTCTAATTTGGAAGACAATAGTGTAGGAATGGTAAAAGAGAAAACTAGATATTAACCTTTAAGAATAGTTTTCTGGGGAAAACAAATGAACTATTGATTGGAGAATGGAGCCAAGTAAAACAACACACATAAATGGGAAGTTTCCCAGGAAAAGAATCAAGCAAAATTCATAAAAAAGGATTTATTAGTTTTCTCTTTCTTGACCATAGTTTTTGTAGAGAGTGAAAAATCTGATGTTCCCCCCAACACTGTGTCCTGCCTTTAGAACTGGGAGGATGCTGTTTCTGGCAATAGTACAACCCAGAGAAAAAGAAGCATCTTGTTTAGAAGAGAAATGAAATGGTGTATATTTCTGTCAGAAAAGAAATCTTGAATAAATAAGTCAATATTTTTACTTGGGGAAAATAGAAAAATTACAATCTCTCTCCAGCCCAAACAATCATATATTAAACCCAATTGTGGGGTCTTAATAAACACCTTTTCAACATGCATAGAGGAAAAGAAGAATGGGTGAGGAAAGAAATTAAACCAACACTTTCTAAGAAACCACTATTCTTTAGACTTTCACCAACATTCTCACTGAATACTCACAATGTACCCCCAAGATAGATAGAATTATTTCTGTGTTATCAGTGAGGAAACTGAGATTCAGGAAACTAAGTAAATTGCTCCAAGACACACAATAAGTATCAAAGGCAGAACTCTAGTCAAGGTCTGCCTGTATCCAGAAGTTTTCTCTCTCTCTCTTTTTTTTAACTGACTCTGCAATACAACGACTTATATGGAAAAGTAGGGAAGATAGTCAAATAGCACATTTGTGATAAAATATATATTTTTAAAGATTTTCTTATTTATTTCTCTCCCCCTGCCTGCCCCAGCCCCAGTTGTCTGTTCTCTGTGTCAACTTGCTGTGTGTTCTTCTTCTGTCTTCTGTTGTTGTCAGCAGCACGGGAATCTGTGTTTCTTTTTGTTGCATCATCTTGCTGTGTCGGCTCTCCATGTGTGCAGCGCCATTCCTGGGCAGGCTGTACTTTCTTTCGTGCTGGGTGGCTCTCCTTATGGGGCACACTACTTGCGCGTAGGGCTCCCCTAAGCGGGGGACACCCCTGTGTGGCACGGCACTCCTTGCGTGCATCAGCACTGTGCATGGGCCAGCTCTACGTGGGTCAAGGAGGCCCAGGGCTTGAACCGCGGACCTCCCATGTGGTAGACGTATGCCCTAACCACTGGGCCCAAGTCCGCTTCCCTGAAAAAATATTTTTGATTAAGGCTGACAGTGATGGAGGTGAAGCTCAGCAAAGGAGACAAAAATCTACCATTTTTGTTCTCATAAGGATATAGAATTTTAGTTTCTTAGTGGATACATGATGAACATGAAGATGGCACAGGTTGTCTAGGATTGGTTACTAAGAATAGTTTCAATGTGAGCCTAAAGAGCTGTAGCTGAAGCCCAGTAAGAAGGCAAAGATATCCAGGGGTTAGAGTGAAGAGAGAGAACGCTGCTTTGGAAGTAAAAGGTGTAAAAATTTGAAAGTGAAAGATGTAAAAACCACAGGCTACATTTATTAAGGTGTGTGAGTCAGAGGCAATGACTAAAACATGAATTCCTAATATACTCAATCATAAGTATCCAATTTCTGCTATTTCTTCACAGTTTAGGAAATTATATTATGATTTCAGTGGCTGAGAATGACCCTTGGGTATGCTGATATGTTTGTTTGTGGGCTCACTGCATTGATGCTACCAGGTTACTCACATTCATTGTAAACCTTGGACCATTCTCTGATTTCAGTACTAAGAAATAATGACCAGTGCTGTCTTGATGAATATGACCAGTCTTGCAGGATACAAAATCCTCCTGGTAAAATTGTCTAAATAGGCTGTATCTCAGAAGCTAGCTCAAGCCTAGAAATGCAAAACTGAGAGCACAGAACTGAAAGAGAGTGGTGAATGTAACCTCCCAATAGAAAACATAGCCTAGTACCTAGTGCCTAAGTGCTCAATAATTCCCTGAGATACGCCCCAAGCAAGAGTAGACAATCCAACAATCCCTGAACAAGCCTGCAGATTTTTCACTAATGTTAACAGAGTTACAATTAGGGGAAATTAATTCTGGTCATCAGGAGGTACTTGGTACTCAGTACTCATGGCCAGTTTTATCTCTAAATAGGAAAAGGAAATATACTCTTATACCTCAGGGATAAGAGTTAAGATTGCCCCACTAAGCAAGTTTCCTATACAAATAGGGGTGTGAGAGGTAGCTCTGTGAGAGGGGGAATCCAAAATGAGTGGTAGAGGCAGGAGATGATTTGTAGAAGCTATGCCTCAGGACATGAGGGGGCTGAATTTTATCCCACTAACCTATCCCCAGGAACTGTGATGACTAAATCCTTGAAAAGCTGAACATGACTGGAGTAAATCTAGAAGAGCTAATGAATGTGAGTGGTGCAAAAGGTGATCTATGGTCAGTTCTGTGTTTTCCAGTCCAGATCCCCTCTACCAGGTTGGCACACTATCCTTCAATTGCTGTGCCTGTTGACTGCTAATGGCTGGAGCTGAGTCACTTCTCCAGTGACTCAACCTCAGTTGATTGGCACTATCTGCTCCAAGAAGTTACAATTACCTTCCCAACTTGTGTCTCACTGATATAGGAGCATATAAGACAGGACTCCTTGCCTCGAGAGGAGATAATTCTGCATTGTACTTTATGCTCCAGTGCCTTCCTTCTGTGGGTCAGGCTGAGGGTGGACTTTATCCTGAGATCAAATCTTGATTGGCTTTTTTCCCCTTTCCTATCCTACTTTAAATCATCTGTTATAGGTTTTTCCTGAAGAGCATTTCCCCAATAAATCATGTGACACTGAGTTCATTTCTCAGGGTATGCTTCCAACAAACCTAATCGAAGACAGTCAGAGAATAAAAAATGAAAGAAAGACCAGAAAAGGGAAAGACAAAGTGACAGCAGGATGGGAATTTTAAATGGATGGTCACTGAAGGCCTCACAGAAGAGTGACATATGAGTAATGATGTGCAGAATGTGATGAAGTAAGCCACCTAGATATCTGGGGAAGAACCATCTAGGCAGAGAAATAGTGATAAATGAAGAAGCATATTTGGCATATTCAAGAAACTTGCTGTGAAGCTGGATCAAGCTGAGCAAATAGAAGAATAGTAAAGGATGAAGGTAGAAAGCTAAGAGGGAACTATATCCTATAAGCCCTTGTAGGATACTGAAAATTACCTTAGCATTGCAGGGTTGAGCAACAGAATGTTTATGCAACTTAAATATTAACTGAATTATCCTGATTGCTAGATTGATATGCTGAGGAAGAGCAAGAGTGGAAACCTGGATCCAATTAATGAGGCTCTTGCAACAATCTAGATAGATGGAGATGGTGTCATGGACACAGGTAGGAGCTGTGGAGGTTGTGAGAAGTGGTTGTAATCTGGATTCTGTTTTAGAGGACTCAGTAACAAATGGTAGAAACATTCTCATGGACCCCCATCTCAAGGAATGTTTGAAATGTTTAGAGAAAAAAATATTGTGGTAGAGAATAAAGTAAGTGTTTGGTCAGAGGATCTGGAGTTTCAGGTCCAGTAGGAATTGTCAGTGAACTTCATTCTCCTATGGGGATGGCATGGTTCCAAATACAGTGACAGAGAAACTGAGTTAAATCAAATTTTCTTCAGATTTATATTTTCCAATATCATCTTCCCTATGACACCACTCACTAAATATATTCTGCACCAGACACCATGTTAGATGATAAAATCACTGATAGCACCACATCATGTGTTTTAGACATGTTAGGCCATTGAATAAATGAAAGAATTAATAAAGAGTTTGGCTTAAGTTGGGAATAGAACCCAAGTTTACTAAGTTTTAAGTAAATGCTCCCTCTGCTATCCAGTAACTCAGTAAACTCAAAGCCCTTTCCTCTACAGATGTAATAAATTAACTTTTTAAAATGTGTCATAAAATAGCAAGTGTACATCAGTTTGGGTAATTGGATCTACTTCATGCATCAATTTTTATAGAGTAAGGCAATTCATGTCAACTGAACACCTTTTAAACCACTTACTTTGTAGAGGGATGAATTATGCCTACATTAACTGAGTTGTCTTTATCTGTATCTTCTGGTAGAACACAGGTATAATTAAAATACTGATGGTAAAATAGAAATGATTTCTGCATCACATTACTTGGGTTCCCTTTTCTATTTCTGAGAATCTTTCTATTTCTGCTTAATCCTCAAAAGTTATTGTAATAATGCTGTAAAGAAATTACATTATTAGTCATTGAACCTGTCTACACAAATCAATCTACAATATGAGCATAGCAATTCAGTGGGTGATACCAAGCTTATATTATTCCAGAGGAATGGCCATTGAGGTATAAGTGGAATTAGTGGGAAAAGGGATAAGTAGAAGCAAGGAGGGTTGACTGGAGCATAGGTAGGGAAAGAATTGTCTAACTCTTTTCTGTTTCTAAAATAATGCACTCTAACTAGAAGATGACCCCTGAGACACTGATCCCAGGTTTCAGATCTGACCCCTTGGAACAGTTCACTCCCAGTGTTGGTTCAGAATCTGGGAACATTCCATCATCAGAGAGGAGTAAAAGGAGTTCTCAGCCCATACATTTTGACTCAACTGAGACCAACATTGCTGCAGGTTTCTTGTGATAGTATACCCAATCCCAGCCCCTGTGCTCCAGGCTTATTTATTAGGGACAAACATCTGGACTTGTCGCTCATCTCTGGTTCCTAGAGATTGGTTCCTAGAGATTGGTCTGGTTGAGACCAGACCCTAACCATGGTTTTCTTGCTTCATTTGACAGTACCTCTGAGTCCTAGGTCCCCAGACTAATGCTTAAGTTCTTTTAAGGTCTTAAGCTTAGTCACTAAGTTGGGACCCTTCTTTTAGATGATGACAATGTTCTCCTCTCTAAAATCACAGAGTCGAAAGAAATGATTTCTGAAGTCCTTATGGATTCCAAAATCTATTGTTTGCCAGATGCCAACAATTTACCCAGACAGCCACTAACTTTTCTGATAATTTTGGGTCCCTTCCCAAAATTCGATTTCATTGCAGTCCCAGATCTCAACATTCCTAGGTCAAATGAGTCCAAATTATAATAGAAACAGAGAAATATGTCTGACTTACAATGCAGGACTTGTGATAATGAATGAATTAACATAAGATTTGTGAACCTCTTTGAGTCCTGTGAAAAAAATTATTTTTCATCATGTTATGGAATTATAATTTCTTACATTTTGACAACTGAATTAGAAGTACCTGAGCCCTAAAGGGAAAAATCTCATTAAGATTTATATGTTATCAATAATAGAAATAGTTTGAAAAAATAGTGACCTTGCTAATTTCTGCATAAATGTCATGTTCTTTCCAGTTTCTTCTGCTATAAACTTTTATTAAGTATCAAGGACACTTTTTTTTTTTTTGCAATTAGTGTAATGCAAGAAGTGAGGAATATTAAAAAACATTAAGATCACTTTTTATAACTTGCATACCTCATTAGGATGGGATTCTCCCTGTGGGATTCAGAATAAAAAGAATATGACTTACTTTGGAAAAAAAGAGCTAGAGTGTGGCTATAAATCACCCTTGGTGGTGGGGACCAGGGATAGACTAAAAAATTAAAATCTACCAATAATTAAATAAGAATTTAATCCATTATTTCTCTATTTTCTTTTACTAGATACATCACAAGAAGTTCTAGGAAGTGGCCCATTATCTGATTATCTGATTATCTTTTCCCTTCAGAAGTGTCCCAGCCAACTGTGATGGAAAAACTACAGAAGTTAGAATACTCAAGGGGAGATACTGGAAAAGCAAGTAATTTTAAAATATTAAATTTATTTCCAAGCCCTAAATAACGAAACTATTTTGAGGCACTATAATGTTAGGGGAAATCCTATACTAGGGGTTTTAGGGCAAAGAATTTTAATTCTCTAGATTCATTATCATCACCACCAAATTCCAACTTATTTAGCACATTATAATATCTAAAAAACTTTCACATGCTTAAATAATTTGAGTCTCTCTAAAACTGTTGGAGGTAATGTTATTGGTATCCCCATTTTATATATGAACAAGAGAGTTTCTAGGAGGTTTGATGGGTGATTGATAAAACTACCTCTCTAGTGTGTAGCAGACATGGGAATAGCATTCAGGTTTTCTAATGATTTTGTTCTAATGATAACATTAAATGTAAAGAAATATATGTGTATATTTATATGTGTGTGTGTATGTGTATATATATATATATATATATATATATATATATATATATATATAAACACTATGCTTTCAATTGTTTTAGATGCCGTAGTATACAGGTAAGCATTAAACATGGCCTCTGCCCCCAAACGAATTCAATCTATAAGGAATTAAAACATGCACAAATGAAATAAGAGTTAACAGAGTAAGACACTGCATATAACTTATGTGCATGTGCATAGATGTGTATGTATATCACGCATCGGAATTAAATGTTTGATGTTGATTATTCATACAGGTTTAGGAACTCAGAGATTGTAGATAATCACAAACAATAATCTGTAGGAGAAAGAGCTATTAGATGTCCCCTTTTAACTTCCTTCTTTCTTTCAGTCAACAAAGACTCACCTACAATATTAAGAAATATTATAATAAGTGTTAAAGATATAAAGTTAAAAATGATGTAATACTTTGAACCTAGATGGGGGGATATTCAAGAAATGTATTGTTTGGATTATGATGGAAAAGAGGACAAGTTACCCTGTAGCCATGAAGAAGGAGCAACTGACCCAACTGGGACCACAGGAAAAGCATTTTAAAGAAATTTACCCTGAATTACATTTTAAAAGATACATAGGAGTTTGTAAGCTGAAGAGGATGGGAGCATGTTCCAGTCATGCGAAGACACTTTAGGACATGAACAAACATGACTTTGTTTACATGTTAGCTTTGATTTTAATGAATACACCTTTCTTCTTTTACATATTGTTTTAATAAGGGGTATTTATACATAAAGTTCTAGGCTAGAAATAACTGAAAGCAGGGGCCTGGTGTCTCTTTTTTGCCATTGTATTCCCCAGACCTAGTAAAGTAACTTGCACAAAAATGGAAACCTACAACAGGAACTATTTATTGTCTGGCTTCTTTCATTTGACATAATGCTTCTGAGATTCATCCACATTGTTATTTTTAAAGGACAAGTAGTTTTCTGTTATATGAAGATTCCACACTCTGCTTACCCATTTTCCTGTTAAAGGATATTTGTATTGTTTCCACTTTGGGGCTATTATGAATAATATTGCTATGAACCTGCTTGCACAAATCTTTTCTGGGCACATGTTTTTGTTGTTGTTGTTGCTTTTAATTCTTTATTTTCTTTTAAATGTTGCAATCAAAATATATGAGGTCTTCATATACCCCCATCCCACCCACCCCACCTCTCCCACATCAACAACCTCTTCCATCATTGCGGCACATCCACTGCACCTGGCGAATACATTCTGGAGCACTGCTGCACCACATGGGCATATGTTTTAACTTCCATTGGATATAAACCTTGGAGTAACATTCCTAGATGACAAGGTGTACAGGTATGATTTTAAAAAAATATTGGCCAGAATTTTATCCAAATTTGTTGTACAATTTTACATTCTTACAAGTAATGTATAAGACTCCCAGTTGTTCCACATCTTCACCAATATTTTTTAGAATTTTTTAATTATTTAATTGTCTTATTTTTAAGATACATAGATCACAAAAAAATGTAACATTAAAAAATATAAGAGGTTCCCATATACTCCAAACCCCACCCCACCACACTCCTTCCACATCAACAACCTCTTTCATCATTGTGGCACATTCATGGCATTTGGTGAATACATTTTAAAGCACTGTTGCACTGCATGGATTATTGTTTACATTGTCATTTACACTCTCTGCCAGTCCATTTAGTGGATTATGGTAGATATATAATGTCCTGCATCTGTCCCTGCAATATCATTTAGGACAACTCCAAGTCCCGAAAATACCCTCCACATCATACCTCTTCTTCAATGATACAATTTCTTCCATTGCTAGAGTCATAAAAGTTCTATAGTAGAATACCAGTAAGTCTTCTCTAATCTATATTTTATTCCTCCATCCTGTGTACCCTGGGATGGTGATATTCACTCCACCTCTAAATCGAGAGGGGGCTTAGATCACACATGGTTGATGTATGCAATTCTCCTGCTTGTGGATGTAGGCACACTCAGTTCCCTGGTGTGGTGGTTGACCATTTTTACCTCCCTGTTAACTGACCTGAGTAAATCCAACATATAGGAGAGTAGGTGTTGCAACTCTGCTGAGGCTCAGGGCCCAGCTGGCATATGGAAAGTCCAGAGACTCAAGTCTCCTGAGTATACACCAACCTCAGTGCCATCTGCCATGACTGTAGAACCTGTGTGTCTCTATAGCCCTCAGGAGCAACACTACATAGAGTTGTATCTACTTTAGCTGTCTCTGAGATTCTACTGAGACATGTGTAAGCATGACCCCTCTGATATCCTCCTGACTCATTTTAAAGTCTCTTTAGCCATATAAACTTATTTGTCTTTACCATTTCCACCTTTTATTCAAGGCCTTTTTTCTAGTTGCATCACCAGCTGGTGATTGGTAGTAATCCCTCGGCACCAGGGAGGTTTGTCACTGGGAGTCATGTCCCATGCTGAGGGGAAGTAATGCATTTACATACTGAGTTTGGCTTAGAGTGTGGCCATATTTGAGCAACATGGAGGCTCTCAGGAGATAATTCTTAGGCACCCTACAGCTCTAGGCCTAGTTGGAATTTCAAGCACACAGGATCATAAGCATAGCCATCAATATGAAGGGCCCTTGATTGGACCATCCTTCTTCATTGGCCTTTGCCCTTGCACTTGGAGTATTTTTGCCATTCCACTGGGGAATGTGACAGAGCTCCCCCAGCTAGGAGCTCAGCACTCCTTCACTTGTTGTCCATAACTCTACCTACTATGACAATACCCAATGAATATCCAAACATTTTTATATACCCTATATACATGCCCCGGAGACTCCCTTCCAACTATGTGTCACCCATCAATGGCACCCCACACCAGTGTTCCTCCCCTGCCATAATTGAACCCCTCTGTGATCCAAAACTTCTTCAAAAATGAAGCCTAATATATTGTCGAAATTAATTAGTAGGAAAATGAAATAGTAATGATAAGTTTAAAGGTTAGAAATAGATACATACTAAATTAGAAAAACTAAAATAAAGAATAAATTGGGGTATTAAAAATGAAAAATATCACAGAACTTTGTTTTTGTCATTTTGACTTTCATCACTGTAATAGGTGTTACCCTGTATGTACTGTGGCAAGGCAATCTCTTGCATTTCTTCCTGAGTGTCTGTATTCCTTTTTTAAATTTATTTTTTAATTTTGTCTTCAAAAAAGTTTTAGATAACAGTACAGTTACATATACAATATAGGGGACTCTCATATACCCACCATCAAATCCTTTTGCCCTTTCCCCAGCAATGATGTTTTTATATATGGATGTTATATTTACTACAACTGATGTACAGATACTGAAACATAGCTACTAGCCATTGTTCCATTTTGTTTTACATTATGGTTTATATTTTAGACTGTACAATTTCCTAAAATTTTAGTTACATTATGGTTTACATTATGGTTTACATTTTAGACTATACACTTTTATAAATTTTTGGTGAAATTTAACATGGCCTATATCCATCATTGCATGATCTTATGGAACATTTCAATTGCCCCCCAGTTATCCCCTCTTCCATCTATTCTATTCCTTTCTCCCCCTTCCTTCGGAACCCACAGTGACAACCAAGCTTCACTGCTTGAAGGACCAGATTCATAGACATTCACAGTACTGCTGAGGGCTTGACACATTAGATTGTCCTCCCCAACTGGATGCCACCAATGCTCTCAAGAGACACCCTCCCCTCTGTATGAGAACATCAGGCCTCCCCAGGATGTGGGTACAACACCCTCCTGCTCATTGTATAGGTCTCCACCCAATGATATAACACACTGTGACAAGATGAGCACTCGCATACTCCCTAGAAACCTGCCCCAGGTGCACCTTATGTGAGATTCCCCCCCATCAAACACCTTAGACAAGTAGCCCTTCCTTATTATATTTTCTAAAAAGTTTTCTCAACATTATAGTTTCAACCACAGACCTGACAATCTCTCATGTTTACCTCTCCCCAAAAAACCTCCCCCCAATTCCATGGACCATCTGACCTATCTTTCCAACACTAACCCCCCTCAAGCCTGAAAAGGCCCACCCAATAGTATCCCTATGCCCACTTCTTATCCCTTCCCTGCAATACTACTTACCTCCACTATATCATAGATTTTGCTGATGTAGGTGTCAGTGCACAACCTTCCCACCCCCCACCCCCAATTTCCTGTAAGCCTATCATCCTGTCCCTAGCTCTCTGAGACAGCTTGATTTGTTTGATTCATATCAGAGAGGTAATGTAGTATTTGTCCTTAAATGCCCAACTTGCTTCACTCAACATAAGGTACTCAAGATTCATCCATGTTATCCCATGTGTTATTACTATAACCCTTCTTACAACTGAGTAGTATTCCATTGTATGTATATACCACATTTTGTTTATTCATTCATCTGTTGATGGGCTTTGGGCTGACTCCAACTTTTGGCAATAGTGAATAATGCCGCTATGAACATTGGTGTGCATATATCGGTCCATGTCTTTATTTTCAGTTCTTCTGGGTATATACCCAGCAATGGCATTGCTGGGTCATAGGGCAAATCTATAACTAGTTTTTTGAGGAACCACCAAACTGTCTCCATAATGGCTGGATCATTCTGCATTCCCATCAGCAGTGGGTGAGAGTTCTCATTCCTCCACATCCTCTCCAACACCTGTAGTCTTCTATTTTTTTTAATAGCCACCAGTCTAATGGGTATAAGATGCTATCTCACTGTAGTTTTGATTTGCATTTCCCTAATAGCTAGTAATGTTGAGCATTTTTTCATGTGCTTTTTAGCCATTTGTATTTCTTCTTTGGAGAAGTGTCTGTTGAAATCTCTTGCCCATTTTTTAAATGGGTCGTTTGTCTTTTTATTTTTGAGATATAGGATTTCTTCATATATGCTGGATATTAGTCTCCTATAAGATATATGGTTATAAAATATTTTCTCCAATTGGGTAGGCTGTCTTTTCACTTTCTGGATAAACTCCTTTGAGGTGTAAAAGGCTTTAATTTTGAGGAGATCCCATTTATCTATTTTTTCTTTTGCTGCTAATGCTTTGGAAGCCATTTCAAATGAAATGAAGACATTTTCTATTACAAGATCCTGTAGATGCTTCCCTGCGTTGTTTTCCAAGGTCTTTATGGTCTTGCCTCTTATATTTAGGTCTTTGCTCAATCTTCAGTTGATTTTTGTATAAGGTATAAGAAGGTAATCTGCTTTCATTCTTTTATATGTGGATATCCAGTTCTCCAAGCACCATTTGTTGAAGAGGCCATTCTCTCCAGGTTGAATGGTCTTGGAGGTCTTGTCAAATATCAGATGACTGTATATGTGAGGATTTATGTCAGAACTCTCAATTCAGTTTCATTGGTCAGTATGTCTATCATTGTGCCAATACCATGACATTTTGACCACTGTAGCTTTGTAGTGTTTTAAAGTTAGGTAGTGTGATTGCTCTAATTTCATTTTTCTTTTCCAACATGTCTTTGGCTATTTGGGGTCTCTTTTCTTTCCAAATAAGCTTCATAGTTAGTTTTTCCAGTTCAGTAAAAAATGCTGTGTTGATTACTATTGGAATTGCATTAAATCTGTACATCCTTTTGAGTAGGATAGACATCATAATGATATGTAGTCTTCCTATCCATGAACAGGGAATATTCTTCTATTTATTTAAGTCTTCTTTGATTTCCTTTTACAGTGTTGTGTAGTTTTCTGTGTGTAAGTCTTTTACATCTTGAGTTAAATTTATCCCTAGGTATTTGGTTTTTTTATTTACTATCGTAAATGGTATTTTTTTCTTGATTTCCTCCTCAGATTGCTCATTATTGCTATACAGAAATGATGCTGTTTTTGCACATTGATCTTATAACCTGTGACTTTACTGAACTCACTTATAAGTTCTAGAAGCTTTGTTGTAGATTTTTCAGAGTTTTTTATGTAAAGGATCATGTCATATGCAAATAATGAGATTTTGACTCCTTCCTTTCCAATTTGGATATCTTTTATATCTGTTTCTTACCTCAGTGCTCCAGCAAATACTTCTAACACAATGTTAAATAGGAACAGTGATAGTGGGCATCCTTGTCCCATTCCTGATCTTAGGGGGAAGGATTTTAGGACTTCATCATTGTAAATGATGTTAGCTGTGGGTTTTTCATATATACCCTTGATCATATTCAGAAAGTTTCTTTCTATTCCTATCTTTTGCAGTGTTTTTATCAGGAAAGCATTTTGTCAAATGCTATTTCTGCATCTATAAATATGATGATGGGATTTTTTCTTTCAATCTGTTTATGTGGTATATTACATTGATTGATTTTCTTATGTTGAAACATCCTTGCATATAAGGGATGAAACCCACTTTCTCAAGGTGTATAATTCATTTGATGTGTTGTTAAATATGATTTCCTTTACTGCAGTGGGGACACGGCTCAAATGGTTTCTGAGCAGAAATATTCTGTCCAGGCAGTACTGTTTTGCACTCAGGCTTTTTCCGACAATCTTTTCTCATGTGACCAATTTTTCCACATTTGAAACATTTTCCAGAGACCCTTTAGTGATTTCCATTCCTGTCATAGCCTGAGCCATCATTGTAGCATGGTGGCCTTCTGTTCCTACATCCTGGCACAATTTAATATATCCAGTCAAATCCACTTTACCTTTCATAATCCCAATAGTTTTTTGACAATCTTGATTAGCATTTTCATAAACCATTAGCTGTAAAAGAGTATCAGCAGCTTCTAAATTATTGACCTGTTTTTTGATAGCCTCTTATAACAGAGTGATAAAGTCAGGGTACGCTTCTTTAGGTCCTTGTAATATTTTTTGAAATGACACTGGAGGCTGGCCTCTAGCCTCAATTTTTCCCCTGCCCTTAAGCAACAACGACAGACCTGTGCAATGGTTTGATCATTCATTGTTAATTGTTGATCTACTCCCGCCAAATTGCCCACCCCCACTATTTGATCCAAGGAAATGGGGATATTATGGGCTCTATTGTGAGCAGCCTGAGTCTCTGCATGATCTGCCCACCAGGTTTCGAATTGTAAAAACTCTCCAGACCCTAGGGTAATGAATGCTAATGTAGACCAGTCAGCTGGGATGAGCCTAGAGCCTTCAGCAAGCCCCTGCAGTGTTCCATATGTAAAAGGAGAATTTGGATTATATTGTTGCATTGCCACTTTTAACTCTTTCAAAATTTTAAATGGGAAGGGTTCATGAGTGAAGTCAAACTTCATTTGGATTTTGAGGATCCACTCCAGGAGCTACTTTTCTTGTACAGTGACCAGAAAGGCCATTTGAAGTGCCTCTAAGCCACTGTCTCTTCTAGCCTGTAAAATTCCTTTTTGTAAAGCTGACAACTTTGGCTGAGTGTCTCTGAACCTAGGAGGGGGAGGAGGTGTCAGCAACTGAATTTCTAAAGTCAGTTAATGGAGGAGCTGAAGGCAAAAGAGCTCTAGTATCATCAAAAATTTCAGTGGGAGGGACTTCCTCAGTTTCACTATTTTCATTTTTCTATTCCTAATCTCCTATTTTGCGACGTTTCCAAAACAGATTTAATAATTGTCCAAGTAGACTAACTAGTAATGGGGAGGGGAACACCTTATATATGTAATTTTTCTAACTCTTTTCCTACTCTTTCCCAATCTTCTAATTCTAAACTTCCTACTGCTAGGAACCATGAGCAATATTTTTCTATAAATATAAAGTTCTAAAATACGAGATTCACTGGCCTCAGCTCCTCTTGACCTGAGGAGTTGTTTGAGGAGACAGACATACGGGCGATATTTTGCTGAACTGTCTCCATTTTGCAACGTAACCCTGCTAGAATACCCTAGAGTGTCCTTACTCACTGAGGACTTGGAAGGCCTTCTAAACCACTTGGGGCTCTGCACCATGACAATATCTTTAATTTAGCTTGAAGCTCTTCTACCCCCTCAGGCCCCACGTTGGGCGCCAGTTGCTGAGACCAACTCAGCAATAGGTTTGCACTAAAGGAAGGCAATGCAGAACTGAATAAATAAAATGACAGAAAGAAAGACACAAGAGAGGAATAAAGATGGGACCAGGGGACTCACAGCTTCTGAAACTGAGAGCCTCGACCCTAGTTTCCACCTCTTATTTATTGGAAACTACCGAGCAGTTATTTGCTATCAGAACTGCAATATTATCTATAACAGGAAACAACTGCAACATCTAATAACTGCAACTTTTACAATAGAATAGGTGTAACATTTATAATAAGGAACAGGTAAGCCAGTTTCCCACAACACTGTCTTCCATATCACTAATTCTTTCCTCTACCTCTTCATATTTGCTATTATTTGCTGGGAGTGTGTTTTTGATTTCTTGGATTGTGCCATTCATCACTATCATATCCATTATCTTTTTGTGTATGTTTACAATTTCTTCTGTAAGCTCTCCAAGTGTTTTATTAATATCCTTAATCTCTTCCTTCACTTCACTGAGTTGGCACAATGTATTTGTTTGGAGAGCTTTGATTAGATGTTCGATGTTCTGCTCCTCTTCCTGGTTTTTAGTTTGGTCATTGGATTGGACCATGTCATTCTGATTAATGGTATGTTTTGTTGCAGTCTAGTCATCATTTTATCTTGATGTGTTTGTTCAGTTGATAGCTTCTCTGTCTAGTCTCAGGGTTTATTTAGGTGTTGTTTGAGTGGATATGTTATGTGTTCTCTTTGACACTTTGCTCTTCTTATCCTATTTCCTTGTTGTTGTCTAAGTTCCCCTGAAGGAAAAAGATTAGGGCAAGGGAAAACAAAAGACGTAAGAAAAGAAAAAGTATAATAGT
Organism: Dasypus novemcinctus; assembly: GCF_030445035.2. Lineage (NCBI taxonomy): Eukaryota > Metazoa > Chordata > Mammalia > Cingulata > Dasypodidae > Dasypus > Dasypus novemcinctus. The sequence goes on from NC_080680.1 coordinate 70,139,071, forward strand.
AGTATTGATAGTAAATTTTAGCAGAAGAACCATGTAAGACCAGCAAGAATGAATATTAAACTCATGTAAGCTATGTAGAGTTATAACAATTTAAAAATGCAGTACCTACAATGAGATGGGAAACTGAATATGGAGAAGAATATAATATGAATTAAAAGTCCAGTGTGATCAGGAGAGAGGGAAAGAGAAAAGAAAGGACAATAACATGAAGAGTGAATAAAAGATAGAAAACAGAATAGAAGAGTTAGAAACAAAAAGCCAAAAAAATTGGGGGGTTAAACAAAGAGAGGTGGACTGTAAGAACAAGTATAGAAAATGGAAGATAGAAAGATGTAAAGGAAAGGGGATAACATTGGTAGCCAAAATCAGTACACACAGAAAGGAGGAAATCAAGGATGAGGAAGTACAGCAAACAAGAAACACTGTCTGCAGCACCTAATAGAAAAAAGAAGAAAGGTGATGGGTGTATAAAGAAAAAGGAAAAAAAAAGAGAACAAACAAAAAACAGACAAACCCTCAAGCAAGGAATCCTCTTTGCAATTGAATAAACTACTTGGGAATCTGTCCTTCCCCCTTTCTCCCTTCCTCACTTCTCTTTCTCTCAGGGCAGTAGGAAGCCCAGGTGAGAGCTCCCCTCTGAGATTCAAATGGGACCCTGGTGAACCAACTCACCCAGAAAATAATGATTCTCAGTCTCTTTGAGAGCTAGCACCTACACCTCGCTAGAAACCCTAAATATGCAATTGGAAGCCCACCAAGCATGTCCTACTGTCCTCCTCCCTTAGGTGTGTTGCACAGGACTACTTAATTGCCTGACTCCACCTTCTCCCAGACCAACTTTCCTTATCTTGGGGCATTTAGGTAAATCAGGCTGCCTCAGAAGATTCACCTTTCCTCTCTTCCTAGCCTCTCTCCAAGCCAGCTGGTATGCTCCTCCAAGCTCAAAAAAGAGTGGGCCGGACAATTGAACCCACACTCCTTGGACCCCTCTGCAACCCTCACTAGAATCCTCCCACTGTCAGAGTTTGTCTGAGACCAGTGGGCTCAGGAATTCCATGGTTTGGGGAGTGCTGGGTTCAGGAAACATGGGCTTGGGGAACGTGGGCTCAGGGAATGTGGGTTCAGGGAATGTGGGATATGGGGAATGCAGGTTTAGGGATCACAGTTTTGGGGAACAAGGAGTTCGGGAACACCACCATGTGACTGGCGGTGTTCAAGGAATACCGTGGCTATCAGCCCTAGGGAAGGGTTTAGCCTTCCCTCAGCTTCTGGCACAAGTGCCAGAAACCCCCAGTTTTACCTTGAGCAAGCACTCCTTTTGTCACACTCTCTCCAAATCGATGTCCAGAAGCCTCCTGCTTTGTGGGTCCCCAAAACAGTTCACTCAGGCAGGATTTTGTCCCCACTCAGCCGGTTTTTTTACAGGAGAGATGACAAGCGTGCACTCACTCAGATGCCAACTTGCCTCCAAGTTTCTTCACCAATATTTAACATTGTCAAGATTTTAGTTTTAGCTATTCTAGTAGGTTTACAACAGTATCTCATTGTGATTTTACATTGCATTTCCCTTACGACCAGTAATGTTGAACCCCATATTGCCATTCATATATTTTCTTATGTGAAATGTCTGTTAAGGCCTTTTGTCAATATGTTGGGATTACTTTGTATCGCTGATTTTTAGGAGTTCACTATGCCTTCTAGGTACAAGTTCTTTGTCTGATGTATGTATTGGAAATATTTTTATTTCAGTATGCGGCTTATATTTGATTACTTTTATACTGTCTTGAAATAAGGTAGTATAAGTCTTTTGCCTTTTTTCTTCTTCATTGTTATGATTATTATTCTAAGCTCTTTGATTTTTCCATAAACATTTTATAACTAAACTCTCCATTCTCGGAATAAAAAAAACTTTTAGGATTTATTAGGATTGCATTGACTCTAGATAGTCCATTTGAGTAATTGAGTAAAACTGACATGTTAACAATATTGATTTTTTCTAAACTATGAATATAGTATATCTCACTACTTACTCTTCTTTAATTCCTCTCTGGAATGTTTTGTAGCTTTCACTATATAGGTCTCAGAATCTTTTGTTAAATTTATTTGCATTTTATGTTTTTTAAAATACATGTATTTTTAAAAATGATTTTCCAAATTTTTCAGCTAATCTTTTGAAATACAATTTTTTTTTTTTTGTACTCTGACTTTGTATAGTGAAAAGCTGATGAACTAACTTATTTGGACAAGTCTTTTTTAGAAAGCTTTTTTTTTCTTTTTTGGTAAGCAATCATATCATTTGTGAATAAAGAGAACTTAACTTCATCCTTTCCTCACTTCATGAGTTTTTCTTGTCTTATTGCATTTGCTAGAAGGTAGAATGCATGTTAACTAGAAATGGTGAGGGGAACTAAACTTGCCTTGCTCCTAATATTAGAAGGATAGGTTCGATATTTTGGTTCAGTAGGATACAAGCTGTAGATTTTTTATAGATGTCTTTTTTCAGATTGAGGAAGTTCCCTTTTACCCTAGTTTAATGACAGGTTTTATTTTGAATGAATATTGAAATTTATCTATTTTCACCTATTGAAATGATCGTATGTCTTTTCACCTTTAAATTTTTAATGTTTGATTTGATTGTGTTTTGCAATATTAAGAACAGCCTCACATTCCTGGACTAAACCCTACTTGGCATAATGTATTATCCCTTTTATGTATTGCTGGATTTGCTTTGTAAATACTTTGTTAAAGATTTTTACATAAATGTTTATGAGGGATATTGTTTTGTAGTTTTCTTTTAAGGAGTCTGTCTGATATTGCTGTCAGCATTGTGCTGGCTTCATAAAACAAGTTGGAAAATGTTCCCTTTTCTTTTTCCTGAAAGAGTTTGTGTAAAACTGGTAATTTTTCTTCATTAATTTTTTTAATGTAATTCACCAGTGAAGCCCCCTGGGCCTGGAGTTTTCTTGAGGACAAGGTTTTAAATACTTAATTCAATTTCTTTAATTGCTAAAAAAGCTATTCTTGATATAAGGAACTGCCTGACTACAATCAGGCCTTCAGAATGGTCTTTTGAAGAACATCTGATAAAGTTATGCCTCTGACCGAATACTTTCAGTAGGTTCTGATTGTTCTTAGGTAAAATTCAAAAGATACAATACAGTCAACCACATCCTCTATGGCTCCTGCTCTTCTTCAGAGAACAATGTATCTGTATCTGCTCTCCATGCACTGGATATCCTTCAGTTCATCTAACCGTTTACTTCTGACTAACTTAATACATCTTCGAAAGCTTTTCCTTTGGTCAAGAACACATCCCCATTTCCCCCCAAACCCTCCCTCATCTTGGAAGTTCCAATTCATGTTTAACATATCATATCCTATATCACTTCCTCTGATAAACCTTATCTCAAAGTTTGAACTAAATCAGGTTTTCTGTTCCCACTTGCATAGTTTCCCATTGAATTTTTTCTCCATGCTCTTCTGACAGTTTTTAACTATATACTCGTATAGTTAGTGTCTATGTCTCCAACTAGGTTAAAAACTCAGTGAAGACTAGGATCATGTCTAGTTTGTTTATGATAGTGTTTTGGGGCAGTTAGAGCTCAAGTATTTGCTGAATGAGTGAATTAATGAGTTAATGAATGTAATATGGCTCTGTTTTCATTCCTACTATTATTTTCCATTGGCTAGATGAGCTAATTAGTGATGAGTTAATTCATTTTAACATTTTAGTAGGATACAATGGCTTACATCTTTTTCTCACTTTAGCCTACATATTTTGAGTGTTTTTACATTAATATAAATAAGTGCATTATGGTGGGAGTATTACCATCCAAATATGAAGATTTTGGGGATATGTGTTCCCATATTATTCTCTGTGGGCGAAGACCAACATTTACTACTAACATCCACAAACATTTTTGTCTTGGGCATGAGCCACCTCACTAAATTTTAGTTTCTTCTTTTGTATCTGAATTTAATAATGTTACCATGTCCTGCTGGTAATATGCAAAAATGTTTGATAAACCATAAAAATTTACAACAAGTTAGGATGTTGTTAATGGTAATCTTTATCATCATATGACTGGAAATGTTTAGTTTGGAAGTACAGATTTATGCTTCTTTTTAAGTACTAATTCAAAGTTTATAGAAAAATATTTTTATGCCTAGGAAAAATACCAGGCAAAAATATTATTTCCAAATTTTCTCTCAGGTATATGAGTTTGCATTTATAATGAACGAGAAAAGCCCACTAATTTAAAAAGAGATGAAAAAAACAGGAAACATGACTTTTAAGATTACTGTGGCTGTGCCATTAGTGTCTCTTAGTATTCTATTGTCTCTATTAGTTTCTCCTACAACTCTGTGTTTTTCATAAAACTTGGATCAGGATGCTGAAAAATCTCCCACAGTACCCTTCTGAGGACTCCTTTTCTTTCTTTTTTTTTTTTTTTTCTTTATTATTATTATGTTTGAAGAAGCTTTAGATTACACAAATGTTACATCAAAAACATAGAGGATTCCCATATACCTAACCCCTCCCCATACACACGCTTTTCCCCATTAACATCTTTCATTAGTGGGGTACATTTGCTACAATTGATGATCGCACATTGAAGCATTGCTCCCAACCATTGTCTATAGATTGCAACATGATTTACACTTTGCACAGCACAATTTTATAGGTTTTGACAAAATGTGTAATGACCGATTTCCATCATTGCAATGTCATGCAGGACAATTCCAATGTCTTAAAAATGCCCCATGTTATACTATTCTTTCTTCTCCATCCTCTCAGAATCTCTGGTGACCACTGTCTTTATATCAATGTTGCAAGTTCTTCCACTACTAGCATAAAAATGTACTTTAGTCCGTAGTTTCAATCTCTCCTTATGTTTGTTTATTCCTCCATTTTGAGGATTTGGGGATGGTGATACCCAATCTGCTTCCTATTGAGAGAGGGTTTAGAATCCATGGGGCAGATGGGTGGAACTGTCTGACTTGCAGTTTTAAATACTCTGTTTTTTGAAATGGGCATTTTCCATTATCAGCCTTTTTTTGTTGTCCTGGGTGAGTTCAATGGATTGGAGGGTAGGTGTTGCAAATTTGCTGAGCTTCAGGGTTCAACTGGCATATGAACAGTCAAAAAAGATGTCTCTGGGACACATTTTTAACTAATTATAGGTTCAAATAAAAGAAGCATAAAAACCATGTGTAGGAAGATTATAGATGAGTCCACTCTGATACATTGAGGGGATAGGTTATCATATATTCCAAAGTAAGGCCCACCAACAAGATGCTGATTTCCTGGAGTTTTCTGCCCTGCCTATAGTGTCAAAATGTCTCTAGAGCCCTCAGGAGCACCCCTGCTTGAGGCAAGGTTCACTGAGGCAGTCAGTTAGATCCTCCTGAGACAGGCATAAGCGTTAACCTCTGGAATGACCTCCCAACTCACTCTGAAATTTCCTGGCCATAAAAACTCATTTGTATTTAATATTTCCCTTCTTTGTCAAGGTCATTTTTCCAAATGTATTGCTAGTTGTCACTTGATAATAATTCCTCGGTGCCAGAGAGCCTCATCCTCGGAGAGGACTCCTTTTTAATGCAGAAATCAAGCCGCCTCAGCCTTGGATGTGACAGAGAATCCTGTACAGAGACAGGAGAAGGACAAAACGTAATGTTTCCCAGTCAGTTCTTCCACATCTTGGGATTCTTTAAGATGCCGGAAAGTGAAGGGGCTAAAAGCACTGAATCTAAATAAATGACTCCGAAATCAACTGACTGCTTTGACACGGTTAAAGCAGGATAACAAAACCAATCAACAATTTTACTAGCAAATGGGCAGCCTTGACCTTGGAGAAAAGCTGTATTGGTGGCTAGAAATAATTTCAGCTGCATTCAGCAACATTATATATTCATGAAGTTCTGTTTATTTGTTCTTTGCAACAAACCTTCTTACAAATTAACCGAATACTTAAGCCGCCTTTGCTCTCTTTGACATCAGCATGAAGAGCAACAGTCACATTACACATCTTTTAACTACACAGAAAAGAAACTACCTAGTTCATAAAATATGAAAATGATGCAGAAACTTCTGTTTCTCCTCTGATTCTCCCCACTATCAAAATGAGCCCTGCAGCTTCTTCTCACAGTTTCCAGTGTTAACTTAAGTTGACTCTAGAGAAAAGATCCATGTAAAATTCAGAAGAAAAGTGAAGAGAGGAGAAAACAAGGGAAAAGAATTCATTTCTGCACATTTAGCTGGAAGGAGACAAATGCTCTGCACCAAAACACATTTATGTGTTGAGTTCTATCTTCTAATTACAAATGTAGAATTTCAAAATAAAGGAACACAGTAAAGTGACAATATCCCCAGAGAAGCTGGCAGGCTGGCTTCCAAGAGAGGAAGAGGACACTTCTTTTATCCAATTTATTCTCCAGTCCAAGGTCTGTGCTTCAGCTGTATAGGCTCAGAAACCTAATTTATCTGAGCTGGAGAGAACAGGGCAGCCCACATTATTCAAGCTTATAGAGAATGTTATACAAAACCAATTATCAATTCATTAATCAGCACTAATGCAGGATCACATGGCCTGAATTTTCCATATCTCTCAGACAGATCTGGATCTGAGGCTAAATCATCATTGTAAAGTTGCTTGGGAAATAGGGACTCAGAGACTGGAGGATTGCCTGGATTATTTACATATTTAAGGGCTTCAGGACAAGACAACTGAGCTCATGTGTCCATGTTTGCATCTGAGACCAAGCCAGAATTTTCTCTCTCCCTGGTGAACTTGATCAATCCACTATTTGATCAACACTTTCTTTTATTTTTTTCTAAATATTACTAACTCCTGGGAGTTATAGCATTAAATTTTAAGGTGTATCTCAACTCTGATTGTCATATGCAAATTTTTATTAAACTCTCAGGGACCAAACAAATTGTTAAGGACCAACTTAAAAAGAAGTAATAACTTGAATTAATATATATCTATGTGTATGTGTTTATATACATGTGTGTGTATATATATATGTGTGTTATATATAATATATATCTATTTGTATGTATATATATACATATTTATAAACACACATACATGTGAAACTTCTTTCACATGTTTTTTGTGCTTAGGCTTCCTTGAACACAGAATGGAACTTTTTCCATCGCAAAGATTTATTTCAAAATATAACAATTCCTAGGAAAAAGAAAACATCACATTATATACAGCTAATGGAGAAATGTAGAAATATTTACTTCTCTCAATGAGCGTATTGTAGAACTGACATATAAAATTATGTAGTTCACTAACTTATATCTGCGCCCCACTCAAAGGTCCTTCTAACTATCCTGTCACTGTGGGACTAAGTTTCAATCCACTCTATTTTAGAATGCACATCTCAATACCTAGATTCAGAATCTGTTTCTTTGCAAGTTGCTTAAAAGAATAAACATAAGGAGTGATATCATTTCCTAAATGTAGTTCCCCTGTGAGGCAGGAGTGAAACTCTGGGAGTATCCTAAGAAACTACCAGGATAGATGGGAGGGAGGGAGTAAAGGAGAATGGGAAATAGAGGTGGGATGGAACACGAACAAAGGGCTGGAAATCTCAAAGGCATGTTTTTACTACTCAAAAATATTGCCCAGATTTGGCTTTAAAAGGTGAACAGAATACTTTTAAATGAGACATCTAAATTTTATTGCTCTCCCCTGTAACTGTGTTCAGGAAACATTCATAAGTTAGAATTTAGGGGAAAAAAGATGCTGGCTATCAACTCCTCCCCACCTTCTTTCTCTGTAAATTCCAGTAATATTCTGATTCTTGGGATGACTGGAAGGAAAGGAAATAGCAACAGTGAGCTAAGAGTTAAAAGGAATGGAGCGAAACAGAAAAAAATGTTCTCCAAGTTTACAAATTGACATGCTACTTTGTTATCTTATCCTTCTTCTTAGGAATGGACGGAAATTAGAATTTACCAACATTCAACAGAATTGTTCCCACATTTAAAGGATAAAATTGGCAAACTTATAAACCATATCCCAAATGACTTTGCTAAATTAAATAACAAAAGCTAAAAGAAAACATTTTGTATTAATTACACAAAAGAAATACATGCAGATACCCTAAGATGAAAGAATACTAGAACACAGTTATAAATTTAATAAGGGATACAAATCATAAGATTTAATCTGTCCTACTACCAAGTAAACAGAATCTATTTTGTTTATGAAATTTTAACACAATTGTTGGTTTAGTTCTTCTTTAACTTTTACTCTATTTTAAGAATTGTACAACTTCTTTCTCAATATTATTGAAGAAACTAGGTGAGAGCAATGTGTACTCAAATATGACTTTGACATGACCTAAACTAAGCTATGTCAGGATAAGTATATTTTTTAGCTCCAAGTCAGCCCTCTTATTAGTCCAATTTGGGCAGCCTACCAGTTCAATTCTAATTGCAGAATTTTTATAACTCATAATAAGAAAAGTCAGATCACATCTTGATATTTCGTTCTAGAGAGAGTGCCACCAATGCAGTTATCTGTAATATCCTTAGCTTATAGCAAAAAGGGTTTTATACAGAAGTTATTGAGATCCTTATGCAGAATTATAGATATCACTCACGAAGAAAACACAGATTTCTAACACTCTATTATTCAAGTTATTTTTTATAAGCTGTTCAGATTTGAACTCTGAAAACACATTAAAAAAAGCTTGAACAACGAATTTCTTCTTAGCAAGACTTTAAAACATTCCACATGCAAGGCTTTTGGTGATGGATACATTTGATTTCTTTCTGCCTTTTGAGTGATATAGATTCCCAGGCTGGGTCTGAATACTGGTTTTTACCATCTCTTAGTTGTTGAACACTAAGTAATTAAATGGGCAAGTTATTAAATGTTTAAGTCTCAGTCTTCTCATCTGTAAGATGGGATAACAATGCTACTTAACTTAGGGGATTGTTATGTGGAATAAACAACATAATTCATGAAAAAGTGGCACATAATAAGTGGTCTACAAAGATGGAAGGAGAATAAAATTTAGAATAAATTTTCATGCTTTAGGGGACTTTCGGGATTTTTACTGTTAAGTAATGAACAGAAGTGAAATACTACTTAGGTCTTATTCCAAGAACAAGTTGATATTGGTGTAAAACACACACACATGAAAAGTATAAAGATGCATTCTCTTATTTTGGGCCTTATGCTTGAATAGGACCCAAGGTCATGGCACTTGATGTCAGCAACGTTGTCTTCTAGAGACCACAGAATTCTCTTCCAGAAAGATAGCCAAAAACAATTTCCTTCTTTCATTTAGAGGATAAGTATTTTAAAAGATTTGAGAATCATAACTGGTGAACAGCCTGCTTTTCCTAATCCTACTTGAATTACTTAAATCCACATGAATCCATGTGGTAGAAAGGAGAGCTAGGATGAAGGAAACCATTGCTCATTTTAGCTACCCACAGGCATGTTATCAATTACGTCCTACTGCAAACTTAAGGCTGATTCCTGTCTCTCTTTCATGACCATCCATCTTGTCTGAGAGAAGGGGAGACTAGGACTGCATGGCTACCCATGAGGGAGTAAAGATGCATGTGAGAAGATACATGGAATGAACAAGAAATGAAACAACTTCACATTGTCGCTTCACAAAAGACAATCACATATTCAAAAAGGAAAAATGCGTGCTAACTTTCATAGAAGGCCACATTGTTATCACTTTCAGTGGAAGGTGTCCTGTAACGGCATATAAACTATAAAGGCATGGTGACTGAGAGCATACATTGGCTTTGACAGCCCTGGTTAGAATCACACATGCTGTCTGGCTTTCAATGTTCCTTAAGTCTTGATTTACTTACATGTAAAATGTCAAGTAATATCTCCATTTCAGAGTTACCACAATTTAGCACAAAGCTTGTCATATAGCAAGTCACCAGAATGTGGTGGCTACTATTATTGCTATTATTATTTGCTATTTAAAATATCTAGAATGGTATTTTACCATACTGTGTTATTCTTTAATGCCAGAGGCTAACCTGATAGATTTTTAAATTACTTTTAAAAAGCTACAGCTTAAAAGCAAAACAAAACTCACAAACACAAGCGAAAGCAGTCAATCATAATGCTTTTATTTTGAGAGTCATTACAGCAGGGCTGTTCCTATTTAAGCATCATTCAAAAGAAAGACAAGGCTACAGGATCCACATGTAAAAGGGAGCAAATGGAGGCACAAATTCATGTAATCTATAAGCTTCAGAGGAATGTAGAAGAGCACTAATTCCACATCCTCATCTAAGAGATGAATAAGTACATGCTTAGAAAATGGGTGTTTCAAGGTAACCCAGCTAGTTAGTCACCAACGCTAGAAGTCAAGTTTCTGCCATTCTTTCCATTAAAAGCAATAGCTTCCCATAAAATTCATTCCTGACTTTATCAGCTATGGTAAGGTTTCTTCTTAGGAAGAGTAGGATCCTGCAGCAATACTGGAGTGCCCTTGAACACTGACAGAAGGAGAGAGAGGACAGTGAAACTTTTATATTAGATTTTTTTTCAGCTGTTTTAGATGATGTCATTTCCCAATTTCATTGCAAGGCCATATTTTTGTTTTTATTCCTGTGACCCAAAGCAATGAAAGTCAAGAATAGAAGGTAGTGTTTACCTGAATAATTGGAACAGCTTCTTATGAGCTGTTTTATTTACTTTTTGGGTAAGTATATTTATTATTCAGGTAGTTTACTTTTATGCATTATATATTTATATTACATTTTAAATGCATATGATTTTCTAAACCTTGTCTAATGTACATTGTATGCTGACAATAATTACCAGAATTTGAAGCATATAATAAAAAATTCTTTGAAAGTTCAGAGACTTTCTAGCCTCCTCTATTTTACTATCTACACAACTACTTTGGGATTTACAGAATGTCATAGCTTAACCATCTGAAAGAACAACGATTTTTCTCTAGTCAAATATGCTTATATGCTTATAGTTGAACACATTTTTATAGTGAACTTGCAAAATTGGGGTTGTTTCATAAATTAAATGCAAAATATTCCAGATTGTTGTTTATGCCTACTCAATAATATTATAAAGAAAGTTCAATTTCTGTGCCAGAAATTGTGCTAAGAAAGCACTTAACTTTAGTTCAAGGTTTCTCAACTGTAGCACTATTGCAATTTTGGGCCAGATAATTCTTTGTTGATGGAAACTGTCCTGTGCATTGCATAATGCTTTGCAGCATCCCTGGCCTCCACCCTCTGGATGCTAGTAGCACAGCTACCCCCATAAAGGCAAAGAAAAATATCTCTACTAATAGCCAGTGTGTCCTGAATGGTAAAATTGCCCCTATTGAGAACCACTTGCCTTAGCTCATGGAATTCTTTCATAATCCCATGAAGTATGTACTAAGGTCACTGTTTTCTAGGGGTGGGTTAAAAGAAATTTAAGAAGCTTAATTATTTGCGCAAGGTCACCGAGCTGCAAAGTGGAAATCAAATCAACTGCAGATCCCAAGAACTTAATCATTGAAAACACGACCTCATTCAAAGACCAATCTGAGTATAAAATCAATTCTTATGTATCCACAGAAATCTTCCTAGCCATCTGAAATGGAGACATTGTGCTCCTTTGAAATAATGCCCATACCATTTGGCTGGAAATTTTTACTTTCAGATACAATGTATCAAATACATTTTAAGTTAGTCTGCAGCCACAAAATATATAAAAATTTTAGTGGCTTAAAACACTAAACGTTGATTCTTCACTGACATTATATTGCCATTGTAAAGCAGCACAGCTCTGTTTCATCCTACCAGGATGCAGGTTGAAGGATGAAGACCAGTGGGGGACATTCCATTCTTTGGTAGAATGATGACGGAACCACGAAGGCTCTTAAAATTTTGCTTAAAAGTGACACAGATCCCTTCCATTCACATTACATGGTAAACTAAGCCAGGTGGGTAGGTGTAAAGTCAGTAGGCTGGGAAATAAGAGCCAGGTAGGGAAGGGCCAGCTAAAGAGCCTCCTGGAAAGGAAAGATAGTAAAGAGTTTTGAAAAATAACACAATCTTCATACTACTATACTGAAAATTAGTAAGAGGTAATACCAGATAGAAAGACTGTTTGTTCTTACAGAATGTCCTTGTCGGTATGCTTCGTAGGTTAGAGAAAGTAATCCCAACATGGCAGCCAAATACCAGAAATGGAACAGTCATGCATTCCACATTTCAGAACTGCAAACATGGTGACACACTTCAGATACAACAAGAAATTTGGATGAAGTTTCCTGATTCTTTCATGGTGACCTCCTTTTGAGATGAACAAGTTGCCTTCCTTCTCTGTATATCTAGCTCATCATCTCTTAATTAGGTGCTCTAAAAAATACTCAATTTCTACCTGATTTCTAGGCTGTTCTGAGTGAGTTGACACCAATTTCCAGGAATAGAAAGAATGCTTGTGCTTGGTATTTGGTGAGAAATTGGATCATCAGTAATGGAGGTCTGTGGGATGATCTAGCACAGGGTATTCATTTTAATGCTTTCACCACACAAACCACTCTCTCATACACACATGCACACACACACAAATACACAGATCCACAAAAGGCACAATCCCTCAGGAAAATTTATGATTAAAACTCACTGAAGCCATTTTTAAACAAAAAGGTTTTTTTTTTCAACTCTTCCTATACAACAATCATTTAGTGAAGTTACATAATAAATACAATAACTTAAAGAAATAAATTAGTATAGTTGGGGGAGGATGGAGAAAGGGAAAGTAGGAAAGCAGGAGAAAGGAAAAGAGGATTGTGATAGATTAAAGATGGTGACAAATCCTTGACACTTCTCCTGAGAGGAGAAATCTAATTTTCCTACCCTAAAATTGGACCAGCATTAGTGACTTTCTTTATCAACAGAATGTGGCAGAGGTAGCATTCCAGGACTTCTGAGGATAAATGGCTATGTTTTTAAAAGCCTGGAAGCTTTGGCCCAAGTTGTTTGGGGACACTTGGTCTAGGGCTGCTCCCTCTGGGAAATGACACCCCATACTAGGAGAAGCACGAACCACATGGCCAGACTCCATGCGGGCACCCTGGTCACTAGCCCCAGCTACGCGCATAGTCAACAACCAGCATTAATTGCTAGACATCCCAGTTGAGGAAGCAGGTTGAGTGAACAAGCCACCTTGTAAGTGGACACCCTGTGGATATGAGATCATCTACCCAGCCAATCTCTTCTAGAATCCCTGATCCACAAAGTAGTGAGAAAATTAGAATTGTTGTTTCAAGCTACGAAGAACTTTAGTAATTGGTTACACAGCCATAAATAAATGGAACCGAATCTAGTACCTAGAAATCAGGGGTTTCCGTAATAAAAATTTAAAACAAAGAAGCCTTGGCTTTGAGAGCAGACAGAAGGTAAAAGCTGAAAGGAATTTGAGCAGTCTGCAGGGGAGACTTGAAGTATGAGAAAAATATTTTTGGAGACCAAAAAAGAGGGAATCATTGCTATGTAAGAGAAGATATATAATATTATAAGTAATCTCCACAACATTGCTACAGTCAACACCTCACACAGAAAGATGATTCTATTAGTATGGTTCTGTAAGAAGGAGAACATGATTCCAAAACTCACCTCTGTCAAAGCAGTTTACTAGACAGAGAAAACAGGCACAAAGACAAGCTTCTTTCCTCCTTTACTAGAAAATGAGCAATTCAAGGGGAAGAAAAGTTTGTTTTGGTTCTTAGTCTATCACTAGTACCATATAGCTTGCACATGTTATCAATACAGATATGCAATAACTCTGTTTTTGCATAGGACACCTGAGGCATGATTTCTTTATTTTCTAAATAAGCAATATTAATTTCCTTTCAAAAATGTTGGACTACCTCATCTTTAGACTCAATAGAATGGCACTGTGATTTTTGTATTGTATTGGAGATCATAATAATACACAAAAGTGAATTACTGCATATGGGATTCTGGCAAACAAGAAGCTACTATTACCATGGAAGTTACCTGGATATATCTCTCTCCCTTTTCACAATGCACTGCAGAATAAAGTGTTTATAGCCTATACCTAATATAGAAGTAAAGCAGAAACTTATTTGTTAGAATATTGAAAAACAAGTGGATCATGCTGGTTAAACCTTAATATATCCCAAAATATTTGGAAAAAGATCAAGACCACCTGCAGCAACACGAATAACATTATTGCCAGTGACTGCAGAATCCAAGCTGGATTGGGCAAGGGTGGGTGCAAGGAGGAAATGAGTGCACACATTTGGTGGAGATTTGCAGAGAGAGCATCACAATGCAGTTTAATGCTTAGGCAGATGACTTTTTTTACTATCTCAAGGACCAGATATGACTAAAACTCTCCCCAGTCTTTGATCCACATTGTGCTAAAATGGAATGGAACATCTCAGCAAAAAGAATCAATGTCTTTATCATTTGCAAAACAAAACAAAATACAAACAAAAACAAAAACCTCTGTGGAGCAGTCTGGTAAATAGTACTTACCTCAACAACAAGGAGCAACTTATACCTACTGAGTGAGAAAGATAGCTGATTCTGCCTACCTTAGCAGCTTAAGGAGCACTCTGGGTTCTGAAGAGGGGCATATTTGACTGGATAAAGTATTTAAGGGCTCACAGAATGGAAAAACAGGCATATTCCCTTCAAAATAGCTAGTTAGTGTTTTATGAGTTTATAATCAGACCAGAGAACAATGGCGTATGAGAGCTGAAGGGCAAGAACTTAGTGCTTATCTTCAGGGAGTTTATTACCTAGTCAAGAGGAGATGGTAATAATAGGATATTCTAGTTAGGTCTCTTAAGAGATCATCTGGTCTGGTGGTTTTCAAATTCTTCTCCTGTAAATCCTAAAGGAAACACTGTGGATCCCCTGGGAAAGAAGGAAGATCAGCCCAGTAGAAAGGCCTTCGGTTTCCACTCCAGCTTTAAACAGAGTGGGTCTACTTCCATATGTATCATATATTGGATTTCTACAAAACAACCTTTGAATAAAAGTTTCTACTCTTAATAAAATTTGAAAGCCTTTTAGGAAACTGATTTGTCATTTGTGGTAGATGTGTTGTTTGCTTACCTATTATCTATTTCTCCCTCCTTTGGTCCCAGCTTTTCCTGGAGATACCACAGTTCTTCTATTGTACGGGATTCTGGATGAATTAAACTAACCTTTGGCTGTAGGAGCAAAAATATCTGATCAATCAGTTTAGTTTATTCAACCACTGTTCACAGTAACTGATCAGGAGAAGATTGTGTGCCTAAGGCAGAACCAACAGAGCCGAAGGGAGTCAGTTTGAGTGCTTTTATAAAAGCGCTTGGGTTAAAGGTAGCTTCACTCTTTAGGATTACTGAGAGGAAGGGAATGAACCTGAATTGCAAGAAAACACCTTCTTGAGGACGGTGCTCAATCCAGAAAGAAGAACTACTGCATTCTCCTTTGTCTAAAGCCATCACTATCCCCTGAGGATTTTAGTTACATGATAAATGAAATCCCTTTTTTTCTTCTGAATTTGTGTTCTCTCCTTTACAATACAATAAATTCTACCACATAACCCATTATGATCTTAAGATGGAGAAGGACAAAGTACTCATTAGGCAAAATGATTTGCCCAAGCTAGTAAGTAGATAAACCCAGCTGGAATCCAGAACTTCGAGCTCTTAGCCTGTGCTCCTTTCCCAGAATCCTCCCATATGTACAAAATGGTATATACTCATACAATGAGTAGTGATTTAAATACAGAGATATTTCTGAAAACTGGGGCAAATAATTAAGAATCACATCTTATTTTAAATTCACTATAGGAGCACATAATATAAATGAAACCTGTAGTGTATCCATTCATTGTGTTTGTAAATTCAGATTTTCTTAAGTAAAAATTCAAATATTTTATTTCATTCTAAATGGAGTCTTGTTCACCAAGACGGTGGTTCAAGCACTCTTAGAATAAGAAGGCCTGACTGGACTCACAGTGCCTTCTAAACACATATTGGCATTTTGAGAGCCTGCTTTTACTGACCCTGAGCATAGACTCCTTAGCCTTCTCCCTCAAAGGAATGGAAATGCAATAGCATAATGGACTATATCAGAGTTAAATGAATTACTTCATGAAAATTGTATGCACTTAGGAACCTAAATTTGCACATCTCAGGGAAAATAGTACAGAATGCTCCCCCTCACTTAGTCTTTCCATTTTTTTTTTTTTTACCTCAGACATTTTTATATATTTATATGCCAATACAATTCAGTTCATTTTGTTCTAAGATTAACTAGCTGTTTGACCTTGAGCAAGAAACTCCATCTCGCTGAGCCTATTTTCTGGTCATTTTGTCTAGAACAAATCTAGTATTCATATTTTGTATTCTGTGAAACTAAGCACTTAAAGCACATTGATAAACTGCGCAGACCTAAACTGTGAGAGAGCCCCTACATTCAATGCCCTGATGGGGCTAGAGAAGCACTGGGATGCAGGCTGCTGAAATGGGGCTTCCCTCTGCAGAAATCTTTTGCAGAAAAGGCTGCTTTATCAGTGTTTTTGCCTATGTTTTTCCCCAAGCCATGTGGAATTGTTCAAAGTAGATTAACAGATTCTACTGAAAAAGAGATTCTTCTAAGTGTTAGAAGATCAGAAACAAAACTTGAGATTAAGAAAAAGATTCATTTCCATTAAAATATACTGATCTTAAATACCCAGGGGCCCTTCTCATTCTATGCTGGATGTAGATCCCCAACATTTGTAGGAAGTCTATGAAAATACTTTAACACATTAATTTTTGAATGAAAATGTAATCCCCTAACAGTGGCTTAGTAAAATAGACTGTATAAAATGCAACCTATTTTGATAAATTTTTGTCACTTTGTCATTTCATATAAAATGGAAGCAAGGTGTGATGAAAGAATCTAAACTTTGGAGACAGACCTGATGATAAACCAGAGTTCAATTGGAAATTTACTGGAAGAGATCTTGGGCAACTTACCTAAACTCTGAAGCTCAGTCTATATTTCTATAGTCAAATAAAAGGCAAATTTTAAAAGCTTAGAAATGAGAAACCATTTATTTATCAAAAGGAGACAATCTGCAAATGAGGAATGCTCAATACAAGGACAAAAGTGCTCCTTCTCTCAAGAAAGAGGAAACTCTTACAACAAATATAATGAAGTTATACAAGAGAAAATATGATAAGATAAGCAAAAAAAGTAAGAAAAGCAAACCTTATAAAGGGATGCAGGGCTAGCTGGTTACTGAGGAAACTTATGTATTCCTCCCATCACCCCCTCTCCCAACCTCAGCGTCAATTTCCAACAAAGTCCTGGTTTCCAAGAAGCAAAGACTCAGGTTTAAAGAATGTCAGAACGTCCTAGCAGTTGTGCAAGGTCAGAGAGTCCCAGATAACTTGTCTCAGAGATAACTTATTATACGCATATATGGGTGATTTCAACATGTACAGACAAGTAAGCTTTTACTTCAGTCATTTTTAGTCATGTATAAATCAGTTGGCCTTTGCTTTAGAAACTTATGGATAAGTTACCTCCAAACTCTTGCCAATTCATTTCACACACTATATAGCATATACTATACAATGGAGATTATATCTAACCCATAAAAAGTGTAGTAGCATGTGCAGACATCACTGAACATCAGTTTCTTCTCCTTTCCTGCACTATAACACATCTCACTCCAGATGCAGGTATTTCTTAGAGTTGATTTGCTTGTTATGTGACAAATTGTGATGCAGTCACTGCTGGCCCTTGCACTACTTTCCTATCATTACATATATGACTGGCCTCTTTGGGAAGGCATATTAAACTCTTACTGTGTCACAGGCACTGTAGAAGGGACACTTGCATGTGTGACTTTAATCCATACAGCATTCAGGGAGTTATTACCATTGCAGTGTTCATATGGTACCAGAGGCCTGCTTATGACCATTCACCATTCTAATCACACCTCCTAATATTCCACTGCACCTCCTAACCACATCTTCTACTATTCTGTCCAGCTCTCTTGTTGGAGATGTTTTCCTTTTATTTAATTTTTCCAGGTTATTGACTTTACTAAAATTATCAACCCCTAGTAATTCAGAGGAAGACCATTGTAGAAAACTATTTCAAATATTTAAACTCTCAACCATAGAGCTAACTACAGGCAGAACTATGTGGCACACATAGTTCCACCATACACTTCTAAGAGAACCCTTTCTACCTTACCCCAAGTTTCAAATGCCTGCTTAGCCAGAGTTCCCTTATTGGCCACCTCTTAAATCCTTCCCCCTTTCTCTATATCCAGTCAAAATGTCTGTCCTCTCTCATTTTACCAGGAAGAACATAAGTGACTGGAGAGCAGGTTTGGCAATATGATTAGAACAAAGTGCTAACTTCTTACCAGTTCCAGTACCATGCATGAATTCCAACAGGACTCTCATACTCTTAACCCATGCAGAAATTACTCCTGAGAATTATGTTCATGTCTCAAGCCAGTGGAAATTAGGTCCAAAATTAGGTACCTTTCAAAGTAGATCAAGTTGGAACTGCATAGTCTGAGGTCGGAATTGATTTTATAGGCGGTCCTCACTTTGCACAGAGGTGCAGGGCCATAAAAACGATTGTGCAAGATGAAGCATAAAAACATTCTTAACGAGAGGAAAAATTACAAATATTTGTGACTTTAAAAATTTTTGTCATACATTATAGACTCTCTTCCTGTTGGTTATAAATGTACAGGGAAATGGAAAAATAGGAAACCTAATATTTATTTAATATAAACCAGAGAGAATTAAAGTGTTTTGTTTCTTTGTAAAAAAACTTATCAAGAGTAGTCTGAATCCCATGATGCTTTTCTTCTCTATCTCATTATACAATTTATTTTATGGATTACCTTTTCTATGCCTTGAGGAACTGTCATACTTCTTTCTAAAATTTGGATCAGCTTCCAGCATTTTTTCTTTGTTTTTACAATGTAGTGAAATATCCTTGAGAGTTTCTTTAATATGAAGTTTCTCCTGGCATCACTTCATCTGAGACATCTTCATCCCTTTTATCAAAGCATCTTTCCTCATTTATGTTGATAAGTTTGACTTCACTGAATTCCTCTGACTTCACATATAAAGTCTCTTGAACTGTGGCAGTGTTAATATTACCATGACCAGGTATCTCTTCTGTAACTCTATTTATGTTCGATTTAAATTTCTTTTCTTATTTCTTTGCTGTACTTTTATCTCAGCTGGCCACTTTCCTCTTTTGGCCATTTTAAAAAATATATCATAGTGTTTATCCTGGGAGATAAGAGATAACACAATTAGACACACTTTGCTATCTGATCATGCACAGAAAAACAGATGCACAGTGACCAATAAAGACAGACTGTGAAAGAAGTGATGTGATTGGTTAGTGATCATGATATGCATCTGTGATTTTTGTAGTCATTTGTGGACTTAAGAGCTAGCAGCAGAGTTTTTACTTTATGCAATTATTCAATTTATATACCTGAAATATGAATCATGTTTTAGGGACACAGTTGTTATTTAACTAAACTGGTGTTGGGATTAAATAATGTATCCCACAAAAAACATGTTCGAGTCTTAATCTGCTTTACTGTGGTTGTGAATCTGTTTGGAAATAGGATCTTTGAAGATGGTATAATCAGTTAAGGTGTGGATGAGGCCAAACTGAATCAGGGTGGGTCTTAATCCATATGACTGGAGGCCTTATAAGAGAGGAGATTCAGAGGCAGTCAGTAAAAGCCTGAAATTAGAAAAAGCTAGAAGTCAGAAGAAGTCAGAGAGGAGAGAATTACTGTCATGTTATGGGGCACTGCCATCACCAGGTTGCTATCAACTCCAGGAGAAAGAATGGCCTTACCTAACATCTTGATTTCAGACTTCTAGCCTTCAGAACTATGACCCAATAGTTGTTTGTTGTTTAGGCTATTCCATTGTGTGGTATTTGTCAAAGCAACTCTTGCAAAATAAGAATCATGATATCTGAATTCATATGTATCAGAACCATGCAAAGCAAGAACTACTTGTAAAATGATAGTTTACCCTCCTCACCCATCACTTCCAAAGAACATGCCGATATAATAAGTTCCCTGTCCCCTCTAGAACAGAAACACTCTATCTTTCCCCCTTTACCAGGCTTAAATATAATCTAATTGCAACTGGAGTTAGCAAATTACAGAGGCAAGAGTTTTTAATTATGTTGCTTTAGTAATAAAATAGTGGTAGCACTCATATCTGTAGAAGAAGTTATAGTAATGCTAATATTTCTTATAGTTATAATATCATCTTACGTTTGTAGAGTGGTCAACAGTTGTCAAGGTAATTCACATAATTTAATTCTCTAAAATAGTCTTGTGTGGAAAATCAAGAAGTGTTATTTCAATTTAACTAAATAAAAGAGGCTCAGAGAGATGAAATGATTTTTCCCAAGTCGTAATCAATATTGTGAAGACTAAAACTTCAAGTCAAGTTACTTCCCACCATCCTGTGGTACCTCAAACCTAGGCAGGGAGAACAGAATTCTAGTCACTAAGTAATTGTTTCTTCTTTAGGAAGACCTTATATTAATAGACTATGTTAAATACCCTCTTAAAAAGTTGTTTATGGGAAGTGGCTGTGGCTCAATCAGTTGGGCTCCCGTCTACCATGTGGGAGGCCCTGGGTTCACGTCCCAGGTTTCTTGTGAAGGCAGGTTCACCCGCATGCCGCAGAGAACCACTGGCCCCCAAGCACCACAGAGAGCCAGTCGGCCCACAAGCAACGTGGAGTGCCGCCCGGCCTGCAAGCAATGCAGAGAGCCGACTCAGCAAGGTGACACAACAAAAAGAGAGACAAGCAAAAACACAGAAGAGCTCCCGTAAATGGACAGAGAGAGCAGTCAGCAGGCGGAGGAGGGGGGGTGGGGGTGATAAAAAAAAATATTTTAAAAAAAGGTTGTTTATGATTCTATCAACAGTTAAGCCCTGTTTGTAAAATAGCCATAACCAGGGTCTGCATTTGTCCATTTCTTATCCCCTGCCTTGCTTGACCGAACTTTAGTCAGGATTCTCTTCTACCCACCTGCCCATAAATTTTGGTTTGCCCCCAAGTCTGAGTGAGCAATAAAATGCAGATCATCATCTCCTTAACAATTCGTTCCCAGAAGTGAGAAGCAACTGACCACAAAAAAAAAACAATTCCTGTCGGAACACCCAACGTGCTGCCTGCATACTATTTCTCTTAGTCCGTTTCCCCTCAAAAGTTCTGCTAGCTCTGTTTACTCCTGTCTCTAAAAGAAAAGCCTTTTTATGCTTGATTTTAAGCACTTGTAGATCCTGAGATAGGAACATTTTCCTATCTGTTTGAATAAAGTCTCTTTTTTTCTAAGTCCATATTTGCTTTTATTTGACAACAACAACAACATTAATGAAAAGTTTTAAGCTTCACATAAATCCCCATAATGAACTTTAGAGACAAAAACAACACAAAAAGCGAAAATCATCAATCCATAAGCAATTTAAAAACTCCTTAACCTAACTAAATAAAACATTCCAAAGGATTCCCTTTGACTACAGTTTGACCCAAACCAAATCAAGGCAATTTCTGTGTTTCCTTCCCATAGAAATTTTTCCAATTGGCCCTAATTTCCTAATCACTTATGCCTACCTTTGAAACTGTCCACAAATTTAGAGAATATGAGTGAATATAAATCCATTCCTAATATTAATTATCTAAAAACATTGGCTATTTCAAACATCAAAGAACAATATATTTGACTACTGTTATATTAAACCTAAGTACACAACAAATATTAGCTCCATTATACATGAGGGAAAAAACTTCGAGAAATTAAGTAAATTAATAATACTTGGCAGAATTATTATTCAGATTTTGAATTCTACATAACTCTGAAGTCTATTATCTTTACACTCTATCATGATCCTCCCCAAAGGACAAGCAGAGACCAAAAATAGTCTGTTTTTATTTGTTGTTTTATTTATTAGCTTTCCAGACAAGAGAGAAGCATTTACTCTGCAGTGAGTTCAACAAGTCTTTCTCAATGTGTAACATAAGATTTAGATACAGGGCAAGAAAAATGAAGCTCATTCCTAGACTCCTGTATTCCTAGAATTGGTCACTATTGCCATACGATGTCATTTGAGTTGCAAATAATTCCCAGTTCTCACCAGGTTCACCAGGTCTGGAATGAGTTAAGAATTAAACAGGCTTGGGGTCCTGCATCAGGTTAAGGTCCTAAGGGCGTTTAGGCATTAGTAACTTTGTTACTGCCTCTGCACTATCTTAGTACTTATACACTATTTCCTCTAAAAACTAATTGATTACAAGGGAGAAACTCACTCAAACTCATTCATGGGGCAGGGACTTGATCAATGAAAGGGTACAATGAAATCTCTGGAAAATTAAGTGTACTTTCAAGAATCATAAAAATTTAAAGAGCCCTCAGGCAGCTAGACTTTCTCTCTCTTTCTCTCTCTCGCTCTCTCGCTCTCTCTCTCTCTCTCTCTCTCTCTCTCTCTCTCTCTCTCTCTCTCTCTCTCTCTCAGCTTTGTTTCTCTTCTGCATCTGCATCATTCTCCTCTCTGTAGACTGGCTCACATAGAATTATTTCTGTCTCCCAAATTCTTGCTAGCCACTCGCCACCACCAGTTTTTACATATCCTACTAAATCATACTATGTTTTAACTCCATCATCAAAATTTATCTTACAATGAAATGACCCATCAAAGGGAAATAGGGTAGAGTACCTTCTGAAGTTCCATGGAAGGAAGAGAGTGGCACTTTCAGGTGCTTTCAATCTAGGTTTGTGGAGAGAAAACACTCTGTATAAAGATTTTAACTACATGAATGTACAGATTCCAGAAATCTTTGGCAAAACCAAACGGGAATTCTCAGAATGGTAATTAAGAGATAAATAGAAACATTTGGAAAAACAAATGTATGTTATTGGTAAAGAGCAAAGACTTTAGGTACTGAGACATAGGATTATTACATACTACCTTTTATCCATTTCCTCTGGAGGACCAGTAAATCCTCAAGTGTAATTGGCCTGAGGCAAGTGGAAATAATTGGGAATCCTGAGCTGAAATGAGGAATAAGAGTGGAAACTTCTTGATAAGATCTACCTTGAATATTTTCTTCAAAATAATTTCACTTTAGTAATAGCAAAAACTTTTATAAAATAATCAAATTGCAATAGAAATTGAGACTACTTCTTTATCTCTTATGGAAGGTTTGTAGTCTATTAAAAATTTGAGTGTAAAAGCATGAGCAGCAAAAGAACAAATAGATAAATGGGACCTCCTCAAAATTAAAGCCTTCTGCACCTCAAAGGAGTTTGTCAAGAAAGTGAAAAGAGAGCCTACACAATGGGAGAAAATATTTGGTAACCATATATCTGATAGGAGACTTATAACCTGCATATATAAAGAACTCCTATATCTTGAAAATAAAAAGATAAACAACCCATTTAAAAAATGGGGAAAAGATTTAAACAGGCACTTCTCCAAAAAAGAAATACAAATGGCTAAAAAGCACATGAAAAAATGCTCCAAATCTCTAGCTATCAGGGAAATGCAAATCAAAACTACAATGAGATACCATCTTACTCCCATAAGATTGGCAGCTATGAAAAAAACAGAAGACTGCAAATGCTGGAGAGGATGTGGAGGAATGGGAACACTCATCCACTGTTGGTGGGAATGCAGAAGGATCCAACCATTCTGGAGGACAGTTTGGCAATTTCTTAAAAAACTAACCATAGATTTGCCATATGACCTAGCAATTCCACTGCTGGGGATATACCCAATAGAACTGAAAACAAGGACACAAACTGATATATGCACACCAATTTTCATAGCAGCATTCTTCACTATTGCCAAAAGTTGGAATCAACCCAAATGCCCATCAACAGATAAATGGATAAATAAAATGTGGTATACACATACAATGGAATACTACTCACCTTTAAAAACAAATACCCTACAAGCACACGTGATAACATGGATGAATCTTGAGAACCTTATTTTGAGTGAAGCAGCCCAGGCATTGAAGGACAAATACTACATGACCTCAATGGTATGAAATAAGTAAACCAAGCTGCCTCAGAGAGCTAGAGCCTGGGTGATAGGCTTACAGGAAATTGGGGGGTAGAGGAAGGTTGCGAGCTGACACCCACATGGGTGAAATCTATGATAAGCTGGAGGTAAGTATTTGTACAAGGAAGGGATAAAATAGAGGCATAGGGTTACCTTTGGGTGGGGCTTTGTGGTCTTGAGGGGGGTTAAGGATGGGAGGATGGGTAATATTGCCCAAGAAATTGGGGGGAGGGTAGGGAAACATATGAACATAGGAGATTGTCAGGTATTTGGTTGAGAGTATAATGCTGAGAAAACCTTTTCAAAAATATAATAAGGAAAGTTACCTGGTCAAGATGCTTAGAGAGGCTAATCTGTGACACAGGACACGCTCCTAGGGAATATGTGAATGCTCATTTTGCTATAGTGGGTTATATCATTGGATAGAGACCCATATAATGAGAGTGAAGGTATACCCACATCCTGGGGAGGACTGAGGCCATTAAATTGAGGGAACTGTATCTCTCAAGAGAAATGGTGGTTCCCAGGGCATTAGGGCAGTTTAGCATGTCAAGCCCTCAACACTATTGCAAGTATCTCTGAACATGGCCCTTCAAGCAATGATGATTGACTGTCACTGTGGGCCCTAAGGGGAGGGGGAAGAGGTATTGAATAGAGGGAACCAATGTAACTGTGTGGGCAATAGAATTGTTTCACAAGAGTGTGCAAGGATGGATATAAGACATGTAAAATTACACCAAAAATATATAGGGGCTGATAGGCTAAAATGTAAACCATAATGTAAAATGTAAGATAACTAAAAATTTAGAAAATTGTATCATCTAAAATATAAACCACAATGAAAACACAGATGTTACCTTGTTTGAAAGCTATCGTCTCAATATCTGTACATCAGTTTCAGTAAATATAGTATAAATATGTAAAAAGATTATTGCTGTGGAAGGGAAAAGGTTTTATGTTGGCTGTGTGAGAGTACTATATATTGTATATATGAATTACTGTGATCTAAGACTCTTGTGAAGATAAGCTTAATAATTAGAAAAAAGAAAAGAAAAAGATAGGACGTAGACACTGAGGAAATGATGGAAGTAGTTGCCTTGACAATTTGCATACAGGGCAACACTTATTGCAGTGATGGAAGGCAAAACATCAAAAACAAAGCTTTTGCATTTTTAAATTTTTTGATATGCCAATTTATTTTTACCGTAGTTTTTCCAAATTAATATGTATTCTATATCTATCCTTTAAACTCATTGCTATATTCCATTTTACTGTTAAGGCAACCTGGCAATATATTGGGCTTCACTTTTCAGGAAGTTTTGGATCACAGAGAAGTTCAACAATGGCAGCAGAGAAATACTGGTGTGGGATGTTATTGACAGGGGACACATGGTTGGCAGGGAGTTCTACAGGGCATATATCCAGGGTACATAAAAATGTTTGGATATTTTCATAGTGGATACGATTAAAAACAACAACTGAGGGAGTGCTGAGTTCCTAGCAAGGGGAGCTCTATCACAATTCCTAAAGGAACAGCAACAATCCCCCAAGTGCAATGGCAAAGACCAAAAAAGAATGGAGGTCCAACAATGAGCCCTTGATACTAATGACTATGCTTGTGAGCCTGTGCACCTAAAATAAGAACAAGGCCTAGAGCTGCAGGGTGCCTAAGAGTTATCTCCTGAGAGCCTCCGTGTTGCTCAAATGTGGCCAGTCTTGAAGCCAAAATCAGCATGTAAATGCGTTGCCTTACCCCCAGCATGGGACATGACTCCCGGGGATGAGCCTCCCTGGTGCTGAGGGATTACTACCAAGTACCAGCTGATGATGTAACTAGAAAATGACCTTGAATAAAAGGGTCAACTGGGACCAGCAGAATATCTCAGTCTACATATAATACCAGGAGTTAAAAGTGTTTTTTGACCTGAATCAAGGGGGAAATGGAAAGGACAAATGAGTTGATATGGCTATGAGTCTCCAAAAAAGAGCTGGGAGATTATCAGAGGGTTTGCCTTTATGCACACCTCAGCAGAGTCCCAGAGACAAAGTAGATACAACCCCGGGTATTGGTTCTTCTGAGGGCTACAGAGACCCACAGGTTCTATGGTCATGGCAGATAGAGTTCAGTGCCATGTCAGTTGGCCCTTCTTTGGAGCTTTTGTTCCTGTGTGATGGAGCTGGACTCAGATGTGATCTTTTTTCACAAGCCTCTCCTGTTACTTTTACCAGAACTGTAGTTGATGCTGGGGTTTCATATATATCCAGGGGATCTGAATCTCTGGACTGACCATATGATAGCCAGGCCCTGAGCCTCAACAGACTTCAACTCCTACACTCTGGTTTATTGGATTTACCCCACTCAGCTAACATGGAGTTGAAGAAGGTCCACCACCACACCATGGAGCCAAGAGTGCCTACAACTGAAAGCAGGAGGATTGCATCCAGCATCCATGTGGAATCTAAGCCCCCTCTGGATATAGATGTGGAGTGGGCACAACCATTCCAAGGTCTACAAGATGTAGGAATAGAATATGGATTAGAGTGGACTTACTGATATTCTATTCATGAACTATTGTGATTAGTAATCTAAGAAAATGTGGCATTGGTGTGGAGAAAGTGGCCATGGTGGCTGCTGGGTGTGGGGAATGGGAGGAAGAGATGAGATGTGTAGGCATTTTGAGGACTTGGAGTTGTCCTGGGTGATGCTGCAGTGACAGTTACCAGACATTTTATGTCCTCCCATGGCCTACTGAATGGGAAGTGGTTGAGTGTGGGCTATGATGTGGACCTTTGACCATGAGGTGCAGCAGTGCTCAGAGATGTATTCACCAAATGCAATGAATGTCTCATGATGATGGAAGAGATTGTTGCTATGGGGGGATGGAATGGGCTGAGGGGGTGGGGGGTATATGGGGACCTCATATATTTTAATGTAATATTAAAAAAATAAAGACAAAAAAAACATTGCTGTATGATAAAAAAAAAATCTGAGTGTTGCAAAACTGAAACCCTATATTTTCAATGTAAAATTTATGTAGCCTAAACATCTTTAAAAATAATAATAATAATAAAGGGGAAAAAGAGCAACCTTAATGTCCAATGCTAAACAGTCTCTTCAATTGAGTATTATTCATGCAGCCATTAATAGTGTCATTATAAATATTTAAAATCTGGGAAAAGATTTAATAATCCGGGAGAAGATATATTGCATTATAGCTTTTCTGTAGATCCTAAAGGATTTTCTACATAGGCAATTATACTGAGAAAGAAAAGATAGTTTTACATCTCTTTTAATGCTTTTATTTATTACCCTTGCTTTATTGGATTGGTTAGAATCTCAATACAAAGTGGAATAGAAATGATGAAAGAGGATGGACACCCTTGCTTTATTCCTGATGTTAGGAGGAAAGCACTTAGTCTTTCATCATCAAGTATTATATTAGCTGCAGGAATTTTTTAAGTGCTCTTTATCAGCTAAAGTCTCTTCTAATCCTAGTTTGCTGACAGTTTTTGTCAGGCATAAATATTGGATGTTGTCAAATGCTTTTTTTTGCATGTATTGAGATGATCAGCTAGGATTTACTTAATATTGTGAATTACACTGGGTAATATATGAATGTGAAATCAACATTGAGTCCTTAGAATAAATCCCATTTAGTCATTAAAAAAAAAAAAAGAGTGAAACCCAAAAGCTAAATCAAGAAAATTACTATTCTTGGTACAAGTTTTTAATACAATCCATTCAGGGAACATAATATTTACTTTACCCATTATTTATTATTAATCAGAAACCACATTAAAATTGTAGAAGGTAGAATATTGTTTTCAGTTGACAGAATGAAGAGAGTCTTCTTATCTTTGCTCTTGCTCCTCATTGGAAACTTTTATTTAAATAAATTCACTGAAATTTGAAAAGAAAAGTTATCAATTTTTTATTTCATTTTCCATAATTTCCTTTTGGTTCTGGGTAATTTTAGAGGCACAGTACAGTTAGGATATGCTAGATTATGCTATAATAACAAATAACCTTCAAATCTCAGTGGCTTCCCAAAACAATGATTTATTTCTTGTTCATACTACAAGTTCATCCCGGATCACCTAGGGAATTTTCTCTGAGTCTGATTAAATAATCACTCTTTTGAACATTTCAGGATATCATAACTGAGAGAAAGAGGGCTCTACAAAATATTATCTCAGCATTTAAGTGCTCTAGTCACTAAAAGAAAGCAAAAAACTCATCCAGGAAGCTGGCCCAATGGATAGGGCATCTGCCTACCACATGGGAGGTCCATGGTTCAAACTCCAGGCCCCCTTGACCCGTGTGCAGCTGGCCCATGTGCAGTGCTGATGCACGCAAGGAGTGCCCTGCCATGCAGCGGTGTCCCCCGCATAAGGGAGCCCCACTCGCAAGGAATGCGCCCTGTAAGGAGAGCCACCCAGCGTGAAAGAAAGTGCAGCCTGCCCAAGAATGGCGCTGCACCATGGAGAGCTGACACAAGAAGATGACGCAACAAAAAAGAAACACAGATTCCTGATGCCGCTGATAAGGATGGAAGCAGTCACAGAACAGGACACAGTGAATGGACACAGAGAGCAGACAACTGGGGGGAGGGGGGAGTGGAAGGGGAGAGAAATAAATAAAAAATAAATCTTTAAAAAAAACTCATCCATTCATTTGTGCTATCATTCAATAATTATCACTGAGTCCCTAATTGCTGGCAGGCAATATTCTTGGGTCTTTGGATGCACTACAGAGCAAAGCAGACAATAAAAAATAAACATCATAAAAATGTATATTAGGGGAGTGGATGTGGCTCGAACAGTTGAGTGCCCACCTCCTACATGGGAGATCCTGGGTTCCATTCCCAGTACCTCCTAAAGAAGACAAACAATGAGCAGACAACAAGATAAAACAATGAACAGACAATGATATAAAACAATGAGCAGGAAATGAGCAAAAAAAAATGAGCAAAACAACAAGCAAACAATGAGAAAAACAAAAGAGCAGGGAGCAGATATGGCTCAAGAAGTTGGGTACCCACCTACCACTGCAAGGTCCCAGGTTTAGTTCCTGGTACCTTCTAAAAAAGAGAAGACAAGCAGACACAGAGAGCACACAACAGACAACTGGAGTGGGAAGGGGTGGAGGAGGATAAATAAATAATTAAAATCTTAAAAGAAAAAAAAATAAGCAGAGCGTGGAGTGGCTCAAGCAGTTGAGAACCTACCTCCCACGTGGCAAGTCATAGGTTCAGTTCCATGCCTCCTAAAGAAAAAACGAACAGACAGTGAACAGACCACAAGCAAAGAAAAAATGAGCAAAAACAAGCAGCAGACAACAAGCACAAACAATGAGCAAATAAATAAGCAAAAACAACACACAAACAGATGACAGGCCATCTTGGGGGAGGAAGGGTATTTATAAAAAAAAATGTTTATTAGAATGAAGCAAATGATTTGAAAAACAAGAGTAGAGCAGAGTTATATGCATGGGTAGTAAACGAGAGGGGCAGAAGATGCTGAGTAGGTTGCAATATAATATAAATGGGTAAGATGGGACTCATTGAGATGATAAGCTTTTAGATTTGAAGAAAGAGAGAAGATTAGCAGAATAAATAACTAGAGAAAGGACATTCAAGCAGAGGGTAAAGTTAAAGCAAAGGCCTTCCTTATGGGAACATGAGTTTGAAGATCAGCGAGGAATTCAGTGTGACTGATACTGTGTGAGAGCGGAGATAAGTAGTAGGAGAGGAAAGAGTGATCATGGGGTTTGGACTACATAAATGTTTTTAGGGCCTTAGGACTTTGGGCTTTAACCTTTAACTCTTAATGAAATAAGGAGCCGCTGGAGAGTTTTCAGGAGAGAAGCAACATTATCTGACTTACATTGTAAATAAATTACTTTCTCTCTTATGATGAAGATAGATTATAAGGAGGCAACAGTTAGAGCAGAAAAATCTGTTAGAAGGCAGATGGACTGGTATGTGAGCAATGCCTTATTTTGAAGTTACAGCCAGTAAATTTTCTGAAGTACTGAATTTGTGGTGTGAGAGAAAGGAATGGAGGATGACTGAACATTTTACCTGAAATTTTGGAAGGTGGAATCACCATCCACTAAAAGAAGATGATTATGGGTGGTAAGAGAAAGTTCAGGCTTTTAGATTTGATCATCTTGAGTTAATTGTCAACTAGATAACCAAGTAAAGAATGTAAGCAGGAGGTTGTATATAATTTTATTGTCCAGTTATAATGAGAGGTGTTAGAGAGCCAGGAACTAATATTCTTAAGAAGTGATGGGTTAAATCCTAAGACTTGGGGTGTTTGTGCATCCATATATCTATGGAGATAGAAATAGAGAGAGCAATGGAAAGGGAAGGGAAGATAAAGATAGAATTAGAGCTGGAACTAGAGTTCTGTATATATCAGTATGAAATTAAACTTAAAATATATTTTTAAATTAAAAAATCCAGTACACAATATTGTATAGTATGACACCAGTTATGTAGAAATAAGAAAATGCATATGCATTCACCTAGGCACAGAATAACTAAGCAAGTATATAATTAAGCAAACAAATATGGTAAGAGTGGTTGACTTTAAAAGAGAACTAGGTTGCTCAGAGCAGGATTGGACACAGTATATATTTTAATTTTACATTTTTCTGTATATTTTGATTTTGTACTATGTGCATGGATTTCCTGTTAAAGGTAAATAGTAAGTAGCATAATTTTTAAATGCCTCTTATCAGAGCTGAGGCTTAAAGAATATGAACATGGAATTTCATGATCTGGTTGGTTGATGTAGAAATAAAGTCCATGACTTTATTTGAGTCAATCATAAATAATATATGATTTGATTTCTAAAATATTGTGGGTAATCCACCAAACAGTCCCTTCACCCCACTCCAACACACACACAAACACACACATACCAGTGAGAGAGAGGATCGATTTGTAGAACCTCACTTTATAGAGAAACTTCAGAGTTCATCTGGTCTAATTCTCTGTTATCAAAAGATTTTCAGATTGTGGTCTGTGTTGCTTTTGGATCAACCTGCAGTAAAAGAAGGTAGACATATGGATGGGAACAGCCAGAGCAGCTCTGTATTATGAGTTTTCACATAAGTCATTGTCTGAAGAAATGATTCTAATAAATGTTTGAAGGCCAATAATGTGAAACTCTCTTCTATAACATGCTGATAAGATACAATCCAACCTCTGCAGAAGGACTTAAATACTAGGGAATTCTCCACCTCATTACATGCTTAAGTAACTCCACTTTTAGAAAGTTCTTCTTGCACTAAGCCAACATCTGCTTCCCTATAGCTTTGATCAATTGGTTCACATTTTTGCTTTGGCCTATTTAATTGCTGGTAGAGATTTTAGTTGCTTCTCTGAAGGCAGAAGGCTTAATGTTTTGTAACTACTATTGATCTTTGGCTAGCTTTGGCCTGTAACTGGGGAGCTAGATAATTTATTTCTCTTTGAGGTTCTCTGATACTATTTCTGGGCTACATTTTCTAGTTCAATTCTTGAAGCTTTCATTACTTTATGTGAAGAAAGAACACATGATCTCTTTTTTTTTAAACATAGAAAGCTTAGGATAATTTTGATTAAATATTATGAAAATCTTTATAAGATAATATTAGAAAATTAGGTAAAGGAATAAGCTGCCAAGAAAGGTTGCCTAATGACGGTCACTGGAAGCATTCAAGACAGAAATAACCACCTGTTGGGAAAGGATAGTTTAGAGCTAATTACATCTTCTGGCCATCATTTGTAGATATGTAACTAGACCACTCTCTTTAGGTTACTTGAAATTTCAGTGATTTTAAAAGACTCAATTTAATTATATTTATGTAAACAAACTCCTGAATCATCCTATCAGTAGTATATTTAAAAAGGTTATATAATGCTTAGAATTTTCAGTCTTGGACTCAATCCTGGGGAAATAATTTGACAACCTAAGAATAAAATGTTCACTGTAGCATTATTTATGGTAGTGCATAATTTAAAAACAACTTAATGTTAAAATTTAGCAGAATGTTTAAGTAATTTATGGGACATGCATATTATTGGGTAACCAAGTAAATTGTATTCACAAAGTTTGTAATAACATAGAAAAAGATTTCTAATGTAATAGTAAGTAGAAACCCAAGAAGTGGAAAATCAAGTTGCATACAAAATATGATTTCAATTGAGAAAAAAAAAACTTTATAGAAAAAAACAGTGGGACATTTCCAGCAAAATGGAAGAATGTTTTAATATAGACCACCTCCTTTGCTACAAATACTTAAGAAGGCTGAATGAAAATATATAAAAACCAAAAATTTGTATCAAAACTAAACTTTAATGAGAGAGAGAAAGGAAAAAAAAAGCAGTGCTAAAATAAAGAGGGACCTCAAAGCCAAAGAAGGCAGCTCTAGATGGTGCTCATAGACCCAGAAGGGCAGTGTACATGGGGTTTGGCCATGGGAATAGAGTCTAATACTTACCTTAATGCCTATAAAGGTAAAGTAGGCATCAGTACATGGCTGCAGGGCTGTGCAAACCATGGAGATGAATCCATGGATCCTCCATAAAGGTAGGACTCTAAAAATCCTTAATATGAGTATGAGTTTTTAAAACTCTGCATATAGTTCCATAAAAATAGGAAACAATCTTGCTAACTATTCTGGGCTCAGGGATAGATAGAACTAGGGGATAGTTTCTCTACACCTTTGCCATGCTTGGATGTGAAATCCTAATATATATTACCTGGAAAATATGGAAACTCTGCCTAGGATAGTAAAAACACCTGGAGCCCCAGTAGAAGGGAATAACAAAAAGCCCTGTTTTTATCTATCCATGGCTTATGGCACATAGGACTTGTAGAGAGAAAACAACCCCAGTTGAAGTTGAGCCTGCGGTCACCCCTCGGGCTGAAGTGTGGTTTGCTGGCCTGGCAGGGGAGCGGCCGCTGTAGGCCTAATTCTGCTGCCCCCATAATAGGGTGGTTGGTCGGGCCCACTGCCACCCCTGAAGGAAGCTCGGCATGGGCGCAGAGTGCCCTCGGGTCTCCCCTTCTCGGCAGCCATGCTTCCGCGGCCGCCCCTCCTCCCAGATGGCGCCACCCGATGCCTTGTGGGGCGGCACCCTTCTTCTTCCTTCTCCCTGCGCAGGCGCAGGGCAGAAAATTCCAGTCTGCCCTTTTCCCCTCCCCCGACAGCAGCAACAGCCAGGCGTGGGCGGAGAAATCCAGTCTGCCCTTTTCCCCTCCCCCGACAGCAGCAACAGCCAGGTGTGGGCGGAAAAATCCAGCCCGCCCTTTTCCCTTCCCCCAACAGCAGCAACAGCCAGGCGTGGGCGGGAAACTCAAGTCTGCCCTCCACCCCAGCAACAGCAGCCACCAATCCCTAAACCCTGCCCCTTCCCCCAGCAACAGCGACAGCCAATCCCTAACCACCACCCCTCCCCCATCCAGTACCACCCACTGACCTTTCGCCGGCAACCAATCAGAACAGGGCATGGCTTCGACCAATCAGCCTTCCCCAGCCCCTATAAAACTGTTGCCTCTCCCTCAGTAAAGTGGACTTGCGTGTTTACCTTGTCTCCGCGGTAGTTCTTCTGCCGTGCGCCCTCCAGTCCTGAGAGCCCCCGACAAGGGCCTGGCCTCCCTTGTCCCCAGTTCGTCGCCTGCTTCTCCGGGCGACCCCTTCGTCGCCTGCTTCTCCGGGCGACCCCTTCGTCGCCTGCTTCGCCGGGCGACCCCTTCGTCGCCGGCTTCGCCGGGCGACCCCGTCAGCCGAACCGCGCAACCCCTTGTGAGACTGATCCCTCGTCTGCTGCCGGACCGACCCCTCGTCCCAAGTGGGACTGACCCCTCGTCCTAAGCGGGACCGACCCCTTGTCCAGAGCTGGACCGACCCCTCGTCCGCAGCCAGACCCCACCTCTACCGACCGAGCAAACCGTCGCATGAGCCCACGATTAAAAGTTACAAACAAACAAATAAATAAAAACACCCCCAAACAAGCAGAGATTTAAAGGAGAGTCAGCAAAAACAAGAAAGAGAAGTGGCATTTCAAAGAACCAGAAATAATGTAATGATCTGAGACAATAGAAGTAGGAGTTTAAAATTATTAAAGGGATAAAGGAAGGTCTAAATTCATGATCAAATAAAAAGATGCTCTGAATAAATAATGGGCAGGTTTGGAAAGGAACAAACAAGAATTTTAGAGAAATATTTGGAATAAATATTAGAGATAATAACCACCATTAATAATTAATACTAGTTAAAAATTAGCAGGATGTTGAGATGATATAACGAAATCATTCAGAAGGATCCCAGAAAGATATAAGATGGAAAATATATAATGAAAGTTAATGGACATGAGCATTGAATGAGCATGTTTAAAATAATCAAAATGGCTGCCCCAGAAAGAACAGGAATATTGGGATAAGGAAATGGTAAGAAATAATGAAAGAGGATTCCAATGGAATTAAGAAACATGTAAAATTTTTAATTGAATTCTCAAGAATAATTGACAAATTCATTCCTGGACATATATTTCATAGTTGGCATGCAGAACCACTGGAGGCAATGAAAAACACTTAAATACCATCGAGGAGAAAAGACAAATTGCATACAGTGGTAGTACAATTAGAGACAACAGATGTTTCAAATCAAACACAGGAGCCATGAAGTACTGGTTTCATAACTTAAAAGAACTAAGGGAAAGAAACATAAACCTAGAAGTCTATATCCAGTTAAAGTCTCATTCAAGAATGTGGGCAAAATAAAAACATTTCCAGAAAAAAAAAACTGGGAAAACTTGCTAATCTCTGACTATCAACTAGAGAATATAGTATAGAAAGAGGAAAGTAAACCCAGATACAAAGTGTGGGATGAACGAATGTATGTACATTCTTTTGGATAAATCTAAACATGCCTTGACTATCAAAATCAAGATTCCCATATTAGGCATTATGACAAAGAAAGACTGAAAGTAAATGAATGGAAAATGATAAGTAAAGAGTTAAGGCAAAAGACTTTATTAGGGGAAAAGAGAAATGTTTTATAATGATAGAAGGGACAGTTCAAGAGAAGGCTCTCATAATCCCAAATCAAGATGAATAAATAGAAAATGTTAATCAAAAGTCAACAGAAGTACACACATGGAGAGATGGAAATATCATTTTAAAAAGAATATTAGGGGGAATTCCTCCATGAGGACCTCAGATTCTTCCCCCATAGCTCTCATTTTCACTTATAAAACTATAGATATTAATAAGATTGTTACACATTAAAGTGGGGCAATATATTTGTAAAAGGTTCATTTTTACTGATAAGGGTGAAAAATATTTTCCTTGGCAAGCTTTGGTAAGTACATAAACAGTAGAATTAACCTGTGATTCACAAATTAGGTCCCTAGAGCAAACAGTAATGATGGAAATGCCAAACCATGAAGCAAACTAAGGGTAACACAAGAATTGGTTGTGTAAATTTGGCCTCTCTTCACCCTCTCAGTCCCAGAAGATTAAATTACTGTCAGCTCAGCCTGCAGAGCAGCTTTTCAGATTTAAGTGTTTTGCTGATCTTCCTTTCATCTGCTGTCTGGAACTTTCTCTTGTATCAACTGGTTTGAAAATATTTAGGAGATTCATGGCCACTGAAATCACCTACCGTCACTCCCCAGCAGTCTGCTCTACACTTCAGTATTAAAGAGTTATCTGGTGAGATTCACATTATGTGAATGACCATAAGAACATGTGTCCTCCCAGTTCTCCCCTTGCTTATGCTAAACCTTATAGGAGCAAGCAATAGTATGCCCTTCTCATTTCCAAGGCATACGGATTTTGCCATGCTATTCTTCTTCTTACAATATAGTATTTCTGTTTCACTTAAGATTTTATGATATCTGTTCATTGATATATACAAAATCTTCCTTTTGTCCTTGTATATGAACTCATTTTATCAGTGCTTCAGTGTCCTTGAAAGGAATGAATCTGTTCTGAAGATCAAGTATGGGGTTTTAGAAGCATCCATAAGATCAGGCTTGTTATCCTGAAAGTCACAATTGTTTAATCCATATTAATTTAGTTGTCTGCTTCTTCATTAGTTGCTAGGAGAAGACTGTTCTCAATAAGAGTATGCATTAGGTTGACAGGGTCACATTTTTATAAAATGTTAAACTTAATCTAATATACCTTTACAGAAACTTGCACCTCATTAAAAGAAGTTACATTCTTTTCAAGTGCACAAGAGACATTCCTAAACATTGACCATTAACTATGCAGCAAAGGAAGTCTTAACTACCAAAGAATAAGCTCTTTGATCACAATATGAAAAATTAGAAATTAATAACAAAAAATTTTAGACAAAACAAAAACTTAGGAATGATTTTTTTTCGAATGTTGAATGTATTAAAAGAGAATTCATGAATGGAATCATAGCATATTTAAAACAAAGAAAACTCTGTAAAAATGAATTAAATCTGTATTTATAGAGAATTGCTTTGCATACATACATACAATAATGGTCTAATCAATAGTGCTGGGCTAATAGTACATATATTAAAATAGATTTCTACCTCACACCAAATAAAACAATAAATTCAAGATACACTAATCTGTTAATGTGAAAAGAAAAGCACAACTTTTGAACCATCAGAAGATATTAGGAGAATATCTTTATGACAACAGGATAGGGAAGGGTTTCTGAAAGAAAACATAAAAAGCATAAACCATAAGTTAACTTTTTCATAAATTTGATTACACTCTTCTTAACTTGCATGAAAGACCCCATATGTACGTGAAGTCTAAAACACAAGCAGCAGGGAGCAATTGTAGTTCAAGTGATTGAGCTCCTGCTTTCCATGTACAAGGTCCTGGCTTTGATCCCTGGTACCTCCAAAAAATAAAACAAATGAAAAAATCAACTCTCATTGGGGAGCGGATGCAGTTCAGTGATTGAGCACCTGCTTCCCACATAGGAGGTCCTAGGTTCAATTCTTTGCACCTCCTTAAAAAAAAAACCCAAAAAAACAAACAAACAGCAGAGTGGGAGATGATATTTGCAATGCATAAAATTCAATAATTAATTGATTTATATATACATTTGAATCATTGTAAAGGCAAAAGAACTGTGTGGCAGAAACTTTGCAAGAATATGAAAAGCGGTTATAAAAGAGAAAAAAAAACTGTCATAATGTTTATGAAGAAATACTTAATCTCACTAATAATCAAAGACATGGAAATTAAAATAACAATTAGGTACCATATCACTGCATATAGCCAATTATTTAACTTAATATCTGAAAACAGCACTTGTTGGAAAGGATGTGGTACAGTGGATGAAGTCTTGCACA
Source organism: Dasypus novemcinctus (assembly GCF_030445035.2). Taxonomy (NCBI): domain Eukaryota; kingdom Metazoa; phylum Chordata; class Mammalia; order Cingulata; family Dasypodidae; genus Dasypus; species Dasypus novemcinctus. The sequence goes on from NC_080680.1 coordinate 70,176,542, forward strand.
GCAAATATTTTATAACTGCATTTGTGAAAAATTTGCCATTATCGAATACAGTTGAAAATAGGCCTTGTGTGCACATATTTGCACAATGATGTTCATTAAAGCACTCTTTATTGTATCAAAATAAATAATATAAATAATCATCAATAGAGGAATGGATATATGTGGAATATTTATACAGACCAGGCAAGATCAATGAATTGTATTAGCCCGATTAAACAAATGACTCTGGAGAATAATGTTGAGTTATAAAAGATGTATAATTATATATTTATATTTACACAAGGTACAAATAATGTAAAACAGAATGTTGTATTGTTATGGAAGCCTGTATCTGTGGCAAAATTATACCAACAAACTTCAGGGTAGTGGTTACATCTCAGAGGAGAAGAAGGGCAATGGGATGACATGCAGTGGAAGTTTCCTCAATAGTCAACATTTTGAAATTTAAAAAGTATCTGAATTAAGATGGTAAAATACCTTTAGTAAATCTGAGCTGTGAATACACGGGTTTTACAATATTATTATGTCTAGTTTTTTGTACCTTATCCCTAATTTTTAAAGATAATATAAAGGAATCAAGCAACAAATGACTGGAAAGAAGTATACTAAAACGTTTTTAGTGGTTGCTTCTCAGGCAAGAAATTACAGACTTATGTTTTTTACTTTCTTCTACTTGTATATTTTTATAAATTTTATTTAATGAGCATGTTTTACCTTTATTAGAACACAATTAATTTTATTTAAGAGAAAACATCTTTAGGTTTCTCTGAAAATTTCTTCTGACACAAATTTGCCGTCATACTGTCAGTGAGGTGGCTAACAGAGTATCATTTCTTTCAAAAGTTAACAGGAATATATCTTGGATTCCTTGCAATCCCGTTGTGAAGTCTGCCCTTACTAAGCTAACTCTTGGCATGGATGCTAAGATTTAGTATCATTAGAATCAGTGGGGCAAAATGATTTATTGGCACTGAAGTTGAGGTCACTTAGGGGTAAAACTTCTCCAGAAATGCAAATGGTCAAAATGAGTGCATTATTTCTTTTCTTTTCTTTTCTAATGATTAATTGAAATATATAATTCAGGCAGTTTGCTTTGCTAAAATCAGATCAATGTCTCCTGCCTGGTTTTGATTGATAGTTGTTTGCCTGGAGTTATGGGAGGGAATTTTATGTGTTCCTCATGATACTACATTCTTAGATTGATAGATTCTGATTAGAAAAAAAAATGGCAGGATTTTTTAATGGGTAAAACACCAACTTTAACATGTCAAAGAAGAAAATGGATTTCTGAGTAGAGAAAGCATAGCTGTGCATCCATATCTTCCCTACCACCCAGTCATGCTTATTTGACACAATTTGCACTTAAATTAGTCATAATTTAGAATTTTTTGCAATAGTTATATCAAAATATTACATTTGCTCCATAGGCATTTAATATACCACCAGACAGTTATTGATTTTTTTTTCAAGGTCTTTCAAAACCTTGATGCTTCTAAAAGGAAATGTCGCCCTCAGCATCTTCTTCCCTAGACTAAGAAAATATGATTTTATCATGTGCAATGGGCTTAGGCAGCAGCAAACCCTTAGACGAACTGCATCTTCTCAAATCTTCTTGGGGCTAATCGAAAACAGGTACTGTAACATTATGCAAAAAATTCTCTTTGCTTTCTTGAGAGGAGAAGAAATAAACAATGAATATGCTGTTTTGTCAAGTCCGTTACAGAAATCTTACAAGAAGACTGTGAGACCAATTGCTTCTAGAAGAAAATAATATGAAACTTTAAGTTTTTTCTAAAAGTCCTTAGGTTCTGATCTTTCAAGTAATCACTTCCTTTATAAGACACACACACACACATAGGCAGTCTGAATTAGATATTCTACTGACATGTTTTAGAAGGAGGGAAGATTAAGCTGAGTGTTTTGAGATTCAAACCGACTGTTCCATGGTTTCTAATCATTGCAAACCTGATGTTTTAAATCATTAAGCCATTACCTCTAGCTTACCATGGGAATATATTTCCATATAGTTTGCTGTGATATATTGAGAGAGATAAGAATTAGAATTCATTTGCCATTTAATGTTTTCTCCCGAAGTGACTTAAAAAGGTCATCGAATGCCCACACTTTTTTCTATTTCCAGAATATTTTCATTTCATCTATCAGAAATCTTTGTTTCAAGGTAATTTATTTTTCTAGACTCTTAGGATTTTAGCAATATTGTTATATTACATTTATTTGAATAAATTCAGAGTTCCATCTAATTCTAATGAACAAAGTACAGGAAAGCAGAAATGGTAACAGTTAACAACTCTAATTTATCATGAAATAAGGCCCTGTAATTTTCTATTATGCTGAACAGATCTTAAAATATTACAGGTGTCCATTTTTTATTTTAATACCAACCTCCTCAAAGTTTTTCGCCAAATTATTGCAACATCTCTGATCTAAAACAGATTTCTTTACCTGAATCTATTCATTTAATTTCGTGTTTTGAGCTTTTGGATAATATTATAGAATTTCTTCTCCTACTCTCTGTCAGTTATCCATCCCACAGACTCTGAGACCTTGGGAAAACCAAAATGAAAAAAACAAAATAGAGGGAATCAAAATATAGTAAAATTCTACAAGAAGCAGAGATTCGAAAAGTCCAAAAGGTGAGTCTAGAGAATTTTTAAAAATAAGTAGGACCTAAAACAGGAGTCTGAGACAGGAAATGGTCAGATCTGAGATCCCAGTATGCATTATGAGCCTTGCAGGACCTATAATTGGATGGAATCCAGAGGTGTGGAAGGACCACTTGGCTATAGTTCCTTCATATCCCCAATACTTAGCATGCACCTCACAGAGTGTCAATGAATAGTTCACAAATATCTCAATACATTTTTTTTTTCATGAAAAAGCAAAGTGAAAAAAAAAACAAGCAAATGAACAAATGAAAATCAAAGCAGCAAATGATGAGGAATTTAAAAGAGCTCTCTAAATCCTAAAATCATCTTACAATCCCCCTCCTTTCTTTTTATGAGGGATTTCATAGTTCAAGGCCAAACGCAGGGTTGCTGTAATAGCTGCAGGGATCAAACATCCCATTCAGCCTATAACCAAAGTTTGTAGCTTTTATTATGAAAAGGCAACCCTGCAGAAACTTGGTAAATGCCTATTCCCAGGTACACAGGTCAGAGACTCTGACTAGGTGGTTTGTACATAGGAAATAGAAATCTGCATTGTTAATAAGTAACCTTAGTGATTTGAATTCAAGTAGCCTTGGAGTCAGTTTGATCAACACTGAAATGAACCACTACTAAATGCTGAGTGAAAGAATGCAATTAATGAATGCTGGCCCAAGTTAGACTCCACCAATTTGGCTTTATTAGGGATAAGCTGATGCTTACAACTGGAAGATACAACATCAATTATTTTTTAAGGACTTACTGATGTGCACTCTCTGTTGTTTGCCCTGGAAAATAATTTGCACAATCGACTCATGACTATAGATTTTGGAACTCTCTCACCTTGAAGCAGAAACAGCTTTGACCTCAATGACTGTCTACCTGGGAGAAAGGACCAGAGAATAACACCAGGATGTTGCATAAAGCCCCGATCAGATGCTGAGTCAAGTCTCCACCTCATGTTTCCATTTAGTAAAAAACAAAACCACAAAAAAACAAAAGTATAAATGCCATGCATTTTCCTAAAAACAAAGCACAATTTTTTTTTTCCCATAAAAGGAAATTTAGGGAAGGAAATAATCTCATTTACTCTTATTTGAACTGTTCTGCAACCCACAATAGGATGCCAGTGCCTGGGGTCAGAGTCCTCTCTTCCAATCATTAAGGTCCATAAGCCTCAGCTTTAGCAGGAATTTTCAGGAAGAAATCATTGATAGGCAATTCCTTTAAATCATATATATTCTAAAAGGAAATAGAATCTGGATTCTCATCGTACTGTTTTAAACCAGCCAATTTATATCAGAGTTGCCTGCATATGTATTACATGGATATCTCCAAGGGTAAAGAAGGCATGTGTCACCTCTCAATGTGCAGGCAATTTCACATGAAATACATCTGTGGCTTGTTGCTGAAAAGTCACACCTCTGATCTGCAGCTCAGCTTAAGTTAAGCATTTTTCAACATCTTAATACATCTCCCTGTTTTAAATTCCTGCTTAGTGGAAAGTTTCCTCATTGAGCATCTGATTTAATTTTGTCTGCTTGGATGCCCTTTAGGTAAAGGACACCATTCAATATTGGAATTAGAAGCATTCTATTCATTTTTCCCCCTGCAGCCAAGGAAAGAGAAAGAAGAGTGCGAAAAGGCAGAGACTCAAACAACTCTAGATGCAGCAATTCTCTAGCCGCTGAGCAATGAGGCTCCAGACGCTGCTGGAAGACCCATTCATCTTAATCCATCTGGAAAGAGGGCTACGTGCAATATTTCACAATCTAAGTACTTTCTGACAAATCTATTAATTATGCACTCAAACAAATTATTTGCTGCCTGTGGAGAATTGCTGCTGGATTTTCCCTTGTGCCAAAATCCATGTTCTTTCTTCTGCTTTTACTTATTGATGTCATTGGTGCCATCTTATTAGGTCCCGATTTTTAATTGTCTATTCTTTTAAATTTAGATATGGTCACCACTAGGGAGAAGGTAAATGGAGAATTAAGGTAACATGGCACCTAATAGTCAAAAGATGCTTTCTGCCTGCTTTCATACTCCTTTTGTCTTCTGTTCTTATTTTCCAAAGTGTGCAGATGATGTCTTTTCCACATGCTAAACCAATAGATGAGACCATTAATTCAATGGCTTACTGATGCTGCCCACCCACAACTCATTTTCCTCAGTTCTGAGGACAAGTCCTCCTCCACAACTCATGAATAATAACTTTGGAGGGAGGGAAAAAAATAAGAGTTGCAGTTTATTCTCACTAATTCGATGATCACACTTAAATTCTAGTATATCATTTAAGGAGCTCAAATCATGTTCTTTGAAAATTATTTTCTATCCTAAGAAGTACTACATGCAATCTTGAAAACAATTAAAAAGAGAGCTAAAAATAAAAATCACCCTATCTTTAATATTTACTATCAATTGCCAACATTTTGTATATGTATTTCTAGTCTTTTTATACATATTAAAATATATGTGCTATATATTGAAAGGTATATGTACAAATTTTGTATATATTTTACTTGCCACTTTGTACATAATTTCCACATTACTAAAACTTAGATTTAAAATAATAATTTTTAAAGTTATATAGTATTCTTCCATTAAAATGTAGAACAATTTATCTAATTATCCCCTAGTGTTGGACACTATTTTTTTTCAAATTGTCTGTATTTTAAATAATTTTGCAATGTATCTTCTCATGAATACAGCTCATCAAGCATTTTTCCACATGAATTATGATAGTGTTCTATTTTGAACAAAGAGAAACAATATCAAAGTTGCCTTCAAAAGAATACACATAGACATATACACATACAATGCATAGGAGACAAATGTATATAGTCAGGGCTCCTCTGAAAATTTACAATGATTGTAGCAAATACATTCAGGAACCAACTCTCTGCATTCAAATGCCTAGAGAAAGTAATGTTCAGATTTGAATCATCAAATTCCAAATTCAGGATCGAGTTCCTTAGGAACACCAATAAACTGGCCAACTGTTCAACTCATGGAAATATACAGCATTTATGCCCCATCCCCTGACTTAGAGCTTAGAGATGTTTCTTTTGGGAAGGGAGCATGCACTCCAGATTTGGATGGCCAACATCTCTTTTGATAATGGGAAAACTCATTTCCAAGTGGTAATTGGACAGCTTAGAAAAATGAGTATGCCTCCAAGATGAAAACAGAGTAAAACTCTTATTTTCCTAAAGTAGAGGGAAGGATTGAGCCACAGCTTCTTTTAGTCTTTCCAATATCCTTTTGAAACAATCATACTTTTTGCCATTTTACACTTGAGGAAGCTGAGGAGCTAGGAGGTCACATAGCAAGCAAGTGGTGACCCAGGATTTGAACCACATCACTGTCAGATTTCAAAATCTCTCCTTTCCTCATTGTAGTAGGATGTCTTGCATAGACAATAACTATAGGTTATTTTCTTCTTCCTTTCTTTGAAATGTACTTATGCATCAAATTAATTGTGATTTCATAATTACGAGAAGAAAAGGAAGGCTCTGTAGGAAATAGAACTTGTGACTGAACAAGTAGATGGCAGCAGATCTTAAAAATAATTAATAGAAATTTTCAGAACTTAGGTTCAATGAGTAGAAAAAGGAAAGAAGCTGAAGGCGTATGGCATGCAAAGTGGCATGCTTTATTTGACAAAGCTTACTTTTTCTAATCTCAGGAAAAAATTCTCTACCCAGAGTAGCTTGCTTCATGGAAGAATCTTAATGCATTGATGATATCTTCATAGATGATCCATATTCTACTTCCCTAAACTCACTCAATTTGTCTTCCTGAGATTTAGCAATAACCATATATTTGCCCTAAACTAATCAAGGACATGAAATACTAAAATTAAAATTAACAGTTCTCAATAAAACAGCAAACAACTGGATTTTACTTTTTTGTTTAAACCTTGATCTAAGATGCCAAATTACATAAATTCTATTTGGACTACAATTAGTCATAGCAACCATTATTTCTTTCCCTGTCTTTAAAGAATTTCACTTCTTTTCCCAATGTAATGGTCAGTCTTCTCAAAACCATGAGAATGTGATTTTGTAGATCAGCATTACTTCTTTTTAACATATGGAAAAATGTGCTATCAATACTTGTATTCTTCTTTTAAGGGTTATATGTAATAATTAAAATATTCCTCCTTGATCTAATGTAGAATTCCAATGAAATAATGATTGAGAACAATAAATTTCAGTCATTGAGACAACATACCCTAATTTAGTTTTCATTAAGTAATGCAAACTATTATCTCAGCTTCTTCAAATTTGAAACTGGAATATGCCAGGAATGTGGAGTCAGGTGACACTAATCTCCCAAGTATCTATTATATATATTTATATAGAAAATGACATTGTGACTACACGCGCTTGTTTTCTGGAACAGGACACAGGAATTAAGCAAAGGACGCAAGAAGATGGGAATAATGCAAGCAATGGTATGGTCTCTGCCCATCCACACTCCCATCCTCAGTTCAGCCTAGCAGACTAGACTTGAGCCTTAAAGAGAAGGAAGGAATTCCAAATATGAAAAAGGCAGATTCAGAGGACAAGCAGTCCTTGGAGCACAAGGGCCAAGTAATACACGAGATCGGGGTGGGATGGTTAGGGTTGAATGAGGAGTGTGGCAGATGCCCTCTTCATGTCTGAACCAGAACAGAGCAGCAGAATCAGATATCAGCAACACAACAAACAGTAGCACTGCCCACTTGATCCAACAGAGAGGCAGGACCAAGGCAATTCCTCATGGGGCCTATGGGCCGAGGGACACATGAGATGATTCCTACTAGCTTTCAGGTAAGGAGTCTTTTAAGGACTCCTGTGTAAACTGGATGAGACATGAGAAGAGAATGATTGGTCATTAGCAGGTGGAGTTTGCGAGTTATGAAATGAAAGTAGTAATGTTAATGCAATATAATTTGTACTCACTACCAGTCAGGCTTGGGCCATGAAGTTTATGCAACAGTTTCCCTCAAAATGTTGAGTGTCTTAAGGCTTCCTTCATGTCTGCTGCCAACAGATTATTTCACACTACTGGAAAGTTTCCAAAAGAAAAGATACATACCTGCATCTGGATACTCCTCCTCCTCATCTGCTGTGAAGAACAAGCCTATTGTAGAAGCAGAACATAAAACATAGCTCACTCCAGTGCCTGGTTTGAGCTGCCTGCCCCACTATATTCTTCTGAGGGAGACTGAAGGAGAGAAGGATGAAGAAGAGGGAAGAACAAGACCTAAAGTCAATTAAGCAGCTTCAGTTCACCAAATGCTGTGCTGGCATTTGCCTATGTTATTTCACTTAAGTCCTACTTCACTTACAGGAAGAAAGAATAATTACGAGGTAGTGGTATCAGAGAAGTTAGCAAATTTGTCCTAGAAGGAGCCTTAGAAAGGCTGGGTGACATCTTCCATAGGCCAAGTTTTCCTTCCTTTTGTTTATGGAAGTCCTCAGAATAATATCCTTTACCCTGTCTGTTTCCCCGAGCTTCTTTCCCAATCTGACTACATTACATTCATGCAGACAACACTTAAGCAAGCCACCTGCGTGCTGGCATGACGCACAACCAAGAAGCTTAGGGCCTAAATATTCCTCTTGCAAATTTCAACAATTGGAATATTTGATTGCAAGCAACAGGAACTAACACTGGCTAATGTGAGCAGAAAGCAGAATAGGAAACAGAACAGCTCAAAGAAAGAGAACAACCAGGCTAACTTCGGGGAGCACAAACAAAGGGTTCTTCTCCTTCAGGCTCTGCAGTCAGGACGAATCACCTCCAGACTGTCTCCATCCTTGTATCACTCTACTCAAGATTCAAATTCAGGGAGAGAGAGAGAGACGTGGCCCAGCCGGGGTCAGGCACCCATGCCTCAGCAGGGGCGAGGAAGGCCCTTTCGCCTGGAGCATGCAAGGCTGCTTGCAGCAGGGGAGGAGAAGTACCCCACAGGAAAATCAGAGTGCTGGGCTGGCAAAATAACAGATCCTCACTACAGTAACGAAAGGTCTCCTGTGCCCGCACAAATGTCCTCCCTTGTCACATTACAGTGAGTGGTTTCTGCTTACTCACATATTCCTCACACAGAGCCGTCTGAAGCTTAGGCTAAGCCACAGAGAACTCCGTCTCCCTCACTATCACCACACACCAGAACTACTTCCAGCTTTGATTCATTACACACATCACTTCTATCTCACCCACCAGAACATGATATATATGGTAATTTATTTCACCGTTTTGTACTTGCTGCCGCCCCCTCACGTCCTATATCATTTAAGCTGAGGTCTGCATCAGCAGCAATGAGCAGTAGGAACTGCCCCTCAGTCAGACGCAGGAAAGAACTCCACTGGCTCTCCGTTCTCTCCTCAGAGAGGAAGTCACCCAGCTGTAGTCCAGGTATTACAAACTAGCCTCAAACCCTCTGCCAACATCTTTCTTTTTGAGATTGCTGAATTTGACAAGGCAGACAGGGAGAAAATCAGCACACCCGTTGTGCAACTGAAATGGGAGAACCAACAAGAATTGCTCTGGAAGCACACAAAGGCCCTTCCACAAAGATGCTGTGTTATTGAAATGAAGTACAGCAGACTGTCCAGAGATCATTGTTTAGGAATTTCCTGAACAATGAGGCAGGATTTGTGATTCTGAAATAGAGATAATTTGTTTGAATCATACACTTCGTTAAGATACCAAAAGGGTTTTCTTTTCAATTTATTAATGTGACATTGAAAATAAAAACATGGGTTTGTATAGCTGCCCTTATAGATTAACAGAACTTCATAAGGAGAAAATAGATGAAGAGAGTTTTGCCAACAAAAGGAAGGAGGTGTCAAATTTGCTTCTACTTGGTGGCCTCTGGAACAGAATGTATGACATGCTCTTAGTTCCCTTAGAACTGGCTTCAGACAGAGCTTTCCAGGGAACAATTTGTGGGGCAAGCTTGCTAGATACTGCAGGCTTGGCAGGAAAGCCTGGAATGTCTAAAGGACCAGGAGAGAGCAAAGCACAGATCTAACAAGCTAACTACCATCTTCTGGCGATGCACTACATGCATTGCAGGGTGACATAAAGCTCTGAATGGGGCCAGGGAATAGACTAGAAGAAGTTTAACAACTCTTAGTAAAATGAGAAGTTCTTGATATTTTTGCATGTAGTTGTGTGTGTGTGTGTGTGTGTGTGTGTGGTATTAATTTTCATTTGATTTTGGTTTCTTAAGAGAGAGCAGAGAAGTGTAGAGGGAGAAAGAGAATAAAAGATGGGCACAGAACATGAATTTTCAAAAGAACAGTATCTAATATTCCATATAAGTGATTTTTATGCCCCTGACATAAAGCTCTAGCTTTCCATCTCCTCAAACTTGAGTAAGATCTGCTTCACAGAAAGATGGTCCTTTCTGAGGAGAAATTAGTATGTGTGTGTGAGTACATGTCATGTCTGTTTTGGGGTTAGGAGTGTGGAAGAGACAAATTATTAGGAAGAGAACTTACTAGGGCTAGGGTTGCAGACAGACCAAAGCAGCATCATGGTTCTGTATGCAAAAGAATACATTACTATGTTTAGAATGAGATATAGGGAAGCAGACTTGGCCCAGTGGTTAGGGCATCCGTCTACCACATGGGAGGTCTGCGCTTCAAACCCCGGGCCTTCTTGACCCGTGTGGAGCTGGCCCACGTGCAGTGCTGATATGCGCAAGGAGCGCCATACCATACAGGGGTGCCCCCGCGTAGGGGAGCCCCACACACAAGGAGTGCACCCCATAAGGAGAGCCGCCCAGCGCAAAAGAAAGTGCAGCCTGCCCAGGAATGGTGCTGCACACACGGAGAGCTGACACAACAAGATGACGAACAAAAAGAAAATAGATTCCTGTGCCGCTGACAACAACAGAAGTGGACAAAGAAGAACACACAGCAAATAGACACAGAGAACAGACAACTGGGGCAGGATAAGAGGAGAGAAATAAATAAAACAAACAAATCTAAAAAAAAAAAAAAAGAATGAGATATAAGTAACCAATCAGATCAGTCATTCTAAATGCTTTCTAAAATGTGTTCTTGTTCGCAGATTCCTAAGTGAGCCTCCAGTTTAAAAATGGATAGCAGCTCCTGCTATGCTGTTACATTTTAGGAAAAACTATATCCTTCCTTTTGGGTTCTAAACCCTCTATTAATGAGTCCCAATTAGGCTGTCTGACCTTGCTTCTCTACTCATTTCAGAACTATCTGACTTAGCCAGGCTGATATCCTTGCTATGCTCCACATATGCTGAGCTCTTTCCAGAAGATATGCCTTAGTTGATGACATTCTCCACACTTGGAATTGCCTCCTTAATTAAAATATTTGTATTTATTTTTTTAGTTCAAGATTCAGAAACAGGTTGACAGTATGGTTTTGAGTATGTACTATACTCAAAGCACAGGTAAGGAAAAAATGGAATGAGGGTAATAAAAAAAAAGTACTCTAGCTGACTTGGAAATGCAGAGAATATGGGTGTAGGTTCACTCTGCTTTATTTTTTAACACCCTGTGAAACTTCCTTATCCTGCTTTAATTTTGATCATCATAATTATTACCACCTGATACAGGGTCCATTTATCTGCCTAGTTATCATTTTATTTCTTCCACTAGAATATGAAAATAGGAATTTAGCCTGTTTTGTTTTGCATCTTCTAGAATGGAGCTGGGCACTCTGTAAATGGTTACGAAATTTTGTTAGATAAATGGATAGACTTTAGATAATTGAACTGAATAATAGTTCAAACAGTACCTTTACAATTTTTTTTTTTTGTAGAATACCTTCCATTGAATAAATAGAGCCTCAACTTCATCTGATGTTGAAAGGACAAATCATAGTTCCTTCTCAAAGAGCCTCAACTTCATCTGATGTTGAAAGGACAAATCATAGTTCCTTCTCGAGTTTGTTAGAATGATTAAATAAAATAACACAGTGTAGTGCCTGCAACTGCAAACTATTTTAGTAAACATTTGTTTATATCTTTATTGTCAGGCACAGTTGAATCCCACTCCCTCATTTTCCTAAGGATAAAATACCTGTTTATATTTAATAGCGAACAAATATCCTGTCTTAGGTATCTGTTTCTTTGTAGTCCTGAAAGTTAGCTCTTGATAAATGCTCAAAAATGAGTTGTTAAAAAAATTAATTAAGAAATCCTGCAATATACGTTTGCTAAGACCAATGATGCATTTTACTCTTATGGAATAACAATACCTATATCCTGAATAGTGTTAAAATGAATTGCAAATGTGCTAAATTTATTAATATCCTAAGTAACCAGTCTTTAGGTTATTGCTATTATCAATAACATTTCTGTTATGATGTTGGAAATAAGATTGTGAATGCCTTTCTGCTTTCATTTCTTTAACGTAATCTCTTTCCCAATTGTTATGTATTAGAAATGACACCTACCTCTAATAAGCAAGAATTCAGAAAGACCCCAATTTTTGTTTGTTTCAGCTTTCAAATTTGATGCTGACTCATGTTTGCCTCATATTCCCATTTCTTCTCTACATTAAAGTTAATAATTTCAATTACATCTGACAACTGCCCTTTCAAGCCCTTGATATGTTCTTTCCTGTGGATCATTGGTCAGAAATCAACACACAAAAAAAGATTTTATTGAAGGTCTTGGATGTAATGGAAGAGAGGGACACATTTTTCTTTCTTTCTGCCTGAGTTTAAAATTGTGTTTTATAACTTGTAGGTGTGGATTTTAATGGAATGGAATGTTATGGAGAGAGAGTTGGGGGGCATGGTTCTATGACGAGTAACAAAGCCAAAGACCCTTTGCTCCACCTATTTGTAGAAATGCAAATTTTCTATAAATAAAAAAAAAATTCCTATTTCAAAAGATTAACTACAATTATTCTTAAATAAACCTTCTAGTTGATTAACTTCAGGAGAAAAGCAAAGGATTCAAGAATATTCTCTGACTCTGAATCCACAATAACTCATTTGATGATGCGTCAGCTATAATCTCAACCACTGAGCTTCATCCTTTTGCTGTTGCAATCTGAGGAAGAGAAAAAAATATGAGTAGGTCCACTGACCTCAGATGTGGTTGGTTCTTTGCCTAAATGATTGATTGTATAATTATCATCAGAATGATAGAACCTTATGCCCATGGATACATTTTCACTGGCTAGTAGTTAAAAACAAATCACTACGTGCTTCAACTTCATTGGTTTTTTGGCTTCCTGTAAATTTTCTTTTCTTGTCTTTGGAAACAACTTTTACCCTGACGCAAAAAAATGTATTTTATTAAACCTGATAGCCAAATACATTTAGGAAACAAAACTAAAATAGTGATTATAAATATTTTAATGAAAGCTATTATTCTGTAAAAAGGGGAAGGAAATAGAAAACCAACATTCTTTGAGTACCTGCTGTAACTTTTTAAGTTTCTGCTCCACACCAGCTGGTTTAAAATTCATTGTTTTCTTTAGGACCCACAGAAGCATTGAGAGCGACCTCCATTGTTAGAATCTAAACCCAGATCCTTTTGATCATTTTATCTTGTATACAAGTTTTTAATTTTGCTCGTTTATAGCTCATTTTTCAAGTACTTTCAAGTTTACCACATGCAATTTTTCACTGAATATTTATTCTATAGCTTTGTAGTTGCCAACAGTTTTCATCTTGTGTCATTCAGTCAGAATCCCTTGTACAATCTTTCTACAGTTTAGAATCCAAACACAGTTGCATGTTGCAGCACTTCTTCACTAACAAATGTTAATCGGTGAGTTTTGTCCCATTCTTACCCCCAACAAATGAGAATCACATTTATAGCGCTCGATAAAAGTATACCTTCTTTTAAGAAAAAGCTTACCTTGCAGTTTTCAAAGGTTTACACATAGTAATTTATTTAATCCCTAGAACAACCATTTGATTGCGTGAACAGTAGCTTTACTTGACAGATACAGGGAGAGAGCCCTGTTACAGACCAAGGACTTGATGTACCAACAGAGCTTCAAAGTATTTGTTTCAGTCCTTCCCTTTTCAAAATTGGCCATGCTGTTACCATTCCCTATTGTCTTTATGCTCTTCCCCAATATCCATTTGACAATATTTTGCTTCTGCTTCACTGACCCAACTGCTCAGAGATTACTTTTTTAACCTTTAGGACACCCTTCTCTGCTTAGATTTCTTATCTTTGCATCTCCTCCCTGGAACACTGAATTCTGTTTTTGCAGCCTCTTCTGCGAAGTCACAGTATAGGTACCAGTAGAACGAAAGCCTGACAGCACTTAGGGCCTTCCTGGTCTTAAGAGTTGACATTCCTATACCCCATATTCAATTTGTCAAAACATGTCTCGCTGGAAATGTCTTCTCTTTGACTCCTTGAGCAAGAATTACTAACATTCTCTTTGGTATTCTACCAGAATTTTTTATGCTGTTAATATCATCCTTAACAAATATTTAGGGAGGAATCTTTTTTTTTTTTTTAATACCCTACTCAAGCTCAAGAATTTTCCCTTTAGAGCAACATTGTCCAGGAGAACTTTCTGCACTGATGAAAATGTTCTAGTTGTGCTGCCCAATATAGTAGTCACTAGCCACATGTGGCTATCAGGCCTTTGAAGTGTAGCTAGAGTGGCTAAGAAACTGAATTTTTTATTTTATCTAATTTAAATTTATATACTTTTATATTTAAAAGGTACCATGTGGGTAAGAGGCTACTGTATTGCAGAGCATAGATTTAGAGTAAAACTCCTGGCCATTTTCCATGCACTGGGAAATGCTTTCCTTTTATTTTGTTCCAATGGCTGAAAGGCCTTTTTTTATATTTCAATTTTGTTATTGAATTGGCTTGTTTGTTTGTTTGTTTGTTAGGATTTCTTTTTCTCCCACACAGATTCTGCTTTGTCCAAACTGCTTTCTCTATTTTTTGAGGGTTAGGTCTTTTTTATATTAGAATTTCTCCTCAAATATGGACTGACGTTTGGCAGTTTTGTTTTTTTCCACAGAGTATAGAAATTAACAACTGAATGGAAGTTTGTGCTAGTGAACAAGACTTGTGGATGATGGTCTTTATTATTTAAAGTGACCGAAATAGAGTTTGCTTATTTCTTCTTTTAAATTGGAGAATCCCTTGCTGCGTCTTCAGGTTTTCAGGTGCTCTAGAGAACAATCTTTCATGACCCAGCTAGAGTGCATACCCCTAGCTATCTGTATCCAGAGAGGTGGTGGAAGAAACAGCAGAAGGGGGTCTCAACCTTCAGAAAATAATTTTGTTCTAAGTTCCCATGTTTTCAGTACCTTGTGTTTTACACTGCAGAGATCCTCTGATATCCTTTGCCAGAGATTGAGCCTCTTGTTCATTTTTCTTAAAGAGAAGCCATCCTCCAGCTGTGGGAAGTGAAGGGGGTAAGGGGATTTTTGTGTTATATAATTGCTTCTTACACAGAGTTTCAACCATTACTTATGACTGTACCTTCACCTGAGTTCTTTGACACTTCCTTGGTATAAAATGGGTTGTTTCTCAGATATCCCTACTGTCAACTTATGAGTTAGCTTTCTGAGGACTTCTAAATAAGTTTTCACTCATTTTCCCCTATTCTCTCTATCTTTTTATGAAGTTGAACTGAGGTAAATACATATTCAATTTACCATTTTTAACTGGAAATATGTCGATCTGCCCCTTTTCAAGTATGAGGTTTTTGGGGGGTGTACTAATCAAGCATTCTTGTGTGTCAGGTGCATGGTTCGTAAGACATGGGAGTCACTCAAAAACATTCATTGAATGAATACATAAAGCTGTGAATGGATCAGTGGATGCACAGATAGATAGATGAGTAAAAGGACGGACACATGAAGTGTGGGGACATTCTGGTTGCTTCAAAGAGGTTACATGCTCCATCACTCATGGAGGGGTGAGGTGTCACTTGAGGGAATATGTCTCTGAAGTTGTTTTTCTGCCCCATGAAGAGATACATCTGCCCGTTAATTCCTAAATGTGATTCTCTGCCTCCCACCAATGATTTCTCTTCCTATCAGTGCTTCACAGAAGAATTCTTAGCCCTTAGAGAAGCCAGCTACCTGCTCTAGGCATCTTGTTTCGAATAGCATTACGACAGTGAAGATCATTGCTTCCTCTCCTGGAAATTTGTGGAGCAATGTTGCTACACTAATAGACAGTGCCTTGCAATGCAGATTTCATGGATTTTCTGTGAAGCATTGTAAGGTAACAGTATACTTTTCAGTGATTTCTGCTCTGCATAAGAGTTTTTGATTGCATCTAGCATACAGTACCACGGCAGTAGAATTCATGAATATTTTACTTATAGTGGGAAATGGAAAGCTAGCCTGCCTAAATGACTTTTATTTTGTAAGGTTTTAGATTTAGTTTTCATTCCCCCTTTGTCTCCCCCTGGGTTCTTTTTTATAAAACCCTACATTAAACAGCTGCTTTGAAAATTTCTCTTTTCCTTTAAGTATTTTCACATTTACAGACTGTGCTCCTATGATCTAATAAAATTAAGCTATCAGGAGGAAATCATCGCATCAGAAAGGGCTGGGGAAGCATTGTAAAGCACCAGACATCTAGCTAGAAGAGCATCTCTGGGGAGTTTGCTCAGGGAAAAAGCAGTGGGTGGAACTGCTGAGCTCCTTGGTCTGTTAAGTTGATGCCTGCCTTCCCACACTTGTCTTCTTTGCATAAGCATTTTCCTTTTTTAGACAGCTCACAGCAGTAGTGGGAGAGAAGCTGCCAGGCACACTGGTCAGATCTAAATATTCCAGGGAGGAGATAATAAAATGCTGTACCTGAGTGAATGCCCTTCCAACATTTAAAATCTTGAGCTGCTTTATGAAAGTGTTTTCATTTCTTACCTTTTCCCCCAATTTTTGATCTACTTGTAAATTCTAACATTCAGAAGGCAGAGTATGCTTCAGATTTTTAACAGCTAGAGCAGCAAAAAAGACTGGGCAATTTTTTTTTTTTTTTTTTTTTTTTTTTGCATGGAGTGTTTCGTACTAACTAAAAATGTCAAGAAGGTCAGTCCTCAAGTGCAGCTCACTGGAAATTTACACACACAATGACTACTCATCTAGAAAAGCATATTTCCTTTGACTTATTTTAAACCCCTCCCATTTTCAGGGCTAGGCTGATTGTTGTTCCTCAAGGAAAATAGTACATGTTAAGTGACTTTAAAACAATTGGTTCTCAAACTTCCATGAATATTCACGGTACCTGAGATAGTTGTTCAAAATCCATATTCCTGGGCACTGTCTCATATTCCAAAAATAAGCTTAGCTATGATATTTTGGTAAACATACTATGTCTAATCCCTAAAATATAACAAGGGTTGAAAAGAAGAATGGACATTTTAGTTTGGTGATTTAAAACACTACAGACTGGCAAAATTAGACATATGTAAGCCTTGATAGAGCCTTCCCTGCACCCCACATCCCACCCTTGCCCCTTTCTACCTAGTGTTTCCTTTGCTTTTTGTCCAATTATTCCCAGCTTGCATTTATTTCTGCATGAAAATGACTTTCATTTGGTATCTGTCCCATGCAGAAGAGTACTTGGAATGTAATAAGCAGTCCACAAATGTTAATTGGATAACTGACTGATGAAGAAGCCAGAGAGGAGAGGAGCTTTGAAGGAAGGAGATAAAGAGGTGATCAAAGGCTCACATAACTTTAGGGAAAAGTGTAGTATAGGAAGCAATGTTGGATTTAGGGGTTACTCTAAGTATTTTTCTATGCTCCCAGAAGAATGATTTACTCCCATGATTGTATGGGATTGATTTTCTTAGTTAAATGGATTCCTCCGTGCATGCATTTGACCTTATCACCTTTTGACATAGACAGGTGGCTGGGTTTTTTGTTCTTTTGCTTTCTCTCGGTTGTTATGGAGGTATTTTCCACCAACATCATTGGTTAGCATAATGAAAATCTCAAATAGGTTGTTATGGAGAGAAAAATTATGACCAGGAATATCAAGAGTTAGGATTCTTTCAGACACCAATCTATAAGAAAAAGCACTATCATATTATGAAGTAACCAAGGAACCTCCCATCCTTTTTTCTTTCTTCCCTGTCCACCTCTGTCTTTCTTTCTCCCTTATATCCTGACTATAAGAAGGTACAAAAATAATCATCCAGAGTTATTCATGGTGAATAATGTTTTACCTCTTACATCAAAAGACTAGGGAAATAGTATCTGCCTCAAAGCATTTTTTATGGGAAGTAAATGGAATACTACTTGAAAGGCACATAGCATAAGACCTAGCACATAGCACAGCTTAATAAATATTTGCTATATTGATGATAACCTCACAAGGAATGAAGAGACTTTGGACATGTTTCCAATAAGAGTTAGAGTTTAGGTCAACCCCTTAGAGTCTCAATTTTAAATGGAATTTGCTGAGAGGTAAGGCAGGCCATGCCAGAAATAAATGAATACCCTCTAGTCACTAATTACCTAATAAAGAAGACTATATGGACCAGATTTTTTCATTTTGGATATCACTAGGGTGTTCAAATCATTTAAGGCCCTTTACAAAAAAGGGTTAGATGAATATTCCATCCAAAAGATCATTAGTTAAGGAAGCTAGAAGTGCTAAAGAAGACATATTTTCTCAGCTATTTGGAAGTAAAAGAGTAAATCACCTCAATTTAGAATACATATAACCTTAAAATCCCTAGCTTTCTCCTCCTGACTATCTACTTTGATCAAAGAATCTAGTTGACAGTCATGTATGTTAATTTTTCTAACCAAGCCAAAGACACCTGAATTTCTCTCATTCCTCATAAATGCCAGCTGTTAGTTATCCACAATAAATGGAATTTCACATTTTGTGACAAGCCTATTAAAGGGGAAGTACAAATGCTAGTCTGAAATAGAGAAATAAGTTATCAAAGGCTTTTTATCTCAAATGTACCTCATTATGTTTATTATACTTATTCTTGAGAATTTTGTGTTCTAAGGATGACAGTGACAGTAACAAGAGAATTTATCAGAAAACATTAAGGAGAAATTTCAGTTGCAGAACACCACATTCTGTATACATACTTATCCTAACATCCATTGCCCACTACTATCAACTCCTAATTTGGTTCATTTTCAGCTCTACCATCCAGCCAGTTAAACGTGACTGAAACTTAGGAGTTATTCCTCCCATTCTTCTGGGCCTCATCACTCCTTTCCAAGTGCTGTCAGTTTCTTCTTCTACATTGTTGTCAATCCATTTCACTCCATCTTCATAGCTACCACCCTATCATAAACTACCTTTATCTCTTACCAGGTTTACAACAAAATCCTCCTAATTACTTGTTATCGATTAACTTGTGATACCTGGAAAGAAATGTTAAAGTCCTAACCCCAAGTCCAGTGAATACAACCTTATTTGGAAATTGAGTCCTTGATGAAGATACCATTAGGTTAAGAGGAGGCCAAAATCATTGGTGTCCTTGTAGGAAGGGAAGAGAGGAACTGGACACAGACAGACGCAAGAAGGAAGACCATGTGATGACTGAGGCAAAGAATATCAAGATCGATGGCAACTGGACAGCTAGGAGAGCGGCATGGAACAGATTTCTCCCTACAAATTTTAGCAGGAACATGGCCCTTCTGATGCCTGGTCTTGGACATCTGGTCTCCAGCACTGTAAGACAACACATTTCTATTATTTTAGGTCAACCGCTTCAGAGTACTTTGTTATGACCGCCGTAGAAATCTGACACTAGGGCATCTTCTCTTGTTCTGGCTCTGCAGTTAATTGTTCTGGTTGGTTTGCAGTTCTGATGTGACATTTTAACACTTCCTTAAGAAAAAGAGAAGAATCCTCAGCTTAGCCTATTAGACTCTGCAAATTTCACCTCTGCCTACCTCTCCAACTTCTATCTGGCTTTATTCTCTCCCTAGTATCTGCACTGATTTCAACAAGATTGTGTGCTTACATGGTAAGCACTTCTATATTATCTCTCTTCTATATTACCTACAGTGAGCTAATTAAGGTACATATTTTGAATGAATATACAAAATAATAAATTTGCTTCATGAGCTTAAGACCTAATATTTGGGTCTTCAGAAACTTTGGAAAGCATGCTGAATGAAATGTCTTTTCCTCATTGGATGATTATAGCATGAATATACTCTACTATGTGACAAATATAGAATAAAGAGGTGCTAGATTTATCAAGCTCATGCTTACCTAATTTTGTATGATCAAATGGGTCTTGTCCAAGTATACAGAGGTCTTCAAAGTAGCACATTTTACAGACTGACAGATTTCTTTTCCCCCCAGCTAAACTTTTCCAATACTCCTTAAATATTATATCCCACTAGTGGACTTACGTGAGCTGCTTCACTCTTAAATACTTAAATACTCTGAGTCATTTCCCTTTGGTAAAATAAGATTAATAATTCCAGGCACACAGGATGGTTGTAGAAATTTAATGAGACTATGTACATAGAAACATGGCATGGCATAAAAGCATGGCACATGATTTTGTTCCTCTTCCTGTTCTTTTTCTTTCCATTGATTGCTTTACTATTATGACTTTGAAAAGAGAAAAGTGTACTTCAACTAGTTCCTCCTCAGAAACAGAATATTTTTATGCAGGAAAGGATGTAAAGATCATTGAGTTCAACGTCCTCATTTTACAGATGAGGAATTTGAGGTCTCAAGTGATGCCCCAGGTCACAGAGCTAGTTAGTGAGACAGTCAAGAACAAAAAAGATGTCTTCTGAATCTCACTTTAGGCCATTTTGTATTATATAACACTGCTTTGGATAGACATTTTTCCTTATTCCTTTTCTTTCTTTTTCTCCTTTTCTTTGTGTTTCAATTTAAAACCAATGACCCAAATGTATATTGAAATTTGGGCTAGATTCCTTTGATAATTTTCAGAAAGTCAACCTAACTGCAAATAAATTATGGCAAAGAGTTCAGGCTTTGGGAGAAAAAAGACCTGAGCTTGATTTCTGAATTGGCTATTTATTAGCTGCATAACCTTGGGTAAGTCACTTAATTTCTCTTGGCTTCAGTAACCTCATGTGTTAAATGGGAAATGTAACACCTCAAAATACGTACTTTAAGGATTATATATGAGATAAACTATGAATGCAAAGAGCCAAATTAGAATAGTGCTGAGTATCTAGTAAGTCTGTAAAATGTTAACCTGCTTTCCCTTTCCCAGAGTTTGCAGAATTGAGCCCCCAAATAACCATAGCATCATACTTTGGAATTATACCAAAACAACTAAGCCAAGGTGTAAGGAATGATAATGGGGACTTGGGCATTGTGATTAGTAATAGAATTCAGAATAACAGTTTAAGTTTGTTTTTAAAGTTAAATAGATATCCAGTTGGCTTTAATGTGTCTTTGAAATGAACTGGCTTTCTTCTACTTCTATTTCCATTGAAAAATCACGTATAAATTCCTCTTTTTTTGATAACAAGAGAAAAGAGAACTATCAGCAGGAAAATTTCACCTATGATTGATGCTTCCAGTCAGCTTAAAAGAGCAAGTATCTCAGATGTAAAAATTCTGACACATCAGTTTCTGACAAAACTACATAAAACAGCCACAACTTTAATCCATTAGCTAGACACTGCAAAATGACAAAATTAAGTCTTTGATATTAATAACCTTCAGGTAGAACTGTCCTACACTAATTCTCACACCCAGGTTCCTTTTTGTCCTATTCCCTGGGATTGCATTTCCACTGCTTTTGAGAGTGTCAGGATAAATAGCTACTGTACAAGTTTACTCCTTGAGCATCAGATTGTGCTTCTAAATTGTGCAGTATGGTAAAGCAGACCTGGGGTAAAAAAGGTAAGAAATTGAATTGCTTTCCACCAAGATTCCCAATAGATAAACAATATTTTCACCTGTACCTTGAACTTTTTTATTCGTTTCGTTTCTCAAAATATTTTCTTTTTATTAATACAGTAAAAAAAAACCTTTGTAAAGGAGAAAGGGGACTATATTACAAGCCCCATCTGATGGATGAAAAAACTGAGACAAAGTGGTAGAGTGAATTTATCTGGATTATACAACTTGCTAATAGCATTGCTGCAAATAATTCTTCTGATTCCCAGTCTAGGACATTTCTCTTTGTGACCTGATAGGGAAGAAATATACCTATGAATAACAGTCCAATTTGTGGTTATTAATTTACCCAGACAGATTATGACCTCCCCAATAAGTAGCTGAATATTTCCTTGAATCACTTGCATATCTTGAACTTGAAATACACATACACACTGTATATTGTGTGTGTATTAGGATCTAACTAAATTAGAACAGGGTGATAGCAGTGAAGATAATAGAAATGGTCAGGCTCTGACCTGTTTCAGGTTTTTATCAGTTTCAAAGATAGCTAGAGATAGAAAGAGCCAAAGCTTTCTTAAGGATCAGATAAAGAGTGTGAGAAAAAAGCTGACTTGTCCTAAGCAACTAAGGGATTGGAATTGCCGCCACTTGAAGGAAAAAAATTGTAGAAGGAGCAGGATTGGTATGGATGGGAATCAAGATAACATATCTGGGCATGTTAAGTGTGAGTTACTCATTAGACATTCATGTGGGGATATAAACAGGTGACTAAACATATGAGTTTGGGATTCAGAAGAAAGGTATATGGATCTGAAATTCAGAGGAGAGTGTTTAAAGTATGTATGTCTATGAGAATGAATTAAGTCCCCTTGGGAGAAAGTAAGGATAGAGAAGCAAAAAGTTGGAGATCTAAAGCACTCCTAGGCTCAGAGATTGAAAAGATCAAGAAGAACCAGAAAATAATCCTTAAAAGGATTAGCCATTGAAGTGGGAAGAGAACCATTAGAGAGAAGCATCCCAGAGATCAATTAAAGAAGTAATACAAGCAAGGAGTGACCAGCTCTGCCCGGTGCTGCTGATAAGAAGTGTACGATGAAAACAGAAACTTGACCAAAAGCAGCAAAGGAGATTTTTTTCCTTCTTTTTTTTTTTTTTTTTTTGGGCTTTTGTTCATTTTTTATTTTTAATTGTCTTTTTTTTAAAGATACATACAACACAAAAAATGCTACATTGAAAAATATAAGAGGTTCCCATATACACTACACCCCAACACCCCCCCCCAACTCCTCCCACATCAATAACCTCTTTCATCGTTGTGGCACATTCATGGCATTTGGTGAATACATTTTGGAGCATTGCTGCACCTCATGGATAATAGTTTACATTGTAGTTTACACTCTCCCCCAGTTCATTCAGTGGGTTATGGCCAGATATACAATGTCCAACATCTGTCCCTGTAATATCATTTAGGACAAATTCAAGTCCTGAAAATGTCCCCATATCACATCTTTTCTTCCCTCTTCCTACCCTCAGCAACTCCCGTGGCCACTGTCTCCACATTGATTATACAATTTCTTCCATCTAGATCATAATAGTTTTATAGTAAAATACCAGTAAGTCCACTCTAATCTGTATTTTATTCCTCCATCCTGTGGAACATGGAATGGTGATATCCACTCCACCTCTGAATCGAGAGGGGGCTTACATGACTGATAGATGAAATTCTCCTGCTTTCAGTTGTAGGCACTCTAGGTTCCCTGACATGTGGTTGACCATCTTCACTTCTCTGTTAGCTGACCTAGGAAAGCCCAACAAACCAGAGAGTAGGAATTGCTGCTCTGCTGAGGCTCAGGGCCCAGCTGGCATATGGCCAGTCCAGAGATTCAAGTTTCCTGAGTATGCTCCGACTCCAGTGCCAACAACAGGTTCAGTAAAAGTGACAGAAGAGGCATGTGTAGAAAGGTCACATCTGAGTCCAACTCCTCACACTCAAGAGCACAAATTCCAAAGTAGGGTCTACTGACAAGGCATTGAATTCCAGAGCCATCTGCCATGATCATAGAAACAGTTTGTCTCTGTAACCCTGAGAAACACCGGTACCTGGGGTTGTATCTACTTTGGCTGCCTCTGGGATCCTGCTGAGACATGTGTAAGTGCGACCCATCTGATGATCTCCCAACTCTTTTTGAAGTCTCTTAGCCATATAAACTCATTTGTCTATACCATTTCCCCCTTTTATCCAAGGCCTTGTTCTAGTTGCATCACTAACTGCTGATTGGTAGCAATCCATCGGTGCTAGGGAGGCTCATCCCTGGGAGTCATGTCCCACACTGGGGAGAAGGTAATGCACTTCCATGCTGAGTTTGGCTTGGAGAGTGGCCACATTTGGGCAATATGGAGGCTTTCAGGAGGTAACTCTTAGCACCTTGCAGCTCTAGGCCTAGTTGAAATTTCAGGCACACAGGCTCATAAACATAGTCATTAGTATCAAGGGCTCATCATTGGACTATCCTTCTTCACTAGCCTTTGCCCTTGCACTTGGGATATTTTTGTTGTTCCTTTGGGGAATGTTACAGAGCTCTTCCAGCTAGGAACTCAGCACTTCCTCAGTTGTCCTTTGTAACTCTAACTACTATGAAAATACCCAATGACTACCTGAACATTTTCTATACCTTATATACATGCCCCAGAGAACACCCTCCCAACCATGTGCCCCCCATCAATAACAACTAACACCAGTATTCCTTCCCTGCCATAGTTGAAACCTTCTGTGGTCCAAAACTTCTTCAAAAATGAAGCCTAATGTGTTGCCAAATTCAATCAGTAGGAAAATGAAATAGTAATAATAGGTTTAAAGATTAGAAATAGAATACATACTAATTTAGAAAAACTAAAATAAAGTAAAAAATGAAAAATATCATGAAACTTTGTTTTTTACATTTTGCTTTTCATCACAGTAATAGGTATTGCCTGTATGTACAGTGGCAAGGCAATTTCTTTCATTCCTTCCTCATTGTCTACATTCTTTTTCTTTTAATTTATAATTTTGTCTTCAAAAAAGTTTTAGATCACAGTAAAGTCACTTTTACAATATAGGGGACTCCATATATGCAACATCAAACCCTTTTCCACCTTCCCCAGCAATGATCTTTTTACATGTTCATGTTATATTTGCTGCAGCTGATGGACAAATATTGAAACATAGCTACTAAACATGGTTCCATTTTGGTTTACATTACAGTTTATATTTTAGACTACACATTTTTATAAATGTTTGGTAAAATTTAACATGCCTATATCCATCATTGCATGATCTTGTGGAACACTTTCATTGCCCCCAGTTATTCCTGCTTCCATCTATTCTATTCCTCTCTTTCCTTCCCCTCAGGGCCCACAATGGCAACTGAGCAAAGCTGCTTTCCAAACAAGATATTATTGGTGACTTTATCAAGACTATTTCAGAAGAATAGTAAATGTGAGTGCATTTTTTTAGTGAAGTGAAGAGAGAATGGAAAGAGATAAAGGGGTGTGCAGGGTTTTCCCAAGGAGTTTTGTGAAAAAAAAAAGAGAAGAAATAGCGGTGCAGGTGGGATGATAAACCATAGAAGCAGATGCGAGATGAAGAGAAATTTTAATGAAAGATATTATTGCATATGTGTATGAAAGAGAATGACCCAGAAAAGAGAAAAGTTGGTAATGTGGGAGAGAGGGAAAATACAGCTGTCATATCTTTAGAAGAGAAGGGATAGATCCCACTGCAAAATGGAAAGATAGACCATAAAAAGGAATACAAATATTGTTATAAAAAGGAGGCAAAATATATGGCTCCAATGCACATAAATTGGTATGTTAGTAGTAGAAACATGCAAACATTTCCTAGAATTTTTTTTCCTTAGGGAAACAATAAAAAAGCAATAAATAGATAAAAAGGGTGAAGGTGTAGGATATAGGTGAATTAAAAGCAAAGAAGAAGGTGCAAAATATTTTCCTAGAAGAGTATGATACTAGGGAAATGTAATAGGATTACCAGGCATTATATAATCGTTCATGAATTTAAGGTGGTCCAGGCAATATGGTTGTATGATTTTTTTAAAATTCATTTTAATCTGTGTCAGTACATCTGATATTAGGCTGGAATTTATATTTAACCAGGAGAGAATGGCAGAAGGAGAAAATTACAGAGGACATAAGAATTGAGAGTGTATGAAAGAAGTGATGATAATGATGATCCTTGTAATGGAAGCTAGACAAGGAAGGAAATGAAGTTAGAGTGGTCAAGGTTGAGTGAAAAGGGGCAAATAAACAAATGATTAGATAAAAGCATCAGGGTTGAAGAATTGTTGGGTTTGGGGACACCAGAGCAAGTAAGTGGGTAAGATGCAGGGGATGGATGGACAAATGTATTTGAAAGAGGGATTATGGAAGAAGTGGAAGGGTGGAGTAGAAGAAAAAATACTTGAAAATGAGGTGCTCCAAAAGCACAGAGATGAGCTTTTTGGAAGCATCTTCTCTGTCTATATTGAAATGTCCAAGATTTATAACAGAATAAATACTGGTGAGAGTGGCAGTGGGCTAGTTGCTGAAATACTCAAGGAATGAGCGGGAATGACCAGGAGCTCTACAGATCGTTGGGGATGGTCAAATGTCACACTCTTCAAAAGTACAGGAAAACAAATATTTGCTCCAATGAGCACAAATATTATAAGGCAATCCAATGTATGTACTTTTAAGGTAGTATGCAGACTATTTACAGCGTGAACATGATGGTTACGGTTAAGATGAACACAAAAGGCAACTTCACTGTGGGCCTCTTCTACTAATGTGATCAGAACAAGATTCCATACAACCTGGTTCTTTGGACCTTGGAGGCTTTTCTTTGAAGATGGCTTATTTGTGTTTGGGGGTATGTTGAAATGTTCACATTTAATATACCCACTGTACTAGTTTATACCTCCTACTGCCGACATTTTTGTTGTTTGTTTCAATGTAAGTGGGAAGAAAAGCAATCAAAATGTCCAGGAGAGATTAAAGAGGAATGGAACAGAAAGGAAGAGTGGGTTTGGAGATAAGAAAAAGAGATTGAGTTTCTGACTCCAGAACAATATCCCTCTAATTGCAAAACATTTGCCTGGGATAAATTGTAGGTGTTCATATCAAGACCACTAACCCTGACCCTTGCCCCTACTTCACTGGGTGAAGTAAGTACTCAGAGGGTACCCCAGCAGCCTTAGTTCCTGATTTGTGACTGGCCTCCCTATCTGAAGGGTAGTTTAGTCTTCTCAACAAGGTTCCTAACAAGCTTCTTGGCCTTTTTCAGACCAGAATTCTTAGTAACTGGATCCTGATCTTGTATGCTTCATTACTAGTCAACAAACGGTCTCAAATTGAATTGATCATAAGGGCCCTTAATGCCTTCCTGGATTTATTTATCACTACCATCTGGAGCCTCCTAATCTAACTATGACTCACCCTTTTGGATTTCTCTGGATAAAGAGGTATGAGTCCAGACCGAGTATGAGATTACTGCATTCATTCCATAGTATAGTTTGATTTTGCTGTTCAACACCTCTGTGACCAGTTCTAAAATCAGATGTGCTCTTAGGCTCTGATCTTTCCCAGAACTAGCTCTTTTACACATGCTCTTGATTCCCATTCCACTGGCTTATTCCCTACTGAACTCCAGATGTGCCTTTGGGCAAAACCTTTCTGAGTTATGACACACTAGAGAACTTAATACCCTATCTACAGATTGCTTGGTTCCAGAGCTTTGGTTGTCAGTTATATCAGAGTTGGATACTTTGCCTCTAACCCAAGGCAAACACCTGTCTATCTTTATACATTCTTTGTCTGACTGGCCTCACAGAAACAGCATGTTAGAAAGGAAGACATAAATAAGAATAATACAGGGAAACGGACTTTGGCCCAGTGGTTAGGGCGTCCGTCTACCACATGGGAGGTCCGCAGTTCAAGCCCCGGGCCTCCTTGACCGTGTGGAGCTGGCCCATGCACAGTGCTGATGCGCGCAAGGAGTGCCGTGCTACACAGGGGTGTCCCCCACGTAGGGGAGCCCCACGCGCAAGGAGTGCACCCATAAGGAGAGCCGCCCAGCGCAAAGGAGGGAGCAGCCTGCCCAGGAATGGCGCTGCTCACACTTCCCGTGCTGCTGACGACAACAGAAGCGGACAAAGAAACAAGACGCAGCAAAAAGACACAGAAAACAGACAACCAGGGGAGGGGAGGGGAATTAAATAAATAAAAATAAATCTTAAAAAAAAAAAAGAATAATACATTAAAAAGAATAGAAATGGTAGAAATAAAAATAAAACAGATATATAACTATACTTCCCCTTGGAAGAAGAAAATTAATATATTGATTTATACATATGACTCTGCAATCAACATAAAATAGGAAAGAAAACATTTTCAGCCTCAGAAGAAAGCTAGCAAACTGCCCTAATGTTAAGTGAAAAAGCAGGATACTCAATAGTGTGTGATATTAGAATTTATGCTTAAATATGTTTCTCTCTGTGCAAGCAGACAAGTCCAAGGGATGCAGTAGAAATAAGCAGAGTCAAGCACATTCAGTTCATTTTTTCAGACAGCAATCAGATACAGCATGCCTCCTCCAAAGGGTAAAGTGAACAGGAATGACAGAAAGTTGAGGGGTTTTACTCCAGCGTCATCCCTCCATTACAAATATGAAAAGGAGGGAAGCATACAGAGTTGCTTTAGAAGATTAAGATGCACCACCTCTGCCCATTCATCTTCCCACCCCTCCAGAACTCTCCAGAGAGTGGACTGCAGCTGATTCCAGATGTCAATCAAAAGAAAAACTCTGTGCAGCC
This sequence comes from Dasypus novemcinctus, assembly GCF_030445035.2. Classification (NCBI taxonomy): domain Eukaryota; kingdom Metazoa; phylum Chordata; class Mammalia; order Cingulata; family Dasypodidae; genus Dasypus; species Dasypus novemcinctus. Next base: position 70,204,866 of record NC_080680.1, read on the forward strand.
AGCACCTACCCTCCAATTCATTGAACTCATCCAGGACAACTAACAAGATAATGATAGACAATGCCCATCCCCCAAAACAGAGCATTTCTACAACTACAAGCAAGACAGTTCCACTCATCTGCCCCATGGAATCTAAGCTTCCTCTCAACTGGAAGGAGAGTGTGCATCATCAAAACCTCAAGACTGAGGAATGAACAAACATAAGGAAGGAATGCAGCTATGGACTAAAGTAAACTTATTATTATTCTTGTAATGGAAGAACTTGTAACATTGACATAAAGGCAGTGGTTACTAGAGGTTCTGAGGGGAGGGAGAGGGAAGAATAAGTATAGCATGGAGCATTTTTAGGACATTGGAATTCCCCTGCATAATAGAAACAGGTCATTATACATTTTGTCAAAACCTATAAAACTGGGTGGTGCAAAGTTTAAACCATAATGTAATCTACAGAGAATTGGTTAGTAGCAATGCTTCAATAGGTGTTCATCAATAGTAACAAATGTACCAACGTTGTTAATGGGGAAGAGTGTGGCAGGGGGAGGGGTGAGTTATATGGGAATCCTCTGTGTTTTTATGTAACATTCACATAATCTAAAGCTTCTTTAAAATAATAATAATAATGAAAAAAGGAAAATTCTGCTTTCCACAGGTCAAGAGGAATACTGGTATTTTTTACTGTACAAATGAAGTGGAGCGAGAATAGAGAAGCTATGATGAAGGCTGACTCATCATGATGGAAATTGACTAAGCAGATAGGGTGGGAGGGCCAGTAAAATCCCATGGTATAGGGTGACTGAAGTACTCTTAAGAACAGTGATGCCATCTCTTTAGTTATTTGCATTATTGGATTGTGTGTGCCATTCCAAATATTCAATAAGTTTATCTAGAAATATTTTTCATAAGTTGGGTTATATATCTGTGGAGTAAACCAATTTAATCTAGATACAGTGAAAAAGTGAAATCCCAGCTAATATATAGGAATGAGAACCAGAGAAACAATTGGTCATGGGGATGGAACTGGTGATGTTATCTCTTGGGATCTATATCCATATCTATAGCTAGCACTGTAAACAGGATTGGGAGCAGTCTAACCAGTCAAGACATGTAAGGGAATCACCTTATACCATTAATCAGATATCATTCATTCATTCTCAATGCATTGAATATCACAATGTGCCAGAGACAGAATCACAAAGAGATATGTTATGAAGCAAGTGAATATTCCATTTAGTTAATCATGGAAGGAAAAAAAAAAAAAAAGGAGGGCATTAAAATTCTAAAGGAAGCATTTACAGTGTTTCTTTAGAAGGTGACAATGAATATGACCTTTCAATCCTCAAGAAAGTCACTACAAAAACAAAATTTATCTTCACATACCATATTATAGTACGTTTGTGTCACAGCTGCCCTAGAAAACTTCCCCCACTTGGAGTTTTAATGGAACTTAGCATTGAATATATAATACAGTTATTTAGATCAAATTTACCTACTCCCTCCCCCAGTTCACCCACTTAGAAGACAGAGAGGGAAAAAGAGAAATAAAGGATTGTTTCTTTCTAACTTGGAATTTAAGAAAAATGGGCCAGCAAGAAAAATGTCTGAATAGTTCACGGATAAAAGAGACTAAGGCATAACATAATTGTCTTATCCCTTTAGAAAAAAATCTTGACTTCTCCTGCTCTCATAGCATACTTTACCCTATTTTATGATTTCCTTTGAATATTAGGTAGGGATTAAAGTCCAATATCAAAAAGAAGTATACTCAACAAAAGTGTTAGAATCTTTGAGAGTGATGATGAGAACAGGATGCTCCTAGGATATGAAGAGTTAAGAGTAAGTAAAGAGGAAAGGCAAGAAATAGGGGAGGAAAACATAGGGAAACAGAAAAAGCAGGTGGGAGTAAGAAAAGGAGGAAGAGGGAGAGGAAAAAACAAAGGAGTGGGGCACTGGATGTTAAGAAAAACACACTTGGCATCATTGGATGATTTAATACCAGGAGTTACCATTAAACGTCAATCCCTAGATGTTATGTGAAAATATATCACTCATTTATACTACACATATTTCATGTTATACCCTCAATTTTACTATTGCTTCAGTATATTTCAGGCTGGCTAAGAGTAAAGGCATGATTTTCAGCAATTCTGAAAGCTAACATAGATAGTAAAAAAGAGTCAACACTTTATTACCTTTAATGTTAAATCTTTATTAATTTTTTTCTAATTTATGTGTTAGGATAAAATTTCAATAATCATAAAAGTTCCAAAAAAAGCATAAACCACATCTGTGTCCTCTCTGCTGAGATTAAACACATGATAAAAGTTTGCTATATTTGGTTCAGTTATCTTTTTTAAGCAAAGAACACAAACACAGTTAAAGTCCAACCCATCATCCCTCCAAACTAGTCTAAATTTTCCAGTACACATTCAGAAGTTGGTGTGTCTCATTCCCATGCACCTTCACTGGCCCTACGGGCTTTCCCACACTGCAACTTTGAACCCTCTAAATGTATCTAGACTCCAAGGTATAGAGGTGGATAGAGGTGTTCCCTCATCTTACCCTCCCCTTGGCTAATTCCCTCCACTTTAAGTATATGCTTTTATGGCCTTCACCTTTACTAAAACGTATTTTTGCCATTAAGCCCAGATTCAACATTGTATAAATAAGATATGTATACACAATTTTGTATTATACCTTCATTATTTCTATACTTCATTCTTACTGTTTTTCAATGTATCTTGAAACATTTGTCTAAGATTATGCACGTTTCTTTTCAGTTCCTTAATGTGTTTGTTGATCTTTAGTAACTACATCAGAAAACTCCCTTTATCTTTTGTTTCTAAGTCAGCTGTATATTGGCAACACATCTCAGTGCCTGATACAGTGTAGGCACTCAGTTACATGTGCTGAATGAATGAATGCATAAATGCATCATTCGTTCAAAATCTATAGCTAATGTTGTCAGAGCCAGAACTCAAACTAAGGGCTTCTCATTCTAACTGAATGGCACTTTCAATTCTTCAAAGTTAACTGTCAAAACAGACTGGATGAAGTTTGAAAAATATTGTTCATAATGTTATTTGGCTGTATAGGTAAAAATGGTTTTCTAGATTAAGATGTTTGATCTATTTTTAATACCTCCTTCTTCTATATTATATACAATCTCAGGTCACAGAAAAATCCATAGCTGAAATTCTATATCAGACAGCGTCAAATAACTCCTGTATTTTTTTTTTAAGATTTTGGTTTTAGAAGTGAAACAAATGGATCATGGAGAACGAATGCAGTAGATCATTACACAAGTGATCAGTCAGCATCTTTGCCTACGCATTAAGGTTACTGAGCGAATAGCTCAGATTTATAATAGCTGAATTTCATGCCAGCGTAAAAACCACAACCTAGCCTGAGTTATCATGAGACATTAGGAAGAAAGTATGGCAATAATATATCCATCCAATTGCTACATAAACGGAAACACTGTGAAAAGGTTGGCTGAGCACCTTGATAACCTAATTCATAATGTCTCCAAAAAGCCATACAATGACTTAGGGGAAATAATAAATGCCAGATAAAGAAATATATATGTATCATACATATTTCAGTCTTTAAACTCAAGCAGTGTATTAGACTTGTCTAGAATTATCCACTAAAAGCTAGAAGCTCTGATTTTTTTTCTTTCTGTCAAGACATCCTCACAGAGTTTTGTTAAAGTTATCAAGTTTGAAAATTTAGTTCCTCACATTTTTCTAAGGAGAAAATCTGATATAATGAGATCACACTGACTTTCAAGCTAGAGAAAACTAGCCCTGTCACATACTAGCTGTATTACATTAGGTAAATTATTTAACTTCTCCAAGGTCCAGTGTATTCAGTCTAAAAAAAAATGGTATAATTATACTTCAGCAAAGACAAGACAATGTATTTACCAAAACCTGAATAATTTTTCTCTTGGGGTAATTGGTTGACTACATTTCCCAGTTTCCATTGCAGTTAGTTTGGGTCATGTGACTTAATTGGCCAGTGAAAGGTTGATGGAAGATAGAACAAAATCTCTTTTTTGTCCTTAAAATCTCCTATGTAAGCCTTCATTCTTTCTCACATTTCCTTTAACTGCTGTCAGGTGCAGAAGATCCAGTAGAGGACTTCAAAGTCTAAGAAGGTGGTGAAACTATGTGAGGAAAGAAGGCTAGATTCTGAATGCCTGTAATGGTAGCCTATTCCTTCTTCTCACCTCCATTCCCCAACCCCTACTGACCCATACTGGACTGTGACCTAAGTGAGAAATAAAATTTTACTGCATTGAGTCACAAATATACTGTGATTGTTTGTCATAGCAGCTAGCCTCCCCTGACAATTACAAATACAAATACCTACTTTAAGAAGTCATTGAGGGATGAAATATGTTACTGACCATAAAAAGCTTAGTATAGTTTAAAATAGTGTGCAACACTCAGTTGCAGGTTGGTTCCCCTTCCTCTCTGCTCTTCCCCTTTATATTTTTTGCCCTTTTGCAAAGATGTGTAAAAGGATGAAAACTTTCTAGGGATAGTAACTTACTTTACAATTATAATGTGTGCTTCTAAAATGTACCTTTTATTATTGAATTTATCATTTATTTTTACCTTTTCACCCAACACCTTTTGACACATAACATAAAAGTAATTTGAAATACAGTTTGGGGAACTAATGTGATTCGAATTTATGCCATCAAATGTAAACCCTAACTTAAAATCCATTCTGGTTACATTAGAAGGAATCTACAGCCCAGACAAATTTTGTATAATTGTGATAAAATATATATGTGACACCCAGATAGCTGTTGTCCTTCTGTACCTGTAGAAAATGAGTAGGATAGTAGAACACCCACTGACAATTTAATTCTTTTAAAATATGCTTGAAGTATTCCAAAATAAGTCAGGACACTTCATTCTATTTTTTAAAATTTCTCTTTAGCAAAACCCAATTTAAACTGAAAATAAGTGATGGTGGAACAAAGCCATTCATCTAGGCTGAGGGAATTTATGGTCTGAACACCTAAAATTTGTATTGAATTGCCCTGTACTCATTTCACACTTTGAAATAAGTGTCTGAGGAGATTTATATATATATAAACACACATATATATTTGGTGGTTTGTTTTCATTAAGTCAACTTTCATTTTAGAGGGTCATTTGCAAAAGCTGTACAGTGAAGACCACTAAATTTAGAACAGAAATGCGCCTGGAAAGCGGGCTGCAATTTTAAAAGTATCAGTGTCACTTTGTCATTGGGCCCCCTTGTCTCCCCTTTCTAGATGCCTACAGTGAACCAGCCTTGTTGAAGCAATTTGCAAGTGCTATTTTATTCACTCCTCGTGACAACCCTATGAGGTAGATTGCAGTGCCAATCACTATGTTGCACATGAGAAAACTAAGATTACAGAGATTCAGTGACTGCACTTCACTCTAAAGCCCATAATCGTTCTTGTCCAAATGAGACTTGCCGATAATGAGCATACAGGCTTCGGATTTGCTAGCGTATATTTTTGCTGCAAATCCAAAATTAACCCTCCTTTCTGCTCTGTCATCAGTGTGTGTCTGAGTATGTGTATTCCTATCTATCCATCTCTCTTCCTTCCACTCAACTCCTTTAGGACACAGACAGTGGATGGTATATTCTTGTACTATTTGGATGTAGCAAGAAAACATCTACAGCTACATGGTGCTTAGAGTGTTAACTCAGAATAACTGTGACAATGTCCACAGCACTAGAAATTTCATGATAGGCCCCTGCTCATTACCACATAGCAAGTAATTCTCACAGAGCAACTTTAGCTTTTCTGTTCCTGCTGAGGAGACTCTCTGGCCCCAAAACAAGACTCTCCTTAAATTCCTTACCTCACCTTCTTGAAGTAGTATCTGAGGTAATGATGTGAGCTCTACAACTCAAAATGGGTACAATTGCTTAGTAATTCCAAATTCTATAACCACCAATTTAACATTGCACATTAAATTGGATCATAATTAAAGTCAGTGGTTCCCAGATTTTATATTTCACAAGCACATTTGAGGGGGGAAATCCACTACAATTTAGAACTTACTATCAATTCATGATAGAGAGGACATTTTAACCACCAAACTTAGAAGGGACTTAATCTCATAATAAAGAAGTGTTCTCTAATTTGAACAATTAACTTGAATATTTACATTTAATTTCACAGAAAAGTCATTACACTATCATTCTTCTCATTGTGCTCAATGTTGGTGAAAGCTTCAGAACAGATTGGTATCAGTCTGTGGACAGAGATGTGAGAAACACCAAATCCTGTGTCTAAAGTTGTTTACTAGACTTTGTTTATAAAAAGTAATAAACAAACTGACTTTTTTTCTGCTTCTGTCCACATCTGCTTAAACATTCTCCTAACAGTTGCCAAGTTTTTGTAAACAAAGGAAGCAAAATTTGTGGTACCATTAGTGAAGCAGGTTAGATAGGAAATCAATAGATAGATCTAGAACCTGGCAAAAAGTCCACGTGGACATCAATGCCCCTAAGATGGTTACTGGAAGACGCCACAAGATTCTGCCATTCGGAACAAGATTTCCTCCAGAAGCCAGGAGAAGCCCCACATATTCTCCAGCGCCCTTATCATTGGGCCCTCCTGGGGGATTGATGGGTGGGGTAATCAATCAAAACAGCAAACAGCTGGAACTCCTCCCCTGCCATTAGCAAAGGGTAGGAATAATTAATGGTTTAAAAAGCATGTACAAAGGCCTTTAGCTCTCTTTTACCTTCACCCTGTCCCGGTGCCTGTTCATGCCTTACTCTGGCTTCTTTGCCCCCATCTGGATCAATACACAAGTAAACCTGGGGATTTATAATCTATAATTGGAAGTTGTAGTCTTTAAATCAGCCCTCTTTATCACTTTTCAGCTTCTTCCTCTCCACCTGGGACCCATGATCTGCTATTTTCTCCCATTTCTCTTCCCTCCCTACCATAATAAATTACTGGCCTAACTAACCTGATGAGATTTTGAAATTCATTTCTTGCAGCTTAGTCAAGAGCTTAGACAAAATCCAGTAACATAGTGCCAAATAAAATTTCCAGTCAACCTGAGGTTGCTCTCCAGGTCCTGTGGCTCCCAGAGTCAAACCATTGAATATTTTACTTTTTATATGGCCTTAATTTTGATCCATTTTGTCCATTCCATGTAGCAACTTTCATATCTGTATAATCATTTACATGATTAAATATGACATTCAGATTTCAGACCAAAAGACTGACACATAACAAAAAAATCTCATAAGATTTAGGCAAGGTTACTTTAAAAATTATTCATGTAAACCACCTAATATGTTCAAATGCAGGACTAGTTAAATACATTTTGGTACAATTATATATTGGAAAATTATGTAACCACCAAAAAGAATGAAGATCTATATGTGTGAAAATAGAAAGTTATGCAAGAAATGTAAATTTGAGGGACAGATTATATAATTATGTTTCAACTAGTTGCACAAGAGAAAAAGAAAGATTCAGGATAGAGATATGTGTTTATATATTCAAATTTTCTGAAAGAATAAAAAAGAAATGGTTATAGGTTACCTTTTAGGCAATGGACAACAGTCAATTAAGAACTTACAAGTGGGGGCAGTGGGGCTAGCCAGAGGTGTTGATTAAGCAATATCCATAAGCCATCTCCCCTCCTTTTTATTGTGCGCACTTGTTTCAGTATGTTTGCAATCTGTAGCCAGTGGGGAGATGGTCTAATAAAGAGGTCTGATGATCTCTTACCTTACTTTAAATCTGCTCAGGCAGAAGCAGTTCCAGCAGCTTCTCAGGGCAGGGACTCTCGGGGTCCCCATCCTCTGGCATTGTACAAACACCCTGCCCTGGGGCAGGAAAGATTTGTCTCCTCTCAGAGGTAAAGTGAGGCATGCACATCTACCGTCCATCAATCCTGACCTAATCAGTTGGCCCTCCTGGGAGACCAGCCGTGACAGGATCTCTTCCCTTGCTCTTTTGGACCCTTTGTGCTGTATACAGAGTCATTTGCCAAAAGTTTCTGTTGTGCCTGAGCAGGTCATGATGTGCCATGTAGCAACTCACTACACAGTAACAATGCTGACATTTTATTATGAAAGTATAAATAACCTAAAATAGATTATTACCCTAAAATAGATTAAGAGAAAATCTGGGTAAGGCCAAGGTTCTTTTTTATTCAAAGAAGTTTTTGATCTTCACTAGTCTTTGACCAATATTACCTAGAGACCCCAACCTTACTTACACAGCATTGTGCATGAAGACAACTCAGAGAAGAATGGTTTCACAGCACATGTACAATATTTGAGTTTGTGTAGGCATCACAACTAATATTTCCAAAAAGATAGAATTTGCTTGTAGCATATAACTGACTTATTTTAATGAAGTAACCTCTTAGGTAGATTTCCTTATTACTTCCCATTTAAACATTTAAGATTGTTTAAAGATTGGTTTTCACTAAATAGTTAATGCTGAGCAGATTTTCTGAAGGTAGAGTTACTTAAGTGCCCATGATAGTATGATCATATAATCTAAGTTATTTGAGCCTTCACAAATATGTTATTGTAGATGCCATGCTTATAGTTCTTTCTTTAATAAAATCTAGCTTAATCCTTCTGGCTACCTATTGCTGTATAACAAACCGATTCAAACTTAATGGACTAAAGCATACTATTTTAGTGTTTTCACAGATTCTGTGGTTTAGGATTTGGACAGGATACAGCAAGGATAGCTTGTCTCTTCATAATGTCAGGGCCTGAAGTCATGTGGAGTGGGGTCAACAAACTTTTTCTATAAAAGTCCAGGTTGTAAAGATTTTAGGCTTTGTAAACCACATACAGTTTCTGTCACATATTTGTCTTTTATCAAATTAACAACTCTTTAAAACGTAAAAACTCTTTAAAATGTAAACACTAGCTCACGAGCCTCCCTAACACAGAATGCAGGCCAGATTTGGCCCACAGCCTATAGTTTGCCAACCACTCACATATAGGTTTTTCGACTCTCAGGTCTGGCATCTAGGTGTTGGGATGACTTAAAAGCTTGGCTCAGTTGCAAGTGTCAACCAGAGTTTCTACATACAGCCTCACCATGTGGCTAGAGCTTTTCACAGCAGTTGTGGAGTGTCCCAAAGAGAGAGTATCCCAAGAGCAAATGTTCCAAGAAAACAAAAGAGAAACTTCATGGCTTCTTCTGAACTAGTGCCCAAAATCACACAATATTTCTTCCACTACATTTTAATGACTACAAGTGAGTCACAAAGCCCAAATCAGATTTCAAAGAAGAATTAGACTCCACCACTCTTGCAGAGCGGAAGAACACATTACATAAGAATATGTGAGATGGGACATACTGTTGCAGCCATCTTTAGAAAATACAATTGGTCAGAACCTATCTAAAATTTACTATATATATGTATGTATATGAAAATATACATATGTCAGTATACCTGGAGGCAAGGCTAAGATAACATCTTACATGCAGACCTTTTAGGTATTTCTATAACTCACCTGGATCTTTCTCATGATGACTTCTGTTCCAAACAGAAAATGAAAATATTGTATGTTTGTAATATTGTCTCTTTGTAGTGGAAATTATAACCTACAATCTAGAGGTGAACATGCAGAACTATCATCTAAAAACTTTGACTTACGTATTTTCTGCATATTCCCACTTTGTAGAATTGACTTACACTTGGTATACAAACTAAGGCAGAATGCAACTAAAGGATCAAGTAACTAACATTCAAAGTAAAGTTTAACAATGTAAGCAAGTTCATTGTTTTAAAAGATGTATAACCACTACCATTTTCCTATGCCTAAGTTTTCCTGCTTACCCATTAAATATTTTCAGGATAGCATCTTTGCTTGCAAAAATGTTCAATATTAATCAGGAGCAGCTTGTAAGTGAAAAATGTAAAAAGTAAGATTAGTGTGGAGAACTGTTAACCCTCTTATATTTGCCTTTCACCAGCCCATCCTCTCCACAGATAATGAAAATGGTTAATATCATCAAGTCATACAAATACACTCTTTAATTTTGGGGCTCTTAACAAGAGTCCGGGAGCTTGAATTGAAATCCAAAAAGACATTCTTGTGGGGACATGTTGGTGCAGGGGTGATATGTTTATTAAATAATACACAGCAGAGTGTGGACTTAGTAAAGGGTCCATGGTTTTCACCTGACTGGCAAAGGGGTCCATGGAACAAAAAAGGTTAGGAAGCCCTGCTTTAAAAAGATGTGCCTCATCTTAATATGCAGCAAAACAAAAACCTCTTTAAAAAAAATAATGGGCAGGTATTGCTCAGTCACTCAATTTTTATAGAGACACTTTTAAAATTTGGAACATAAATTAATTAAATATTTATGCCAGAGCTGCCAAAACGAAGACAAATAGCTCTAGCAAACAATTCTCTTAATAAAATTCAATCTCTTTAATGCAAACTGTTGTCAAAAGGGTAAATGCAAGTTAACTTTTAAAAAAGTTTGGCTTCTGATCCGTGGAATTAATAACTCATGTCTTGAACACTGAAAATTGAACACATCTTTATTGTCTTTGTTACTCCATCATATTCTGGCAAGTTTTTTTTAATGTCCCTCTTTCTGGCATGGGGTCCTTTCAGAGTTAAAAATATGATTATATTTTCTCATCTAATTAAAATGTCAATCAGTTATTTGGCATATTAAATATAATGGCTATTATCCAAGTTTTCTTTTCACTTAGATTCTGATTATTTTGCCATGTCACTCAAAAATCTTTGCTATGCATCTTGTCCAAGATTTTTTTCCCTTCATTAGCATAAAACATCTTAGAGTCCTGCTGGTAGCACTTTATCTAGTGCAGGAAATGATTTGGATAATAAACAGCTGGAAACCAAAATGTTATAAACTGGCAGGGAAAAAAATAAAGATTAACAATTATTCAAAATGAATATAAATTTCCTTTCTCTACCATCACTTGTCATTTCATATATTGCATTTTAGAATTGAAAAATTAAGTTCTAGAACTAAGCCTATTGGAAGATAGTGTTAGGCTCTTTTCTCTTTCTCCATTCCTCTCTCCTGTCAAATTGTTTCACCACTTCTTTCTATTTTCTACTTTTCTTTCTTCTCTCCTCATTGTATGCTCTCCATAGTTGAGGTGGATGGATCAAATGACATCTAAAATCATTTCTAGCTTTAACATTTCTGATGTGCATTCATCACTTAATTTTTCTTAGATTCAAAGATAGCAAATATGTTGGAGAAAGAGGGGCAGGATTCATATTTTTAGCTTCTTTTTCCTCACTTTACTCATGATGTCTTCTCTCATTCTCTCATTTCTCTACTGTTTCTTTTGCCTCCTCTATTTCTGTCAAACTACAAAGATAAAACTTTCTTTTACAAAGCTCAGTTTGCTTTAAAATCAACTGAAATGTTACCATTGCTCCTGTTTTACGTTTTGTTTTGTTTTATTTTGTTTTGTTTTTGCTTGAATCACTTGTCTTGCCATTTTTCCTTCAGGCCATTCTCTATTGGGGATGGGGAAAAGTGTGTGAAAGAAATATTTGTATATTTAAGGTTTTGTATCCTGAATCTTCCGTGTTTTGCTTCTCTGAAAATGACAATTTTTAATTGGAGGAGACTACCATCCGAAAGAAAAATATCAACCTACCTGCTGTGTAATTGCTGAGCTATTAGCGGGATTGAAAATGAGCAGGAAAGTTGACAGATCCTCAAATGCTATCCAGTGCTAAAATTCTGACATTTAAATGGAAAAGCATAAAGCCAGCACTAAACTGTAAGGAAACCAGGTGGCCTCTTTGTCCACAGGATGTTCTTAACTGCTTATGGACAATTGAACCCCAAGAGTTATCACCCTTAATTGAAAGAAAACATAATTGAATCAGGTTTAAGCAAAAAATAAAGAACTAGGAGCTCGAATATTATATTGATATTAGAAAAAAGTAATTGTTCCAAGAGCAAAAGAACCAACTATTTCAGTGACTAATCTATGACATTTATATAAAAAGTTTTAATTTTACATTGAGTGGATAAGATACAGTGATGTCTCAGAGAAATAGAGAGTACTGCTTCTCCTCTGATGTCTGCAATTTGGAACAGTGCCTATTTTGGAAAACAGCTGTTATCTAGATGAAAGCCAATGTACTGGTACTATTTGTCTCAAAATATTTCAAGAGTGGTTGCCCCTTTCTTTTTAACCCCAATTCCTTATTGGTAGGCAAATGCTTAGAGACCACACACGGAGCAGATGACCTTGTGTGCTATTTTCTGATTTGTGGACATCTCATGTAATCTCACTGACCTCAAGGCTGGACAGAATCTAACAGAAACTCTTTGTTCTCAACAGTTTCCCAATCATCTTCTCAAGTCACAATGTACAAGCAATAAATGTCTGCCTTTCTTAAGAGGACCCAGTATCATGAATGAATGAATTAATTAATTAATTAATACTTTTTAAGAAAGACATTTTAATGAAATAAGTGTTTCTTGGTGATTCGCCTCCAAATACCTTATTCATACAAATGTCTATAAATTAATAGTCAAGAAATATTCTCATCTACTCTATTTTCTTATTTGCAAAAGGACTAACTGGATTAAATATTTACTACAATAATTTTGAAAGACAAAGGGCCAGTAAACATAACTACAGCCAAGGATTTGAACTCAAATAAGAACTTTGTTATTGCTTGTTCAAGCTTCATGCAAACATTTAAGGTCTTCACAACTTATTTGGACACACTAATGGATTAATTTAAGGAGTATCACATAGTAGAATTCTTTCTATTAATCACCTGACACTTCTGACACTTCCAATTTAGGCATTGGTATTTTATACATAGAAAAATATCCAGTGATTTTCATTTGAGACTATGCCTATTAGCAGTCTGAATAATTTGAAGTCTTTTCCAAGCCATCCACCTACCTAGTACAAAAACTTAAGGCTTACTGCTGTTAATTGTACTGTGGAGTTATTTTGGCAAAATCTACATTTAAAACAGGATCAACCTTTTCACCTAAATTATTCTGTCATTAACAGCATATTAAGGAGTTACTTGAATAAGCCAGCCATTTACTCAACCTATTTTGACCCTTCTATTTAATTAAATAAAACTGATACGTCCACAAATTAACCATTAATTTAACTTAAGCTATCCACGAGAAGGGTGGATTTCTTAAAAAGATGGAGTTGTTAATTGTAGATGCTTTGGGCAAAGAATGAAGATAGTGCTAGCAACCCCAGAGTTATCCATCAATGCTTTAAAAAGTACACATTTAAGTCTCCTATGTATGAGTGGATTTTCCTCATAAAATATGTAATGTAACTGTATTATTCATCTCCTCTGCATCAGAAATAACCTTAAAAACAGCTGCAATGCCTCTCACACATTGAAACTGGCTATGTTGTAAGTACTCAATGAAACGGTTCAAGCATGAATGAATGAACGAATGCATGAATAAATGATTTTTATATAGACATATAAAAAGCTTCTGCTAATAGATTTCAGGACATTAAAATAGAAAAATCCATTCCCTTCTGGGTCATCCATTATTGCTGTTGTTTTTTAAAATATGAAGGAAGTTTTCAAAATTGTCCTAAATATACAAGTTTGAGATTAGGAAATCAAATCTAGATAATTTGAATAATAAAAACATAGCATTTAAGAGCACAAGCTTTTGGGTCTGACAGACTTGGTTTCAAATTCAAGCTTAATATGTTATTTTAGGTATGCTCTTTAATTTCTTTGAGCTTATTTCATCAGTAGTCAAATAGGGAAAATAATTTACCAATCTATTAGAATCATTTTGGTGATGAATTTAAACAGTGCATAAAAAGAAGTTAACAGAGTGCCTAGATCACATAGTAAGCATTCCATAAATAATTTAAAAATTACTAAAAAAATAACTGAAATAAAACAAAAAGTCAATGTCTAGGGCAGATAACTAGGTATTAATAGGTGTCTAATAATTATAGTATAATGACTTGAAGACCAAACAAGTTCTCCCTTCAAAGTATGAAATTTTCAAACTCTCAGAGAATTTAAGCTTTGGAATTTACATTTAGATGTATAAATTATATGTCAGTAATATGCTTTTTGTTTTTTTACAAATAAAATGTATAATATTTGGCGACCCAAAATTTTAAACAACTTCAGTAATGGATTTATCTGTATATGATGAAAAAATTGTATTTCAAGTTTTTTAATGTAATTATTATCAATAGCACTAAAATCAGAGTGCAGTATCTATAGTTCTTCCATATAAAGAAAACTGATGGAAAGAAATTGACCCTGGGAATGACAATCATAATCTTTATTTAAATAAAATGTGTCCCTGACATAGCAACTGGGATATCCACAATAACACGAGATCATCAGTGTTCAATGTGTTTTCCTTCTTCCATCAATTTGCTATAAGTTATCTGGATCAAGGCCATGCCCCAGCTCAAAGTCTCAGTTTTTAAAGAGGCCAAAAAAATGAATAGTCCCTTTCACACTCTATATTAGTTAGCCAAAGAGGTGCTGATGCAAAATACCAGAAATCAGTTGGTTTTTATAAAGGGTATTTATTTGGGGTAGAAGTTTGCAGTTACTAGGCCATAAAGCATAAGTTACTTTTCTCACCAGAGTCTTTTGCCACATATTGGAGCAAGATGGCTGCTGACATCTGCCAGGGTTCAGGCTTCCTGGGTTCCTCTCTTCCTGGGGTTCATTTCTTTCTGGGCTCAGTTTCTATGTTTTCTCCATCAGGTCAGCTGTAGACTGAGACTCTCTAGGCTTCACCTCCCCCCTAAAAAGGCCAGCTGTATATTATTAGGTGAACAGCTTATTTTTCTTTGAGGCCTTCTCTCTTTTCTCACAACCAAGCTCCTCTGTGTGCTTACTTCCTGGGGCTCCAGCTCAAGACTCCAGCATCAAAACTCCAACATCAAAACTCCAACTTTGTCCTTTACCATGTCTTTTATTTGTGAGTCTCCACCCCCCAAGGGGCATGGTCTCTTATCTCACATCCCACTGATGTGGCCCAATCAAAGCCCTAATCATTATTTAATCATGCTGAGGTACAGAGCAGTCTACAAACATAATCCAATACTTATTTTTGGAATTCATGAACCATATTGAACTGCTACATTCTCCTTTTACTCCTGTGTCCACCTTCCAACCTATGCCAGGGTGTCTTTATTCGCTTATTTTGATTTTTCAATGCTATAGGACAAGATCTTTTCCTGTCCTACCCACCCTCCCCCACACACACACCTTGGAAATTGTGTTATGCTTATCTTATTGTTTTGCTTTTTGTATTTTTGTTTTATTTTGTTGGAGGTCAATTATGTCCACAGTCAATGTACCTTTCTTTTACTGGGATTTACTGATCTAAGCAATTATTATATAATCACAGAAAGGTCATGCAATCCTGAGCAAAGAGTAATGTATCTGTTGGGTAGAGGACCTGGGGCCAGGGTACGGAGTTTGGACATTGGAAGGGCCAAGGAATCCACAAGAATAAGCATCTGTGGGTCAGTTAGTATTTATTTCTCCAGTTGAACATTATTAAGGATATGCTATTTAAAACACCAGGAAAAGGTTTAAACAGCTTTGGTGAGCCATCTCAGCTTTCTACCTCTTTGAGCAAGCAGTATCTCATTTGAGTGATTCATGAACATTTGACACAAGGAGATTTAAGCCAGGCATGTGCTTATGCGATGCTCATTTGCTTTTTGACTGCACAGCCATATCTTCTATGTGTGTTCACTGTGTCATCAGACCCTTGTAAACATAATGCCAAAACAGCTATTCTTTCACATCAAGCAAACTACATATCAGTCATAATGTATGTCTTTTAGGGAAGTGGGGAGGGTCAGGAGAAGGGGAGTCAGTTGTCATTTCAATGGGCTGAATCAATTGAATACTTTGGTAAAAAGGAGTTATAGCCACAGCCCATAGCAGAAACTGGTTATTTGTACTAAAAACACACTCAATTCCAAAAGAAACACAACGTTTTTGAACAAAAGAACATAGCAAAGAGACTGCTTCAAAGAACACGATCTCAATGATGTGGTATATTCAAGATGATATTGTTACAGGGTGGTTTTTAAACGGAAATAGAGGAAAGGAAATTTGTCCTAACTGCTTCTGGCTGGGAAAACACTCACGATGATTTAGTAAATTTCAGGTTGCACCTCATTCATAACTAGGGGTCAATGATTGGAGCTATAACTCAACTCTGCTGTCAAAAGGCTCCCTTCCATTTTCCATGAGAGAAGTTAAAGAAAATCACTCCAAAATTCAGTATAAAAATATGTATTTTTCTTTTAAATATTTATTTATTTATTGAATAATATAAAATTTGATTATCAAATAAGATTTCTCATGCAAGCAATAGTAATGCCCATCAGTGAAGGCTCTGACCACTTAATCTTTCTTTTAATAAAATTTATATAATGTTGCTCATGTATTTACTTGAGTAATGATCTCTAGATCCAGATTTATTGGGCTGGGTAAATCTGGATATTAAGCTTAATATTTTGTCAAATTTCTGATGATATAATGTATCAGAATATCATGTTTTATTGTTTTTAAAATAAGCTGCCCTAGATAAATGTAAACTCTTCCCAAGCTAAGAGAAAATGATTACCCATCCCAAATTAAAATGCCAATTAAATTAGCTCTTGACATTCATTTTAAAACATTTCTAAGGAAAATTCTTATGTTTTCTATTATTTTACAGGTTATAAACTACAAAACATTTCCTATTGCCTCATTTTTCTATTAGAGACAATGGTCAAGGAGGAATTCCACCTTGCAAGGTTCAAAGAACTTAAAGACCAATTGTTTGGAAACATCAATATGAGAAACATCCACTTTCATGCATTAACACCTGATTTAATGAGCAAGACTAGGAAAGAGCAAGCAGTGTGGTCAGGTGACAGATTGAGAGTCTGAAAACTAAAGGTGCATAAATGGAATACACAGGATTCTTCCTATCTCTATATATTAAACTAGAAGGTAACAAGACAGCAGCGAAGGATGTGTGAAAAATCACTAGGTGCAAGCCTAAGAGCAGAGAAAAAATGCTGACAGACTGGAAATGGCAAAAAGAGATGGATGGGACATAGTGACAAGATATACTTGCATGGTGGGCATTTTTAGTGCACAACTTATTTATTTTATAACCATATTAGTAATACAATTGAAATGCTATGATCTGATTACATCCTTGACTTTTCAGATTATACATCTTTTGTTAGACACAATAAACCAAGGCCTTTTTTGTTATTTTTTTTCCTGCTCAAGAATGGAATTAAATGTACATGGAGAGAAAGTAGGAGCATTTCACTCAGGGTAACTCAGGGTTGCTATCTGAATTTGGAGAATATCCAGAAGATTAATTTATGGCATTGGGAATTTATGGTTTCCGGAACTTTGAAAGCTTATTTCATGGCTGCATTTCATCCTTGGGGTTGATGCACACTTAAAAAAAAAAAAATCTTCTAACTACATTAGCTCTCTACATAATGAAGAATCCATGCATAAAAGGCCATAACAACTAACTGGCAGTAGCCTTTACAACTTGCTGAGTTTGTAAGTAAAATCATTTTTTTCTGCCTCTTTTGAGAACCAACATCCTCTCTCTTCCCATTTTCAACACCCAACATAATCACTCTGTGCCTCAAAAATTATGAATTTAGTTTGTACTTAAAAACTTCAGCTGCATTACTTTTATAATAGAGATGGATATTAAAGGTTTAAAAATAGGTGGATAGCTTAGGGGCAGGAAATAATTTGTTGAGTTCATTGATATTGTCAAAACAAGAGTCAAGAAATGTAGATTTACAACACCAGTATTGTTAAATGTTTATGTTGTGCTTACATTTTTCAATCTGTTTTTAACATCTTTTTACTGCTGTTTTTCCTGTAAGGTAAGCTACTAGTAGAGTCAGTGTTTTCAGATTCTCTCTGAATATGTAGAAGGCAGAGGAGGAAATAAACCATTGAATTAAAACATGACCTCCACATACCTTATTTCAAAATGGAGAAATATGAGTACACAGTGTCCTGGGGGAATAGAGGCCACAAGATAATTTTAGCCCCACTCCCTGGAACAACAGTTTTCTATTTCAGATTGAAACAGACAAATGGCAAGGCGGGTTTTTGATATTGGAGTTTTGATGTTGGAATTTGATGCTGAAGTCTTAAGCTAGAGCTCCAGGAAGTAAGCACACAGAAGAAAGAGAAGCAAGCCCCAGGAAGAGGAACCCTGAGCCCAGGAAAGCCCTGGAAAGAGAGGAACCCTGAACCCAGAGAGAAGCAAGACCCTGGAAGAGAGGAACCCAGGAAGCCCAAACCCTCACAGACGTAGGCAGCCATCTTGCTCCAACATGTGAAAATAGACTTTGGTGAGGGAAGTAACTTATGCTTTATGTAAGCTCCTACCCCAAATAAATATCCTTTATAAAAACAAAACAAAACAAAAACCCAGACATGGCTATATTATGAAGAAAAAATACAATTTTTTAATGAATATTAAATATAAAGTGTATGACTTCAAAAAAGCACTTGTGGCGGTGGACTTGGCCCAGTGGTTAGGGTGTCCATCTACCACATGGGAGCTCTGTGTTTCAAACCCCGGGCCTCCTTGACCTATGTGGAGCTGGCCCATGTGCAGTGCTGATGCATGCAAGGAGCGCCATGCCACGCAGGGGTGTCTCCCATGCAGGGGAGCCCCACGTGCAAGGAGTGCGCCCCATAAGGAGAGCCGCCCGGCATGAAAGAAAGTGCAGCCTGCCCAGGAATGGCGCCACACACATGGAGAGCTGACACAACAAGATGACGCAACAAAAAGAAACACAGATTCCTGTGCTGCTGACAACAACAGAAGAGGACAAAGAAGACACAGCAAATAGACAAAGAGAACAGACAAATGGGGTGGGGGGGAAGGGGAGAGAAATAAATATATAAATAAATAAATCTTTAAAAAAAAAAAAAGCACTTGTGCAATAGTTTAGCTGCCAAGGTATGCTTTTACCCTCCTCTGCCTTCAGATGTGTCCTGAGGGATTCTTAAGAAACCCAGCAAAATGGCTGGGGTTTACCTTGAAATTTTCTGTTCCCTATGCACACAAAGCCCTTGTTTAAGCAACTCAGTTACAGAAAAAAGTACTTGAAATTTGAACTAGCAGTTGTGTGAATTTTTGGCCAGGCTTTCATTCTTATTGTAGTATTCCCCAACTAAGAAACAGAGCGATCAGGATATAATGTTCCTTTCCACTCTACACTGTGATCCGTATGGGTAGAAGTGGGGGTTGTAGAGCTCCTGGAAGAAGGCTGAGAGGAGACCCTTTTATATTGCCTGAAGTATGAATGAAGATTTCTGGTCTCACATTCGAAGTTGAAGGTGGACAGAGAGAAGCTGGAAAGAAAGGGAGTACTAGGATACACAATATTGTTACTTATAGCTGTTACTGTGCTACATGCTTTACATCATTTAATTTCACAATAGCCCTAAATGTTAGATAAGGGGAACATTGAGAACCAGAAAAATGACTTGCAAAATATACAGTGAATCAGCAGCCTGACTCCCAGACCCCTATACCCCATTGTCCAATTATGACCCAGAAATGGGGGTTGACTCCATTTTGCCATTTAGGGACACAGCATTTGCGAGTTTGTTCTACCTGTAGACAAAATAGGAGACTACTTAGTGTCATGAGTTCAGAGACTCAGAAGGAAGGAAGGAAGGGGGGGAGGAAGGGGGAAAACCCCTGATAGATGATTACTTAATTTTCTCACAGGGTACCATTTTTTAAATCAAATTTTGAATTCCTTATGAAAATGAAAATGCTGGGAAAGGGCCAGCCTGAGTTCTGAGATATTACCATGTGAAGTATTTTCCAATGCTTTTCTGAAATCAGATATCAAAAGAAGGAAACTTGTGCCAGGGTGCCCTGATTGTAGTGCTCATTGTCATTCTTGATTGTGTCTACAGGGGTGATGGACAGCACATGTTGTGTCTCCTTGACAAGTAGGTCAAGGAAGGTCTGAGAATTAGACTCCTTTGGCTGCAAGTAACAGAAATGTCCTTGAGCTGCAACACACAAATCTGGTTTAATTGTTATAGAAATACAGTGTCTGTGGAAATTCTCAGGAAAAATTTGAACCAAATAATCATGGACTATGAATAACCAAGCATATCTCTCTTCTTCTTCTCCTTCTCCTTTCTTCTTTCTTCTTTTCCTTCTCCTTCTCCTTCTCTTTCCCCTTCCCCTTCCCCTTCTCCTTCTCCTTCTTCTTTCCACTGTTCTTTTGTTTATGTTTCACTCTTCTTCCACAGTGAGCACTGGTTGTTGCTATTTCCTGGTCTACATAGTACATACCCACTACTGTCAACAGTTCCCTAGCATGCATCTTCTCCATTCCTAAGTCAGCCACACACTGGGAATGTGTGAGGACACAACAGTTTCTTAAAGCCAATTTTTAATCATTAGTTCATCTTGAATCATGTGAGTCTTATTGGAGAGCCATGTGCTGTTATTATAACTACATGAGTAGAAGAGAGGAGGAGGGAATTACCGGAGAAGAGAGGGTCATTGAGAGGTGGACACATACCCATTTGGAGTTCACTCTAAAGTGTTCAAGGAAACCCAGATAATTCATCATCTATCAGTTCATTTTTTTCCTCCTAAAATCTCCAGAGGCAGGATTTATTTCTCAATGGGTAGGCTGCAACATAATTCCCCAAACTATTTCTAAAGAATAATCTTAATATTGTAATTGTATTGAATTTATTTATATTCTCCATTCTAAAAAACTCTTTGAGGCAGCTTACAAAACATAAATATGATTTATTTAATGTGGATATAGCTAAATCACTATCATTTTTGGTGCTTTCAGTTTATTCATCACCTACCTTAGAAGATAATTGGCAGAGAAATAATGTAAAAGTCTAGATGTATCTGGCCCTAAGATTTAAAATACCATCTTCATTAAAAGCATTTACCAAATGTTGACATGCCTAACTCATGTCAGAACCAACTTGAGAACTGAGGCACACTGACTTAACCATAATCAAGGCTTTAAACTACCAGGTAAAACAATCCCAGGTGAAAAAAATCCTTAAAATATAGTTAGAGCTGAAATTGGCCCTCTAATTATTTTTCAAACTCCATTTAATTACTAAAGAAAACGTTGTAGTTTGAACACTGAAAGTATTTTCAACTACAGAGAGACAAAATATTACTTACTTTATTTTTTCATCAGGAGCCAACTCATTTTAACAGCATCTGCAGAAGCATTGTTCATTTTACTTTTCAAAGTAAACTGGTAATACTAGCTTTAGTTTGTGAAATAGATACTAATCAAAAAGAAAATAGAAACTAGTCTTTTGCCAAGTAGGAACTAAATTTAAAAAACAGGAAATAAATTATAGAAAAGAAATGTCTATCAAATTCATCAGAGAAATAATGTAGAAGTTTTGAAGCCTACTAAGAATATTTTCCCTGAACACATTTATGGACAAGTTGTTGCCCTTTAGCATTTTCAAAAATGACAAGGAATGGAACTTCTCTGTCTGAATCTTAAAATGCAAAAATCTGATATTTACCATACGGTACTAAAAAGGCCATTTCAAGAAAAAGAAACTGCTTTTATTAGCATTCAGATTCCCTTAAATAATTTGAGTGAGAAAATACAGTTTGTGTTTTTTCTTTAGCTTTACATGAACATGTTTATTATATGCTAATGTCAGGAGTTACCCAAATTGATAGTGATGACTTTATATGATTAAGGAAATACAAGGAAGGCAACTAATATTTATGGAATGCCATGTACCTCTAAGTAGTTTGGTAAGTATTTCACCTACAGCACTTCATTTGTCCCTCCCAACAAATCAACAAGGTGACATTTATCATTTCCATTTTAAACTGTTGTTTGGAGAAGTTAAATAAGTAGCAAAGAACCCTCAACTACTTGATCGTAGGGTTTGAAACTGATTGAAACTTCAGAGGCCAAATCCATGATCTTTCCACTCTATCTCACTGCGTTCAATTTTCTTGTGATTTTGCTAAGAATAATAAAAATATCCAAAAAATAACAATAACCATAAAGGCTATAAATTTAAGTAAAATCCCTAATGTTTCAGTTATCCTTTAATCAAACTGTATAATTTGTTCACCTATTTCATTCTAAATGCATAGAAACTAACAAAGGAATCTTGATTTCCTATAATTAATTTATACCATGTTGCATGGTTTTCTGGATTTTTGTAATCAATTTTATTTAAGTTAGAGCATATATAATAAAATAATTTATTTTGAAATATTATGATCTAGATGATAAAGATATGGAGTGTACTTCAATTCTAGAAAATTCTAGAGGACATCTAAATTATTTGGGGGTATCTTTTTGTTTTCTTTTATTTTAAGAAGTCACTCCAAATTAAGAAATAAATCATTTTTTTACATTATTTTGTTATTATTTTCTTACATTGAATGATTGGTGCTTGATGACAAGGTCTATTTCCCTGACGTACACAGGAACACTTTTATCAGACATAATTCCTAGGACTTCTATACCCCTCTTACTCACATATTTGGTGATCAGGTTCAAAAATGAAATATCATTTTGGTCTCAATTTTCTCTTAGCTAAGATAGTCTCATACTCAAATGTGCTTGATATATTCAAGTTATTCTACAGAACCATAAGAAACTCTAAATCATAAGAAAACATCCAAAATGCTATCATTTTTTTTTTTTACTCTATAGAGAATGCATTAGTGATGTCCAATGATGCAAAAAACACAAAAGGTTTAGAATTAATTTTCCCAGAGTTCCTTTACTCCCTTCCTGGCCATAAGCACTCATTACAAAAAGCATTTATTCAGGCAAAGTAGAATTAAAAATATAGATTGGCCTTAGCCAACAATAATGAGTCAGCTAATGGAGAACCAGGTATATTCAGTATTTGTTATGAAGTCCAAACTGATGAAAACTTTAAGTAAGAGTCATGCTTGGTAGAAAAAAAACTCTTCCACTTAACATCTAGAAACTATAATCAGGTTTACCTCAGTATTAACTGGGAGCAGCAATCATATGCTCTGGTGAGAAAATTTAATCTCTAGGTTATCTGCTCTTGCTCTATGGAATAAATGACAAAGCAAAGTACAATACTATTTAGTTATTACTTCTCCAGAGTGTATGAATCTAAATTTTAAATATATATATTAAAAACCTCGCTTTTTAAAACACTTTGAAGAAGATCATTCATCCATGCCTGTATTATTTAACTAGGTTATGAAATAATGCGTAATCCAAGCCATCCTGCATTTCGTACAAAAAGTTCAAAGAATAAAGGCATCTAAATTCCAACTCTGTAACAACATTAAGAACCAAATAATTGTTTTTTTTTCTCCTTGGCAGCCAAATGTATGGCTCAAATTAATTTCTAATACTAGACTTCATTACATCAGACAAAAGAAATGATTGGACATCTACTATCTCATGTAATATAAATGAGAGGGGAAGAAGACCAATTCTGCCTTTATTCAACAGCTTTAGTGCTTGCAGCACATGTTCAATATATCTGCCAGATACAGCTAAGTATCTGTAATAGGTCTTCCTTTGTGGCCATTGAACCCTGGAACCAAGTCTAATGTTTTTTTCAAAATATTCAGCTCGTATGAATATGGGGTCAGAGTTAAGAGCTCTGGCTCTAACACGACATCATCCTGGACCCTATTCCCGGATCTAATACTTACTAGCTTTTGACCTTAAACAAATTCATTACCCTCTCTAAGTTTTAGTTTGCTATTTAGAGTCAAAATAGTACATATTCCAATGATTTATGATGAATTTAAGACAATAAACATGTAAAACACTTAACCCAGTGTCTGGCACAGGGTATGTGCCAAGTAAACAGTAGCCATTTAGTTTAGATTTGTTTTCTTTCTCTCCAACACAATTTATCGTCTACAGTCCACAAAAAAATGGCATCCAAATCTGTATTTCCACAGAGACTAAATGCTTTTTGAATCTTGATTCCTGTCTCCTTTATGTAGATCATTTTCCACCCATACGTAAAGCTACATTTTCAGCTCTTTTGTATGTACTTTTTTGAGAAAATACTTTAGATGCTCTGATTAATTTCCATTGTTCTTTTTAAAATTTTTCCAATTAGACCCTCCTTTTATTAGTTGAGAACAGAGTTCAACCTTTCATTTAACACACTAATGTAATACTTTTAAAATAAAATTCAGAAGGCCAATCAGACTGGGATGCTAAACTTGACCAGTCCCTGATGGACAAACCCACTTACCAAAATAAAAACTTAAGAGAATGCCTTTCCCACAAAATGTTTGCCTCACTAATAAATGGAAACTTAACGTCAGCCAATCAGAAATAGACCCTTAAGAAGGGGCTTTCCACCCGAAACAGCTTAAATACAGCAAAGCAGTTTAGCTTTAAAATCAGAACATTTGCTCACCTGTACCTGTATTGATTGCCCTGTATAAGATTCCCCTTTCCTTACTTGAAATAGCTGTTTATTGGCTGGAGAGATAAGGATTTAGACATATATTGTCTATAAAGCCATGTATAAAAAGGTATAATAAAAACATAATTCCCACACACATAAATATGCTGATCTATAATATCTCTTCCTAATATTATGTACAGTTATCAGGGTCTTTTAAAACATATTTGGATTTTGTCTTACTTTCTCAGGCTGTTATGACAAATATCACACAAAGGGTTGGCTTAAACAATGGGAATTTATTGGCTTATGGTTCTGAAGTTAGCAGAAGTCCAAAATCGAGACATCACCAAGGTGAAGACTTCTTTCCAAAATTTGTTGCATCCTGCTGTGATTTTCCAAAGTTTGCTGTGATCTTTCCAAAATTTGTCACTGGCTGCTGTGATCCTTGGGGTTCCTTGACTTGCATCTCTCCCTCATATCATATGGTAGTATCCTCTCCTTTTTTACTTCCAGTTTCATTGACTTCTAGCTCCCAACTCTTCCCCCTGACTTTCTCTCTCTCTATATATATATCTGAATTTCTTCTGCTTATAAAGGACTCCAATAACATGGATTAAGACCTAACCTCACTCAGTCAGGCCATGCTTTAACTAAAATAACGTTTTCAAGAGATCCTATTTACAATGGGCTCACACCCATAGAAACGTGGATCAAGACCAAGAACATGTCTAAATTGGGGTACATAATTCAACCCACCACAACTACAAGCAGGCAGAACTTTAGATACTATAGTTACATAAAGACAATAGAGTAATAAGAGTAATTAATATATCATCACCTTACCAACATAAGAAGCATTCTGTTAAGGTCTGAGCATGAGAGTTAGCTCATATCAGGAACAAATTAGCCATTTTTGAAACAATATCCATAATCCAAAGTCCTTTCTCTCCATGTTGTCTGGCACTTGTCAAATAATCAAAAATGGACTCCATTTCCTCCATCAAGAAATTAGCTTATTAACATAAATAGGACACAATTCTATAACACTGTTTAGTATGATATATATACTTATTAAAGATATGTGTAATATTTCAGATACTTTATAATGTGATGCAACTGTTTCTCTTTTTCCATAATGTCAAACTGCTTAATTCCATTATTGAATGCCAAGGAATCAATGGAAAAAGAGTAAAAATATAGTCTCCACAAGTTGTGAAAAATCATGGATAAAGTTCCTTTAGAAGAGGGAAAACATAACTTAATGGATTCCTGGAACATGGCATAGATACTTCTCTTCAACAAATGCCAAATAGCTGGAAAATGAAATCATTTGTACTGCTTGGATTTATTTTTCTTTACTTCCAACTAGATGCAGAGTTTGGGGAGTAAAATTAGCTAAAGGCTCTAGGTCCTTATTATGATAAGGAAAGTTGAATGGTAGATGCCAAAATTATTTTTATTTAAGTTAATGTTTGACCATCACAGAAATACTATCAATAGGCATGGTATTTTGTAGCCAAAATTTTCAGGAGCTTTTCAGGCTCAAATTCATATAGTTTAACAAGAGTATGTAAAATCCTACAGACTAATGCTAACTGGTTCAGTTTATAAGCCTGATTGTAAAACAGAATTCTAATTTGTTAATGAATGATGAAAAAATTTAACTGTAATAGAGACTAGTAAATTCTTTTTTTGTAGGTGTATCTACAAAGCCAATAATCAAAATACCCCGTTTCCACAGAGTTGATTGATGAAAGAGAACGTTAATAAATTGAAGCCAATGAGACCTAAAAAACAAAAGACAGAACCTGAAGGCAGAAGCTGGTTTGAGGTGACATCACTGAAGAACTCAATCAAACCAACAGGTACAGCGGCGGGGACCGGGAGGGAGTGAGGGTTCAACAGTGAGCCCCTGATGCTAATGACTATGCTTGTGAGCTGATAAACCTAAAATAAGAACAAGGCCTAGAGCAACATTGTGCCTGGGAATTTCCTCCTGTCAGCCTTCATGTTACTCAAATGTGGCCAGTCTCGAAGCCAAACTCAGCATGTAAATGCAATGCCTTCCCTCCAGCGTGGGACATGACACCCGGGGAGGAGCCTCCCTGGCAACGAGGGACCACTATCAAATACCAACTGATGATGCAACTGGAAAAGGACCTTATATGGAAGGTTCAATGCGGATCAGCAGAATATCCATGTGTACATAAAACAACATGACTTTAAAATGCTGTTTGACCTAAAGTAAGGGGGAAATGGAAAGGAGAAATGAGTCTATATGGCTACGAGTTTCTAAAAAAGAGTCTGGAGGCTGGCAGAAGGATTGCCCTCATGCACAACTGAGCAGAGTCAGAGAGACAGATAAAGCAGATACAACCCCCAGATATTGGTTCCTATGAAGGCTAAAGAGACCCATGAGAGTTATGGTCATGGCCGATGGGGTTTACTACCAGGGCAGATGGCCCCTCTCTGGAAATGGTGTTTATGTGTGATGAATCTGGACTCAGATGGGATCTCCCTTCATAAGACTTTCATACTAATCTGCTGGAGGTGCAGTTAACGTTGGGGTTTAAGATATAGTTAGGGGATTTGAATCTCTGGACTGATAATGTGATAGCCAGGTCCTGAGCCTCAACAGACTCCAGCACCTACAATCTGATTTATTGGACTTACCACACTCAGCTAAGATGGAGTTGAAGAAGGACAATCACCACACCATGGAGCCTAGAGTGATTACAACTGAAAATGGGAGGATGGCAGCCAGCATCCATGTGGAATCTGAGCCTCCTCTTGACATAGAGGTGCAATGGACACAACCAATCCAATGTCCACATAGAAGAGGTGGCATTGGATTGGGAAAAGTGGACATGGTGGACGATGGGTATGGGGAAGGGCAGGAAGAGATGAGAGGTGGGGGCGTATTTGGGACGTGGAGCTGCCCTGGATGGTGCCTCGGGGGTGATCACCGGACATCGTGGATCCTCACAGGGCCCACTGGATGGAATAGAGGAGAGTATGGGCCATGATGTGGACCATTGTCTATGAGGTGCAGAGGTGCCCAAAGATGTACTTACCAAATCCAATGGATGTGTCATGATGATGGGAACGAGTGTTGTTGGGGGGGGAGAGGGGGGGTGGGGGGGTGGGGTTGAATGGGACCTCACATATATATTTTTAATGTAATATTATTACAAAGTCAATAAATAAATAAATAAATAAATACTGTTATTCACAAAAAAAAAAAAAAAAAAAAAAAACTTGGGAGAAGTGGATTTCGTTCACCTGATAGAGTGTCCGCCTACCACATGGGAGGTCTTCTAGAGTTCAAACGCAGGGCCTCCTGATCCATGTGGAGCTGGCCCACATGCAGTGCTGATGCGCGCAAGGAGTGCTCTGCCATGCAGGGCTGTCCCCCGCATAGGAGAACCCCCCACACAAGGAGTGGTGCCCCACACGCACAAGATGATGCAAAAAAAGAGATGTAGTTCACCAGTGCCGCTGGCAAGATACAAGCAGACACAGAAGAGCACACAGTGAAAGGACACAGAGAGCAGACATCTGGCAAGGGGGCAGGGGGAAGAGGAGAGAAATAAATAAATAAATTAATTAATTAATTAATTAATTAAAAAAGAACACAAATCTTGGAAGATTTATAATATGTCCACAAATTTGTTGATGCTTTTTCCTTTAAGAGATAGTGCTTAATTCCCCTCCCCTTGAGTGAGGACTAAACCTAGTGACTTATTTCTAACAAGATATGCAAAAGTGACAGTGTATAACTTCAAAGATTAGGTGATAAAAGGCTTCTCTCTTTCCCTTTCTCTCTTTCTCTCTTTCTCTCTTTATCTCTCTCTCAACATCTCTCATGAGAGCGTCAAGTCACCAAGAAAATATTCTAACTGAAACAAAGTAACTGAAGACTGTACAGATGCCCACGATCTAAAATTCATTATAAAATAAATCTCCCTTCACAAATCTGGAATACTGATTCCCTGACACTCAGGCTGTTGGTTCAAAGTTGAGACTTTAGGTATCTCAGCATCACAAGATTACAATGACTAACACTTAAAGTCTGGCCAAACCCCAAACATGAAGGAAATGTTTGGCACAGGGCTTAAGACTCTATTATTCTGGCTACAGGAGCATAGAGAACTGATTTGCAACTAGGAAATCAAGTCAGTTCCTGAAGTATCAAAAATCCAGATCAGGAGTGGGGAAAAGAAGCATGAATGAACAACAATTGAAAATTGGTAGAGGCCAAGTAGATTGATGTTCAGTAACTTAAAGTGTTGAAATAGATTATGGAAATAGAGTCATTGCAATTTATAAATGTCAGAGGATAACCATTTGGAGAATGAAGCAGAAAACAGCAATGCAACAAAGGAACCAATAATTCAGACACAAAGAGAAAGAATTGGCCTTAGGCAAAGCCAATAGGTGAGTGAGTCCATCTGTTAATACAAAACAGAGGAAAGATTGTGAACAAGGAATGCAATTATTTTAGTGACACCTGATGTGAAATTACACTGATTTTTACATATTTTTATTGACTCTTCTAAAAATCTATTGTGCACATGAAAATATATCCATAGCCAAAGCTAAAATGATATTGTCACCTTTCAACTTTTCCAAGCCTTCTGCTATCTATATTACTCATCAGTTTTCCTTGTTCTGATTGAGGAAAAATAATGGTCAACATTTATTTCAATATTGCATGTTACACTATGTGCTGAAAAATGTATTATTTTGTTTAATTGACACAAAATCCATATAGAATGGGTACTATTAATATTTTTCTCCCTTTTAAAATTGAGTTTGTAGATCAGAATTCATTCAATTCTAAATAATGTAGTCAGGACTCAAACTCAGTCCATGTGCCTTCTTTGACTACTTTGCTTTCTTTACTTTCTGAGAGATGAAACTGTCGTATAAACAAATCAAAACTTTATGTAATACACTGATTTTAGAAAAACAAAATTCTAGCAAATGTTAAAAAGTTTCAATATTATTACCTGTTTTTGCCTCTACTTTCATTTCTTTTTTTATAGGAGAGTGAAGCAGAATCCACAGGTTTCTTCTAACCTGAATAACCACTTTGCTTTTTTTGCTATTTTTTTATCCAAATAATACTTTTACATACAATACAATATCAATACATATATTGAATACTGCTACCCCTCACCTTCATGCATTCATTGACGCAGCAAATATCTACAAATGCTTATTATAAAGAAGAATCTTACAGGAAGTGGAGATGTATTGCAATTTTATGGTTGTGAGTGAAAAGCAAGAGTTATAACTTCATTGAGCTTACATTCTAGTGGGGAAAAACAAATAAATAAACAAATCTATTACAGAATGTAATACAGAATGATGAAATAGACCATGTCACCAGAGACACTGTCTTTGCAGGATTTACATACAGTACCTTATTTATATTGATAACAAATCATGGATTTACATCGATAACAAAGATTATAAAATTGCCATCTTTGAAGAATAAGATGAAGAGCACTCCAGAAAGAGGGAAAAGCAAAGGCAAAGCTCCTAATCAAGAAACTGTTTGATACATCAGGGCGATGTCTTTCCTTTCACATTTGTCTCATGTGAATTGTACTCAGTTGCTTGTCAGAAGTATATAATTTGCACATTATAATCATAGTACAGCAACTCAAATCCTATTCCTTGATCCACTGCATAGCAGTATGAGTGTAGGTTCTTGATTCAGGCAACCTGCCAGCCCCTTTGGCCAACATTATAATCTTGGACAAATCATTCAAGCTCTTAATACTTTCATCATCTGAAAAATGATAATAACAGAATGGACTTCTTAGAGTTGTTGTGGAAATTAAATGAATTAATACTGGTAAAGTCCTTAGAAAAGGACCTGGTTTCTACAATGAAATCAAATAAAATTGATTATTTCTATTATTTGCATGAAGAGCTAAGATAAAAAAGGGGGCAGGGGAATAAAGAAACTGTTTATATTCCTAAGTCTTCCTATCTTCCATTCATAAATTTCAGTTTTAAAGTCCTTTAGAGATATATTGTGTTTTTCTCCTGATTGTGCCACTTATTTTTGTGTAAAACAGCAACAGCAGGTAGAGGTCAGTAATTTTCCAAAGACTTTTGCCATACATCTTGACAACATATTCAAGAAAAATAGCACATGGACAAGTGCCACATTTAGTCTTTGTGCAACCAGCTACTTTTCTTTCAGGAGAGAGTCCTCAACCACTACTATAGGCCTATTATTTCTGGAAAATGATCCCCACAACCAGACCTCAGGGAGTCTGATATGATTTTAAGGGATATTCAGTCAGCCCTTTCATGGAATCAATCAATAAATGTCTCCTTAGTAACCATGGCTTGTCTGGTTAATGAGACAATGGAATGAAACTGGATATTTCCCTGGTTTGTGAAAAAACCAAATCCTCAATGTACAATCAGCTTCTAGGTCAACCATTTCATATCACCCTAACAACCCAGACCTCATAATAAACAGTAAGGGCATTATCATAAAAATTAGATGTAGTAGACCCTCAGTTTTCCATGACAGCCCATCCCATTAACCATATCTCTTTGGATGCTCATGGCATCTTGTGATGTATAGCATGTGCCCATTAGATCTGGAAAATTCCACGGATGGATTTCGGATTTTCCAGTTACTTAGTGCCAAGTCTATTATATATCCATCATACTGCATCAAGTTAATACCAACATTACAGGTGTTGATAGAAGGTATCATTAATATGGGAATGCTAATGACGAAAGCACATTCTAGGAAGCAAATAAAAGCAAAATATACAGAAAATCTAGTCATCTGCTGATCTCGTCCACATTAACCAGGAGCCCAGTAGAGCTGACCCAATTCTGATTGAAAATACCTCATTTTCAGCTTCTCCCCAGTAGAGGATGCAGTATTCTAGGATATGCTTCTGACCCCACACCTTTAGAATACAAGACATTTAACTGAACACATCTCTTTTACTTCAATAGAAATATACCATATACAATGGTCTATATTTTAGTGGTGATCATAATCATACACACACACACACATACACGAAATTAGAACAAAGCAATCAAAAGACAACCGTGTTTTAAAGTAACATCTATTTTTTTGTAACCTCATATCAGTATACTGGACTCAAATCTGAATTGCTAAGAATGAATTTATTTGTTCAAGTCCTGCATAGGTCTGAGTTAACCCAAAGCAAAATCATACAAATATTTTCTGTTCTTTGATGCATACACAAAATATATAAGTGCTAAAAGACAACACCTAACAACTTTTTCCCCTACTCAGTTTGATTTTTAATTTGTAGTTTTATACCCCTTTTATAAAAGATGTGTTTTATGTTGATCTTATTTTATTAAAGGTCTGTAGTGGTCGAGCACACATTTCATATTCAGTGCAATGCATTAATAAAGGGAATTTACATATTCTAAAGTTAACATAAATTTTGCTGCTATTTATGCATCCTATCTGGTCATATTCAAAACAGGTAATAGGTTGTTTGTCTATGTTGCAAGATGAAATAACTCAAGTTATTCCTACATCTCAACTGCAAATCCATCATTTTGATATTTTTACACTTTTCTCTTATGTATTTTTCTCTCAGCAGTATATCTGGATGTGGCACATTGCGACAGAGGTTACAGTTTGGTTTAATGACATTAAACTCCAGGGAAAAAGTTTTCAATAATGTTAGGTATGGGATACAATATTTACTGTTAGGTTCTGTAGGAGCCTTTTTAACTCCAGCTTTACCCAGAGTAAAATTAACAACTGTGGCTTCTGCAGCAATTGTCAATGGGTTTTTATAGCTGCCCCTTAATTTCTCTGGGTTCTCTCTCCCTTTCCTCACATGCACAGTCTCCATTCTCTACTCTCCTCCACTGCTGCCTGCCTAGAGCAACTCTGCTAAGCTCTCTCCCTCTTGGATTCTATGCTCGACAATCCCAAAGGTCAAGAGAAGCCTGGATCTTTTCCACTTTTGGAAACTCCATGTAGGAAGAAAAGGAAAAAAAAAAAAAAGAAACACAAAAAATGGTGGCTTATATTTTACAAAAAAAATGGCTTTTGCTTTTGGCACACACATACAAATACAATGAAATTTAATTATGTTATTCTAAGATAGTTGCAGGATTAATAAAAATTAATTCATAGAGTACTTAAAGCACTAAGGTTCAGAAAAGAAACAAAAGATTAAATTTCTGTGATGGAGATATTATCTGACAGAGTATATCTGGGACTTTATATACACTTTATCAGTAAATAATGTTAAAAGTCTAAACTCAACCCAAGACCCTTCATTGAAATGAGGACCTCTTGTCCTAGCTCTACCAAATTCTGAGATCAATCTAAAAGAAGCTCAACACAAAAACAATATAGTATCTAATGCTCTGTCTATTGTCCTTCTCTATTTTTGATCCTGATTTCTTATTTACATAAATTATTATTTTGTTTTTAAAACACTCATCCTTTATTCTTTGTCAAAAGATGCCAGTATAGACCCATCTCCCCAAGTCAGACAAACAGAGAATCAATATTGTGCCTGTCCTTCAGGTTTTTTCACTTTTTCCTGCAAAAGGTGGAGAGAAGAGGTTGTAAATTGCTGAGCAGGTGGAGAAATCTTACAGCTTTGTTATGTCATGTCTAGAAAAACTGAGAAAGAAACACCACTTGAAATGCTTCTCGAATGCCACATGAAATCTGCAAATACCCGCAAGTCATGCTCTATTTTAAAAATGTTCCTTGGAGAGTGGTGTAGCTCAGTGGTTGAGCACCCACTTCACATGAGTGAGGTCCCAGGTTCAATCCCAGTACCTCCAAAACAATTAAAAAGTAAATAAATAAAATTTTTAAAACTGTTCTTTTGTGTTTACTCTACAAAAACACATGAGATTCACAGGGTTGAAGATGGAAGGAGTGTTTGTTACCTCCCCAAAAGGGCAATACATTGAAATAAAAGGAGTTTTGAATCAAGTGGAAAACATTATGTTTGAAAAAAAAAAATTGATTATGATGCATCACTGGAGACAGAACTCAGTCAAAGAGAAGACTTTGACTCTCCCCCGGTAGCATTAGTGCATAACCATGCCAAGTGACCATTAGGTATTAGAACTTTGGTATGCAAATCTAGATTTGGATTAATAAAGATCAATTGGTATTGCTGTCCAGAGAATATATTTTGCAAAAGTATCCATCGTCAATACATGGACTATTTCAAGAACTGCTGCTTAAGTATATACATGATATATACTCTATATAGTATTATAAATATTCCTGATTGGAAATATTGGCTAATTTATTGCAAATCATTGCCCACCTAAAGGTTGGAATGCTCATAACCATTACAGTATTTACCTTAGTTCACTTAACTAGTATTCTTGTGTAATTTTACAAAGGATATGTTAAATTAATCTACCTAATTTATATAAATCTAAATCTATCTAGATTTAGAATATTTTAAATCTACCACAGGGATAGAATTCTAATGGAAATGGCCTTTCACTAGTAGCCAGGAAATCTAAATCCTAGGCCTGGCTCTCACATTACTTGATTCTATCATCCTGTGTAAATCTTTTCACCTCCCCGAACCTCCTCTCCATCAGTTGTAAATAAGATGGTAGGAATAGGTGATAACTAGGGAGGTAGGGAAGATACATCCTTAGTTCCATTCTAAATGCACACAATAAATGAAATCAGTGTAAGAAATCACTACTCAACTCTCCTAGACAAATATAGGGAAAGATGAACAAAACTTGATGCTCATTTCATTAATTTTACTAACCAGCATATCTCTAAAATGATAAGGCAGTCTGGTAGATTAGGTCTCTCTGGTTTAATCAATTTTGAGATAAATTGAGGATGCAACCCACAACAGCCAGTTTTAATGTGAAATTTCAATGTTTATAAAACAAACAAGTTCACTGTTTTTTACCAACTCGTATCCATCTCCATGGTTTCTAGTAAATTTAGCTTTGCTCATCCACCTTTCAAAGTTGAAGCACTAAATGTAAAATCTGCTAAACAATGATGTGGATTGGTCTAAAACTAAAAAGATGTGTTTTTCTTCTTTCAATAAAGAGTACATTTTTTTTGCTTCTGTAAGAAGGGAGTTCAGCAACAACTGAAATTGATGAATTTGAAGTAAATAAATACAAAGGGCTAGTTAGCAGGCATGCATCCTCCAGATAAGGAATTAATGATCCTAGAAAAAATGGCATTGCTCCCATTAAAATTTGGAGACATCTTGTTCATTGCTCTGCATGCCACAGACGTCTAATGCCTTGCTTTCTCATTGAGGGGAAAGTTGAATTGCATTTATTAACGAAGTGGCTAGCAGCAAGCCAGAGCCTTCCCAAACACAACCCAGCAATTGCCGTTTGAAGGTGAGCAATTTGAAATTCAAACTTACTAGCCTCACTGCTAAACATTTTGTTTATTATGTGTCAGAACTTCTATAAACATGCCATTCTTGCGCTGTGTTTGTAATTTGCAGCTACAATGTACTCCCTACACCCTTAGAAACATCCTCCTCTTTCTTTTCACCTAATCTAATTCTAATGGAATCTCCATTAGAAATTTCTTGGGAGCTTTCTTTTCAATGTTGAAAATATCTGTTGGTTTAAAACGGGATTAACTATTTTGGTAAAGAGTTTTATCGAACTATATTTTTGTGCAACATTAGTAGTAAGATGTATCATTATGCAAAGATACACTCACAACTATAAAACACCACATACTGGAAATGGCCTGATATTTGATAACCTTAGAATTTAAAATGTCAGTCCTATCAGGTTTCTAGAGGAAAAGCTTCAACAGAATTTGATTGCTAGTTTTTGTTTTCTTTTCTTTTCTCTTTTTTATTTTATTTTTCGGTAAGAGAGGATAGTAAGTTTCCTGGGAAAGAAATCATCTTAAAGTAAGAGATTGAAACCTATGCTTGGTCTGAGAACATGAATCCAGATGAAAGAGGAGGTTCTGGTGATTCTGTGATCCAATTAAGCCCTTCTAATCTGGGTTCATAATCATCTTAATGACTTCTGAGAAATCTTTGTATCAATCATCCATGTTTTAGTTTCCCTAGACTGCTTAATGGAAATACTATGAAATGGGTTTACTGTAAACAGTGGGAGTTTATTAGCTTACCATGTGAGGCTGTGAGAATGTCCAAATCAAGGCATCATCAATGTGATGATTTTTTCCTGAAGACTGGCTGCTGGTGATCCTGAGCTCCTCTACCACATGGCAAGGCACATAGCAGTAGGTTTTGTTCTCTCCCAGGTTTTGTTGATTTCAGCATCTTGCTTCCGGGACTTCTCCCTCTTCTTCTGTATTCATCCCATTTATAAAAGACTCCAGTAAGAGGATTAAGACCCATCCTGAATGAAGTGGGTCACTGCTTGATCAAAGTAGCCTCATCAAAAGATTCTACTTACAATGGGTCTAAACCCACAAGAGTGGGTTAGATTTAAGAACATGTTTTTTTCTGGGGTCTATACAGCTTCAAACCACCACACTCCACCCACTGGACCCCAAAAAGATGTTTTTTCATTTTGCAAATTATATTCATTCCATCACAACATCCCAAAAGCCATAAGTCATTTCAGAAGAAATGGGAAGTACAAAGTCTCATCAAAATCGGTCATAGGTGTGCTGTATGCTAGTGCACAATCTCCCTCAGTCTGTGGACCTGTAAAGCTGAGAGAACAACTTAACTGCTTCCAATATACATCCTCCATATCCTCTTTCTTTTATTCCTTCTCTTCTTTGTCTGGTGTCCAGCTTCCTCAAATTCATGTTCCACTTTCCCTATTGCCTCCTTGACACATTATCACAGGTACTCAAAGACTCGGTGTCAGCAGGTTGTAATAAGGATTCCAAACTATGAAAATTAGTTTATAAATTATTTTCCTCTGTATCTTGCTACATTAAATTGAGGATTTGGTTGGAAGAGGCAAACAGATGCTAGAGAAGCTAACAATATTCTTCAGCTGTTTAGTCAATGACAGATACAATTCTTTAAGGTTTAAAGAAAAAAAAACCTTCAATACTTCTTTCATAATTTATAGGAAATCTGATTAGAGAGCAAATGATGATTCCCCCTTTCTTCTACTGAGACCACAAAACAGTGCACTGTTGGACTTTTAATAACCTTGGACTCTGCCTTTACTGAAGGGTCTGTGTGAATGTTAGGCACATAGTCAATGACCTGGCAGTTGTCAACTCTGTCTTGGCCTTCACTTCCTGCTTGTGCAAAGCCTCAAGGTCATCCAGAAGTAAAGATGAGGGCCCTCTGAGCATGTACAGAACCTTTTCATCTCTGTGTCCTTTTAGATTGCTGGAAATATATCAGGTCTTTTCAAAGCTCTCTATGGTTATCTCATTCTCCTGCTTTTTCTGTTAAGATTTTTTTGGTCAGGTTCTTGTTTTCCCCAAACTTTTATCCCCACATTAGGCAGCTGTAATATTAAACAACAATTGCTTATTATTTTCTATAAATGCCCCAGGAAAAAGGCTATTGACAATGAATGAGTTCTGAGTCATATCACATAGAGATGAGCCCTTTGAGTGGGGGTTTCCAGGGAGCTGTCAGACAAGTTAAATAATGACAGTTCTCTGAGAATTGGGTTTTTGTGGTGCATCAAAGCTCTTCTGCTCCTTCCAGTGACATGAAGCTGATGTTTTTTACAGATACCGTATTTGTAAGGCTGTGAATTTTCAAGAGTACTATGTTTCTGAGGAGAGGGGCTAGGATTAGGGCAAGTTAAAACCACAAAGCTCACTGTCCTTACTGAGATTAATTTTTGTTGACTAAATACTCCCAGATTGTTTCAAGCCTTTGATAACTTTCAAAGTTCTGAAAAAATTGACTATTTTTTCTAATATTGTTGCTGTTTTTATGAAGAGTCAAATTTCTGGAGATCCTTACTCTGTCATTTCAGAAGTATTTTCCCAAGCTGTGGGTGAAACCAGATTTGGAGCTCTGTAGAAAATCCCCATGTCCAGGAACCTTGTTGAAAATAACTATCTTTATCTAGGTGAAAGAAGAAAAAAAGGAAGTCCAACATTAAAGCTGTCTGAGGCTGTGAGACTAGTTGGAGAAAGTAATAAACCAGCCAAAACTTTAACAGAGGGTCTGGAGAATGATGCAGCCACATCAGGCTTTGCTAAGCTCCCAGAAGAAGGGGTAGAAAACTGCATGGAGGTTCAGGGAAATCAGGAAAGGATCCCACTTATCTACTCATCCATGGCTGAATATGAGGTCTCGTGCAAGTAGAAAGCAAAAGCTTGGGAAGAAATAAATTGCTTGATTTTTGCATGTATGCTCCAACACACAGAGATCTCCTCAGGAAAGAGTAGAAGCCACTGACCAATAATTCACTAACCTTTAAGCTATGCTGACCCAGAAAGGAACTCCTAAGAATCCAAGCTTAAAAAATAAAAAGGAGAATTGAAAAAATAGGTAGAGAGATCAGTGACTGCACATTGTAGGGAAGCAAAGTCTACATAACTTGTCCATGGAAGTTATTAAACAAATAATCATGAAAGCATAAAATACCAACAGCAGCAGAGAAACAAAAAAACAGCAATTGTCACCCTGGGGAGGATCAGAATCCATAGTTACTACAATATATCATCTAATGCAGCCAGTTTAAAAAAATATGTAAGACATGAAAATAAACAACAAAGTATGGTTTATACAAAGGAAAAAATCTGTCAAAGAAACTATCTTTGAGGGACCTGTGATGTTGGACTTAATAGATAAGCACTTCAAAGCAGCTATTATAAAAATAAGTTAAAAAATAATTAAAGGAAATGATGTTTAAAGAATTAACAGAAATTTTGATGATAATGATTCATCAAATGGAAAGTATCTATGAAGAGATAGGAATTATACAAAAGTAATAAATAAAAATTCTGAATGTGTAAGGTACAATAATTCAAGTGAAAATTTCATTAGGTGGGATCAACAGCAAATTTGACTTGACAGAAGAAAAATTTAGGGAGTTTTAAGATAGAGCAATAGAAATTATCAAACCTGAGAAGTGGAAAAAAATTGAAATGAAGTAAAATTAACAGAGCCTCAAAGGCTTGTGGGATACCATCACACAGAAATATATATGCAATTAGAGTCCTACAAGAGAAGAGAAAGTAGCAGGAAAAATATTTCAGGAAATAATGACTGAAAACACACAAGACCTGATCAACCTACCACTGCTCAGGTTCTATCTCAGACCAATTGAATTGGAATTTGGAGATGAGGGCCTGGCTTCAAAGTTTAAGGTACTTGGGTGGTTCCAAGGTACAGCAAAGGTTGAGAAGCACTGCTCTAAATCAGTAGTTCACAATTGTAGTTGCATATTAAAATAGTTTTTGGAGCTTCCAAAAATACTGATGTAGGGTCTTGTCCCAAATATTCTGATTTAATTGATCTAGGATGTGCCCTGGGCATACAGATTTTTTTCTTATTGATATTTTTTGGGTTTTGGGGTGTTTTGTTTTTTTTGGCATATAGATTTTTTAAAAGCACCTCAGATGATGAAAATGTTGAGTCAAAGTTGAGAATCATTGATTTTAGAAAGGAGATTTGCTTCTACAAATCTCACCTTATCCATCGAAAATTTTAAAATATCAAAAACCAACATACTAACATTTTAAAAATTCTATTTTCAATAATTTATTTTTGACCTCCACCAAAATTTCATTGCCTTCACCTACCATCTTTTTGGTGGAAAAAGTATTTGCTATAAATTTTGAGTATTCAAAGCAAATTTCATAATGGTTAGAATTATATATGTAGCTTAATGAGTCATACAGACTACCACAGAGCAAATATATAAACATAATTCATAATATCATAATATACTATGATATTATGAAAAAATAAAACAATCTTGTGATTCAGGGTTTTGTAATATAGTTAATTTGTTTTATAAAAACACTATATATTTTTTAAAGGTAAGCTAAAGTACATAGGACAAAAGAACTTAATATCTTAAATGACAATATTCTATTGACTATGTTATTTAAAAATATTCTTACATAATATCAACTATCAGGGTTACTTTCCCAGGCAGAGATAAAATTGAAGAATTACTAACCAATTATCATTTGCATTAAATTTGCAGTTGAATTGAGAAGTTATATGTACATATATACCCAAATGCATACTCAAAATTAAGAATGTTTTGTTACTGAAGTTCTTTATTCATATAGTTCCTGCAATTAGGAAAAGATGCATTCTGAATTTTTATTTTAAAAGAAGAAGCTAGATTCTTAAGCTTACCCATAAGAATCAATTTAGCCTATCTGCTTCTAAGTTATGAAACAATCTGGCAACATTTTTAATGTTCTTATCAACTCTGATCTATGCAATTATTTTTTTTAAATATACAATGCCGATTTCTTTAGATGATTTACCTTCTCCTTCCTTGGATTTATATGTGAATACAATAAAAATTATTGTCTAAATAGCTACCTATAGCTTGAATCAAATCAATTTTTGGAATAACTACACACATTGTATTTGTTTTAGTTGGTTTTGATTGTGGTTTTGTGATGTTATTTGCTAATGATTTGAATAAATAGCTATACTCAGTATTTATTTTTCCTTCAGTATCACAAAATTAAGATAACTTGTTCATTTTGTCCCAAGACTCCTATTTTCACATTACTGATTAGTTCTGTCTGTTGGTCAGAATTAATTCCAGAATTAATTCCTAAACTTGCTTCCTCTAGTTTCAGAATTGTCAAAGAGGCAAATGAAAAATACTTTTTTTTAATTTACTTGTAGAAAATTGAGACTTTTAATTTTCAATTAGTGAGGTCCTGTATTCAAAAACTTTCCTTTGCCTCTCCTTCTTTCAGAATCTCATGGTTTAGAAAAGCCGCAGCAACTCCCCCATCTACCAGGGACAGCTAAGTTTACAGGTCAGTTCTGGACAAGAACCCATTGGTTCTAAGGAACAAAAACTCATCAAATGGGTTCAAGTAAAAAGACTCTGGAAGGCTACTGTGAACTCTCAGTGTATTCAGGACAGTAGCAACGTTAACACAGCTTCAAGTTCTATCTCCAAGATTTACCAGCTGTACAAAACTGAGCAGCTACTGTACTTAATAGATCGTAATCTCCAGAAGCAATGGAAACATACTTATTTTAGTTTATAAATAATGAATAATAACAACTTTATAGATTAGGACCTCTTAGTGGTATAGAAAAATCAAGTTTACGAAATATCATTTTGAACCTCAAATCAACTCCTCAGGAAAGGACATGATTTTTAGAATCACATTCTAGACTATTAGAGGATCCTGGCAGTCTGTCAGAGAATCCTGGATCATACTTTGAGAAATTCTTTTAAAAAGTAATAAAGCATAGTGGCTAAGACTACTGACTGAAATCAGATAAACTTTTCTTAAATTCATGATCTAGCAAAACTGGTCAGCATGCATTTGGGCAAGGTATTTAAACTTTTTAAACTAGTTTCTTCACTCATAAAATGGGAATAATAGAATCTGATTCTGGATTTATTATGAGGAAAAATTAAAATGATAAATGTGTTTAACAAAGTGCCTTTCATATAATATTCATTACCACTTCCATTACACACACATCTCAACAGAACTTTCAACTGTTGGCGACCCATAATCTACCCAATAACCACTTTTCTGTTTCACTATCTGAATGCCTTTTCCTCATTCTGAAACAGTATTACCTTTTAGATTGTTGCATAACCAACAGCAAAGGTTGCACCTGGAATTTGCCTTGTGCAGCTTCCAGAGCAATTTGATACAACTTTTGGATGATGCTATAATGTTGGGAGATGGCTGCATAAGTACTTAATCTATGATTACCCCTGTGTTTCTTCTGGATCCAATTCCTTTGAAGCCCACAAAATTTACTAGGGTTCATGTCATAAAGTTGTTAAAGAAAATAAATCCCCTAATCATTATTTCCTGGAATTGAAAGTCACAGAGAAAACTGGCACAAACTTGACCAATAATAAAGTTATTTTCTCTTAAAGCATATATACCTTTCTCTATTCCACCAGAGGCTCTCTAATAGAACCTAGATGTGTATCAGACAAAAATACGTCTGAATCTATTGTATTCAAAATCTATTTTCCTAATTTCAGGCGTAGGAAAAATGTTCAAAAGAGTATACCTAGAGTTAATACCCCTGCCTAATATTCCTAAGACTGGTCAAGTCATGCTAAAGTTGAGCATAGAAATTGGAAGGGTATTTCTAAACTGCAGAAGAACAAGAGAAGACCTCAAAAAGGATTGGAAATTTTAAGAGTTTTAAGAGTTTGACTTATGAAGATAAGCCTTGATTCAGTCTTCCTATCAGAAATGAGATGATTAAGAAGGATCATACTGATTCAATGATAGGCTTTTACAAATCCTAAAAAGCAGGAAACAGATTGAGTCCAATGTTTTGGTTGAACTATTATACTAGAGAGAGAAAATAATTAAAAAGAAGCCTTTTACTAAAGTTGCTCAGAGACCAGACACCAGGCAATCAAGTATATTTTCTCTACGGGGAGAATTGTTAAAGTCTGACATCAAAGAAATAAAAAGATTTTCTTGGAATAGTTTAGGGGGAAAAGATACATAAAGATTTTAGAATTTCAGAGGACAAATCTGAAAAAGGACAAATACGACACTAATAATTAACACACATAGCTCCAACTATCAAGCACATCTTCCTTTATTATCATATTAATGAGAACCTAGCACTGATCCTAGGCTCCAACCAATAGATGCAGTAGTGAATACAACACATATCCTCAAAAAATACCCAAGAAGCAGGCATTGATCTCATCTTGACAAATGAAGACACTGAACTTCAGAAAGACTATAGTGTCCACAAACGGTAAGTGAACAAACAGACCTCCAAATCTAAATTAAATGTTTCTCTTTCCATGAGAGTTTGTTCAAACATTAAGTTGTACTGAAATATTAAGGAATAGCCTTCCTACCCATTATGCCATTTGTTAAGTGTTCAGTTTCTGAAGTGAGATGGCCTGTGTTCAAATCCCACTACTTTCTGGTAACCTTGGAAAATCGATACAACCTTTCAGTACCTCATTGCCTCATCTGTAAATCAGGGGTGATAAAGTATGAACTTCATAGACACGGTGAGGATTAAATGTGATTATATTTACTATGTGCTCAAAACAATGTGCGGCATATAATATACAATAAATGCCAAATATTATTACATGTACATTTAATTTTATTTTGTGAACTGGCAGCTATTTTGCAAGTAAATATGTAGCTGTTTCACCTTCTCAGAAAAAATGTAACCCAATTATAAATAAAATTGTACCAGTTCAGATTGAGATTAAAGATCATCAGAGCTAAAAGTTTTGAATTAAAAAATAATTGAGGGAAGTGGACTTGGCCTAACGGATAGGGTGTCTGCCTACCACATGGGAGGTCCACTGTTCAAACCCTGGGCCTCCTTGACCCATGTGGAGCTGGTCCCTGTGCAGTGTGGATGCACACAAGGAGTGCCCTGCCACACAGGGGTGTCCCCCGTGTAGGGGAGCCCCACGTGCAAGGAGTGCGCCCACTAAGGAGAGCCGTCCAGCGAAAAGAAAGTGCAGCCTGCCCAGGAATGGTGCTGCCCACATGGAGAGCTGACACAACAAGATGACACAACAAAAAGAAACACAGATTCCCATGCCACTGACAACAACAAAAGCAGACAAAAAAGAACATGCAGCAAATCAACACAGAGAACAGACAATGGGGGTGGGGAGTGGGGGGCAGGGGAGAGAAATAAATTTTAAAAATTAATCTTTAAAAAAATAAATAATTGAGAATTTTTGCTGTAAAAAGGACCATTGTTTAAAAAATAAGACTCAGACCTTTACTGTAGTCTGAACATGGGAAAAAGAAATGGAGGACCGCACATGGGGTCTACATGCTGCCCCTTAGGGGCCAGCACTATAGTCTAAGGGAACCGTAACCTCTGGAGTTGGGCACTAAACAGCAGCAGTCGGACCTAACAGTCCTAGCTCACAGCAGTGAGACAACTCCTCAGTTATCCTGGCAACTGTAATAAAGAGTCTGACTCTATTTTCTTTAAAGGAAATCACATTTTTATTTCACTCTTAAACTACTTCAATTACTACTTTTTTACATTAAAGACATCCGTTTAAAGAAAAATCATGCAGAAAGTATCAAGTTCCGGGAAATGGACTTGGCCCAGTGGTTAGGGCGTCTGTCTACCGCATGGGAGGTCCACGGTTCAAACCCCAGGCCTCCTTGACCCGTGTAGAGCTGGCTCATGCGCAGTGCTGATGCACGCAAGGAGTGCCCTGCCACTCAGGGGTGTCCCCCGCGTAGGGGAGCCCCACACACAAGGAGTGCGCCCGCTAAGGAGAGCCGCCCAGCACGAAAGAAAGTGCAGCCTGCCCAGGAATGGCGCCACCCACACTACCCGTGCTGCTGACGACAACAGAAGCAGACAAAGAAACAAGACGCAGCAAATAGACACAGAGAACAGACAACCGGGGGAGAGGGGGGGATTAAATAAAATAAATAAATCTTTAAAAAAAAAAAGAAAGTATCAAGTTCCCATGTACACCTCTTCACACATGCAGTTTTCCCTATTATTAACACTTTGCATTTGTTTGGTGTCTTAGTTCCGATTGATGAAACAATATTATTATAATTATACTATTAGTTATAGTCCATTGTTTACATTGGAGTTCACTGTGTTGAATCATTCTATGGTTTTCGAAATTTTTATTGTAGTAACGTATTTACAACCTAAAACATACCCTTTTAATCACATTCAAA
Organism: Dasypus novemcinctus; assembly: GCF_030445035.2. NCBI lineage: Eukaryota > Metazoa > Chordata > Mammalia > Cingulata > Dasypodidae > Dasypus > Dasypus novemcinctus. The sequence goes on from NC_080680.1 coordinate 70,249,180, forward strand.
TATATAATTTTCCTGTGTTCATTACATTCACAATGTTGTGCTGCATCACCAAATCTTTTCTATCACCCCAAATAGAAAACCTGTGCCAGTTAAGCCTCAACTCCCCTTCCCTACCCTACTCTAGCCCCTGGAAACCGTCATTCATTCTAGTTTCTGACTCTGAATGTGCATATTCTAATTATTTCATATCAGTGAGATGACACAATATTTGTCCTTTTGTGTCAGCTTAATTCACTCAACTTGGTGTCTTTAAGGTTCATCCATGTTGTTTCATGTATCAGAAATTCATTCCTTCTCAGAGCTGCATAGTGTACTTTTATATGTATATACCACATTTTGTTTATCTACTCATCTTTTGATGGATGCTTGGGTTGCATCCATCTTTTGGCAATTGTGAATAATGCCCCTGCGAACATTGGTGTGCAAGTCCCTGTTTGAGTCCCTGCATTCAATTCTTTCGGGTGTATATCTAGAAATAGGATTACTGAGTAATATATGGAAATTCTATATTTAAATTTCTAAGGAAGCACAAAACTGATTTTCACAGTAGCTGAACCATTTTACATTCCCACCAACAATGATATGAGTATTCCTGTTTCTCCGTATGTCTCCAACACTTTGCTTTCCCTTTTTTTTAAGAGTAGTCATTCTAGTAGGTATGAAATGGTATCTCATTGTGGTTTTGATTTTCATTTCCCTAATGGCTGATGATATTAAGCATTTTTTCACTTGTTTATTTTCCATTTGTGTATCTTCTCTGGAGATATTTCAACTCAAGCCTTCTGCCCATTTTTTAATTAGGTTGTCCTTTTGCTTTTGATTTGTAGGATTTCTTTATATATTCTGTATGTTAACATTTTATCAGATATGTGGTTTCCAAATATTTTCTCCCACTCTGTAAGTTGTCCTTTTACTTTCTTGATAAATTCCTTTGATGCGCAAAGGTTTTTAATTTTGTGAAGTCCTATTTTTCCATTTTTCTTTTGTTGCTCATGCTTTTGTTGTTTAAGTCCAAGAAACCATTGCCTAACACAAGGTCCTGTAGATTTGCAACTATGTTTTCTTCTGGAAGTTTTATAATTTGGGTTCTTATATTTAGGTCTTTCACCAATTTTGAGTTAATTTTTGTATATGGTGTGAGTTGAAGGTCCATCCTAATTTTTTTTTTTTTTTTTTGCATATGGATTCCCCGTTTCCCAGAACCCTTTCTTGAAGAGACTATTCTTTCCTCAATGTGTAGCCTTGGCACCCCTGTCAAAATTCAATTGGCCCTTTGTATGTGGGGTTATTTCTGAACTCACTATTTGATTCCATGGGTTTATATGTCTGTCCTTGTGCAATATCATTTTGTTTTGATTACTGTGAATTTGTAACAAGTTTAAAGACAGGAAAGTGTGAGTCCAGCTTTTTTCAGGATGATTTTGACTACTCAGGGCTTGACTTCATTTTTTATATTTGTCTGCTGACAGGTTTCAACCCCTACTTCTACCTTTTCCTCTTTGCCCCATATCTTTGCACTGGAAGGAAGTTCTCATAGCACAAGCCCTGGCCCTCACATAAAATAATTTTAATAGTCCCACCACCTAACTATAATAAAATACCAAGCCACTTCCCTTGTTCTCTTAAACTATTTTGGGATCTGCTTCACAAATCTGCTCTGCTCTTCTCAGAAAGCCTCCTTATGTAAGTAATAAACCCTTTCATACAATCTTGGCATGAGAATCGTATCATCAGTCTTAACATCCAAACCACATTTTGGGTTTGGGCTGAAGGTCCATCCAACTTCTGCATGACAATTATGACAATAACCTAAGGTCATAACTGTCCTTTTATTCTTTATTTTTTAGTTCAGTGGCTGAGGTAACTTAGGGAAATCTTTAACACTATGGTCTTTCTTTAGAATTAAAGACCTCTTTTTCCATGAACTACTTTTAATTTTTTTTTTAGCATTTTCCAAGTACTGCTTTTCATTTTTCTGTGATTAGTTGTTTCTTACAGACACAATACATTTTGCCTTTGTTCAAAATTATTATTATTATTAATAGTAACATTATCCATGTGGCTATGTTCTTCCAAGTATTTTTCTATGCCTGCTTTAATAAGTAGAAGGAAACCATTTTTACAAAAACAGCCCACATCAAAAATACATTTTTGTTTGGAAGATTGTTGGTTGGGCCTATAAATTGATACTGTCCTTTTGAAAGCTAATTTGTCAAAACATTTTAAACCCTTTTAAATGTGTATATTTTTGAACTAGCATTTGCATCCATAGAAATGTAATCCTTTGGGAAAATTATTCTAGCATGTAAATAGCCAAAAACATGTAATAATTTTGGGCATGGACTTTGGCGTCAAACAGTGCAATGGTTAAATACCACACTTGCCAGTTGCAATACTTTGGTTAAGCTATATAAAATGTCTAAGCCTCAGTAATTTCTTCCCTAAAATGGTGATAATTACATTACCTACCTCTTGGGACTATCAGTAGAAAAAAATGACATGATTCAAATAAAGCAAAGAATCCAGAATTTAGTAAGTGCTCTGCAAGTATTATTTTTATGAGATATAGCAATATTCATTTCAAAATTGTTTATAGTCATTATCAATTAGAAACTACCTTAAACATTCTAAAATAAAGGAATTGATTAAACACATTTTATTATATATATAATTACAGAGATTTTAAAAATAATATATAAAATATTTAAAAATATACAATATATACAAAAATATACAATAAAAATATACAAAGTCTATGATCCTCCTTGTTTTTAAATAAAACTCATAAATAAAATGGCTTTTGTGTTAAAGAGTTAAGAATGGTTATTTCTTTTTGGTAGAATTATACATGATTGCTTACTCTTGCTTTCTATATTTCAAAAACTTATAAGAGATGTTATTTATTTTTATAATCAGGAAAATTAAAAAGTTATGAAATCAAGGATACTAAAAATATCCTTGGCTTGGCTTCAATCTGGCAATCATTTTGTAATTGCTTCAAAGAGCTTTTTAGTATCGGTAGTGCAAAAATTACCTTAGGTCTAGCTCAGATCTGTAAAATAATTCAGAATTTCCCAATTAGTCAAACAAAAGTTCTCTATATTTATGAAGAATCTCTCTGAATACTATTTGGTACTCCTATCAGTGAAACCACAGTTAACGAAACAGGTGTAATAATAATGAAAGCAAGGTAGGAAACCTCCCATGCAGAAATAAAAGTGTTTTGACATCATAAAGTGGATTGGCTGTGTGAAATTACATAGCTATGCAGATTTCAATTCTATTTAAGACATAGGAACACTGTCTTGTCTACTAACTGCAACAGTATGATAGAATTCTAGAGACTAAAGCAATGTGCTGTTATTTCTTAAAGACCAATAGCAAAAAATACAGAAGAAAACTCATCCCAAAATCTTAGCCAAATTACTATATATAACAGTTTATTTTTATCCTCAGAAAATGTACACTGGGCTTCTAAGGGCAGTTTAAACACAAATAAAGAACTCTGTAAACAAAGAGAATATGCACTTAATGGGAATCAAGTTTGCTCTATTCAGAACAGGTCCTTGTAATCATCTGCCATAAACAGTCCCATGTTGGAGTCTAAATTCACTCTCACCCACTATCATAATAAAACAGAGAAGAAATCAATAGCTGAAAGCATCCTCCAGAGAAATGGGTCATAGATAAGTATGGAAATAACAAATTTAAGGGATGTTTTTACAACAGCACCTATCCTGATTTTGTTGCTATATATCATTTATCATGCAATCCTCCAAATAAGCCATTAAAAATGATAAAAGCAAAACAAACTAAGCTGGCAAAATTTTGCATAACACACGTTACCAAACATATGCTAATTTATAAATTCACATTCATTAATTCATATTCACATACTCCCCACACTCCTTTCTTCTCTTTTCATATGTGTGTAAGTAGTGGATGATATAAAAACAGAATTTCCATCAATTTCTAGTTCTGTCCTCTAAACAAAAGGCAGAAATCTACCACTCTACCACTCAACCCTCTAGAACTTTTATAGTTTCATCCAGTGTGGCCTAGGCACTTCCCATTTCCATGACAGAGCAAATTGGTTAAGGGTCACATTAGAGCTGAAAATCAACCTTGAAGCATACTCCATCTAAAAGAGCACTACATGAAGCAGGTTTTAGGTTCATGGGTCCTACACAAGGTTAACAGAGTAGGGAGAAATCAGGGAGAGAGATCAAAGACCTGAACTCACAAGACATCCTCAAGAATTTTATAGTCTACACAGTCAAAGCATATCATATCTCCTTTAGTAAAAACATCTAGGTCTGAACCAGGTTCTGCAATTCTAGTCATAGGAAGCCCTCCTAATCCTCAAACTGCAGTTGTCTATTTTGCTCTGTTGACAATCAATGGGGCCAAACAGCTATGGCTATTGGGGATGGGAGGAATATTTTAAATCATGTAGTCCAATACTACTTAGTTCAGCTACCCTATTTTGATGATGATAAAGCTAAGCAAATAAATAACTTATCCACATCAACAGACTCAGAACAAGAGTAAAATATCCTACATTATTTTTAACATTTAACTCTATGCCTCTTGTCTCAGCAACTGGATCCAAAGTTCTTTGAGGTTAGGCTGTAAAAATTAATTATTTATTCTACCTAGGCAAGTGGGATGGCATTATTAAAAATCAGGTAGTTAAGTAATTCTATTAACAGTAAAATAAAGAATGAATGCCTTTCTCTGATAGGGTTAAATAGTGTCTTGTCAATGTATTGTAGGACATATTCTAAATGTGCATAATTAATATGGACAAATAGGCAATTCTAAATTTTAATGCAATGCTTCATAGAAGAAAAGAACTACCAAAACTACTAAATGCCATTTTATTCTCAAGTCAGGAAGATAGGAAAGGAAATGTTTTCTAGACAGTAGGAATTTGCAGTGGTTCTCTCTTTCCATAAAGATATGGAAGTAATTCTCTGAAAAGATATATAATCTCTTTCCCCTACCACCACATTCAAACATACCCACATACACATTAAATTTTTCCCTTGTAAGAGATAAGAGGATCAGGATAAGGTACAGTTTGAGGAAACCGAGTAGTTCTTTCCAATAAGGGGAATTACCTAATATTACTACCACATGACTCAAAGATTACATTCTAGTCAGTAGCCTCCTCTATATACGGGATATCTCATATAATGGAGCCTTCTGGGAATAATCCAGAATATCTACTTTTGGTCAGAACATGATGAATCAGGAATCATAAATTCTACAATATTTTCACTTCTGCTTAGGGTCTTTTGACTTCTAATTGGGTGGTCAAAGTTTTTCTATTAAGGCAAAGAATAAAAGACTTCAGTGAATTGTGTGCAGAAGATTCAGTATGGATGAATGCCCAAGAAAGAAAAAATTATTCAGGTTAACCAGTTGGAATCAAGGCCATCCCAGAACAGATCTAAAACAGATCTAACCCAGATTAGAAATTTTTAAAATCATCATCACTAATATCCATGTGAAGGAATTGATTTTGTAATAATCATTTCCTCTAAGGGCTCTCTAAGCTCAAAATTTGATTTAAGTAACAACAACAACTTCAAGTCTCTACTGATTCTAACTTTTCCCAATTAAGAAAGCGTACAAAAAGTAAAGCTGAGTGGTATAAAAATTTACTTATGATTACCTCCAAAGTTAATTTCTTCAAATTTTATGAGAATATTCCTGAATATGCCTTAGAAACAAGTACTTGGCCTCAAAGCAGAAAAATTTTTGTCAATATTGCAGTGCAGAAAGCTAAATCATTGCCTTGGTAAAATCATTAAGTCCCATTCCCACAACTCACTCTTCTTCCTGTCATCAACTCAATCATCTAAGCCAGAAATCTGGAACTCATCTAGATAATATTTTTTCTTTCATGCCAACCCCCCACCATGTCTACTCACTAATGTTTATCAATTCTATATCTTCTAATTAGACTTCTGATCTATATGGCTGCCATCACTGTTCTAATGCAGACCCTCATTCTAGCTTTCCAGGATGATTGCAGTATCTCTAGTGTCTTCTCTCTTTTAGTAAAGCCTCTTCTCCTTTACTATAATACTTTCCTGATTGATTATATTACTCCTTTCTCAAAATCCTCCAGAGATTTAAAACACCTTATTCACAAGATAGAGTTTAAACTCCTTAGGAAAACAAATTCCTTAATTCTTTGACTCCAACCTAAAACTAGTCTCATCCCTTGCCATACTCCCAACCACCCTTTAATATTAAGAATCTCTATGTAGAGTTTTCTCTGTCTTCTCTCTTCAACCCTCTAGAATCAGGGAAGTCATCCTCATCTTTAAATATCTTTAGAAATTCATCATACAGCAGTTGCAACTATCCACAATTCTATCATCAAGTCTATTAAAATGTATGTTCATGATTAGGCACATGTGATCTCTAAAACAGGAGAGGCAAATTAGTTTTTTCTTGTGTGCTAATTCTAATCAATGTTCAGAGATTAACTGGCATCACTGTTGAGGAAGAATTGTTAAGAAACATCTGAAATGCATCCAAGCTCTACCTACTATTGCAGGAAGAAGGTGTGGTATTTGTGCGAGCCATTTGTCATCCATGCATTAGACAATAAGTCATTGAGGGTAAGAAAATTAGATTGTTTTAAATGCTCAATACCTGGCATAGTGCCTGAAGTTTTTGAACAAATCAATATCACTTACCACTAAACAAAACCTGTAACTCCACATACAGAAATTCATACTCACTCTTTTCTGGTCCTTCACAGGTAAGTAGTAATACGTGGTATTTGAGTATAACTTGTATATATGGTTATCATTTAAAGAGATGAATGTCAGTATGGACAGAATGGCAATGGGGCCTGTTGGGAGTGAGACATACTACATTCCAAATATAACTCTTATTCCCAGTGGCAGTGTAAATTTTCCTTGAACCTCCTAAAGCTCAATTTCCTCATCAGGAACATAGGAATAATGAAATCTACCTTGCAAGAGATTAGAAATAAAAAGCAACATTACATAATGGGCCCTCTGTAAATGATAACTATCAGTATGCACTATTTTAGTTCATAAAAAATTTCTACGGGGAGAAATACACTTTTTATAACCCAAAGTGAGAGTTTTAATCCCTTTTAACAAGTATTTTTCTGCTTAGCTATGCAGGTTGTTTTGTTAGAAACACAATCAGTGAATATCAATTATACGTGTTATGTCTTTATTTTGCCATTGCCCTAGCCCTGAACTCACATGCACAGCAGCCTCAAGGATATTTATTATTATTAATTTTAAGGATCAGTGATTAATTGATAACAATGAAATACTTTTCCATTTTGTGAAACGTTTCATCTATGGATTTTGAAGTGTTAAGATTTTTGCTCTTCTCTTCTTATATTTCTCATTCTGGCTTATATTTACCAATCCCAAAATAATTATAAAAACTATCAGGCAGTGGACTTGGCCCAGTGGTTAGGGCGTCCATCTACCACATGGGAGGTCCGCAGTTCAAACCCTGGGCCTCCTTGACCGGTGTGGAGATGGCCCATGCGCAGTGCTGATGCGCACGAGGAGTGTCCTGCCACACAGGGGTGTCCCCCAAGTAGGGGAGCCCCACATGAAGGAGTGCACCCCGTAAGGAGAGCTGCCCAGTGTGAAAGAAAGTGCAGCCTGCTTAGGAATGGTGCCGCTCACACGGAGAGCTGACGCAACAAGGTGACACAACAAAAAGAAACACAGATTCCCGTACCGCAGACAAAGAAGAAGATGCAGCAAATAGGCACAGAAAACAGACAACTGGGGTGGGGGGGAGAGGGAGAGAAATAAATTAAAAAATTAAAAAAATTAAAAACTATCAGACTTTTTCAGAGTTATCCAAAGGATTCTTTCAGTTCATATGTCATCAAGAATGTCCTTATGATTTCTCCACAGGTTGTGATTGAACAACATATAGAAATTTTCATACATACATCATGACGTTTAGGGAATAAAAACGTTGATATTCACAGGCTAAAGAATTAATAGTGAGCAGAAACAGTTGAATCTAGCATTTGCCATCAAGTCACTTCTTGTCACTTATTGGAGTTCAAATTTGATCCCCTTAAGTGAATGTCATCCTCCAGTAAGGAAGTAAAAACTTAAAAGATGAATTCACAGGATCACACAGCATGTTATGGAAGAGGAGATGGTGCTACTACTTGAACACTAATAGTAAAATTAACAATGAAAATCACCATCAACTGATGTCCAACCTGTGCTCCCTATACTCCAAATCAATAGGTTCCTCTGTGGAATCACTGAGGTTGAGACCCAGATTTCTCTGGCTTAAAAACTTGCTTTCTATAGCATTTACCTTCCTTTAAAAGTAGGTCAGAGGAGTGGATGTGGCTCAAGCAGTTGAGCACTTGCTTCCCACATGGGAGGTCCTGAGTTTGTTTCCTGGTGCATCCTACAAACAAGCAAAGAAATGAAAAAAACCAACTCAGGGGAGCCGATCTGACTCAGTGGTTGAGTGCCAGCTTTCAACATACAAGGTGCCATGTTCAATCCTGGCCCCAGTACCTCAAAACCAACCAACAAACAAAAAGTAGACCAGTCAACTCAGAGCTATTACCATTTAGGTCTGAGCCTATCCTTATTCAAGGACCTTTCAGCTACCCCCACATACTGTCTCCAGGCTTGCAGGTATAGTGCCATAGCGGATTCTTTTTTCCATAGGAATATTGAATGACCAATATTCCACATTAGAGAAAATGCAAACAAATCTTTTACTCATGTGCTTTAATTTATGCAAATAAGTGCAAATGCAAGACAATCTGACATAGACAGTAGCTTATAAATAATGAAGTCATAGACCCAAAATTTGTATCACAATGGGAAATTAGCTAAAAATCATTGTCATCATGTTATCATCTTAAACTAGTAGGACATGAATCATAGCTTTACATAGCTTTGCCCCGTCTTGTTAAGAGGTGAATGCAATACTATTATCATTGTTATTATGGTTATCATTAAGCACTTCATTTGTTAGTAGTTTCCTCCCCCACCCCTGATCCATCACCAAAACAAATCCTATGGCAGCTCTGTTTCTGTTTATCCTAATTGTCAATATCAGGAGAATGCAGCTCCAGCACTGAATTGCACTTGCACACCAAATACTTCTTTCCTACTAAAAACAAAGAAAGTGGTTCTTCTCAGTGACATAGATATGGCAAACAGTGGCAAGTAACATAAAAATATTGCCATTTGGATTGGCAAGTCATGGAAAGAGCTTTTCTGCCCTGTTAAAGATGACATGAAGAGGAAGAACTGTATACCCAGAGACAGTGCCTTGGAAATTATGTACTTATGAGGTAATCAGTAGGAAGTGAAATTATTGTGCTTCTAATACAAGCAGCTGCTTTGTGATTCAGCAATCTGAGAATCAATGAGCCTTGTGTGGAAATGTTCCATAACAAGACCAAAAGGCTGAGACATAAATGTAAACAAAATAATGCAATTTCCCTATAATATTGGCAACCTTGACCAGTTTTCAGTTCTTACCACAGTTCTCTTGAAAGAGTTGAGATTATTTAACTGGGCATCTTTTCATTGAGACACAAGTGAGTTTTATTTCTCTTCTTTCACTTTCAAAAATCACCCAGTTCTAGCATAGACTTACAGGGAAAGGTAGAAAAAGTATCATATTACCTGTTTTTTAAATATGCAGAGGATGTTTAAGAATCTAACAGCAACAACAAAATATTTTCCTATTTCATAGCCTCTCATGGCCTTAGTGGAAGGATTAAAGCTTCATTACAGATATAAGGATTTCAGATATGTTATTGGTAATGATAATATTTCCTCTGAATCAACTTCTCAACACCCAATATGTTCTGTTAGGGTAAAAATCATATAGCATCATCTAAAACAAGTGACTACCACATTGTCATTCATTCATTAATGAAGTCACATGTCTTTTCTTCCATTGCAGAAAAAGGTTTAATTCTGTATGTTTGTGCACACATGTATATGAATATCAGGAAAGTGCTAGGGTGAAAATGAAAGAATCAGATCATGAAATAAATGGTATCTTTTGATTCATTCTAAATTTCATGGAATATTCACTGCACATAAAATTGAAGTCAAGCAGAAAGACATTTTGCCATCTCCATAGTTTCCATAGTATAGAAATAGACAAGATTAGCAGGTGCACAGGGCACTACCAGGACATCTTCCAGCCAATACCTTTATGAAGACCTACCATGATTTCCTATCATGCTATTTACTAAGATGCATTTCACAAAAGTTTATCAGTATCATGCAGAATTCTAAAAAGTTTTGCTTTAATTCTGAATTAAAAATCTATATTAGGTGAGCTGTGCAGCCCAATATTATATTTTGTTGTTTAGAATGGTTACCAAAAGCTGCTACCCACTGTCATCATGGATCTGGTTCATAAACAGTCAAAGATTTCAGGATAATGTAATTATAGCAAGGTCCCCAAAAATCAGTATTCTTAACACATAAATCATTTGAAAAAAGGACAAAGGACAAATTCATCTAAATGTCAATTTACAGACCTCAGAAAAAGAATACAAATGGAGGCTTATATAATATATGTTTAAATATTTGAAATTTATAAATTAAAATAAAATATGTAGTTACAACTATTCACATATAGGTGCCATATAGTGCTAGTAAAGAATTGAAGTATCATGCATGTTACATGTAGACTAGCGTGGTCCAATAGAACTTTCTGCCATAATGGAATTGTCAATTTATGTCATTCAGTATAACAGCCACTAGTCACATGCAGTTATTCACCACTTGAAATGTGAGTAGTGCAACTGAGGACCTAAATTTAATTATACTTTATTTTAATTAATTTTAATAGCTACCTATGACTAATAGCTACCATATATCGCACAGAGAGCTCTACATCTATGACACTGTTCCAAGATTGCTCTGAACTATAGTTGTCAATATGGTGCCAATTCATTAGAACAACTGGAAACATGAATTGGAACAAGAAGATAAGCAGAAAATGGACTTTTATTATTTCTGGGAAAGTTACTTCATTATGCAAGATCTTTTGCATTTGTGCTAACAGAGGAAGAATTTAACAAGTTAATTGATTTGCCTTTTCTATTATCTAAGTGCTTCTATTGCTCAGTTCTTTCCCACCCTTTGAAGCAGGGTCCAACTGTAATATCAGCAACAGCCCAAACTACCCAAGGTGCATTCAGACTCTGCCACCTTTTATTTCAAAGATGTAGGGAAAAATATGTGGAGAAGGTTTTTCCTGGGGACTGATTGGTGCTAGATATATAATCAAGTGTTTGGGATTACTAGTCTCTCTATGCCAAATGAGTGTTGAGTTTAAAGTGACAGAGGTATCCATGTGTCCTTCAACAAGTGTGTGTGTGTGTGTGTGTGTGTGTGTGAGGGAGAGAGAGAGAGAGAGAGAGAGAGAGAGAGAGAGAAAGAGAGAGAAGAGTTTCCTCTAAAATGTGGGGCTCTAGGTAGGGCACGTTTTCGCATAAGTGGTACTGCAATGTTCTCATGCAAAAAGAAATGGGAAATTTTTTAATAGTTACATGTTGTACACAATTATCTTAAGACATTTCTACTAAGAACAAACGGGAAAACATATATTACAGATAAGTGGTAAAATTACTAAAATAAAAAGCAGCAGATAAATATCCCTAATTCATGTCCTCACAAATAACAACACATCCATTATTATGACTGATGCTCTCAACATAAACCATTTTCTATGTGTGTTAGTGTATAAGCATAATCTGAGAAGCAAATAACACCTGACAGTAAAATGATGCCAATAAAATAAAAAGTAAACATCAATCAAATATTCAGGAGGTCAAAGAAAGCTTCTGTCTAAACCCTAGTATTGCTCATTCACTAGATTACAGTCTAAGGGGCTGACTGTGGTAAATATAGGTGAAAAATGACATAGCAGTATTTTAGATGGTTTCCTTCAGCAGTTTCTCTAGGCGTGAATGAACTGTGCCCTTTTCTGTCCTTTTATTGCTCTCATGTGCAGAATTCTTGTGTAGCAAGTGGAAACAGGTCCGATCTGTTGTTGGCAGCTCCTTACATTGAAACAGTTCTGGCCCAGAATGTTCCTGATCTATATTTAGAGAACAAATACAAAGGGAGAGCAGTTGTCACTGTTCTTCAATTAGGGAAGATGACAATGCAATCTTCTGAGAGGTGGCCATACTCACAGAGGAAAGTTCCATCAGGATCATATTGACCTGTGATCCAAGGGAGGCTGTCCTTATATTTGGTCTTCCCAGGTTTACTTATCATCCTCAGACTGAGTCATAACTCTCAACTATAACTCACTTGCCCTTCATGACCTGGCCCCTGCTTCTCTTTCCTAGTTCAGCACTCCTTTCCTCTAGCCATTTATTATTTCATTTATTCAAATATACCACTGTCTCGCTCTCCCTCTCCCTTTTTTAATTTCAGTCCCTTCCAACTGTAACGACTCTTTGTCTTGGTATTAGCCCCTTCATTTCCAACTTTCCCTTTGTCTTCTCTCTGAACATCTACTTTTCTTCCTCCAAACTGGGTTAGGTTTTCCCACTTTGTGCTCTCACAGTATCCAATATTTTGCCAACTGGATCAGTTATCACCTTCTAAGGTAATTTCATGCTTATTTGTCTATATCATCACTAAACTAGAAGTTCTACTATGGCAGGAAATACACTTATCTTATTCATCATTGTATACCCATAACCAATAGCATGTTCAGAACATAATAATTGGAACTCACCTTCATTATGCACTTAAGATGTGTCAGACAGTGTATTAAATTGTACTGTCTCTCCTAACCTTATAAGATACACACGATTATAATCATCATTTTGCAGATGTGAAAATCAAACCATTGAGATGTTAAGAAACTTGCCCAAGATCATATAACCTGTAAATTGCAGAAGTAGGATTTAAACCCAGGCATCTGTTTTCAAAGACTTTGATTTTAATCTCTGTACAATGCCACTTCCTTGCACAATAGTCATTGATTAAATATGATGAGGGCAAATGAATGGATGAGTGAATGAATGAAATCCCTTAATGGTCAGTTGTTTAGCATATTTCTGACATACATCATGTCCTTTTCAGCATTTGAAGGCATAATTCTTACTCCTTCTCTGACTCAATTTCAAGAATTACAAATGGAAAAAAATATTTTGACTTGTGGTGATTTAATGAGATTCTTGAATTCCTGTGTCAAAAAAAAGTTAATATAGTACATTTAAGGTGACTATCCTTAGAAAGGCCTGCTTGCAAGGTTGGCCCTTGGCTGGTACCTGAGAACTTGACTGGTAAACAGTTCTCCACACTGATATAAAACTTTCCTTAGATTACAAGAATGGCTCATTCTGTGAGGATCACCTTCTCATGCCTTAAACAAAAATTAGCTCAAGATGGATTAAAGACTGAAATTAAGAGCAAAGACCATAAATCTCCTAGAAGATAATGTTGTAGAGAAGCATCTATAAGATCTTGGAGTAGGATTGGTTTCATAAACTTCACACCTAAAGCACGCTCAATGAAAGATAAACTAGATAAATAGGACCTCAAAATTAAAAAATGTTTGTGCTATAAGGAGTTTTTCAAGAAAGTGAAAAGGCAAACTACTTAATGGGAAAAATATTTGGTAACCACCTATCTGATAAGTGCCTAATATCCAGCAAATATAAAGAAATCTTAAATATTGAAAATTTAAAAAAACTCATTTAAAAAAATGGGCAAGAGATTTGAATAGACCCTTTTCCAAAGAATAAATACAAATAGCTAAAAAGAACATGAAAAGATGCTCAACATCACTAGCTAATAAGGAAGTACATATTAAAACTACCATGAGACATCATCTTATACCTATTGGCTGGCAACTATTTAAAAAACAGCACTATAAGTTTTGGTCAGAATGTGGAGGAAAGGGAACGCTCATCTACTGCTGGTGGGAATATAGATGGTGCAGCCATTGTGGAGGGCAGTTTGATAGTTCCTCAGAAAACTAAACTATAGAACTGCCATATGTTCCAGTAATCCCACTTCTGGGAATGTACCCAGAAGAATTGAAAGCTGGAACATAAACAGGTATATGCATGCCAGTGTTCATAGCAGCATTCACTATTGCCAAAAGTTGAAAAAAACCCAAGTGTCCATCAACAGATGAATGGATAAGCAAATCATGGTATATACATACAATGGAATATTACTCAGCTGTAAGAAGGAATGCAGTGTTAACACAAAGGACAATATGGATGAATCTTGAGGACCTTATGCTGAATGAAGTAAGCCAGTCACTGAATGACAAATATTGCCTGACCTCACTGATGTGACTTAAGCAAATTGGGCAGACTCACAGAGCTAGAGCCTGGAAATGAGGTCACCAGGAGACAGAAAGGAATTGAAGGTGGTAAACCAATGCTCAATATGGGCAAACTCTATGATAAGGTGGAAAGTAGTTGGACAGTGGATGGGGGTGAGAGCAGTACAGTGATGTGATTGTGTTTGAAGGTGCAGGAATGTGAGGGGGAGTAGGGTGGGGCTTGGATTGTAATATCCATGAAAACTGGGAGAGGCTTGGAGGAAGGAGCAGGTGGATTCAGGGGTTTTGCAGGTCTGTGGTTAAAGTAATTCAATGGTGGGAATATTCTTTTGGCAAATATAGCAGGGGCAGATAACTTGTCCAGGGCATCAGGGGTGGGATGATATGCAATATAGGGTGCTCCTGGTGCATGCCTCTATGGAATATGAAAGTACTCATCTTGTCACAGGGTGTTATCTCAAAGGGTGATGACCCATACAATAAACTAAACAAGAAAATATTAAACTCCCATCCTCAGGCATTGTGCTAGGCTCTCAATTCTCAAGAAAATAGGCAGTACCTAATAAAGAAAACAAACCAATATATCAAGGCCTCAATATTATTGCATGCAACTATGAACCTTATTCTTCAAAAATTGAAACTTAGTGATTACCAGAGGTTCTGAAGGGAGGGAGAGGAGAGAAAAGAATAGATGAAACACAGGGCATTTTCAGGGCGCTGAAATTGTTCTGTATGATCTTGTAATGACTGATACAGTCCATTTTAAATTTTGTCAAAACTTATAAAAATGTACAGGTAAAATGTTAACAATATTGTGATCCATTGACCATGGTCACTAGCAATGCTTCTGTATTTGTACATCAATTATAATAAATGTACCATACACATGTAAAATGTTATTAATGGAGGCGAGTGGGAGAATAGGAGGGGTTTGGGTATATGGGGAATCACCTGTGTTTTCTATGTGATTTTCAATAAGCTAAAGCTTCTTCGAAGATAAAAAAAAAAAAGACACTAGAGGAACATGCAGAATAAATTGTCACTGTACATAAGAGACAACTGATCTTACAGTGATGAAATACAATGAAAAATTATTATTTTTTATTTTGTTATTTTGCTATTTTTAATAGTATTATTTAATTCTTATTTTCATTGATCTTTTTAGTTTTGTTTTGAGGAGGTTTTAGATCACAGCAGGGGAGGACCACTGGTGCAGTGTTGGTGATGGGGACGTGTGTGCAGAGGGGTGTACCTGGTGTGCCTCTGTGACATATGAATACATTCAAGTGGTCATAGGGAATTGTCTTGGTGGGTGGAGACCCACACAACAACCAAAAGAATATTGAATTCCCATCCTGGGAAGTCCTGCTGTATTCTCTACTAGAATGGCAAGAATCCCTTGGGTACATGGGCAGTGCCTAGCGAAGGAAGACTCCATTACACCAGACCCTTGCTATTGATGGTGGTACCTAGGAACCTTTTCTAGTTAAACTGAAATTTAGCCTAGTTTTCTGTATTGCCTAAGGCTTACCTCCTGAAAGCCTCCTGTTGCTCAAATGTGGTCTTTCTCTAGCCAAACTCAGCATATAAATGTGCTATCTTCCCTCCAGCATGGGACATGACTCCTGGGTATGAGCTTCCTTGGTACCAAGAGATTATTGTCAAGCATCACTAGTGATGAATCTGGAAAAAGACATTGACCAAAAGGGGGAAATATTAAATACAAATGAGTTCTTATGGCTAAGAGACTTCAAAGTGAGTTGGGAGGTTATTACAGAGGTTACACTTATGCCTGTCTCAGCAGGATCTCATTGACTGTCACAGTAAACAGTACCTCAAACAGTGGGACTCCAGAAGATATCTAAAAAATATAGGCAGGGCAGATAATCTCAAGAAATTGGCACCCTATCAGTGGGCCTTATTTTGGAAAATGTGCTCTCCAATGTAACAAATAAAGACTCATTTACACATTCCCTACACATGGCTCTTCTGTCCCTTTTATTTGAATTTATAATTAACGTTATACTTGTTAAATATATGTCCCAGACTTAAATCTTCAGTCTGTTCATATGCTGGTTGAGCCCTGAGACTCAACAGAGTTGCAACACCTACTCACCAGTTTTTGTCTGACTCATCCAGGACAACTAACAAAAGGATAATGATGGACAGTGTCCATCCCAGGAAGTAAAAAGAGTGTCTGCAACGCAGGCAATACAGTTCCATCCATCTGCCCCATGGGCTCTAAGTCCACTCTCAGTGGGAGGCAGGGTGTGCATCGCCATCCAAAAATCCTCAAGGTTGAGCACTGAACAAGCATAAGGGGCGTGGGGGAAGCAACTATGGAATAAAGTAGACATATTATTCTAACAATGGAAGAACTTTGCATCAGTGATATAAAGGCAGTGGTCACCAAAGGTGGGAGGGAGAGGGAAGAATAGGTGTAATATGGGAGGATTTTGGGGACATTGGAATTGTCCTGAATATCATTGCAATGACAAATACAGATCATTATATATTTTGTCAAAACCTATAAAATTGTGTGGAGCAAAGTGTAAACTATAATGTAAACTATAGTCCTTGGTTAGTACAATGCTTCAATGTGTTCATCAATTGTAACAAATGTACCACACTAATGAAAGATGTTGATAAAGTGTTAAAGTGTGGGAGAGGGAGGAGTTGGGCTATATTTTTGATGTAACATTTATGTAATCTAAAGCTTCTTTAAAATATATATATATATACATATATATATTTAAAAAAAAAAAAAAAGAATGGCTTACTCTGTCTAAATTGTTTGTGCAAACAATGTCCTGTATGCTGAATACCTGCTTTCTATCTGAGAGTCTAGATTTTTGGAAATGCTTATTAGAGGGTGCCTTTAGGAACAGGTCTCAATAAAACTTTGAGTGCTGAGTCGCCAAGGGGACAATTCACACAGGTTGTCACAGCTCATTGTTGGAGAAATTAAGAGCGCCCTATGCAATTCCACAGGGTGAGGACCTTACAAGTTTACACCTGGTTTCCTTCAGACTTCGTCCATATACCTTTTCCTTCACCTATTTTCCTTTGTATCCTTTCACTATCCTAAATCTTATCTGCATATACTACAACATGCTGAATCCTGTGCATCCTTTTAGTGAATTACTGAACATTGAGGAAGTCTTGGGAATCTCGAATGCAAATCCCTTTGATGGGAAGGGGAATAAAACATGAAGCAAGGACCAAAATAAACAATGAACTGGACAAGGTTTCCAAGCATAATTGCTACAAATCATAACACTTTCAATTAGTTTAACCAAATCAAGTCTACCATTGGAATAAACAGAAGTACTGAATTTAGACCAAAAAACCCAGTATTTAAATCTCAGCTCTGCCAATATTAAGGTAAGTAACCTTATGTAAATAACTAAACATATCAAAGCTTTGAATTCCTTATCTGTAATATGGGAAGAATAATGACTACCTCTAAGGATTATCCTGAAATTTATTTGGAATGATATTTATAAAACACCAATGTCAGTTCCTAGCAAGAATGCTCACTAAATGTGCAATTATTAATTCTAGTACCGTGAAATATCTTTATTCAGTGAAGTATATAAAGACACGAGCAGTCATTTCATAGGTAAGATAAGATACACTTTTGTAAATTTAACTGACCACACCAACTCTGAACATACATATTGACTTGCATTAAAAATAGATACATAGAAAGAATAAATACAGCTTCTCCCTCCAGTCCATATAATTATAAGCCAAGTAAAAATCAACAAACATGACAGCTTTTGTTCAAGTGCCAGCTTCATGGCTTTCACAAAATGAGACTTTAGCTTTTTATTAATCATAGGAGAGCACTAAATTTATTTCTTACCTGACAGTTTTAAAGATGCAATCAAATAGTGAGTTAATTAAGTGACAGTGTCCACGTTACTCAGTAAGAAGCAATAAATGGCCTCTGTGGCAGATTAAATGCTTGAATAAAATGGAAGTGCCTTTGATAAACCAATGGAGAAGTCACTGACCACTCTCTGTTGTCCTAATATCTGTTCTCCAACCTGAGAGGTCATGAACAACTACAGACTCAGAAAGTAGTAAAGTAGTTTTTAAGGTGTGGTAGATTTAAGTTGAAAGGTTAAAGGTGATAATTTCCAATCAGGGTGAATGCCCTACATTTTGATGACCATCAAACTCTAGTCTAAAATACACTTCTTACTTGACAAAAGAGAGGATTTGAATAAGATGGGTAATATTTAAAACTAATATTGGGTTTTACTGAAGCACCTTGGCTTCTTCAGAAAGTAAAGAAAATGAGTAAGAGGCTGAGCAGTGAGGCTGTGCTGTCTACAGACTCTACATTCTACTAGCAGCTCCCCTTATGTCTCATTTAAAAAAACTCATTCATCCACTAAAGAGAGAGAGAGAGAGACATTGGACTAGATGATTTACTGTTTATTTCTGTCCGGTTCCAACTTTCTATGAGTTAAGAGACAAAGCTGTAAACCTGTACAAACAATCTTTATAACTACAGACTCAACATCTTCCTCAAAGAGACAGTGATCCATTCTTAAAGTAAGTATAATGAGAAGAGGAAGAAAAGAAAGCTGATGAAGGCAAAGAAGAGAGAACTAAGAAATGGAAGATGGGAACAAAAACACATTATGCCTGCTATTATTCTAGTACTTGCACATGAAATATCATATTTCATTTAATTTATTATTCCCAATAACCTTCAATTCCCATGGAATTTATTCTTTACAACAACTTTACAAGGTAAATCTTGTTATTTTGATTTTACAGGTAAAGAAACTCATAGATTAGAAAATTTAAGAAATATGCTAAAGGTCACATAGCTAGTAAGCAGAAAAACAGCAATTTAAGTTTAGGATGCTCTCACTCGACAATCTGAGTACATTCTACTTTAAAAAAACATAGACTGGCCTTTCTTTACTTGAAATACCAATGCCTTCAAAGAATATGATGTATGTGTGTATCTGAGTCCATAGAAAAAAGATTGGAACTGGGGTTTGGATATGACTCAAACAGTTGAGCACCTGCTTTGCATATGGGAGGTGCTGGATACTATTCCTGATGCCTCCTAAAAAGCAAAACAAACAAACAACAAGCAAACAAACAAACAAAAAAAAGCCAACTCAAGGGACCCAATGTGACTCAGTGATAGTGCTGGCTTCCCACATATGAGGTCCTGGTTTCAATTCCCAGACCTGGTACTTAAAAAAAAAAACAGAAGTAAAACAAAGATTGGAATATTAAAAAATTCAACAATTGTTTCTTACCTCTGGGAAGGAAAATAGGGAAAGGAAGCTAAGAAAGGAATTTTCACATTTTGATCTATATGTTTTTATGCTATATGAATATTTTGTTTCAATAATGTATTAATATGTTACTCTTATAATTAAAGGAATAAAAAGAAAATACATATATTCTGTTCATAAGAACACACACTTTTGCCTCAGTCTAGCCAGAAGGTTAACAAAAAACTTTTGAAACAAATTTCCTTAATAATAAGTGACAAGGTTCCTATTCTAACATTCAATTTTATTACTAATCTGCTTAGAGGAATCCTGCCCTAAAGTGTTCTCAGTGAATATGGATTATGGATGGAGGGAATTCCTCATTTTCATTTAGAAATACTATTTAAAACTGTGCCCTTCCCTATCCTAACCTACTTCCAGGTGTGAGCTGTTTGGTGCTTACTAGGTTACCTATGAGTATTGGTGTAATGACAATTTTGCCAATTAATCTAGGAATTATAACTCAAAGCATAGTCTCCTTCCTGCCACAATTCCTTCTACAAACAGGCATTATTTTAGAAGGAAACCCTCCTATCCTTAATAACAGCTGGAAACCAAAAATAAGAAATTTCCCCAAATTTAAACATTCTGATTTTAAAGAAAAGAGACAGAATTTTCTCTTACTGCTATACTAGCAATTCCTAGTATGTATATGTGTGAATAATGTACTATATTATTCAAAATTTGTTTAGGACATTTTAGTTCAGAAGTGATTTTCCATTTTATATTTACAATAGACTAATGCTACATTAACTGTTGAAGACACTAAGATTTAGCACCATTAACTATTTAGCTCAAAATCATTGAGTCCATAAATAACAGAATTGAAATTTGAATCCAGCTCTTTGAACTTAGAATCCCACACTGTATAACCCAACAAGAAGCTAATGGGGTTTTAGGTGGAGAAGAAGGGGATAACAAACCTTTAAGTTCTCAAAGTCCCTTCAGGTTAACATAAACTTTGATAATTTGTATTACAAAGATGACTTGATGAAAATATTTAACAATCAGATTGTGGTTGCCTTAATGAATTGTATTATCTAGAAATTGGGATGAAAACCTGGCATTGAGAGAGGAATCCTCTCAGTGTTTCTACTACATAACTATGCCAGGCACCTGGGACAATTCTGAAGGAATTGTTACATAAAAGTAGCAATTTCTCTCTCAATGCCAATACTTATAAAGCACTGAAAGAGGAATCCTCTCAATGCTTTCCTTGAAAGAAATTCAGCTCCACAAATACCATTATAATGTTGATCATTATTTTTGCATGTCTCATCCCTTTTGCCTAACTGTTGTATTTAGAAATAGGCACGAATTAAAGAAATATATTTATTTATTCATTTCACATTTTGTGAGTCTATTATATAGTTTTTCCACTGCTTTAAGTAATGAGAATATAAAAACTGAGTCAGACCTAGCCCATGGCTTCAGAAAGTCTGGTGGAGACTCTATAAACAGCTAAATAGCTAACCAGCCCTAGGACAGTAGCTAGCACACCTGCAGCATCAATACCTATCTGTGACTGTATCAAGTGTACTAATGACAGTATGTGCAATTGGAGAACAAAGAAGGAATTGGAGATCTTTTAGGGCAGAGCTCCTCAGGTAGGTCCTAGAATGAGACAAATTTTACTGCGTAGGTGTGGCTCATTCTCTGAGTTTCTTCCTCATCTATGATGTGTAACTTTGTTCTTCAATCACCAGTTTCCAATCTCTACTTCATCACTGCTGAGATGTAGATAGATTATTCTGACAGTTTTCCAGGCTGCAGTGTGATTTGTATTAGGAAACAACGACATTCAAGGGTGGGGGGTAGGAGGACTTTCTGGTCTTGCTCTTTAAGATGCCTATCTTATTTTGATTTTTAACCTAGTAAGGAGACAGAATTTATGTTATTATTTCTATTAAGGTAAGTAAAAATTCCACAATTTGAATAAGTCCCCTGAGAAATACTTGCAACTCATATATTTGAGGCCAATTTCAGAAATCATGCATATTGCATTCTGGAGGCAGGCAAAGTCATCGCTAAAAGCTGTGCTAGAGGATTATAGACTCATTTTTTCAATCTATGCAAATATGAGCGGAAGCTACACCTTTTTTAATCTGCATCTGTAACATAAAGAGGGCCTCTCTGGACTTCTAGTCCAACGAGGTGGCCAGAACACGTGCAATTATAGCTCTTTCCTCCTCCCTCCAAAAACCCTCTAAGAGAAATATTAAAGATATAAGCAAACTGGGACAAAGAGAACATAGGACATAATGACAACACATGAAAGATGGCTACAAAATTTGGAAGATGACAACAGTCACAGCAAAGCAGAGAAAATTGAAATCTATGTGTTAGCAAGTAGATTCATGACACTTAAAAAGCCTGAGCATTTGTGGACAGATACCTTTGAAAGCAAGGAAGAAAAAGGGATAAAACGATGGGGGTGGTGTTAAAAGTCTGGTTAAGTAATTTTAAAATGACTGGAACTCTGCCCACACCATGCAGCTGACATATAACACCCATAATCCTCAGTGAAAGAGAATGGAGGCTCTTCTTTGGAGGAACTGACAGCATGACGAAAAAGACCTACAAGGACTGATGGCTAGGGTTCCTACAATAAAGTATCTGGGCACTGCCTGATTAGCCTACAGTGAGGCCCACATCCAACAAGCCTCTCCCACATACATCAAAGATTCTATTAACAATTTTGCACTTCACTCCTTAATATGAATGGACAGTCAATGAAATCCAGATATTTGAGGAAAACCTGTAATACTGAAGACAGAGACTGCAACAACCAAACAGGAAAAGTTCTTCAGAGATGGTTACAATGCAGAAAACAACAAGGAAAATGATAGCTAATATATTCAAAGACGTGACAGATGATCTGCAACTATAAAAAGGAAAAAAGTAATTTTGAAAAAATCTCAGAAAACATGAAAAAATATGATATTTTAATAAAATTCAATAGAAACATTAGAAGAAATAAAGCTGAGGAAATCTCTCAGGAAACAAAGCCAAGAGATAGATGGGATGAGAAATCGAAGTTAAGAAAATTAACAGTTCAACCCAGCAATTTCAACTTCCAACTATGCAGAAAAAGAATAATATAAGGAATAATACAAAAGATTTCTCCAAAGTGATGAAGATAAGATGCACACCGTGTGCATTTTATCTTCATCACTTTGGAGAAATTACTGGGCAATCACTCTTCTAGAAAGTTTCTAAAATTATAAGGCAGTTTGTATACAAAGGGTCAGTAATTATAATAGCCTAAGACTTCTAGACAGCAATACTAGAGCTAAAACTTATCAATACCTCAAAAGTTCTGACAGAAAATGTCATCCGAATAAGATTTCCAATCAACTATTAATCAAGAATGAGGGATGATAAAAGATATTTTTTAATATATGACATTTTAAAAATGACCTCTTAGGAAATTACTAGAAGATGAAAGAATGCACTGAGAAAGAATACATTGGACTCAGAAAAGAAAGAAACCAAACCCAGGAGAGGAGTTGGGGATTTCTAGGCTGGTTTTAAAGGAAGTCCCAGGATGATGGCTATTCCGTAGTTGTAAGTCTTTGTGGGCACTAGGAGAGAGCTCCGGGGGGATGGAGGTGGGAAATCATGGAGGAATGTAACTCATGTATTACTTGTTGTCTTTGATCGTATTTGAGTTTTTATATTCTTGTATGACATTCGATGGAAGAATTAATGATAGGTACATATGAAGCTAGACAACTAGAAAACAAAGATAATTAACTACAAAAAAAGGTTTAATAATCATTGGTTTATAAACTGTCTCAGATTTGGATAATGTCTAAATTTAAAAGTTCAAGAAACAAAATGTCAATATAGAAATACGAATGGCAAATATCAGACAAAACTAATTAAATAATACATAAAAGACAAATTTGTCTCTTGGGAAACGGGATAGGGAATAGGGTAGCTGGAAGACCATTTTATTTTGGGTTTTTTTTTGTAATTAATATGCCTTGTAGAAGTACTTGATTTTTTAAACTATGTACAAGAGATAGATAGATAGATAGATAAATAGATTGATTGATTGATTGATTGACTCAACTAAAACATATAAATTTGAAACACTCTTCTCAGTCAATTAATTTTGAATTCTGTATCATAAACACAAAAATACTGACCTGTGCATGTGCTGAGCAGCATGGCCTACCTCCTTTAGAGAAGGGTGCTAGTCTGTAACTGATGCCTTTCAGAGTATTCACATTTTCTAGCTCTTCATCTATCTAATAATTTTGAATTTTATCATTGCATATTTTAATATATCTCTTAATAATAATTTGTTTAAAAAGTGAAAAATCTGAGATAAAAACTGGCCCAAATGTCAGAACAAGAGGTGAAAACCAGAACTGTTCTGAGCAAACCAGACCATGTGATCAGCATAACTATAGAGCAAGTGAAGAATTCCTACTAATTGAGACTCTGGGAATCACAGTATAAATAAATAAAGTGC
This sequence comes from Dasypus novemcinctus, assembly GCF_030445035.2. Lineage (NCBI taxonomy): Eukaryota > Metazoa > Chordata > Mammalia > Cingulata > Dasypodidae > Dasypus > Dasypus novemcinctus. Next base: position 70,273,324 of record NC_080680.1, read on the forward strand.
AAATGAAATAGGGAGTTTATGGTAGGGACTTTGGAAAGAGTCCAAATTCCCTTTTTTCACACGGATATCACACGGATATCCAATTTTACTTTATAAATGTCCTCCCTCCAGTACAAGGTCCCACGTTGTCATGAGTCAGGTGAAAATTTCTGTGGGAGTCCGTTTCTGTTCAACTGTTTCAATTTGTCTATTTTTGCATCAACACCACACTGTTTTAATTTCTGCGCTTTTAAATAAATTCTCCAGCTTTGTTCTCAAAAAAAAAAAAAAAAAAAGGTATACTGAAATCCTTTATCTGACTTGGACCTAAAAGATTTATTAATTCAATATTTTTGAGTGTCTACTTTATGCCAGACACTGTGTCAGGCCATGGGTTACAAAGATGAGTAAGATTTGGTCGTCACCTTCAAAATAGCATCCAAGATAAGTTAATGGGAGAGAAAATTGAGAGTGAGATAGGGAGAGATAGAATTCCAAGCAGAAGGAATAACATTCTTTTTTTTTTTTTTTTGATAGGTGAATTTTTTTAAATTAATTTATTTTTTTTATTGACTTTGTAATAATATTACATTAAAAATATATATGTGAGGTCCCATTTAACCCCACCCCCCCACCCCACCTCTCCCCCCCCAGCAACACTCATTCCCATCATCATGACACATCCATTGCATTTGGTAAGTACATCTTTGGGCACCTCTGCACCTCATAGTCAATGGTCCACATCATGACCCATACTCTCCTCCATTCCATCCAGTGGGCCCTGTGAGGATTTACAATGTCCGGTGATTGCCTCTGAAGCACCATCCAGGGCAGCTCCATGCCCCAAAGACGCCTCCACCTCTCATCTCTTCCTGCCTTTCCCCATACCCATCAGCCACCATGTCCACTTTTCCCAATCCAATGCCACCTCTTCTATGTGGACATTGGATTGGTTGTGTCCATTGCAACTCTATGTCAAGAGGAGGCTCAGATTCCACATGGATGCTGGATGCAATCCTCCCACTTTCAGTTGTAATCACTCTAGGCTCCATGGTGTGGTGGTTGTCCTTCTTCAACTCCATCTTAGCTGAGTGTGGTAAGTCCAATAAATCAGATTGTAGGTGCTGGAGTCTGTTGAGGCTCAGGACCTGGCTATCACATTGTCAGTCCAGAGATTCAAATCCCCTAAATATATCTTAAATCCCAACATTAACTGCACCTCCAGCACATTAGCATGAAAGTCTTATAAAGGAAGATCCCATCTGAGTCCAGATTCATCACACATAAACACCATTTCCAAAGAGGGGCCATCTGACCTGGTAGTTAACCCCATTGGCCATGACCATAACTCCCATGGGTCTCTTTAGCCCTCAAAGGAACCAATATCTGGGGGTTGTATCTGCTTTATCTGTCTCTCTGACTCTGCTCAGTTGTGCATGAGGGCAATCCTTCTGCCAGCCTCCAGACTCTTTTTTAGAAACTCGTAGCCATATAAACTCATTTCTCCTTTCCATTTCCCCCTTACTTTAGGTCAAACAGCATTTTCAAGTCATGTTATTTTATGTAGACAGGGATATTCTGCTGATCCGCATTGAACCTTCCGTATAAGGTCATTATCCAGTTGCATCATCAGTTGGTAGTTGATAGTGGTCCCTCGGTGCCAGGGAGGCTCATCCCCAGGTGTCATGTCCCACGCTGGGGGGAAGGCATTGCATTTACATGCTGAGTTTGGCTTCGAGACTGGCCACATTTGAGTAACATGAAGGCTGACAGGAGGAAATTCCCAGGCACAATGTTGCTCTAGGCCTTGTTCTTATTTTAGGTTTATCAGCTCACAAGCATAGTCATTAGCATCAGGGGCTCACTGTTGAACCCTCACTCCCTCCCGGTCCCCGCCGCTGTACCTGGGAGACTGTCACTGCTCCCCTAGGGACCACGACAGAGCACCACTGGCCAGGAACCCAGTACCCCCCCTGCTGTGGTTTTTAATTGTTGCCACTATGAGTATATCCAAACATTACCATGCACCCTGGACATATGTTCTGTACAGCTCCCTGTCAGCCATATATCGCCTGTCATTGGTATTCCATACCAGTATCCCTCCATTGCCATTGTTGAAACACTCTGTGATCCAGAACTCCCCAAAATTTGAAGCCCAATATAATGTCATGGTCCCTTACTAGGGAATGGCATATAGCTATGGGTTTAAAGGTTAGATAAAGAACTTGGATAAAGTTAGATAAAGAACTTAGATAAAGAATGTTGACTTGAAAAAATTCTACATCCTATCTTTTTCTTTTTTTTTTTTTTCCCCCTAATTATTCAGCTTCTCTTCACAGGAGTCCTAGACCACAGCAATGCATATATATAATATACAGCACTCCCATACATCCACCACAAAACCTTTTTCCTTCCACAGCGATACTCTTATACCCTATTCACATCATATTTACTTAACGTGATGTACAGAGTCTGAGACATTAGCTTTCTAACAAGGTGACATCTGTGCTTACATTATGGTGCATACTTTAGGATACACAGTTCTTTACATTCTTAGTTATCCTATGTTTTACATTATGGTTTACATTATCAGTCTGTCATCTCCTATATGTTATGGTGTAATATTACATGTTTTATATCCATCCTTGTGTACTCTCAAGAAACTTCTCTCTTACCCCCCATTTACCATGGTTCCACACATTTAACGTCCATTTTCCCTTCCACCTTGGTGCCCACAGTGACAGCCAACCTCCGTTTCCTGAGGAGCCACTTCCAGAGATAGATGGAATAGTGTTCAGGGCCTAACTTGCTCAACTGCCCAATGCCCTGGGAGCCACCCTTTCTCTCGAGGGATACAGTTCCCTCTATTTGATGGCATTAGTCCTCCCCAGGATGTGGGTCCACCCCCACTCTCACTACTTGGGTTTCTACCCCATGGTGTCACCCACTCTGGCAGAATGAGCATTTAGACATTCCCCAGGAACCCATTCTGCATCAGACCCTCCCCTCCCAGCATTCTAAACAGGTAACCCTCTTTATTATATTTTGATATGATTTTCTCGGCATTTTACTCTCCACCAACACCTGACCCTCTCCTGTGTTCGTATGCTACCCCTCCCTCCCCCCACTTTTGGGCAATGTTACCCATCCGTCCCTCCCCAGCCACCCTCAAACCCGCAAGGCCCCAACAAAGGCAACCCCTTGCCCCCATTTTATCTCTTCTTTGTGTTCATACTTACCACCATCTCGTCTTAAATTCCACCCCTGCAGACATCGGCTCATATCCTTCCTCCACCCTCCGATTTCCTGTAAGCCTATCGTTCAGTCTCTTGCTATCTAGGGCAGCTTGTTTATTTCATATCATTGAGGTCATGTAGTATTTGTCCTTCAATGTCTGGGTTGCTTCACTCAACATAAGGTTCTCAAGATTCATCCATGTTATCACATGTGTTTGTAGTGTGTTTGTTCTTACAGCCGAGTAGTATTCCATTGTGTGTATATACCACATTTTATTGATCCACTCATCTGTTGATGGGCATTTGGGTTGATTCCAACTTTTGGCAATAGTGAACAATGCTGCTATGAACATTGGTGTACATATATCGGTTTGTGTCCTTGTTTTCAGTTCTGCTGGGTATATACCCAGCAGTGGTATTGCTGGGTCATATGGCAAATCTATGGCTAGTTTTTTGAGAAACCGCCATACTGTCCTCCAGAATGGTTGGATCCTTCTGCATTCCCACCAGCAGTGGATGAGTGTTCCCCTTCCTTCACATCCTCTCCAGCACTTGTATTCTTCTGTTTTTTTCATAGCTGCCAATCTTATGGGTGTAAGATGGTATCTCATTGTAGTTTTGATTTGCATTTCCCTGATAGCTAGAGATTTGGAACATTTTTTCATGTGCTTTCTTGCCATTTGTATTTCTTCTTCGGAGAAGTGTCTCTTTAAGTCTTTTTCCCATTTTTTAAATGGGTTGTTTATCTTTTTATTTTCAAGATATAGAAGTTCTTTATATATGCAAGTTATAAGTTTCTTATCAGATATATGATTGCCAAATATTTTCTCCCACTGTGTGGGCTCCCTTTTTACTTTCTTGACAAACTCCTTTGAGGTGCAGAAGGCTTTAGTTTTGAGGAAGTCCCATTTATCTATTAGTTCTTTTGCTGCTCATGCTTTTGGTGAGATATTCATAAATCCATTTCCTATTACAAGGTCCTGTAGATGTTTCCCTACACTGCTTTCTAAGGTTTTTATGGTCTTGGCTCTTATATTTAGGTCTTTGATCCATCTTGAGTTGATCTTTGTATAAGGTGTGAGATGGTAATCCTCTTTCATTCTTCTACATATGGCTATCCAGTTCTCCAGACACCATTTGTTGAATAGGCCACTCTCTCCCAGTTGAGAGGGTTTGGTGGCTTTATCGAATATTATGTGGCTGTATATGTGAGGTTCTATATCAGAGCTTTCAATTCGATTCCATTGGTCTATGTGTCTCTCCTTATGCCAATACCATGCTGTTTTCACCACCGTAGCTTTGTAGTATGTTTTGAAGTCAGGTAGTGTGATTCCTCCAATTTCGTTTTTCTTTTTCAGTATGTCTTTGGCTATTCGGGGTCTCTTTCCTTTCCAAATAAATTTCATAGTTAGTTTTTCTAGTTCCTTAAAGAAGGCTGCGTTGATTTTTATTGGGATTGCATTGAATGTGTAGATCAGTTTTGGTAGGATAGACATCTTAATAATGTTCAGTCTTCCTATCCATGAACAAGGACTAGTCTTCCATTTATTCAGGTCTTCTTTGATTTCCTTGAACAATCTTGTATAGTTCTCGGTGTATAAGTTCTTTACCTCTTTAGTTAAATTTATCCCTAAGTATTTGACTTTTTTATTTACTATTGTGAATGGTATTTGTTTCTTGATTTCCTCCTGATCTTGCTCATTATTGGTGTACAGAAATGCTACTGATTTTTGCGCATTGATCTTATAACCTGTTACTTTACTAAACTCATTTATGAGTTCTAGAATCTTCGTTGTAGATCTCTCAGGGATTTCTATGTATAGGATCATGTCATCTGCAAATAATGAAATTTTGACTTCTTCCTTTCCAATTTGAATGCCTTTTATTTCTGGTTCTTGCCTCAGTGCTCGAGCAAGTACTTCTAAGACAATGTTAAATAGGAGCGGAGACAGTGGGCATCCTTGTCTTGTTCCTGAGTTTAGAGGGAAGGAGTCTAGGATTTCTCCATTGTAAACAATATTGGCTTTAGGTTTTTCATATATACTCTTTATCATCTTCAAAAAATTTCCTTGTATTCCAATCTTTTGGAGTGTTTTTATCAAGAAAGGGTGCTGTATTTTGTCAAATGCTTTTTCTGCATCAATAGATATAATCATGTGATTTTTTTCCTTCAATCTGTTTATATGGTGTATTACGTTGATTGATTTTCTTATGTTGAACCATCCTTGCATACCTGGGATGAATCCCACTTGGTCGTGGTGTATAATACGTTTAATGTGTTGTTGAATACGATTAGCAAGTATTTTGTTGAGTATTTTTGCGTCTAGGTTCATTAGAGAAATTGGTCTGTAATTTTCCTTTCTTGTGATGTCTTTGTTTGGCTTTGGTACTAGGGTAATGTTGGCATCATAGAAGGAGTTGGGTAATGTTCTTTCCGTTTCGATGTTTTGGAATAGTTTCAGCAGGATTGGTGTCAGTTCTTTCCGGAATGTTTTGTAGAATTCACCTGTGAAGCCATCTGGCCCTGGGCTCTTCTTAGTTGGGAGATTTTTAATAACTGATTCTATCTCTCTGCTTGTGATTGGTTTGTTAAGATCATCAATTTCTTCTTTCGTCAATATGGGCTGCTTATGTGTTTCTAGGAATTTGTCCATTTCCTCTAGATTGTCATTTTTGTTGGAATATAGTTTTTCAAAATATCCACTTATGATAGTCTTTATTTCTGTGGGGTCAGTGGTGATATCGCCTTTCTCATTTCTTATTTTGTGTATTTGCATCTTCTCTCTTTTTTTCTTTGTTAGTGTTGCTAAAGGTTTGTCAATTTTGTTAATCTTCTCAAAAAACCAGCTCTTGGTCTTGTTTATCTGTTCAAGTGCTTTCTTATTTTCTATTTCATTTAGTTCTGCTCTTATCTTTGTTATTTCCTTCCTTCTTCTTCCTGTTGGGTTACTTTGTTGTTGTTTTTCTAATTCCTTCAAAGGTGCAGTTAGTTCTTCAATTTTTGCTCTTTCTTCTTTTTTGATATATGAATTTATGGCTATAAACTTCCCTCTCAGTACTGCTTTTGCTGCATTCCATAAATTTTGGTATGTTGTGTTATCATTATCATTTGTTTCAAGGTAGTCATTGATTTCTTTTGAGATTTCCTCTTTGACCCACTGTTTTTCTAAGAGTGTGCTGTTTAATTTCCAAATCGTGGTGTGAAATCTGGGCTTCTGTCCCTTGCAAATCTCCAGCTTGACTCTACTGTGGTCAGAGATAATGTTTTGTATGATTTCAATCTTTCTGAATTCATTCAGCCTTTCTTTGTGGCCTAGCATATGATCTATCTTGGAGAATGATCCATGTGCGCTTGAGAAAAATGTGTATCCTGCTGTGTTTGGGTGTAGCGATCTATATATGTCTATTAGATCCAGCTCCTCTAATATACTATTCAGATGTTTTGTTTCTTTGGTGATTCTCTTTTGAGATGTTCTGTCCAGAGTTGATAGTGGTGTATTAAAATCCCCCACTATAATTGTAGATGTATCTATTCTTTCACTTAGTTTTTCCAGCGTTTGCCTGACGTATTTAGAGGCACCCTTGTTAGGGGCATAGATATTTATGATTGTTCGATCTTCTTGACAGATTTTCCCTTTCACTAAAATGTAGTATCCTTCTTTGTCTCTCACAATTGTTTCACATTTAAAGTCTATTTTGTCTGATATTAATATAGCTACTCCTGCCTTTTTTTGGTTATTGTTAGCTTGTATGATTGTTTTCCAGCCATTCACTTTCAATCTCCATGCGTCTCTGGGTCTAAGATGTGTCTCTTGTAGACAGCATATGGATGGGTCATATTTCCTTATCCAATGTCCCAGTCTGAATCTTTTGATAGGTGAGTTTAATCCGTTGACATTCAGTATTATTACTATCAAGGAATTATTTGTGTTAGCCATATTTTGATTGGATTTGTGTTTGTCATATTTTGTTTGTATATTTTTTTTGTCTTTTTTGTTGTTGTTGTTGGTCTTATACTCTCCTCCAACTCTGCCTTTCCTGTTTTTTCCTTTCTTCCTGCAGAACTCCCTTTAGAATTTCTTGAAGGGGAGGTTTCTTGTTGGTATACTCTTTCAGTTTCTGTTTGTCTGCGAATATTTTGAACTCTCCATCATGTTTGAATGCTAGTTTAGCTGGATAGAGTATTCTTGGTTGGAAATTTTTTTCCTTTAGTACCTTGACTATATCATACCACTGCCTTCTTGCCTCCATGGTTTCAGAAGAGAAATCAGCACTTAATCTAATGGAGCTTCCCTTGTATGTGATGGTTTTCTTTTCTCTTGCTGCTTTTAGGATTTTCTCTTTGTCTTGAGCATTGGATAATTTGACAAGTATATGTCTTGGGGTGGGCCTGTTGGGGTTTATGACTTGTGGAGTGCGCTGTGCTTCTTGGATATGTACATCTGTCTCTTTCAGTAGATTTGGGAAGTTTTCAGCCATTATTTCCTGCAACACTCCTTCTGACCCCTTTCCCTTCTCTTCACCTTCTGGAATGCCTATAATACGTATGTTAGAGCATTTTGCATTGTCATTCAGGTCCCTAAATCCTAATTGGATTTTTTCTATCTTCTTATTGACCCCTTCTACTATCTGTTTGATTTCTGATGTACTGTCTTCCACATCACTAATTCTCTGCTCTGTCTCTTCTAGTCTGCTGATATTTGCTGCAAGTGTATTTTTGACTTCTTGAACTGTGGTGTTCATTCCCATCATATCTGTTATGTTTTTGCGTATGTCTGCAATTTCCCCTCCAAGTGATGTCTTCATGTTGTTAACCTCTTTCATTACTTCATCAAATTTGTCGGTGATAAATGTTCTGAGATCTTTCATTGCTTGTGCCAAGTTTTGCTCCCCTTCGTGATTATTGGTTTGTTGATTGGATTCAGCCATGTTTTCCTGATTACTGGTTTGGTTTGTAGATTTTTGTTGCTTTCTGGTCATCTCTTTATTTTGACGGATTTAATCAGTTCCTTAGCTTCTTTGTCTGCTCTTGGAGGTTAATTAGCTGTTATTTTTGCATAGGTGTTATATCTTCTCTTTGTCACTTTTTTCTTCTTATTCTAGTTACTTTTGAAAGCAGCAGACCTGGGCCTTTGCTCACAAATCTCCTCAGGCTTCTCGTGGCGTGCTCTCTATCTGCCCTTCGTTGGTGCGTGCGCGTTTCCTCACACCTCCAAGGAATAACATTCTTAAAGCCATAGTGTTGGAGTAAAAAACCTTGACTGAAAATACTGCTTAAAGTAAATACATATTATTTTTAGAAAGGTTTTATTTTTGAAAGTAATTTTAAGTAAAACTATTTACCAGCAATTGGCCAATATAGGAAACTCAGTTCTGAACTATATACAAATATATTAAAACTCTATCATTCAATTATTTGAGCATAGTTTTAACCATGAATATGAGGCTCTCTCATAACTTCCATAATATTCCTGAATGATTATTTTGTGCCACCTGTGTGCTGAGGTATACCAAGGGGTGTAATTCTGTTTTAAAATAGGTTTCTTGGGGCTTGGGGGTGGGGTGGTGGGGTGATAAGTGACTTACGGACTTCAAATCTAAATAGCACATTTTTAATATTTTCTACTTTAAAGCCAACCAAAAGGTTTCCATTACCCAGGCCTTTCTGCCAGAGATCAAACCTATGCATTGAACCGAATAATATTTGTCTTGTAAACAGGGACAGGACCATGCCCGGCCAGCCTCTAGAGAACTCAGACAATGTGAAAAGCTTACCTTCTGCATTTCAGAAATCCCATGGTTGCATTCAAGAGAAGGACAAGAATGCTTTTTAGAATACTTATATACAATTCACATCAGATGCATTCTCATGATGCCAAGCTAACTGAATACTGCCCTAAGAATGTTTACCTTATTTAAAAGTCCTTGAGAAGAAAGCATATGCCCCAGATGAATTATCCTATAGTCAAAATGGCCCTGCAAAGAATGGAGGATAAAAAAAAAAAAAAGATTCACCTTTGAACCCGTTTCATTTATCCCTGCTTCCAATACATTACCCCAACTTAGCACTATCCAACCAGAAATATAGTTGCTTGATCCAGTGAGATATGCAGTTTATTTCAAGGGAATTCTGCCTCTCTGCTTCCGTTGAAATAGCAATTACCAAAATACACTGCAGGGGGAGAACTGGGAACTAAACTCTTCTAACTCTAAGCCATTTTACCCAGTCTGAGATGGGAGAACACTGCCTCAACTGCAGAGATGACCTCAGTGCTCTGGACAAAAGATGAGTGCCAAGTACAGGAATTAGAATTGCCCAGCACCAACACAGCTTAGTGCCAGATATACAGAGCTACTCACCAGCCAGCCTAGATGAGCAAAGCTTCAGTGAGAAATGCCAGTGGGCAGGAAACAAAAAATCAGGTTCTGTCAACCATAGAGGAGTCTTCACTCTGGTGTGGCCATGCAAAAAAAGATCACATGAAAGAAAATATTGAAAAATGTCCAAGTGGACATTCCAGGAAAAGAAAACCCAGATGGCTTTACAAAGTAAGGGCTTAGGGAAGCAGCCATCACTGTCTGATCACTCTGTTAGCCCAAACCAGATTAGGAAGTAGGAATGCTTAAGGCCAGAAAAATTATTAAAAAATAAAGGAAAAATTGGTTCAAACCTGTAAGAGAAACCCCTAAAGAAAATGCAAACAAAATTGAAGCAAGTACAAAGTAAACAGATTTAACAAGCATTAACAAATATTAAGAAATCAAAACAACTTCCTTTTTCAAATTTGTGGAATTTTTCAAATGGAAACAATCATCAGACTAGTATAAATAATTCTAAGGTCATAACTAAGAAAGGAAAGGAATATGAGTTGGGAAGGTGACAAAACAATACAGAGCCATAGAATAAATAAAATGGGATAAATAGCACATCAGAGTTGTTTTCTGCTGGAAAAAAAAAAAAAAGCAAGTTCCTTGGAGCATCATAGTAGTACCTGGGGAGCACAACAAAACTGTTACCTTTTTTCCATAATTGTTTGTTTTTTCACACTCACTGACATTGGGCAATGACAAGGTTTCTATTTTCTCGTTTTAAGAAGCAATAGCAAATGCAGTATACCTTGTATTTTGGGAAAGACACATACTAGGGGAAAAAATGGATGAGAGGGGAAGGAGGAATTTTTTAAAAATTTATCAATAGGAGAACCAGGAAAATGGTTGCAGAATAAGGAACTCCTAGATTCAGTTCCTGCTACAGGGCAGTTAGCAAACATCCAGAGCTCTCTGGGGTTAGCTGAAGCACCTGTTTGAGGGCTCCAGGAGACCAGAAGAGCATCCTGCAATGTCCTTGAAGGAGTGGAAGGAGGAGACTGCCCATCTGCAGAGAAAATTCATAAGTAGAGCGCGCCACACCCCAGAGGCCATTGTCGATGGTCCACTGGAGGCAAAATCCACCTCAGGAGCTGTTCTGCAGCTGGAATTGGAAGCTCTACTTCCCCAAAACAGGGGAGGAAGAGATGGTTGGGCATCAATTTCAGCTATGATGAGGAAATTCAGCGGGCTACAGTATAATCCTGAGAACAGCTAAAGCTTGAGCCTGTCCAATTCAGAAAGAGTCCAGTAGCCGCCATCTTAACTCTGCGCCTGGCTCAAAGGGAAGTGGGGCAGACTAAAAATCCCAGTACTGATGGGGACCAGCTTCTTTCCATCCAGATCATATTGCAGTTCTAGCCTAGGCTACAGTGCCACCTCTAGCAGGGAGGAAGCTGAGGGGACCTTCTCCAGCCTGTCCGGGAAATTACCCGTCAAGCCATGGAGGCTGGTGATTATCCTACTCTGGCAGCACAAACTGCCCCAGGAGCTTTTCTGTGTCTGGAATTGGAAGCTCCATTTCCCAGAAACAGGAGAGGAAGAGATGATTGGCTGCTGATATCGGATACTGATTGGTAGACTTGGCTGGCTAAGATATAACCCTGGAAACAGCTGGTGTATGAACCAGACCAAGACAGAAAAAGACCAGTAGACACCATTCTGACTCTGCTCCCAGCCTGAGGGCAAGCCAGGCTGACTGAAACTCTCAGTGTCAGCAGGAACCAGTTTCTTTCGTGCAGATCAGCCTGCAGCCCTACCCTAGGCTTCAGCCCCACCTCTGGCAGGGAGGAACCTGAGGAACCCTACACCAGCCTATCCAGGTAACTGCAGGTAACTTTGGTTGGCATAGACTGAAAATCAGAAGTCACCAGGGCAACTGCGATCATCTTGGACCCACACTGCATAGACTGCTGCCCACGCCTGCAGCTCCATCCTTGCCCCAGTTAGGGGAGAAAGGGATGTAAAGCTTCATCAGTCTCTGGGCAACTACAGTCTAGGCCTGCACTTGGATTATTCCACAAAGCTGTGACTCTGTCCCAACCCGTGGCAAAGGAGAAAGTTGGAAAAAGCTTCATTGGTTCCTGGTGCAATAAGGGCAGCTTGAGCCTCCACAGCTTATAGCACCAACTGCCTGCTCCTACTGCACAACCAGCAAGGGAGAAAGGATAGGAAGCCCTAAACTTAAGAAAAAAACTGCACCCAGAAAAAATACTCTAATAAGCCAGATGCAAAGACACCAACAAAAAATTACAATCCACACCAAGAAAAAGGAAGCTATGGCCCAGTTAAAGGAACAAGATAAGCCTCAAGATGACATAAAGGAGTTGAGACAACTAATCATAGATGTTCAAACAAATCTCCTTAATAAATTCAATGAGATCACTATATAGATCATGGATATTTAGGAGACACTGGATGAGCACAAGAAGAATGTGAAAGCATACATAGAAAAATAGCAGATCTTACTGAAATGAAATGTGCAATCAATGAAATTGAAAAAACATTGGAATCACATAATAGCAGATTTGAGGAGGCAGAAGAGAGGATTGGTGAATTTGAAGAAATGGCTCCTGAACATGAACATACAAAAGAACAGATGCAGAAAAGAATGGGAAAAAATTGAACAAGATCTCAGGGAACTAAATGACAGCAAAAGGCATGCAAACATACATGTCATGGGTATCCCAGAAGGAAAAGAGAAGGGAAAAGGGACAGAAGGAATATTTGAAGAAATAATGGTAGAAAATTTCCCAACCTTATTGAAGAATGTAGATATCCCTGTCCCAGAAGCACAATGTATTCCCATCTGAAAAAATCCAAATACACCAACTCCAAGACAAATACTCATCAGAATGTCAAATGCCAAAAACAGAGAAATTCTGAGAGCAGCAAGAGAAAAGCATTGTATAACATATAAGGGATATCCAATAAGATTAAGTGCAGATTCTGCACCAGAAACCATAAGGCAAGAAGACAGTGGCCTGATATATTTAAATACTACAAGAGAAAAACTTCCAGCCAATAATCTTATATCCAGCAATATTATCTTTCAAAAATGAGAGTGAAATTAGAATATTCACAGATAAACAGAAACTAGAGAATTTCTAACAAGAGACAATATGTTCAGGAAATACTAAAGGGTGTGCTACAGCCTGAAAAGAAAAGACAGGAAAGAGGGGCCTGGAAGAGAGTCTAGAAATGAAGATTATATCAATAAAAATAACTAAGAGTGTCAAAAATGGTGAAAATAAAATATAACAGATAAAACTGATAAAGTTGGGAATAAACTTAACCAATGACATGGGACACTTGTATTCAGAAAACTGCAACTCAATATTAAAACAAATTTAAAAAGCCCCAAATAACTGGAAGAATATTCCATTCTCATGGACTGGAAGATTAAATATCATTAAGATGTCACTTCTACTCAAATTGATAGACAGATTTAATGCAATCCCAGTAAAAATTCCACTAGCATTAAAGTAAAATTGAAAACACGATCATTACATTTATTTGGAAGGGTAAGGAGTCCTGAATAGCCAGAAACATCATAAAAAAGAAAAGTGCACCTTCTTCTCCAGACTTTAAATCATAACACCTACGTATAGTGGTAAAAACAGCATGGTACTAGCCTAAAGACAGACACAATAGACCAAGGGAACCAAATTTATGGTTCAGAAACAGACCCTCACAGGTATAGTCAAGTGATTTTTGACTAGCCTATCAAACTCACACAGCTTCGGCAGAACAATCCATTCAACAAATGATGCTGAAAGAATTGGATATCCATATGTAAAGGAAGGAAAGAGGACCCTTATCTCACACCTTATCCAAAAACTAACTCAAAATGGATCAAAAAACTAAAAATAAAAGCAAGAAACATAAAACTTCTAGAAGAAATTGCTGGACAATATCTTCAAGACCTGGTGGTAGTGGTGGATTCTTAAAGGAGATAAGAGGAGACTGAGTGGACTACTAATATTTAATGTATGTAGAAGTTTTAATTAGTTTTACTGTAAAGGTGTGGAAATGTATGGAGTGGATGGTAATTCACAGTGAGTAACAGCTGGTTTTTAAGTGGGGATGTGACTGAAAATGATAGTATAGTTATGTAAATGCCAATTGACAGAATGCTAGAGAATAATGTAGGAACTGGATAGCACAGTAAACCAAGAGGTGGGTGAGAATTGTGGTTGATGGTACAAATGCAAGTGTGTCCTTTGACTAGCTAGAGCTAGAGCAAATGTATATCACTACTGCTGGGTGTTGGGAATGTGGAGAAGCGTGGGAAAAATACAGCTAGAGTGATCTATGGACTGTGGTTAGTAGTACTAATACAATATTCTTGTATCTATGAGAAAGATGTACTGTGTTGATACTGAGGCAGTATGGAAAATGTGAGCCAAGTATACACTATGGCCATGGTAACAAATAGATGATATTATTTTATCTGTAGCAAATGACACAGAATATTGTGGTGTGCTGATGGAGGGGTGTTGTTTGGGAATTCTGCACATGTGCATGATTGTTTTATAGGTTTACAACTTCTGTTGTAAAAAATATATTTAAAAATTAATAATAGAGTGGGTTGGGGGAAAAATACACCAAATGTAAGATAAGGACTATGATTACTAGTAAGATTTCGACAATATTCTTTCATAGTTTGTAACAAATATCTCATGACAATGCAAGGTGTTGGTGGATGGTTGATGTATAGGACCCCTGTATGATGCTATGCATGTTTGCTTCGTAAGGTCACAACTTTTACTATACACTTAATTGTTTATGTATGTTCATATATAAATGATATAAAGATAATAATAGGATTGGTTGGGGGAAAATACTTTGTTTAGCAGTAATATTTTGACAATGCTCTTTAATCATTAGTTTAAAAGGTTTAACAACAATGCAAGTTATTAGTTGTAGAGTGAGTTATGAGAGTCCTGTATGGTGTTATATATGTTTGTTTTGTAAGTTCACAACTATTATTATATGCTTATGGTTTATGTATGTTTATGTGTGGGTGATATACTTCAATAAAATAAAAATCTATCAATATAAGAAAACATATTTTTTATTCATAAAGTATGTAAAAGCAAATTTAAGTGTAGATTCCAGATAGAAAATTTAATCAATAATTCTCAGTAAATATGCAAAATAAGGAGTAAAGTGTCTGCCTGAGAATTGAATGACAGTCAAACTAAAAAATCACCATAGGTTTAAACCCCAGATTAATTTGGATCAACCTTCAGCAGAGTAAACAGACAGAGCTAATAAACACCTCCATGTCAGCCTAAAAAAAAAAAAAATCATCATTCAACACAATTTAATTCAACATTAAAGGGCAAATAAATATAATCAAATATCCCTAGGCTTCAGAGGTCTTTTAACCTTTATAACTAAATAAAATGAATTGATTCCAGATTCCATTTACTGTTGTATGTCCCACACCCTGTTAGAGAATCTGTGGATTTGGGGTGAGGGTGGGGTCCACTGTTCTATTCTCATCTCTTTATGAATTTCTGCTCTTACCTATTTCTTCTTACCACCTCTCTGCTCTTGTGCCTGTTTTTCTCTTTCTGACTCACTGCTATATAGAATGAGTGTTGTGCCTCCTCCTCATCTGGTGCATGGACCAGGCTTGTATTGAATGTTTAGAGACATTACAGGGAACTGGAATAGAGCACAGACTAATAACCAACTTGAAAGTCAATCTTCAGGGCACACTACCTGAACATTTCTTGGCCAGCATCACCACAGTATTGTGGCGTAATAGGCATATTTTTCACTACACCTCTATCTATTACCATGTTATAGACTCATTCTTTGAAGGCATATCCCTTCACTTCCACATTTCAAGGCCTAAAAAGCCCATCCCCCTTCACAAGAATAATTCAAAATGATGTTACTTTATTACATATGACAACTTAACTTCTCAAACTCTTTCTCCAGATGTACCTTTATATATGCCACTCTCAGAATAAACCTTATGCTGTTTTGTAAATAAAATCGCTGCCTCACATATGTCTCCACTTTTGCTAGACTTAAGATGCAACAGATCCTTGAAATTGGCTTTTCTTTGCCTTGGGAGAAATGAAATTCTAATTCAGAGTTCCCTCTTCTACCAACCAGGACTGATATCTTAATAGTGAATTTCTAGTTTTGGGAAAAGCAGGTATATCAGAATTAGTCTAGAAAACCCTAGTCAGAAAAAATTTCTGAACATAGTGTATATAAAAATGAGGCTAAGACAAGGTCTTCAGTTTTTCTTAGTTTCCATATTTTTGAGATGTTCGAGGGGGGAGGTGTTAGTGTGAAGAGATGGGAATAGAGAAAAAAGGGCAAGAGGAAAACCATAAGAAAAAGCCCAAAATTTTGTTAAACTTGGTGTTATCATGAGGTAGAATTATTGCAAGACAGAATAAATACATGGCATTGAGATGGAAGAAACTGCTGCATTCAGATGCTGCACCAGAGAAAGTCCATTTATGTGGTTTATTTCAGGAGTGGTAAAAGGGATCAGTCAGGGGTCATTTGCAAGGACTTTCGCCTCATTGACTTTTGCTTCCTCCAGGGTCATTTTTGGCTGATCTGTCATCTATGGTTCAGTGGGAGAGGAGTTATTTTCCCTTTCCCCCTTTTTGTCTCATGGCTCTTGGCTCTTTAGGATGATGTTTAGCTCAGACAACAGCTGGCTACTGTCAGTTTTATGCAGGTTTATGAAATACAGCACTTGTGCTTATTTCAGAGGCTTTTTAAAAACACTTGTGCTTGGCTTCCATCTCTGGCTGCCTGGACTTCTGTGTTTACTCATTATGAAGAATTGAACAAAAGAAAATGCAAAGAAAAAGACAAGAGGCTCTCTGTGACAATAGGAATACTCTTTAAGAGCAGTCTGCCATATTTGGGGACAAGAAATTAAGACAACAGAGAGGCTAATGTCATCTGTACCCAACTTGCCTGGTGGTCGGAGGAGATGTCTGAGATCACACCAATGTCTTTCTGAAATTTGAGTCTTGCCTGGACTGTACCTCACTTCCTCACTAACTTTCCTACTCAAAATTCTACTAATTGCCCAGGTAATATTCTTTTAGAAACACTCCTTTGGGCAATTTCTTTCTTTTCTTTGCAGAGAGGAACCTTAAGTGAGAGAAAGAGCTAAAAATTTGGAGCCAGATATACATGGGTTCAAATCACATACTAATTGTATGAAGAGGAGACCTCTATGACAATTTGATGAGCCTCAATTTCCTTCTGTTAAAAACATTTTTACTTCCCTGGTCTTTCTGTCTAGGCATAAGAGAAAAGAAATTATGGAAAAACACCTTTCTTAAGGGCAATTGTGGTGGTTTGATACTGTATGTACCACAGAAAAACATGATCATAGATCTAATCCATTCCTATGGGCGTGGACCCATTGTAAGTAGGACTTTTGATAAAGTCAACTTCAGTTAAGGTATAAACCACCCCAATCAGAATAGGTCTTAATCCACTTACTGGAGTCTTTTATAACTGAATGAAATTCATATGAAGAAAGAAAGCTACAGGAAGCAAGAAGCTGAAATGGAACCCAGAACAGAAGGAAAAGACCAGGAGACGTTGCCATGTGCCCTGCTATGTGGAGCCAAGGCTTGCCAGCAGCCATCTTTGGGAAAAAAAGCATCACCTTGATGATGCCTTGATTTGGATATTTTCATGGCCTCAAAACTGTAAACTAATAAATTCTGCTGTTTAAGCCAAAGACATTTTCTTGGAGCAGCCAAGGGAACCAAAACAGCAATGAAAAATTAAGAGCTTAGATGCGCAGCAAGTTATCATTACCTGACATATTTGTATATGTGTTGAGTCAAGGTTATCTATAATTTCAACTTACATGAACCCTCAAGAGTTTCCAGTGTTGGTATCTTAGCATAGGGTCAACAAAAACTTGAGAAGCTGGGATATTTGGGAAGAGCCTAGCCTTTAACATCAAAGAGCACTGAGTACAATTCCAAGTTCTGCCATGTACTGGCTAGGTGATTTAAGGTCACTTGACTTTTCTGACTCTGTTTCTTCCCATACAATGTTATAATGTCCAACCTCTTGTTGTGAAAATTAAATGAGACAAATGCGCAGGGTTTGTAAATACAGACACATGCAAAAAGTATTCAAAAAATATTAGTTTCCTTACATCAACCAACTCTAATATCACAACGATTCCTGAACAAGAAGGTTGTCTCAGCACTCATCTTAGGTAGACAAATTAAGCATCTTTTAGGTGGCCAGCCTTAAAGCTACATGCATGGTAATTTATGAAACTATGCCCAAATTGTTTTTCTGTCAAGGAAAGAGAAGTACCCAAAATGCACAGAAAACATACAAAAGGAATCCCATCACTGACACTGCCTGTCTCATCATGGGCTCTTCCCTTGTCCCAAAGCTGAAAGTCTACTTCATGGGACCAAGCTGGGACTGATGCAACACTGGGCAAATTTTCGGAGTACCTTGGTCAGGGGGACCCAGGTCTCTCTCTATGCATTCTGCCTTCGTTTTCCTCATTTATTTCACAGGATTTGAGGGCACATCAGGGGGTGATAGAAGCAGTGCTTTTTTTAATAATTTTCACACCCTCTCCAAAGAAACAGCATCTGTAGCTGAAGCTAGAAGAATCGAAAGAAAGGGATTTGTTTCCTAGTGTCCTTTCTACTCGTCAGAGGACAGTCTTCCAGATTGTGAGAGTTTCTGTTGTTTAGCAAATACACACTGCCCTCTCTTGGAAATGGGGTGCACTTCAGTTCTGCTAAAAGTATAGAAAAGACCCACCTATGGATTAACTGCAGTACCTTGTTAAGAAAACTTGAGGAAAATGGTAAGTTTTTGTCTAAAATTTACCGGTGCCCATTCATTCCCTCCTGCTCTGAACAAAAGAGAGTAATGAATAACAGGAGTCCTACAGAAATCTAATGCTATAAAGCCGAGCCCAGATGCAATCCCTATGAAGGATTTTTTTAAAGAAGCATATTTTTTGTTTAAACAAAAGCCTTTATTGTAAATTGCTTTTACTTGTATATTTACCCTTACCCTGATTGCGAAGTAACTGAGGTAGCTCACTGCCTCCCTGTAAGACTGAAAAGGGACACATCCTCCTTGCAATGGCACTGAAAATATACAGATCAACTTTTGCTTTTGATGATGAAAATGCTTATGATTATTGCATAAAAGCAAGGAAGAATAAGGTTTACATTTGCCATATTGTTATCTAATGCTAGCACTCTCATGTCTTAAACATTACAATTTTAAAATCACCATAAGCAGTAGACCCAGAGATCCAGCTCCCACTACAGGCTCTTAACTCCAAAGAGCAAGAGGAAACATATATTTGAAAATATGAAGAGTCAAGTTGAAAAAAAAAAAAACCCAACAAATCAAGGAACAATACTCATATATAGGTTAATGAGTGAAGGCATTTGATGAAAAGAAAAGATAAAAATGGACTCAAATGCAAATGCACGCAAATATTATTCAGATGCTCAAAGAAGCTCATGTGGAATCTTCAAGGGAAATACAAAGGATCTCTCTAGAGAATGGATTTTCAGTTATGTTAAAATCCTTAGTGAGCAATCTGACTGCAGTCATAGACTCAATTTTAAAATAAACTCGCAGCATGCTTTTTATTACACTGTATATGTAATGTTAATGTGGATGTCTTCTCAGTTTGTTCAATTGTTTTGACTCCAGGAAAAGCAAACCAGAACTTCCAAATTAGAAAACAGTCTTCAATGCTGTGATGCATTTATAGCCACTGAGTTACAGTACCTTTTAGTAATTCCAGACAAAATAAATCTATTGGAAGGCCTTTAGCTAAACATTAGAATTGAGAATCGATTTACATAAAAAGAATTAAATCTGCTAACTCATCTTATGAAGAGATTTATATATAAAAGCTTCTAATTTTCAGATAACCAAGAGTATTCTTATTCCCAGGAAGACTGAATAAATCAATAAATTAAACCCTGACCCTGGAAAACTTGCCTCAGCAGGAACAGAGGTAAACAGCTGATGGTAGGCAGCTCTTTCCCAAGAAGAAGAAGAGCTGGGCTCAATTGAACATGCCAAGATTATCCTTCCCAAATTAATCAAGTAACTGCACTTCCAGCAAATGTAGAGGAGTAAAGAGCAGAGACAGCCCAAGAATGGGTTTAATAAAAATCCTTACATGGGGAAAACAGAGTGAGAAATGTCCCCTGCAAAAGTCCTTAGCTGTGTCCTCTTATCCCATCTGGGCTTAACTGTTAAGCCTGTGACAAGTCACAGATGTATTTATCTCCAAGGAGCAAGTGGTCATGCATTTACCACCTTCATGAAGCTGTTCTTCCAATACCAGCTCTAGCACTCTTGAGTATTCTCCCACAGTCACTAGTGAAGAGGTCAGATTTTCCCAACATAGTTCCTGGGCTGTATCATTAATTAAACCAATTCCAAAACCTCTTTACATAGAAGGCTGAAAATTTGGTCCATATTGGATTTCCCATCTCTAATTTTTTCAGGCTATATTGTCCACATAGCATTTTAGAAAATCTGCATTTATTGCAAATGACAGAATTAAGATAAAACACGCAAAATGCCAACATAGAGATCCTTACATTTAAATTGAAACTCTTTCCATTATCAAACTCCTAGGGAGAAATTAAAGCCAAAACATTAAATCCCTTTGCAAGTTACAGTGCAAGCATGTTAAAGTTCAAGGAAATTAAAATCCCAAGTTAAATTATCAAGCTGTTACAAGTTAAAGTTCAAAGTACAAATTTTTTGGGGTAAATTAAAGTCTCCAAATCATTTTCCCCAATCTCTTCTTCTGCTCACCTGAGCCAGAAGGGTTTTTCAGTGTCTAGAGAGAAATAGACGCTCTCAGCTGCTTTAGTCTGGACTATAGCTCAGAGGAATGGCTTTGGGTTTCTTTCCTGAGACACTGAATTAATTTACCTCTCAGAATTTCTTCTTTTAAAAGTCTGTGGAGAAGAGCCAGTGTAGCTCAGTGGTTGAGCATCGACTTTCCACATACAAGGTCTCAGGTTCAATCCCTGACCCCAGTACCTCAAAAAAAGTCCATGGAATTGTTAGAACAAAAAAATTATTATAGTACTGGATAGTGTAGTACTTACCCACCAAATTTAGAAAACATTGTCATCCTCCATTCCCAAAATAATAAACCCAGGCAAAATTATGTTCCCAGAATTCAGCATTGTTACCAGAGATGATAGCAGAAACTGAGTATTATCTAAAGGAAAGGGGATAAATAGAGAAGATCTTTGGCTTCAGCTTCACCTGGTTGCTATTCAACGCCGGTTTTCCAAAATCATAGCTTGTGAATATAACTCCAGAAATCTGTTAAGATTATTTTTGGCATTCTTCATGTATTTTATTGGACTGGGGTGGGGGAACGCATCTATGTATCTTATCACCTCTCAGAGTGAGTCTTCATGTTTAGAAATTTAGAAATTTGCAAGTTTGGCTGCCTTAATTATCATAAGCTGATTTTCTTTCCCATCCAGTTTACTTTAAATCTATTCATTTCCATTACCCATAGTTACCACATTGGGGATGGGCTCTTTCTAGTGACACAGTATCCGCATTCTTTGAGAACAGTCATTTTCAGTAATGAATTAATTTTGAGTAATTAACCAATCCAGACCCAATCTGAGGCCAACTTGAACTTGTGAAATCTACCTAAATCAAAATGTGGTCCCTCAATTGACTGCTTTGGCCCTATCTACCTATGATTTGCATTTACAATGTAAATCCTGAACGCCCTTAGTGTCCCAGGTCCCTGCAGAAGCCTGTTGCGCTGGCCGCCGGCTGGCAGTGCTGCCCATGTCCCCTGCCCCTTCCTCCCCACCTGCAACTTGTACCCACGCTGGCCCCTCTAATAAACTCGTGTCACAGGACACCAACTGCGTGGAAAAAAAAAAAAAATCCCTTACGGGTTACACGCAGCAACTACTGTCCTGTTCACCAGTGGCTAATGGCTTAAAGACTCTCTTTTCTTACAGTAACACTTATCCCACAGCCTCAGGTATGCTGTCGCCCTGAAACACAGTTACCAAGGCCTCGTGACCCTTGTCTTTGCCTCTTCGAATGTATGGGAGACCAGGCCTGTTCACTGTAGTGAATCTACCTTAGCTGTGCCTATTTATAAGGCATGAATGGCCCACAGGTTCTCACTGAGGCTCCCTCCAGCCTTAGCGCAGTCCATTCACATAGCACTAATGAGGGTCCCCTGCACACCTCAGCCACTGCCAAGTACTTTTGTAATAGCCACTTACTTATAGTCAGTTGCCAAGGTCAGAAAACCATGTGACTGGTTTAAAGCCTCTTGCCCAGGCCACAGCAGTTAAATGTAAGCAGCACCTCTATAAAGCCCCCTGGCCTACTAAAACCTCTGCATACTGCCAAGATCACAACAACTCTCTACATCAAAAGCCTTTCTAGGAGTATACTGTGATCCTCTAATTTCCAGTCTTTTATTTAGTTAGCATTGTCCCAGTCAGTGTACCAAATGCTGGAGTCTCCAAGAAACCCCCAATAAATATCACACCTTTTACCTGCCCATATTCTGAACAAATTGAGAAAATGGAGGAATGACAAATGGAGACCAAAATAGTTATGACCTTTATTATTGATTAAGGCCAAGTGGGATAACATAGTTTAGCATTAGTGCCTAATAGATCTCCAAATATTGAATCCCAGAATTAGAGAGGATTATCCATCTAGATCAGCAGTTCTGGGTTACCCTACTTCCAAGCATGCCCAATATTTTCTTCCCAAATTTCCAATCATATGAGTTATCCATCCCTCCAGAAACAGGGTGAATAAAAGGGTAAAGAAGGACTAGAATCTGTTTAGAGAAAACCCATTCCCAAAAAATTAGAGAAGTAGTAGAAAGTTGGTTTTTTCTAAAACTTATTTTGACGTAGTAAAAACTACCAGTTACTGGGATGACTCCTCCTGATCATGAGGTTTTTCAGAACAGAGTCCCTGGATTATTCATGCTTTCATCTTCTATGCTCAGCACCATGCTTGCCATTTATATAAACATTTAATAGAATTTCAGGTGACTTTAAAGTTTGAAAAATAACCCATAAGCAACTGGAATTAAAAGAAAATAATAGAAAAATTAAGATAAACCCAAAGAAAATATTAATATATAAAAATGAGCAGCCTCCAACATGAAATTATTTTGAGCTTTTGGAAGTCAATTCAAAAAGGAAACATAGACACTTATACCCTTGCTACTCCATGTGATCAGCTGGCATCACCTGAGAGCTTATTAGAAATGCAGCATCCCAGTTCTTATCATCTCTTACCTATTGAATCAGAAGCTGCAATTTTTAAAGGTTCTCAGATTATTGGTATACACTTTCAAGTTTGAGCTACATGATCAGAGTTCAAATGAATAACACAAGTCTGCTGCTCAAAATAAGCAGTTTGTCTACTTAGCCAGACTTTTCTTCATTCTTTTCTTCTGAGTCATACTAGTTGATGAAAATATGTGGGCTGAATGAATTAGTATTGAAATGTAGAACGTAGGGTAAAGCCTACTGAACATTTTGGACCATCTAAATACTTCAACTATCTAAAGAGGAGAATTGTGGGAAGATGGTAGGGTAGGGAACACCAGGATTCAGTCTTTCCACCAAAGCAACTATTAAACAAGGAGATGCTGTCTGAAATAACTAATTTTAAAACTCTGTAAGACAGGAGAACACTATGCAACATTCAAGGAATAGCAGAAGGAAGAGATTGGTAAATTATGGTAAAGACCAATAAATTGCTTTCTCTGTGTGGCAGTTACTAGTGTCCATCACCCACATTTGTGGCAAGCCACCATAGGGTCCAGCCCTGGTTAGCTCATTGATGACAGAAAGGAATGTGATACTCCTCTTCCCCAAGACCAGAGGTGGGCAAGTCCGGTTGCTGATCACAGCTTTTGAGATGCAACTTTGGATCTCTGGGGACATGGCTCTGAGGGCAGTCATTGTTCCAACCCACCCTGGACAAATGCTATGCTTTCTCAGGGCTTCAAGGAACAGTTAGGTGAAGGGCTGCATTTACTGGGAAGTTCAAGAAAGCTCAGCTTTGGGAAAATGTGAAATACACTGTTAGCACCCTTTCTGATCCTCCTCATTTTGAGGCTGGTTTATGCCCTGTTTGTGGGTACCTGGCCCTGTTTTAGCTGGAAAAGACTGACTTAGGAAACTACTGTCTAGTAAGCCCTCCCCTCTAAGAATTTGCCTACCAGGTGAAAGCAGCTTGAGACGAAAAAAAAATGAGTATAAGAAAATATAGACGCAGACAGTCTAGGACAAAGATTTGTCTACTTTAAACACCAAGTAGAGGGACATCTGTCCCCTGGGAAATAAAGGAGACATTCAAACTACAGTAAATGGAGGAACTCTGAAACAACATGCACAAGCCCAGGACAAGACAAGGACCCAGAAAAACAGGAAGGACCCCGCAACCTGCATTCTGTGCTTAGGAGGACCAAAGCACAAGAAAATATCTGTCTTATGACCAGATGGTTACAAAATCAAGAAACAAACATCTCAGGGGGAAAAAACCCAGAGTTAACATTTTAAAATGTTAAAATCTGCATTGTGCATCAAAAGAATACAAGAAAAGCAAAGAAATGGGAAATGATGGCCCATCCAAAGGTAGAGGATAAAAATACAGAAAATACCAACAAAGAAGAATAAACTATGAATACTAAACAAATACTTTAAGAAATGATCTTAAAAATGCTCAAAGAGATGAAGGAAAATACATAGAAAGAACTAAAGAGTATCAGGAAAGCAATGAATAGATTATATTAGAATGCTAATAAAGAGATGGAAATTTAAAAAAAGGAATGAAGGATAAGAGACAGAATAAAAGGTGTAATATGGGGGCATTTGGGGGACATTGGATTTGCCCTGCATGACATTGCAATGATGGATACAGGCCATTGTATATTTTGTCATAACCTACAAAATTGTGCAGGACAGAATATAAACTATAATGTAAGCTGTAATCCATGAATAGTAGCAATGCTTCGATATGTGTTCATGAATTGTAACAAATGTACCACACTAATGAAGGATGTTGCTAATGTGGGAGAGTGTGGAGGTAAGAGAGTGGGGCATATAGGATTCCCTTATATTTTTTATGTTATATTTATATAATCTAAAGCTTCTTTAAAAATAAAAAATAAATTATTTTTTTTTAAAAAAGGAATCAAACTGAATTACTGGAGTTGAAGACAACAATAACTGAAATGAAAAATCCTAGGGTTACAAGAAAAGATTGGCTCTGGCTGAAGAAAGAATCAGAGAACTTGAAGACAAGACAATTGAAATGAGGCTGATGAGCAGAAAGAAAATAGAACTATCAAAAGGAAAATAGACTAAAAAAACCTCTGGGACACAATCAAGTGTATGAATGTATGTATTCTGGGAATCCCAGAAGGAGAAGAAGAAAGAGAAAAGGGAAGAAGGGAAAGCAAAGAAATGACAGAAAACTTTCCAAACTTAGTAAAAAAAAAAAACAACAAGAATATGTACCTCCAAGAAGCCCAGAGAATACCAAACAGGATAAACTTGAAGAAAGATATACCCTGTCATATTTTGATCACTCTATTGAATGCAAAGGCCAAGAAGAGATTTCTGAAAGTTGAAAAGTAAAGCAACATATTATGTACAAGGGAATCCCAATTAAGTTGACTACCAACTTATCATCAGAAACCATGGAGACAATAAAGCAGCAGGCAAGATGCAAAGCCAGAGAAGAGCAAAGGACTCCATGGCTGACAGGAGCAGGCCCAGCTGATTCCTAAAGAGGCCATCCTTGGGGGCACACAGTAGAATGGTCCCCTCGGGCCCAGGCCCACTGCCACCAGGCTGCCCCTTCCTTGGAGGCTCACTATGGGCAGCATTCTCCCCCTACCTGGCAAAGAAAGCTAGAGAAAGGTCCTCCTAGTCTCAGGTTATGGCTGGATGACCCCAGTCAGACTTGGCCCAGCTCCCTCTTTCTCATGTTGCCCAGGAGCACGACTGGAAGGAAGAGATGGAGAAGCCAACTGGCCTGGCTCCAGAAGGCCATTTTTACTGGAAAACAACTTAGGTCCATTGGCAGAGTTTCCTCTAACAGAGAGGAAAGTGAAAGGATTGGAAATATACCATGCAAGCTATATTAATATCAAATAAAATTGACTTTAAGTAGAAATCAGTTATGAGGGACAATGATTTGGTAATCTTTGAAGATGTGATTTGAAGGTAGAAATTTACAGTTTTACATTGATAGTAGGAGACTTAAATACACTAATTTCAATAATGGATAGAACATTTAGTCAGAAGACCTTTACAGAAGATCAGTAAAGAAATATAAGACTTGGAAGTTACTCTAAACCAATTAGACCTAACAGATATATAGAGAACACTTCATCAAACAACAGAATCCACATTCTTCTCAAGTGCATATGGCTCATTCTCCAGGATAGAATATATGTCAGGTCACAAAACGAGGTCTCATTAAATAAAAAAGAAAAAGAATAAAAGAATCATATAATGTATCTTCTCCAATCACAGCAGATTAAATCTAGAATCAATAATTATGGGAAAGATGGAAATTCACAAATGTATGGAAATTAAACAACACACTCTTCAACAACCAATGTGTTAAAGAGGAAATCACAATGGAAATTGGGAAGCTAAAATGAAATGAAAATTAAGATGAAAACACAACATAGCAAAACATCTATGATACGAAAAAGGCAGTGCTGAAAGGCAAATTTATAGCTCTAAATGCTTACATTATAAAAGAAAAAATATTTTAAATCAGAAAACTAACCTCAAAGTTGGAAGAACTAGAAAAAGAAAAAGAAAAGCAAACTAAACTCAAAGTGAGCAGAAGAAAGGAAAGAAAGATTAGAGTGGAGAAAATGAAATAGAGAACAAGAAAATCAAATGTTGGTGATTTGAAAAGATCATTAAAATTGACAAAACTTTAAGTAGAAATGTTGTATGATCTCATTTATATAAAATACCTAGAAGAAAAAATTTCATAGAGACAGAGAGTAGATTATAGGTTACCAAGGTCCTGGGGTTGGGGATGGGGAGTGAGTAGAGAAAGAAGGAGTTATTGCTTTATGGATTTAGAGTTTCTATTTGAGATCATGAAAAAGTTGGGGTAATGGATCATGGTGACATAACCCAATATTGTGAATGTAATTAATGTTACTAGATTTTACACATGAAAATGGTTAAAAGGGGAAATTTTAAATTGTATATATGTTATTACTACAATAAAATTTTTTAAAATACACTAAAATAATGAAATAAAAATCAATTTTTAGCTATATAGCAGCAGCTATATACTATTTTAAAAACTGACTAAAAGGCCACCATTGTCTCAAAGTTTGAGAGCCAAACCAAAGTACAGGGTAAGAATTTCCCCTTTTCTTCTAGAATAATCATTGTTCCCTTTCACATCCTAACAATATTTCTAACTGTAAAATTCATATTGTTCAATCATAGATAATATTACCCTGTGTAAACTTGAAAATATCTATGTCAAGTTGACATTATCCCACAGGTCAAACTTAAAGAAGGAAGAAAACAAACATGTGTTTCACACTTTACATAAGGCACACAATGTGCTGGGTGCTTTGGATTGTAGCAGCCTATCAAATTTAGTAAAAATCAGTCAACTAGTCAACTTATTCTAAAGTTATCAATATAACAGTAGACACTATGCCTGGTCACTATGCCTGGTCAATTATTATAGAGGAATTCTCCATAGTTCAGAGATGCTATATAATGGGCCCAATATATTTCTCAACTATATAATAATTCGTTTTTAGTTCTGATTCCCATTTATAGTGCATGATGTTGATGTGGCAAACACGTACAGAGGCAGGAAAGCTAGGCAGAAGCAAAGTAAAATTTGTGTCTTTAAAATCATCATGTGGAAAGCCCAGTAAAATAGTGAGCATGAAATTTGGCATTTAGCATATTTTTTAAAAAGAAAGAAATTATTCCTTTGGCAAGTAATTCTTCAGGTGAAGGCTGTTACTGGCAAATTTTTCATCTTTAAAATCAAAAGCTTCCACTTTTCAACTATTCAGTGTTTCTCTTGAACTGTAACATAGTCATTCCTCTCAGCAACATAAGAGAATATCAATTATCTTATATCTCATTCTCCCTATAACTTGAAAATATCAGAGATGAGATTATGCTTTGAGTGTTGAATCATAAAAGCAGAAAATGTATGCAATTAATGATATGCAAAGACACTTAAAAGGGGAAAAATGGTTTTAAAGCAAGTAAGGCACAGCTATATTCAAGTTCTGTATTTCCTGGTGTGTTCTCTGGAATACTAGTTGTGGCAGAAGGGAGAAAATATCATGTTTAAACAAATTTGGCAATATTCTACATATCTGCTCCCTGCTTGGAGATTTACAATAAACATTTGCATATTAAACCCTCTGAGAAGCTCTTTAGTAAAAAGAATTTGAAAACGGTCTAACTTTATTTAATCCAGCATTTTAAAAACTTAATTGACTACAGAACTCTTTTCTTATACTATGCTACCGATTAGCATCTTAAGGAATTCCTGTTCCACAAATCACAGTGTAAGAAAATACTAAGTGTTTCTTAATAACTAATGAATAATTTCTGCTATATATATAAGGCATGGTCTTTGGAAGATTCTTTTAGTTTTGAATCAGGCATGTCTTTTATAGAAAAAATTCAGTACTCACAAAAACCCTCCCTGACTTGAAGAAATGAGTTTCTTTTTTTTTTTTTTTAGTTAAAACAAAACACACAAAAACTAGAGGTTTATTTATACACCACTGACTTTTGTTCATATATTCCAAAAGGCAATTTAAGGAAGAAGTGTAAACACATTTATGCAATTTCCTTGATGTCCATCACCACACATACAAAAAGAGATACCTAGTTTATTTCTATTTTCTAGAATTTGGCCTTTGCCTTGATTTTTATTTCACACTGATATCTAGAAATAGGACTAGTTAATTGCTTCTTGGCCTTTTGGCTAAGATCAAGTGTAGAACTAGTGTTAGGAATCTGTCATTTTAATTAATTTAAATGAAATGAGTTTCTTAAACTGATCTGACCAGCCCCATCTCAAAGGCTTCCAGATCTTCTGATATGAGACTGTAAATGTCTGGTGTCTCTTCTTTGGTTAAACATTTGTGAGAAGAAGCAGGACATCTTAAAAATAGAAATATTAAACAAAAGCACTAAGCCACTAAGAGCTGGCTCTGAAATCAAACTGCCTGTGCTCAATTTTGTATTTCACATTTATCGTTTCTCTGACCTTAAACAAATCACTCATTCTAGGTCTCAATTTCTTCATCTAAAAAAATGGAGGCAATGATAGTATCTTCCCCATCAGTCACAGTGAACATCAAGTAAGATAATCTGTGTAAAAGATCCTGGTATAGTACAATGCCTAGCACAAAGTAAGTTCTCTAAAAATACATTATTTAAAAGGTCCAATGCATAGTAAGTTCAGAAACAATGGAAAGAGGTCATATTTCCTATAATACACTCTAAAATTTTCGAGAATTTTTTCATTGGTTCCCTCCCCCATTCTATGTGTTCCCCTTTATTCTTCCTCATTCTCTTGATTCTTCCCTACCCTCAAAAGCATAAAATTAATGTCTCGTTCCTCATCTCCAAGCTGAAGTACTTAGTAAGGAGTAATAAATGAATTCATAAGGTCTTCTATTCAAGATTATCCATAACATCTCTACTTCTCTTACAAATCATTGAAGAATAAAGCATTCAAGCCTCAAAAGAAGAAAGAGAATAGCAATTTAAATGACAAAAGATGAAAGGGCTGTTATCAAGTGGGGCATCAGTCTAATCATGGTCCAGCATTTGCCTACTTTGTGTATATCTGAAACTATCCAGGAGTTCTCCTCATGTTTGAGGTACTTTATCTCCCACCATTGCCTCAGATATGGTCCAGCAACAATAACAGCAAACAATCCATCTATATAAATGGGTAAGCATTGTTTTCCTTATATTGCATACTCTAATTGTAATCTCCTTCCTTTCTCGCTTCCTTATATTGAGTTCCTTCCATGTATCATACCAAATGCTAACCCTTGAGAACAAAAACAATAATTAGCCATTGTCCCTATCTCAAGGCATATGCTATCTTGGAGGAAAGACAGACTTACAAACAAATAATTGCTATACATTTTGGAAACTGTTGTGTCAAAGGCATGTGTAAGGTGAAGTGGTGGGATAAAGGAAGAGGGAACAATTCTATGGAGGAAAAGGGGTCTACACTAAGGTTTCATAGAGGAGGACTCATATTAAACTGCATTGCATTTTGAAAGATGTATTGGAATCCCCAAGGAATATCAGGAAAATGCAAATAATAACTTATGGATGGGCATAAGCAAGGAATAACATGATCAACTACTTCAGAATTTTCTCCTCTAGAAAATGATGACGTTGGATTAGATGTTCTATGTGTAGAACCCTATAATTTATCTCCAAATCAGAACATTTTTGAAAGTGAAAACAATACTATTTACACTTATTCTAGGACAATGTGCACCAACTTGGTCTGCCCTAAGCAAACCAGGATAATGAATGGTCTCCACAAACACACAAATCCTGTAATGCTCTGCCCCTTTCTGTTGACTCTCTGTCATTACAGCACACTGCCCAAGAATCATGTTCCACTTAGCTTGAAGAAGCATTGAGACCCATTCTAAAGTATTATTCAAATAATTTTATTTTATTTTATAATTCCTCAGACACATATTTATAAACTCATAAATTTCAACACCCATAAAAGTCAGCTTGATTTTATACGACCCTGTTTTTACCATAACTACTCAATGTTAACCCCTTTCACCTTCATCCCTGAAAGTATAAGAACGATATTTTAAAAGAAATTTAATGCATGTATTTGTTTCAAGAATTTTTGGAAACATGAATAAAACTTGGAATAACAAAGCATAACAAATGGAAATCATTTCGCCATGATTGTTATTTTCAGTTTGAGGCTACTTTGTCTTGATCCTTCACAAAACAATTTTCTTCAGTGTATTTTGGGTTCCCTAAGAAAGAGGCTTAAAACAGTAACATGCACCGTAAGATTCAGACATGAATAGGGTTTTCATATCATTTAGTTATTGGTGAGTTCTAAGAAGATATTAAATATCAAATTTCAAATCCCTAGTGATTTTTATTACATGTGAATAAACACAAAGTAGGAATTTTCACCAATAGTTTTTCAATCCATTATGTAAAAATGTTCACAATATAATGGTATAAATGAAGCATCAGCAAACAAAAAGAAAGGCATAAAACTGTATTAAAAGTATGATTTCAATAATGTGTATAGAATATAAAATATCTATGCATCATATTTATATAACTATGTGAAAAAATTAACCATGGTGATATTCTAAATAATTCTGAGTTTCTGCGTTTATTTTCAGTATTTTTAGCAATTCTTTGTATTAGGAGATATTTTTTTCTTTTAATTTTAAACAAGGAACTGGTATTTCTCAAACTTTAATGGGCATACAAATCATCTGACAATCTTGTTAATGTGCAGAACCTGATTTATTAGATCAGGGTTGCAACCTGAAATTATATTTCTAACAAACTGAAAGGTAATACTAATGTTTCCTGTCTAAGGACCATACTTTGAGCGAAGAGCAGTATTTCTTCAATTGGAGAACTTTTTAAAACACCAATGTGAGAGTCCCACCACCTGAGATTCCAATTTAATTGGAATTTTAATTGGTCTGGGTGTAATGTACCAAATTATTCTAATAACATCCAGTTTTGAGAACCACTGCTAGAAGTTTATATTCCAAAAGATGTGACCTTGTTATTGATACGCATTGCAGCTCTATTGTCGGTGGTTTTTACATGATCTTTATGTTCTGTGTGATGGTAGACCATTCGCTTTTGTAGGAATGGCCCTTAAGATCTTCATATTTTCCCCACAGTAATTACTTTTGAGTTGTCCAAGCATATGAAAGCAACATCATCACTCACAGCTACATACTCCCTCTCATGGCTTCTTTGGAGTAAAATTTCAGTGAGTCAATAAGGTGTTCAGTAGAAACTGAACTCATACTGCAAGTGAAAGACATTCTTTGTGAGAGAAGATATATTATAACTCACAGAAAATGCAAAGTCCTTGATATATTTCTTATTCGATATTCACCTTTTACTAATTGGAAGTAGCGATATTATTTCTTGTTCTTGCAGTTGTACCAACTAGTCTTGTGACCTTGAGCAGGCCACTTAACCTCATATAAAATGAAGAGACACCATCAAATGATCCTTCCGTTCCCTTTCAGTTCTAAAGTTCTATAATTCTCTTCTTCCTTTCCTCCTCCCTCTCTTCCTACTCCTTATTGTCACTGTCATCATTATCAACATGTTCGTTATCTCAAATACTTGTGTGGTTCTCAAAGTTTAGCACCATCAAAAGTTCTTGAACTTTAGTGTACATCAAAATCATCCAAAAAAAAAAAAAAATCATCCATATGTCTTATTGTAACACAGATTTCTGGGCCACACCCCCAGAGTTTCTGGTATAGTAAGTCTGTTGTAGGAACTAAGAATTTACATTTCCAACATGTTCCCAAGTGATGATAATGATGCTGGTCAAGTCCACACTTGGAGAACCTCTACTGCGGAGCAATCACATTAGCTAAATAAGAATGCTTTGCAGTGAGGAGTAATTAGCACAGTGTGGAGGAAAATGGGCACTTAATTCCAAAAGCAATTGACATTTGTTGAGAAAGTACATTGCCTAAAGAATATTAAGGCATTTCACATGTGTGTTTTTAGAAAACTGCCTAACCTGACTCACAGTTCAACTTTGTTGGAAGAGAGCACTCCTGCTTTTCATCACTTGCATGCAATTTGGTACCAACAATAATAAGAGACTCTGGGATTGCTATCCTTCTCCAAATAAAAACAGGCTGAAACGAAGCAATGTTTCCCTCAATTTGAAAAACAACTCATTGCAAAAGAAGCTTGAGCTGGGGAAAGCGTAAGCAAGCAAACAAACTAACATACAAATAAAATCAATCCAACAATACCAATGGTTAACTTAAAAAACAAACAACAACAAAAAAAAAAACCAGCTTTCACCATACAGTCATACAATTACCTCCAGAAAATCAAGAATGATCTCCAAGATCTGATGTATTCCCTTTGGATGTATACTATTCAGATCATTTAGACTCTGGTTATGGGAATCTAAAGCTTACCTACTATTTTGAATTGTTTTGGGTTTTTTTTCCCTTTCTAAATTTAACCTGTTTTCATGTGGGTGGAAAAAGAGAAAGCTATATATTATTAGATATTGGCAAATCCATTGTCTTAATTTTCTTCACAGCACACATTGTAAGGAGGAAAATTTAAGTGTCACTCAGTCTACTATTTCTGTGTGAAATCATTCCTATGTGTTGATCTGTAGAATGGTATATATTCACAAACCTAAGCACACACATATACATATACTTTATATACATACATGTGCATGAGATGAAAACACACGAGTATGCATGCATCTTTACAAAGTCATGTTATCCTTTCAAGAAACTTCTTTAGGATTGATAATAAGATAAACAAGACTCTTGCTTCCCTTTGCTCTAGCAAAGTGTGCCTTTGCATATTTCAAGTCTTTCTTGGGGATGCGCAGAGCATGTAAGTTACCCTGGCTGTGCTGAGTCAGCAGTCATCTGACAACTGCAGCTTTTTTGTACAAGGACCCCTTCTATGCTAAGCTTAGAGAATATATGTATTCTTCAAACCTATTTTAAGATCAATATTATTAATATTCCTCATTAGCTATTATAATCAACACAGTTTTCTTTCATAGAAAATAATTTTCAAAATATAAAACTCCCAAAATGGTTTAGATGAAAGAAAAACGAAGTAGTGTAGAAATGGCTTTAGGTTTCTTTTATTAGTTTTTTAGAGGAAGATATTAAAATGTTCACCCTGAAGCTTTATCAAATGTTTTGGAGCTTCTTTGTACCTCTGCTCAGTAGTTATAAATTTGAGGACTCCATGCTGCTTCCACCATGGGCATTTTTTCGGTAACTTTATATGAAGAAGAGGGATTTTTGAGTTTTGTTGTCATGGTAACCCTACATTCAGGTTGCAAACCTTTATTGAATGTTTTGGGCATTTCTCTATTGCAGCCTTCATTTAATATATTTTGATGTTCATATGTTTAAATTCACTACTTCAGCTCTGATAGAGCTGTTTGGCTTTTAATATACACATCCATATATATTTTTAAATGCTTAGGTATCCACAAGAAAGAAAACTCCTAAACATGATTCTTTTTTTTTTCCTCCCTTCTTCCCTCTTGCTACCTAAGATTTTTCATTTGTGAAAAACAAAAGAAGACATACAGGTAAAAGTCTCAGAAAATAGGGGAAATACATATTCTCTTATTGTAGCACATGACAGGGCCACAATGTATTTCTGAGAAGGTTATAATTTTTCCCATATTATTTTCTTTATTCAAAAAGGACAGAAATACAAGGGCAAAGGACAATGGGGACCAAGGAATTCAACAGGAGATATGGGAAAAGCACAGGGTATCAGGAAGGTGAACCTAACTATTTGCTCTTTTTACAGAGGCTTGTTGCTTCCTGCATTTCTGAAAACATTACTCTAAGAAATGCATGTGTCTCATGAAGGGTAAATTAGAATTTCAAGGAAAAAGGACTTGGCCATCAAATACATTAGGATAACACTGGATTCTATAAAGAATTTAGTCTACTTCTGTGCATTGTGATATCTTTGAAGGATCAAATAGTGTTACCCCAAATTATTTGGCCAAGAGCCTTCGGGGTGGGTCACCTACAGTCACACATTGAGACATGCTGCTTTAGAAATCTATTACAAATATGAACTGGAACAGAAAAGATTCCTACATGAGTCAGCAAAATGATATTTGAATCACATCTTACCCTCCTTCATACCTGCAGAATACACTTGAGGACATGGGTCACTGAAAGAAAGATCAGAGCTCAAGTGAGGAAAAGTTTAGGCAATAGGTTCTCCATGTACTATAGAAATCACCTCCACTTGTGCTCCCTCAGGAAACTGATAGCAGCAGCTGGAAAAGGCCTCCAATAGCACACTTCAGGAAGGATTGGAGATGCATGGTGGAACATATCATGAAATTCTTCTGAGAGGAACAAACAAACTCATTAACTTCAGGACAGAGCAACTGAGACTGAACTCTGAGGGCCTCTCTCATATGAATGCTACTGTTTTACCCATGCACATGTATTCAACCATAATTTAAGCCTTTAGTTAGCCACATTTTAACTTCAGTAATGGGAGCCTGGAGAATAATTTTCAATCAAATAAAAATACATTTCTTAGAAATTTTGAAGCAAAACAATCACTGGAGCTGATGCTTATGGACTATGATTCTTGGGGATTTGATATTTCTGTTTAGTGCAAAACAATTAGAAATCATTACCTGTAGCATTTTTCAATATACAGTGCTTTAGGCTTTGTATTCTGTTTTGAAACCCCCTAATAAGTGCAAGTTGATTATGCTGATGGTAATGAGTAATACTTAATACTTTTCATATCCAACCATACTTCAGATTATATTTGCCCTGCAGTATTATTTTATAAGTACACTCAAAATAAAAATCATAAAGGGGGTTGGGTCTTAGAGATAAACCACTAGTACATTGAAATTTGTTAGCCTTAGTGAGTTAGTCTTCCTGATCTCACCTTCCAGTTCCTACACTGAAATGGGTTGAATTGTATTCCCCAATTCAAATCCTAAGCCCAGTCCCATGAACATGACCTATTTGGAAACTGGACCTTGAAGTGAAGTGTGATTAGTCAAGACGAGGCCAAACTGCATTAGCGTAGCCCCTAACCCAGTATGACTGCTATCTTTAGAAGAGGAAACTTGGACACAGAGACAGACAAACACAAAAGGAAGAAGAGAAGGAAGAGTAGAAGCTGCAAGCCAAGGAACACAAACACCAGAAGCCAGAAGAGGCAAGGAAGGATTCTCCCCTACAGGTTTCATGGGAGCATGGCCCTGCTGACACCTCAATTTCAGACTTCCAGCCTCCAGAACTGTGAGATAATACATGTCTGTTGCTTTACCTAGTTCGTGGCACTTCGTTACAGCAGCCCTAGGACATACCGACCAGCATCTTTCTCATGGTTGCATGATATCCAAGCATAGTAACGCCTCAAGGCATGAGTAGGAAAGAGGAAGAGGCAGAATGTACGCTGTCAGTCTGAAATGTCCATTTCAAACCACAGCACCATTGCTTTCTTCAGCGAAAGAGAATCTCTTCATGCCAGAATCCATTCCATAACCAAACTGTTGCAGGGTGCTTCAAGGTCTGAAAACTATCCAAATAAATTTCTGTGCTCTTACCTTACAGGGTCCATTGAATTTGAAGAGTACATGTCCTCATGTGCTATAAGCTTCAGCTTCTTTGCCTGATTGATTTCTCCATCATAGTGAATTAAGAAAGGCAAGTGCAATGGTTACTCTGGGCGTTCCCACCAGATCGCCTTTGCCAGGCCATGAATTCATCTCCCAAGTGCTGTTAAGTGTTGGCTGCTGAGGGTTCACAGCTCCCTGCTCTCCAGAGAATTTCCCTAAGCCCTAAATGGAACCACTACCTGCAGGCATAACCACTCCATGTAGGAACCACTATAAGTGAGTCACATGCAAGCCAGGACAGTCCCAGTTTCAGTACTGAAAGTCCAAAGTCCCAGAAAACACTCACTCCCTGGCTGGCTGCATTGGTTGGCCTTGCCCACACCCCCTTATAACTTGTGAGCAATTGATATAGGGTTGCCTCAAGGTGTGACCAACCCTATGGTACAATTCACTGCTCCTGAGTGGAATCAGGCTGAAACTAGACTCCAGTTTACACTGCTTCTTATTTAACTATTTCCCCTGCCCTATCCTGCTCCCTTTACATTTTTTTTTTCTTAAAGCCCTCCCTCCATAAATTATGTATTCCCAAATCCTAGTCTCAGGCTCAGGAATTCTACCTAAGAAAGCAAGCCTCTCAGCACTAGGAAATGAGATCCATGAGGGCAGCAAAATATAGTGAGTAATGTGTGGTTTTGAAGTAAAACACACCCAAGATGGTAGCCAACATTTTTTCTTGCAAAGTGTGTAACCTTATAAAAGTTGCTAAAGCTCTCTTTCTCAGTTCCTTTATCTAGTAAATGGTGATAATAATACCCTCTTGCAGGATTTTGTGATAATTTATAAATTGATAATATTGTGGGCATATAGTCAGTGCTCAATAAATTCATGAAAATATTCAGCATTTATATAAAAGTGAGAGATCATTGAATGGGTACTCAATAAATGTTCATTGCATTAAATTACCCACGCTAAATAGAATTTCTGTAGTTATCATTTATCTAAAAAGCATTTACTTAAAGTAAGATCTATTTTAAGTATTACTTCAAATATGTATATGAATAAAAATTTCAACAAACTACAGGACAATTCTGATCTCAAGAAGGTTCTTTCAACTGAAATTTGATTTTACGAATAAGTTATAGATTTTTAAATATACATTGTGATTTTTAGAACAATCAGATATTTAGAGGACATTGGGCAGGCTAATTTTGGAGGGAAATATGAAAATAATAATTATTCTATTACTCTAATTGCTTATTGAATTCTACCATAGTTCTTCACAGATGTATAAGCCTACACCCCTAACTAGAGTAAAGGTTCTGAGATACGACTGGAGTTTTAAAAAAATAAATGATTACTTTTACTTATTGAGCCCTACCTGTCCATCTGGTTCTATGACATGTGTGCTACATATGTAGGCTCTTTTATTAATAATTCTCACAACACTGAAGTTGTGAGATGACTAATGTTACAGAGAAGGAAACTGAGACTCAAAATATTAACTCTAAGCCACCGAGAAAAAGGAGGGAATGTGGAAGGAAGAACAGGTAGGAGGACCTTCTCTTTTTAGAGATCAAGTAAAATTAAGCTATCTTGAAGTACATTTAACTTGTGTTGATGGTTACTCATTTAAAAATATGAACTTCCCCTCCACCACTGACTTCTTAGAATCCAAAAATTATGATATATAATGAGTATTGTATCTGAACAATTCATGATTATCATATCTGAATTTTTATTAAAGAGAATGAGCATTCAGGAATTCAACTGCCTCACCTAATCCCTTCTCATTTCTAACTTCCTGTAAAACTCTCCTGTAAGTCACACAGGCCTCCTCCTTTCTATATCAAACAGCTGTCCATCTATCAACAATCTTTACTGGGGACAGAAGCAGCATCTTGACACTTGAATAGGTTTTATACCTACTCAATTTTAGGAATTCAAATACGAATTTTATCCATAAACCATGGGCTAAAATACCAACTCCACTCAAAAACAGTGAGTGAGGAAAAGCGTATTCAACACTTATATGTAGAGTCTTAAGAGTCAATTTTTAAAATAGAGCCTAATTTATGAAATTTTAATTGACTAGTGGGCATCATGCTTTAATTATGAATTTGAAAAGACCCCGGCAGTAGACTAGCTCTGACAGCCTGTGACACGATGTGGGCTTAGAGAATAGGTATTTATACAGGCAGTGTCAATCACCCAGTGCATGCTATTTCAACTGCCTGTCCCAATCAGGGCCAGCATCCAAAAGTACAGCAATTAGAATGAGATGAAAAGCACTGGGGTCATTAAGGTGGAAGTCAACAGCCAGAGGAGCCCACAGAGACAGCACAAAATGTCACCTTCATACAGATGGCTATTTTAATACAGATAAGGCAAATTGAAGACCTTTAAAATGGGGCCACATAACTTGTTGAGATGGAAAAGAAAGGTCTAATTTAACAAAATTAAGCAGCTCACATATTTCCCAAGGAATTTAGGGATTCAACTCTACATTTCACTATCATATTTGGCAATAATCTCTTAAACTAATTGTTAGGTATTATATAGGGACCACTATTTGATCTTATAACATAATAACTAATGGATGCTGAGACCAATAAACCACAAATTCATGAATATTTTCAGCAAAATCATTAAGTAGCTTCATTGTTATCCTTTTTTTGCCAGCATTTTGTGAAAAGAGAGGAGAAACAAGGTCATGGTTAGAAAAGCACTAGGTTTAGAGTCAGAAGGTAGAAATTCACATTTGACTCAATCTATTCTAGCTTTGAAATCTTGAGCAAGATTTTGAACCTTAGTTCACTTACCTATAAAGTGTGACAATAATATTGTCATGCCAAGTATGTTCAAGTTCTTAAAAGACAAATAAAAAGAATCATGATGAAAAACTGTATCAGTTAGGTATTGCTGTGTAATAAGTTATTCCAAAATTTGTCAACTGAAAAGAACAAACATTTCTTATCTCTCAGTTTCTATGAGTCACATAACTGGAAAGAGCTTAGTTGGATGGTTCTGGCTCAGAGTTTCACCCAAGAGTCTGGTTAAGGTATTGACCAGGGTTGCAATCATCTCAAGGATCACTGGGAGAGGGGAAAGGATCTGCATCCAAGTTCATACACATGGAATTTGACAAGTCTCAGAAGACTCACTTCAAACCTTACTCACACAACTACTGGCAGGCTTCAGAAGATTCATTTTCAAGCTTTAACATGGCAACTGGCTTCTACTTGAGTGAGCGATCTAAGAACAAGAAAGAGCACCAAAGACAGAAACTTCTTCTAACCTAATTGCATTACTTCTACTGTATTCTATTTGTTTTTCTATTTGCAAATCAGTAAGTCCAACTTACATTTAATAGGAAGGGATTACAGAGTGTAAATAACAGGAGATAGAGATCATTGGAGGCCATCTTAGAGGCTGCTTACCTCAAAAACTATGGAGAAACTATAAAAATTTGAGTCTTTTAGTCAATTTAGTCATGGAGTAAATAAAATGAAATATATAGTTACTTAGGTTCTTTCCATAATTTTTACTAGATTTGTGGCACATAATTAACTAAATTATTTGGTTGTTTTGTCTTTATGTAGTCACTGTGTTTAAGCAACTGAAGTGTGTTTTTTTGTCTTTATTTATTTTTTAATGTTACATTAAAAAAATAAGAGGTCCCCATATACTCCCCAACCCCTTCACCCACTCCTCCCCCCATAACAACAACCTCCTCCATCATCATGAGACATTCATTGCATTTGGTGAATATATCTCTGAGCACCACTGCACCTCATGGTCGATGGTGCACATCATAGCCCACACTCTCCCACAGTCCAGCCAGTGGGCCATGTGAGGACATACCATGTCTGGTAACTGTCCCTGCAGCACCACCCAGGACAACTCCAAGTCCCGAAAATGCCCCCACATCATACCTCTTCTTCCCACTCCCTACCCCCAGCAGCCACCATGGCCACTTTCTCCACACCAATGCCACATTTTCTTCGATTACTAATCACAATAGTTCATGAAGAGAATATCAGTAAGTCCACTCTAATCCATTCTCTATTCCTCTATCCTGTGGACCCTAGAATGGCCATGTCCACTCCACATCTATATCAAGAGGGGCTTAGTTTCCACATGGATGATGGATGCAATTCTCCTGCTTTCAGTTGTAAGCACTCTTGGCTCCCTGGTGTGGTGGTTGACCTTCTTCACCTCCATATTAGTTGAGTGGGGT
Organism: Dasypus novemcinctus; assembly: GCF_030445035.2. Taxonomy (NCBI): domain Eukaryota; kingdom Metazoa; phylum Chordata; class Mammalia; order Cingulata; family Dasypodidae; genus Dasypus; species Dasypus novemcinctus. Next base: position 70,313,626 of record NC_080680.1, read on the forward strand.
AAGTCCAATAAACCAGAGGGTAGGAGTTACAAGTCTATTAAGGCTCAGGGCCTGGCTATCACATGGTGAGTCCAGAGATTCAGGTTCCCTGGGTATACATTAAACCCCAGCACCAACTACAGTTCCGGTAAAAGTAACAGGAGAGACTTGTGGACAAAGATCACATCTAAGTCCAGCTCCATCACACAGAAACACAAATTCTAAAGTAGGACCAACTGAGAAGGCACTGAACTCCAACTGCCATGACCATAGAACCTGTGGGTCCCTGTAGCCCTCCGAAGAACTAATACCTGGGGTTCTATCTACTTAATCTGTCTCTGGGACTCTGCTCAGGTGTGCATAAGGACAACCCCTCTGATAACCTCCTGGCTCTTTTTGGAGACTCATAGCCATATAAACTCATTTGTCCTTTCCATTTCCCCCTTTTCTTCAGGTCAAAAAGCATTTTTAACTCCTGGTATTACATGTAGATTGAGATATTCTGCTGATCCAAGTTGACCCTTTTATTCAAGGTGATTTTCTAGTTACATCATCAGCTGGTACTTGGTAGTAATCGCTCAGCACCAGGGAGGCTCATCCCTGGGAGTCATGTCCCATGCTGGGGGGAAAGCAACACATTTACATGCTGAGCAACTGAAGTTTTGAAAGCTCAAGCATGATGTTCTTTCTCCAGTATTTTACAATTTCTTTTAAATTTTATTGAAGTATATCACTCATACATAAACATATATAAACAATAAGTGTATGGTAATAATTTTGAACTTAACAAAACAAACATATATAACATCATACAGGACTCTCATAACTCACCTTACCACCAACACCTTACATTGGTGTTAAACCTTTTTAACTAATGATTAAAGAGCATTGTTAAAATATTACTACTAACCAAAGTATTTTCCCCAACCCACTCTATTATTATTATCTTTATATCATTTATATATAAGCATACATAAACAATTAAGTGTATAGCAAAAATTGTGAACTTACAAAGCAAACATACATAACATCATACGGGGGTCCCATACATCAACCCTCCACCAACACCTTGTACTGTCCTGAGACATGTGCGACAGATTATGAGAGAATATTACCAAAATCTTACTACTAATTTTAGTCCTTAGCTTACATTTAGTGTATTTTATTCCCCAACCCATCCTATTATTATTTTTTAAATATATTTTTTAAAGCAGAAGTGGTATACTTATAAAACAATCATGCACATGTGCAGAATTCCCAAACAACACCCCTCTATCAATACATTACACTGCAGTGGAACATTTGTTACAGATAAGATAATATCACATGATATGATTGTTACCACGACCATAGTGTACATTTGGCTCACATTTTCCATACTGTTCCATTTTCAATGCAGTACATCTTTGGCATAGATACAAGAATATTATATTATTACTGCTAATGAGAGTCCATAGGTCACTCCAGTTGTATTTTTCCCATGTTTCTCCACATTCCCAATACCCTGCAGTAGTGATGTACATTTGCTCTGGCTCACAAAGGACATTCTTGCATCTGTACCATCAACAACAATTCTCATCCACCTCTTGATTTACTGTGCTATTCAGTTCCTAGATTATACTCTAGCATTCTGTCAGTTGGCATTTAAATACCTAGACTACCATTTTCAACTACATCCCCATTTTAAAAAATAGCTGTTTATCACTGTTTGTTACCATCTACTCTATACATTTCCACACATTTACAGTAAAGCTAATTAAAACTTCTGTATACATTAAATATCAGTAGTCCATCTCATTCCTACTCTTACTTCCTTTATGAATCCACCAGTTACCACCAGGTCTTGAAGATATTTTCCTACAATTTCATCTAGAAGTTTTATGTTTCTTGCTTTTATTTTTAGGTTTTAATCATGTTGAGTTAATTTTTGGATAAGGTGTGAGATAGGGGTCCCCCTTCCTTTTCTTGGCTATGGATCTCCAGTTCTTTCAGCATCATTTGTTGAATGGACTGTTTTGCCCCAGCTGTGTGGGTTTGACAGGCTAGTCAAAAATCAATTGTCCCTATACATGAGGGTCTGTTTCTCAACCATCAGTTTGGTTCCATTGCTCTATGTGTCTGTCTTTATGCCAGTACCATGCTGTTTTTACCACTATAGCTAGGAAATATGATTTAAACCCTGAAGATGAGGGTTTGCCTTTCCATTTTATGGTATTTCTGGCTATTCAGGACCCCTGACCCTTCCAAATAATTTTGATAACCGTGTTTTCAATTTTTGTTTTTTGAAATGTCAGTGGAATTTTTATCAGAATTGCATTGAATCTGTATGGCAATTTGAGTAGAATTGACATCTTAATGATATTTAGTCTTCCAATCCATGAGCATGGAATGTTCTTCCAGTTATTTAGGACTTTTTTTATTTCTTTTAACTTTGAGCTGAAGTTTTCTGAATCCAAGTGTTTTATAGCATGGTTAAATATATTCCTGACTATTTGAGTTTTATCTATTATATTTTATTTTCACCTCTCTTTTGACACTTTTAGTTACTTTTATTGATATACTCTTCATTTCTAGACTCTCTTCCAGGGCACTCTCTCCTGTCTTTTCTTTTCAGACTCTAGCACAATCTTAAGTGTTTTCTGAAAAATTTGGTCTTTTGCTTAGAAATTCTCTCAATTTCTGTTTATCTGTGAATATTCTCATCTTGCCCTCATTTTTGAAAGACAGTCTTGTTGAATATAAGATTCTTTGCTGGAAGTTTTTCTCTTGTACTATCTTAAATATATCATACCACCATCTTCTTGCCTCCATGGTTTCTGGGGAGAAATTAGCACTTAAACTTATTGGGTATCCCTTATATATTATGTATTGCTTTTCTTTTGCTGTTCTCAGAATTCTCTCTTTGCCTTTGGAATTTAACATCCTATTTAGTATGTGTCTCGGGGTTGGTCTAATTGGATTTTTTTTTTCAGATGGGAGTAGATTGTGCTTCTTGGGCATGGATAGCTATGTCCTTCAATAGAGTTGAGAAATTTCTACCATTATTTCGTCAAATATTGCTTCTGATCCTTTTCCTTTCTCTTCTCCTTCTGGGACACCCATGGCACATATGTTTGCATGCCTTTTGCTGTCATTTAGTTCCCTGACATCTTGTTCAATTTTTCCATTCCTTTCTTTATCTGTTCTTGTGTAGTATGTTCACTTTCAGAGGCCATTTCTTCAAGCTCACCAATCCTTTCTTCTGCCTCCTCAAATCTGCTATTATATGATTCCAAAGTTTTTTTAATTTCATTTATTGAATTTTTCATTCCTATAAGATCTGCTATTTTTCTATGTATGCTTTCAAATTCTTCTTTGTGCTCACCTAGTGTCTTTTTAATGTCCATAATCTCTATAGCCATCTCATTGAATTTATTAAGGAGATTTGTTTGAACATTTATGATTAGTTGTTTCAACTCCTTCATGTCATCTGGAGGCTTTTCTGATGGGCCATAGCTTCCTGTTTCTTGGTGTGGATTATAATTTTTTGTTGGTATCTTGGCATTCAGCTTACTAGAGTATTTATTCTGGGTGCAGTTTTTCTCTTTAGTTTAGGGATTCCTGCCCTTTCTCCCTTGCTGGTCTTGCAGTAGGAGCCAAGTATGTAGTTGTTGCCATAAACTGTGGAAGTTCAAGCTGCCCTCATTGCCTCAGGGCCTGATGAAGCTTCTCCCAATTTTTGCCTTTGCCAGGGGTAAGCACAGAGTGTGTGGAATAATCTGAGTCAGCAGGCATAGACTTTAGTGGCCCAGACAGACTGATGAGGCTTCATATCCCTTTCTCTCCTGCCCAGGGTGGAGATGGAGCTGCAGGTGTGGGCAGCAATCTATGCAGTGTGGGTCCAAGATGACCACAGTTGTTCTGGTAGGTCCAATTATTCAGTTTGTGCCAGCCAATTTTACCTGCAGTTACCTGGAGAGGCTGGTACAGAACCCACCAGCTTCCTCCCTGCTAAGATGGGGCTGAAGTCTAGGCTAGGGCTGCAGGCTGATCTGGGTGAAAGGAACCAGTTCCTACCATCACTGTGATTTTTAGTCAGCCCGGCTTCCCCTCATGCTGGGGGTGGAGTCAAAATGGCGACCACTGGCCTCTTTCTGACTTGGACAGATTCACACCCTACCTGTTCGGGCTATACTTTAGCCAGCCGAGTCTATTAATCAGTAGCCAAAATCAGTGGCCCACTGTCTCCTCCTCTCCTGTTTTTGGGAAATAGAGCTTCCAGTTCCAGCCACAGAACAGTTCCTCAGGCAGCTAGTGCAGTCAGAGTAGGAAAATCACTGGCCTCCATGGTTGGTTGGTAATTTCTGGAGAGGCTGGCACAGGTCCTCCCAGCTTCCTCCCTGCCAGAGGTGGGGCTAGGGCCTAGACTAGAGCTGCAATCTGGCCTGGATGGAAGGAAGCTGGCCCCTATCAGCACTGGGATTTTCAGTCTACTCTGCTTCCCCTCAAACCAGGCACAGAGTTAAGATGGCAGCCACCTGCCTCCCTCCAACTTGGACAGGCTCAAACCCTAGCTGTTCCCGGGATTATACTTTAGCCTGCTGAATTTACTCATCAGGAGCTGAAGTTGATGCCCAATTGTCTCTTCCTCCCTGGTTTTTGGGAAATGAAGTTTTCAATTCCAGCCACAGAACAGTTCTCAAGATAGCTTGTGCCTTCATGTCACGGAGTGCTCTACTTACGAATCTTCTCTACAAATAGACAGTCTCCTCCCTCCATTCCCCTAAGGATGTTGTAGGATGGTCCTCTGGCCTCCTGGAGCCCCCAAACAGGTTCTTTGGCTAGCTCCAGATAGCTCTGGTTGTTCATCAACTGCTCTGTAGCAGGAGCCAACTCTAGCAGCTCCTTACTCCACCACAATGTTGCTTGGTCCCTTTTATAATTTTTAAAGTCTTAGTAATTTTTGGTCCTGAAAAAGAAGAGAAAGAGAATGAAGCAGACTAAATATTTGAAAGATAATGGCCAACAATTTTTCAAACTTAACTTAAAAATAAATCAAACTGCAAACCAAGCATGATATGAAGCCCACATAGAAAAAATACTGGGGGGAGGAGGCAAAACTACACTATTCCTGAGCACATCACAGCCCAAATGCTGAAAATCAGTGATAATGAGAAAAACTAGATATCAAAGAAAATCAAAGATAATGAGGAAATGCTAGAAAGGAAAAATACACTTTATATACAGAGTGGTAACAATAAGAATAATGGCTGGCTTCTCATCAGAAATGATTAAAGCCAGAATAAAATAAAACAACTTCAAGGTGCAGAAAGAAAATTAAATTACCACACATAATTCTAGCCACATATAATTCTACAGCTAGCAAACATCTTTCAAAGTGAAGGCAAAATAAAGAAATTTTCTGAGTCAAAAAGTGACAAAATGCATCTCTAATTGTTCAATAATAAAAGAAGTCATTCAGGCTGAAGGGAAGATACCAGATGAAAGCCCAGAGCTACAGAGGAAAAAAATGAAGAGTTCAAAAAAAGGGCAAATACATTGGCAATTTAAAAAATCAAGTTTCTATTATCTTAATTTTATAACATTTTAAAACAGAAATAACAACAATATGTGGGTATAGCATATGTAGAAGTAACACATATTATCACACAGCAAAAAGAGATGAAGATGAGGGCTTAAACATTTTTTTACTGTTATTAGGTCCTCACATTTCATGTGAAGTAGAATGACATTATTTGGAAATAGACTGAGAAATTAAAGATAAATACTTTAGAACAATCATAAATGCACACAAATACATACAAACATGCAAAGGTATAGCTAAAAATCAAAAGAGGAAAAAATATATATAATAAAAAGAATTCAATATACCCAACTGAAGCCAAGAAAGAAAGCACAGAGGTACAAAGAACAAATGGGAAAATATAAAACAAATACCAAAATGGTGGACATGAGGCAAATAACATCAATAATTACATGCACTAAATGGACTAAACAAAACTATTAAAAGGCAAAGATTGTCAAACTGGACAAAAAAGCAAAGCTGAATTATATGCAGTTAAAATATATTTTAAATATAAATTTAAATATAGGTGAAAGTAAATAGAAAGAGATACCAGTAAATATTAAAGCATATCTAAAAGAGGATATTTCATAATTATAAAGAAGATATAAAAATTCTATATATAACTCATAATAAAGCTTCAAGACACATGATAAAAATTAACAGAACTATGGGGGAAAATAGACATATTCAAAGTCAGAGTTGTAAAGTTGATACACTCTTTCTTTTTACTTTTTTTTCTTTTTTCTTTTTTTGATACACTATTTTTAATAATTGATAGAGCATATAAAAGTTTTTAAAAAATCATGAAAGATATAGAATATTTAAATAATACTGTCAGGAAGTGGATGTGTCTCAAGTGATAAGGTCCCCACCTACCATATGGGAGGATCCAGGTTTGATCCCTGGGCCCTTCTGGTGGAAAAGAAGAAGAGAAAGCATTCCCTCAGAGCAAGCCAGTGGCCACGTGGCAAGCCTAGTACACATGTGACAAGCTGAGCACCTGCACGGTGAACCAAGTGCCTGTGTGAGTGCCCACATGGCAAGCTGAGTGCCCCTATGAGCACCTGTGTGGTAAGCCGAGTGTTCCATGGTGAGTCAGTGCCCACACAGTGAGCCAAGTGCCTGCACGAGTACACATGCTGAGTGCCCATGTGGTGAGCCAGTGCCCATACAGCAAGCCAGTGCTCACACAAGTGAGTCACCCTGCAAGATGATGATGCAACAAAAGAGAGACAAGGTGAAGCACAGCAGAGACCAGGAACTGAGGTGGCACAATTCACAGGGAACCTCTCTCCACATCAGAGGCCCCCGGGATTGAAACCCAATGAATTCTAGAGGAGAAAGATGAGAAGAGAAGACAAAAAGAGAAATAGATAGAGACCACACAGCAAATGAACACAAACAGCAAAATCAGCAGGGTGGGAGAGAGGGAAGGGAAGAAAGAAAAAAATAATAAAATGCTTAAAATAACCAATTTACCAAATTAAATTAAATTAAATTAAAATATAGATATATGTACAATACTGTAAAACAGGCTTAAGTCATATGATGTGTGTGTGTGTACAGGTGTAGGGAAACATTGTGGAACACTTTTTTTTTAAGTGTTCATAGACATACACTGAAATAGATCTTACATTGAGCCATAAAATAGATTTCAATAAATATCAAACAATCAGAATCATAAAAAGTAAGTTTTCTGGTGAAAATAATAGCACATTAGAAATTAAATATAAGATAAACAGAAAGTCCAAAAATATTTAGTGTTTAAGCAATGTCCTTTTAAATAACCATTAGGTCAAAATAAGAGCAAGAGAAAATATAAAATATTTCAAATTAAATGATAATGGAAACAGTTTCCAGGGATAAGGATTTGGGTCGTTTTTCTCCAGAGCACAGTCATAAGCTCGTCAGCATCAGGAGCAGTGCTTAGTGATCTCCATAAATTGCCTGGGATAGGGTATATATAATGTGAAAAGATGTGCTTCTCTGATCTCAATTATTGTGCATGGGTCTTTGAAGGGTATTCCTGCCGTCCAGTGCAACCACACTTCTGGGGAAATAGGGACTAGTTCCTGATCAGTGGTTGTCCCTGGGACCGTATTCATTTAAAAGAAGTAGGTTAAGTTAGTTTCTTAGGAAAAGCATGACATGTTGGGATGAGTTACAAAAGAGCACATTGGAATCAGGGTGGTTTTCTTCTTTGCAAAAAGAAGAATGCCAGCTGCTTCTTTGGAGGTCATTTGGAATACTAACATAAATCTCTCCTCCTTCTTCCCTTCTATGACAAACACAGACTTCCTTAACTCTGCAAGGACTTCTCTTTGCCTGTAGAACCTTGAAAACAAAATAGTCTATTTCCCATCTTCCTCTTACATATAGAGATGATTGTAGGGTGGCACCGTGTGGGAGCGCGGTGACAGCAAGGGTCGGCTCGTCTCCAGGCGCCGGTGCGAGTCGGACCCGGGTGGCGGGAACCGGCGTTAAGGCCCTCCTCTTGGGGTTCGGGCGTACTGCCCGCCCCTCTGCCCAGCTGCACCCGCTTCCCCCTCGGTGGCCTAACCCCGCCTCTCCCCCGAGGGCCACCGCCGCGCCATGACAGCCCCGCCTCGCTGCTGCCGAGAACCCTGGCTACCCCGTCTTCTGCCCGCAACCAATGATGCACCCCTGCACGAACCTATCAGCCGTCTGCCGCCCCCCGGCCACGCCCCCTGCCCCTCCCCCATCTTCGCCCTATATTAACCGCTGTACTTCCTGAATAAATCAGACTTGCGCACAGATCCTGGTCTCCTCGGTAGTCTTCTTCCTACCGCGCGTCCTCCGCACCTTGCCGGCCCCGGAGCGCCTTCTCGGAAGGCCCCTCTGTGTGTTGCAGCCCTCCGTCCGAGCCCACACCGCCCCTGCAGCGGCCCTCCGGGCGAGCCCACACTGCGACAGATGATCATATGAGAAAGTTCTGTCCAAAAAGAGGTAGGCAAAAAATATGCAGTAAGGGGTTTTTCTTCCAGAATAAAAAGTCATAGCCCTCACTAGCAATTAGGGAAAAGCAAATCAAAACTACATTAAGGTATCATTTCACACCTATTAGACTGGCCGCTATTAAAAAATTCGAAAACTGTAAAGTTTGGAGAGGATGTGGAGAGATTGGAATACTTATTCACTGTTAGTGGGAATGCAGAATGGTACAACTACTGTGGAGGACTGTTTGGTAGTTCCTAAAGAAGTTGAGTATAGACTTGCCATGGGACCCAGCAATACCATTGCTAAGTACATACCCAGAAGAACAGAGAGCAGTGACATGAACAGACATCTGCACACCAATGTTCACAGCAGCATTGTTCACGATAGCCAAAAGTTGGAAACAATCCAAGTGTCCATCAGCTGAGGAATGGATAAACAAATTGTGGTGTATGTACAATATGGAATGTTATGTAGCAATAAGAAGAATGAAGTTGTGAAACATATGACAACATGAATGAACCTGGAGGACTTTGTTGAGTGAAGCAAACCAGACACAAAAGGACAAATACTTTATGATTGTCCTATTGTAAACTAAATATATTATGTGAATTAAAATACATTTTGTGAAATAGGAAGATGGGTATAATTGCATATATAAGACAGTTTTTCTTTGAAGCTGAACAAATGTAAGTTAATAGTACAAAATGTCAATATCAGACAAAAAAAATTATACTAAGTGAAGGAGACAAGACAGAGAATACTGCATATTGCATTTATATAAAATGTAAATATAAATCAATTTATAAAGATGAAAGGATATTAGTGGTTGTGTAGGTCTGAGGAAGGAATGCTAAGGGGAGTGCAGTCTTTCTCTTTGGAGTAATAAAATTGTTCTAAAATTTTTGAGATGATGAATGTACAACATTGTGACTATACTAAAAGCCATTGATTATACACTTTGGATAGAATAGCCAGAAACAGCAGTTATGTACATTGGGGGAAGCATAATGATATGGAGAGGTGAGGAATTTTCTTGTTTGTTTGTCTGTTTTTTGGTTTGTTATTATTATTGAAATAATGAAAATGCTCTAATAATGATTGAAGAGATAAGTGCACAACTATGTGATTATAGTAAATACCATTGATTGTACACTTTGGATGAATTGTGTGTTTATTAATATGTATCAATAAAATTAATTTGCAAAAAAATAAAAGTCATAGCCTCATGAAAGAAAATTCCTATTCCACTTTGTACTTCCTGCTTGGAACACAGATGTGCTGTTGAAAGGTGTAGCAGCCATTTTATGACCATGAGGTAATAAACCTGGACACAAAAGCCAACATTCTAAATATGGTAGAATAGAAAACCAGAAAAAGCCTGTATCCTTGAAACATGACTGAACAATTACATTTTCCCTGGCCTTCTTCACTCAGAAGTTTTTGTCAGTTAGAAAAATAAACTTCCTGCTCTTTAAGTCCTGTTGGGTTTTCTGCTACTAGCACTTGAACTTTTTTGTATGTTTTTGAATGACATTACACTCAAATCAGCAGGAAAAAACATTCAGGGGAGCTACTTAAGAATATATATTTTCTATGGGGTTAAGGGATAGATTCACGATTCATTTCCAACTCAGTAAAACAATCAGAAATAATTTCTCTCTCTCTCACATACATAGGCATGTGCACACATACACAAACATACACATACAAACACACATAGTCTTGTTCCACTCAAGTTTTCTTTAAGTCCATAGGAGCATGCTATGCATATAAATGTCAGATGATTAAGCAGTCAATTTTAAGCAATCTCTAAAGTTTACACATTCAATGAAGTTTAAGGGTTTGGTATAAGGAAGTTTTAATTTAACAGCTAGGAAAATAAAAAAGATGAGGGGACACAGAGCACAACAAAGGACTATTAAATTGAATGTAGCCAATCTTAAAAATGCTATAATGCAGATAGTATGAGTCTTGGAATTCTAACTATGACCTTAAAATGTAAAATTTCATTATTAGGTCAGCAGAACCCAGACAAGACTATATTTATTTAATATCAACTTCCCTAATTGGTTAGACCAGACTGGTTGGAGCAAAACTCCTATGACCATCCAATAAATGGCCTCCTTTCTTCAATGAGATGAGAGTATAGGCCTGAAATTCCAAGGGGACATTCAGTGGACAGTGACTCATCATACATTATATGCTAGCTTGGTTCCAATGCTGAAATATTTGGGTCCTGAGATGGAGAATCTCTTGGTTCAATGGTCCTGAAAATATATTTCATTTTTCCTCTGTTTCCTGAGTGGGTGAAAACTCTAAGTGTCTGGGCATCCAGAAAGAGCATTTCATTTCCAGAAAGAATTCTAAGAAAGAATAATATAGACCAACTTTTCCACAAGATATTGTGAATCTGTGTCCCCTACCTTCTGACAACTGTGTAAGTTTGATATTGTTTATGAATTGCAAAAATAGATATTCAATTATGTTTGTAAACTGGTCCCTTCATCTGGGCATATTAGATTATATTGGATTCACAGAGAAAGTGCACCGCAGAGAAAGGAGGTTGGAGTTTTGATCATGAAGCCCAGGAAGAGAGACGAACCATTTGCCTGATAGTCTACAGCTGTACAACTGACCTTGTGGAGAGACCAGAGGAGCTGAGCTCAGAGAGGAACAAGTCCTGGGAGAGAGACGAGACTTATCCCAGTCTACAGGTGATATTGGAAGAAGCTGGGACCATGGATCTAAGAGAGGAAGAGGGATCCTGAATCCTTGCAGACATTGGCAGACATCGTGCTCCAACACGTGGTGACAGAATTTGGTGAGGGAAGTAACTTAAGCTCTATAGACTGGTAACTATAAGGTTCTACCCCAAATAAATACCCTTTATAAAACCCAACAGATTTCTGGTACTTTGCCTCAGTTCCCCTTTGGCTAATTCTACCACTAAAACCTGGTTTTATTCCTTTTCCCACATGAAACTCCATGATTTGAAATGGTTGTCTCCATAACCAACTGCCTTTATCAAGTTATGTCTATGATACCTTATACCAGTTAAATGAATATTTTCCATTAGGTATTCAGAGCTGTCTGAAATAACTTAAAGACACACAGTTATTTATCCTCAGGATTCAGTGTGCTTTTTGCATACAAAATTGGGAACCACTGCTTTATATGGCCAGTCTTAGAGTAGCATTCCTTAATTTCAAATTTTTGCAACAATATATAAAAATAGGAAAAGTACAGGCTGAAGTACTGCATTCTGCTGACTTAGGAGGGGCTATGGGTTGAATTGTGCTCCCCCAAAATATATGTTCAAGTCCTGACCCCAATCCTATGAATATTACCCTATTTGGAAATAGAATCTTTGAAGATGCCATTAGTTAAGATAGCATTTTAATCCTCAAATGTATTAGTGTGGGTCCTAATCCAATATGCTAGGGTCCTAATAGGAAGGGAGAAAGCCATGTGACAATTGAGGCAGAGAATGCCATGGATTGCCAGCAAGCTGCCTTCAAAACCAGGAGAGAGGCCTGGAAGAGACCCTTTCCTACATACTTTAAAGAAGCATGGCCCTGCAACACCTTAATCTGGGACTTCCAGCCTCTAGAACTATGAGACAATAATTTCTTCTGTTTTAAGTAAATTAGTTTGTGATGTTTTGTTACGGCAGCCCTGGGAAACTAAGACAGGACTGACGTTCTAGAGCCAGGTCACTGAGACCAAATCCAGCTCCAACATGTATATCCCAGTTGACCATGGCAAGAAACACAATTTTTAAGACTTAACTTTCTTTATCAGTAAAATAGGGAAAATATTAATATCTATACATTGTTAGATGTGATATTTAGTGTTTTATATTTATATTTAAATATAAATTTATATTTAATGTTTGACATACAATAAGTCCTCATGGTAGCTTTTAAATAATCAACTATCTCTTTTCCAATATTTCAACTCCACACATTCTATTATTCCCTGTAGCCAATATCCAACTGTCATGCAAATGGTCCTGAAGATACTTTCTTCCTCACCAGCTTTTTCTATATTTAAAGATTGTGTCCATGTTCTATACTCTTCTCTTCACAGCTCAGTTCATTTTAATTCAGGTTTATTCTTTCCCACATGTATACCCTGATCATTTTTGAACTGTTTCTTTTTTCCCTCCCTCTTGTAACTTTCACAAATTGCCTTAGAGAAATTTTACTCTTCTTTCATGTTTCATACATTAGTCCCAAATAAGCTTAAGTGCAGTTAAAAGTACAGAATAAAAACAATGCTAGAGAACGGCACACAAGAAGGGAGATAATCAGATCTTAAAATGAAACTAGACATATATTAAAAACTGTGCATTAGAGTATATGATCATCAAGGGTAGAGAGTAAATGTAATTTATCTCTTCTTAGCTATACCATAAGAACCTAGGAAGAGGGCCAAATATATGAAATACAAATAAATGTTGTTGCATGATTAACTAATGAATAAACAGATAAATACCATCAAACTTTACAGAAGAGAAAATACCAGAGATTCTTTAAGGAACCTATTCCCCCAACACCCTCTCTCTCACACACATAACACAAACTTCTCTTACTAAATTGTTTTTACTAATACCACCAGAAAAGATAAACAGTAAAATAATGTACAATTATATTATTTTCAACTATTTTTCATTCCTAGTAACTTGGTTTTGTTAGACAAAATGAACTGCATTATACTGCCATAACAAAAACTTAAGATATCAGTATCAATGTCTTAAACAACAAAAGATAATATTTCACTCATGCAAAATCCACTATCAGAAATGGTCCTCAGCATGTATTTGATAATCCAGGCTGACAGTCTCATTCTATTTATTCATTGCTGTATTGCAGTGCCTGGATCTCAATAATATTTGTTGAAGAATGAATGAAGATTCCATGAGCGTACACTGAATGAAAGAGCTACAAAATCCAAGATGATACAAATAGACCTTTTCATGTTGAAAACATGAGAAAAATGGACTTACAAAAGTGGCTATATAATTCTTCAAAGTGTTTGCAACCGTTTGGGTGTCTGTATGGTCCAGAGATTTTGTTCAATATTTACCTCCATTAAAGTTCACAATGCTTCCTGCAACCTAGCAAGTCTACTTATGGTTTTGAATCCTGTAACTATGATCTCTAATTCTATACTTTTAGCTACTGTTTGCCCACTGTTCTCCCAACTCTAGTAACAATTATAAAAAATGGAATAGTATTAATAGCAAATATTTATTCTTGATTTATGCTCCAGACATTGTGCTATGTATGAGTTTTCTCATGTAATCCTCACATACACATGCATATGGAGAAGGTATTATTATTCTCTCTACTTTACAAGAAATGAAACTGCATTTTGGAGAGAATTAGTAACTTGTCAAATACAGTATACCTAATAGTGACAGCATTGAATTTCAAACCAAGTTCTTTCTTAGAGAAAAGGGCAAACCTGGGTATGATGGGAAAGTACACCAATTGATGAGAGATTTTAAATTATTTCAAATGGAAATATCAAATCAACACTGTTTAGATAATCCCATTTTCTGTTTATAGTGCTCAAATCAGTCTACCAAATATTTCTGGTACACTTACTGTGGGCAAGTCATTGAACTATGTTTTGGGGACATGATAGTAAGAAATGGACTACCCCTAAAACTACAGTATGATGGAGTAGAAAAAGTATGAGGTTTGGGGTCTGAAAGACTTGAGCACATCCCAGCTGTATGCTCGCAGGAGCTGGGTTATCTTGGGCTATTTATTTGTCCTCTCTGAATCTCAGTCTTCTCTTCAATGAAAGGGCAATTATAACAGCTACCTTACAGGGAAGTAAGGAGAATGAAATGAAATATCGAATGTAAAACACAAAATAGGCACTGCACAAGCCATAGCTACTTTCACAAGACCAGTCAGGGAGAAAAATAGGTCCATAGATAATATCTCAATAATCCAAGCTGTAAATTATTGAAAATCTTGAACTGTTAACAATATTCCATAACATTCCATCTTGTTATGATAACTTTAACAGCTTCAGAAGTTAGACAAAGGAAAAGGGTCTATAAAGTCCCCTTATGTGTCTATGTTTTGATTGACTGACATTCTAAAATATATTTCTTTAACTTAAGATTTTTCAAATGCAACCCAGATACAACTTATAAAAGCAGCTCTTGAGGCAAATATGCCATATTTATCTCTACACTTTAAGGTCAATATATAATTTGTGATTCTCAGCATTTTATTCTCTCCAATAGAAATCACAATGAATTTCATGTATCATTTCAATTCTCTGCAAAGATATTCATTCTCCAGGTCCTTCCTCTGCTCCCTCCCACTACCTTCTAGTCATTAGCTACAAGTCTATTGCTCCAACATTCTTCCACATCACTCTGAAAGTGTCAGTAAGGGCAGAGAGTAGATATGGAGATTCATGCTACCAAGCTGTGAAAGGACTGACATTGCCACCAAAGGGCATATCCCTGGTCTGGGAAAATAGAAATTTCATAGGAACAAAATTGCCTTTCTCAATATAGAAACTCTGAAACAGCTTTGCCCTTGAAGTTTGATGTGAGGTGCTTTCAACCTTAAGGTAAAAAATTGAACTCACCTTTTATTGTTTTTGGATTTTTTTTCTCCTTTTCGATATATATCTACTCTATTGCCTTAATAATGCCTTTGACATCCACATTTTCCTAGTTTGGCTTTCATATTCTCTTGCTTATTGTCTATGTCACATGGATGAGTAATGATTAGTAAAATAAAATTAGGTCTATAGCAATTCAATTGTCTAAAATGTCTAGCATTTAGATGAATGAATTCTATAACTATGTGATTATTTGTATTAAAATCGATTTTGAGCATATTCTGAAACTTCAGTTCAATATCATACTTTGTTAAACATCTTCTCATTCCTGATTTTAAAATCTCGATGTTTAAAGTCTGGTTTATTAAGGCAACCTTCTCAAAAGTGTCAAAGTTACCTGGCCTGAGCAAAAAAAAATTATTGTGTTCACTGAAGTTCTCCTAGAGCAGTTTCTTTCATTTGGGAATTTATAAGGAAAACAAATTAATTACAACTAACTACACTCATTTCATAATGAGAACTGTACAAAATTTACTGTACTGTTAATACACACAGTGATATATATCTGTGGTAGTTTGCGCTATAATTCACAACTCTTTGCTCCCTCCTCTATAAAAGGATTAAACAGCCATGTTCTTTGCCATGTGAGCTGCTATGCTTCAAAGCAGGTGGAGGATACGTCCTTGCTCCATTTTCAGGTTTGGTCATGTGACTTGCTCTGGAGTAGAATATGAGCAGTCATGATAAATGTCATATTCAAACAGAAGCTTTAAATGAGCTTGCATATGTTTTGTTTGTTTGTTTGTTCATTTGGCCTTTTCATTCCAGACCTAGGCCATGAAAACAGAATAGTCCAGATAGAGCCCTGCACTGTTAGCCTGGGCTCAAGGATTAGAAGAAAAATAGAACAGAAAAAAGCACAGCCAAACAGAGTTGCAACCAGTCTGCAGATCTGTGAGCCAAAAAAATAAGTATTTACTGTTTTAAGCCACTGAAATGTAGGGCCTGTTGGTTACCACAGCAACAGCTGACTAATACAGTGTGTATGTGTGTGCCTGTGTGCCTGTGTGTATGTGCATACTATCTTAGATTCTTACTTTATGTAAAGTCCATTATTTCTGACTACAGAGAATACTCATTCTCTCCATATGAAATTAATTCACACTTAAATATCAGATAACAATCCTCAACAGCAGTTCTGTAACTTCAATCTATTCTTAATTATAAATAATTTAAGGTAAGGTAACCCCTACCCTTCCAAAAAACTTTGTAAAATTCCTGACTCTCAGGATATTTCTATTTTTGTATTCTTCTAACTTTCCATACTTTTTTTCTGTTCTGAATGAATGTTCTAGGAAGTATTCACTATCATAAAAGAGATTTGATATCACCTTAGCATTTGTTGGAAGAGATCATTTTCTCGGTTAACTCTGATGTAAAAATTGTCCTTCTCCAACCTCTGTAGAAGTCATTTTAGTCAAAGGCATTCCCTGTTTGGCACTATCTGTTTTCTTCCAGAAAGAAGAAACCAGGAATGTATTCATTAGTTCATTAATTACTCTGTTGTGTAGTCCATATATACAGTTCTGGTGATAAATTCTTTGAATTCTATGAAAGTTATTGACATTTGGGCTACCATTTGTCCATGAAATTGAATGCCCAAAGGTCCAAGTGATTTAAAAACCCATAAAATAGTTGTTAGTAGCATTGTAGGTTTATACTTGTTCTCCAAACCAAACTTCTCCACATTTAATTATGATTAGATTTAAATGAAGTGATTCTTTAAGATATCCAGTTGGCTCAAAATGACTTACTCCAGTTACAACCTGCCTTAGTGAAAAGAGTATGGATCAATTTTTATATCTTCTGTGCATAAAATATCTATATATAGATTTTAATCTGTGAAATGAGATTGACTACGTAACACACTGAGATAATTGCACATACTTTTTCCCTAGTAACATTTCTTTTTCCCATACAATTTAATAAAAATTCCAATGAAATTAAAGTTCAAATTCATCACTCAAGAGATTACTTATAATTGTTAAATCTTCACACTGAATTATCCCTTTATCAGTACATAATGTCCATATTTGTCCTTCATAACTAATTTTTACTTAAAGACTATTTTATTTTATATTACTGTGTCTACCTCAGATCTCATTTGGTTACCACTTGTATATATTGTTTCCATCCTTTCACTTTCATGTTTCTTTTATCTTTGAATTTAAAGTGAGTCTCTTGTAAGAGCATATAGTTGGATGATGATTTTTCTATCCATTCTGAGAATCTCTGCCTTTTGACTGGAGCATATAAGCCATCTATATTTAGAGTCATTACTGATAATTCATTACTTTTTTATGCCATTTTTCTATGTAGCCTTTGTTTGCCATGCCGTTTTTGCCCCTCAAGTTTTTCATTAATGCCTGCTTTTATATTTATTTGACTTTTTGTATTGAACTATTTTGAGTGCCTTTTCCTTTCCATCTGTATATACTTTTCACCTATTTTCCTTGTGGTTATCATGGGGTTAAAATTAATATCGTAAATGTATAACAATCACATTTGGTTTGATAACAACTTAAATTCAATAATATATACTTTTTCTTCCCCTCTTCATTACCCCATCTGTCTGTTTGTATGTTACCCCTTACATGTTTGTATCTTGTAGATCCAAAACCATAGATAAATACTTTTTAAAAAACAAATCAGTTTTATTGTGCATATTAATAAAGCATAAATCCATCCTAAGTGTACAATCAATGGTATTCAGTCTAATCTCATAGCTATGCACTCACCACTTTAATCATTTTAGAGCATTTTCATTATTCCAATAATAATAATAACATTAAACACGTAAACAAACTCATCACCTCTCAAGCTTTCCATGCTTCCCCTGCCATAATAGCTGCTATTCTGTTTCCTCCTTCTCTCAAGTATATTTGTATATATGTTTTGTAAAAACAGTCTTATAAATGTAATATTGCCAATATTAATTTTTTACATGAGGATTCACTATTTTTATACTGTCCCACGTTACATTTTTTAGCTTTCCTTCTAGTGATACACATGAACTTAGACTTACCCTTTCAACCACTGTCATACCCACATAATTAACTCTTCTAGTTAAACATAGGATGATGTGCTTTTGTAAATCAAAAGATTTACAAACAACCTTTTCACCAAGTCTGCACAGATCAACCCTCAGCTTTCCATTTTCTACCCTCATTCTATTTTTTGGTCACCCAAATTCTAATTACTAACTCCATGAGTTTACATAATATATTTAGTTCATAATAGTACCATAATATCATATTTGTCCTTTTGTGTCTAGCTTACTTCACTCAACGTAATGTCCTCCAGGTTCAACCATGTTGTCATATGTTTTGCAACTTCATTTTATTTTACCACTGCATAATATACTATTGTGTATGTACACTACAATTTTTTCATCCATTCACGAGTTGATGAACACCTGGGTTGTTTCCAACTTTTGGCAATCATCAATAACACCACTATGGACATCCATGCACAGATGTCTGTGTGTCAATGGTCTTAGTTCTTCTAGGTATATACCTAGTAATGGTATTGCTTGATCCCATGGCAAGTCTATATTCAACTTCCTTAGGAACTACCAAACAGTCCTCCACAGTGGTTGTAGCATTCTACATTCTCACCAAGAGTGAAAAAGTGTTCCTGTCTATGTCCTCTCCAACATTTATGATTTTCTGACTTTTTAATTGTGGCCAGTCAAATAGGTGTGAAATGTTATCTCACTGTAGTTTTGCTTTCATTTCCCTAATGACTAGTGATGTTGAACATTTTTCATATTTTGCTTTTTTTTACCATTTGTATTTCGTCTTTAGACAACTGTCTTTTCAAGTTTTTTGCCCATTTTTTTAATTAGTTTGTCTTTTAATTGTCGAGTTGTATGATCTCTTTATATACCATGGATATTAAATCCTTATCAGATATGTGATTGTCAAATACTTAACTCCTATTCAGTCAGCTGACTTTTCACCCTTTTGACAAAGTCCCTGAGAAGCAGAATTTTTTAATTTTAAATTGATCCCGTTTATCTTTTTCTTTTGTTATTCATGCTTTGGGTGTAATGTTTAAGAAACTATGCCTACCACAGATCTTGAAGATGTTTTCCTACAGACTCTTCTGATTTTATGGTTGTCACTTTTATATTTAAGTCCATGATCCATTTTGAGTTAGTTTTTGTTTAAGGTGTGATATGGATATCCAATTCTCCCAGCACCATCCATTGAATAGACTGTTCTGGCCCAACTGGGAGGGCTTGAGAGCCTTGTCAAAAACCACTTGACTGTAAATGTGAGGGTCTGTTTCTAACTTCTTGATTTGGTTCCATTGGCCAATCTGTCTCTTTATGCCAGAACCATGTTTTTACCACTGTAGCTAAGTAATATGCTTTAAATTCTGGAAGTGAGAGTTCTGCAACTTCATTATTCTTTTTAAAGACATTTTTGGCTATTCAGGGCCACTTATCTTTCCAAATAAATTTGATAATTGACTTTTCTATATCTGCAAAAAAGGCCACTGGATTTTTATTGGGATTGCATTGAATCTGTAAATCAGGATGAGTAGGATTCACATCATAATGATATTTAGTTTTCTAATCCATGAACACAGAATGTCCTTCCATTTATTTAAGTAATCTTTCATTTATTTTAGTAAGGTTTTGTAGTTTCCTGAATATATGCCCTTTATATACTTGGTTAAGTATTCCTAAATATATATATATTTATATATATATATAATATATATAATATATATATAATAAAAATATTTATTTCTAAATATTTGATTCTTTTAGTCATTAGAAATTGCATTTTCTCTGATTTCTTCAACAGATTGCACATCAGTAATGTATAGAATCTCAGTTGATTTTTGTATTAATCTTGTATCCTTTCACTTTGCTGAACTTATCTATTAATACTAGTTCTGGTAGATTTGTTGTGTATTTTTCAGGAGATTCTAGATATAGGATCATATCATCAGCAAATAATGCAAGTTTTACTTCTCCCTTTTCTGTTTCGGTGCATTTTATTACTCTAGTTGCTCTAGCTAGACTAGAACTGGCAAAATAACAGTAGTGACAATGTAAGCATCCTTGTCTTCTTCCTGATCTCAGCAGAAAAGCTTTCAGTCTTTCAGTACAAAGCTCAATGTAGGTTTTTCATATATGTACTTTACCATATTAAAAAAGCTTCCTTCTATTCCTATTTTATGGAGTGTTTTTATCAAGAAATGGTCTTTTTCATTGGCATTTTCTACATTTTTATCCTTTTTCTATAGATAGGTCATCATTTCCCTTTTTTTTTTTTTTTTGGTCTTAAACTCTTTTTAAACACTGTGCATTTTAATATTATGAATGTTAACTCAAATTTATTTCCTGATATGTCTGTTTCTTCATTTTGTAACCAGCAGGTGGTAGACAGAGATTTCCTTGAGCTTCAGTTCTTCTATCATGAAGGTCTACCCAAAGCAAAATCACAGGGTTTTCCCCATCTTTCTGGGTCTCACAAGTCCTCGACTTGTGCTTGTTAGTTATTTTGTAGTCCCCACATTTACAGTTTGATTGTCCCTTCTGTTGTTCCCAGAAGACAGACTTCTCTCCCAGGTATTTGAAGCTGGCTAGCCTTTGCCCCAGTATTTCTTTTTCTATAGTTTCTTACACTCCTTCCCTTGTCTCAAGCTACTTTTACCTGGAGGGCAAATTTTGGGAGGAGGGGCGTGCTCTAGAGGACTTCCCATATCAGTTTTTCACAAAAGAAACAGAGCCAGGGATGCACACGGTAGTGCAGACCCATATCACAGTGCCCTAGGAAGGGAATCCAGAAGGGTACCAACGAGTTCTGTGCATGTCTCTCCAAAGCTGAGCTCTCTTGGTCTGCCCAGCAAATGCAGACATTCAACTAACTGCAGTCATGAGGAAGAGCAGTGTTCTTAAGTCTCACTTCTGTCATCCATGTCCAGGATTGTTGATACAATGCTTCTGTGTGGGAGAGTTGAAACAATGGCTGCTGCTACTTTTGTCCAGATGGATTAAACAGTTGCTAACCTCAGAGCCAAGCCCCCTTCGATCTGATGTTGCTAGTCTAAAGCTGTGATTGTTGATAGCCATGCCCATCTCTGCTATTGATAAAGACATTATTTATGTTCCTTTCCGTCACCAGTAAGCCAGTCAGGGTCTGGATCCCATGGCAGCCTGTTGCAAGAGTGAGGATGAGTGACTGTAGCCACTGTGTAGAGACAGCAATTTACTATTATTTACTATAGTTTATCAGCCTCTTCCTCCTGCTCTTCCTGGATGCTGTCCAGTATTCTTCTAGCCTCTGGAGTTTCAAAATCATTTTTTCACTTTTTCATAAAGTTCCTGCCTATTTAATATTTATTCTGGTGGAAGGACTGAGTCTTGGAGCTCCTTACTCCAACATCTCACAATCTCTCTTTTAGAAATGAATTCTTTTAGCACTTCTTCCTGCTCAATGTTAGAGCTGTATAGTAGACTTCCCATAAGGTATTATGTCACTTAGTGTTCCCAGGTACCATCTTTAGAGCCAGATAACTTAATATTTCAACTGCTATCTGGAAAATGAAGTGGGGAAATATTCAATATATCATGTGGGAATATCATTGCCACCATTCATTATATCACTCTGACTTGGATTCATGGGTTCTCACTCCACTTTGGGCAAGTGAGATGTGACAGTCTTGTGCTTCATGGTTCTCTATGCAGAAGCTCTTACACTACAGAGCTATTGCCCAGGCCAATAAATGGCCTGGATGAATTTGGAACCACACAACCAACTATCAGGTCCATGTTAGTACAAGTGCTCACAGGACTGTGAATCAGGTTACTCTTCTCCATTAGCTAGTTTTCACTTGTCAGCACTCTTTTGAAAGAAAAGGAAAAAAAACTATATATGTGTATTTAGGAACCTTTTCAAAAATATTTTATGTTTTAAAGAATGAGGATTCCTTTTAATATTGTTCCCAAATTTCTTAAGAAAAACAATCAAGTTTCAGCACTAAAAGCACAGAAAGGCTGTTTACCAAATCATGTTGCCAATCAGCTTAACTTGGAAGCCCTGAGCTTGTGCCCTGGAGCTTCAAAAGTTTGGCAGAGTGGTTTCCTTCTTAAAATTCATGACATCATACTCTGGTGCTCTGAGTTTGGCTCAACATGAGAAATCTCCATTTTTGGTTGAATTAATTGGAATACTGGTTCTATGGGGAAAAGAATCTCTCCAAATCTCTTTATGAGGAAATTAGTATATTGGACATGATTTTCAATTCCCTAAAGAGAACAATATCTCTTGATAAAGGAAATAAACTGCTTTTCCAAATTTGTTAAAACTAGTTCAATATTCTGCTTTATTTGTTGCATCAAGTGTTAGTTTAGAAATAATTTTCATTGTCATGGATAATCTCTGAACAAATGAACAAAACAGAATGCATGTTGAGTCAGTAAATAAGGAAGTCATTAGTTTTTAAACATACATTTCACTTATTTGGAAAAATGGAATTATTTTTTAATAACAAGAAAAAAATTTTAAATAACCACAAGTCTTATTAAAATACTAGATGTATTATAGAGTGGTTTGCTGTGGAAAACTTCCCATACCCATGTATATTCATTTACTGTCAACAATTATCATATTATATCACATATGGTAAACCATTTCTTTGTTCCACAGAGTTGTTTTATGGATATCCCTGTTCACAAGATGTAGATTAGCAACATCACCCTTAAAAGTACGGCCCAACTTCTCATATTCTCTATCGCCCTCTCTTGCCTCAAATTTGACCCCATAGGAAGAAAAAATTTTGCAATCTGTGCTCACTGTATATTAAACCTAAAATAAGCTATCCCAGTTTTTATGTAAAGAAAAATGTGTATTCTTCTATCTTTCAGAGGAAGTACAATTTTTTCCAATAAAAAGCAAATACTTCACTTCAGAATGTTGAATAAGAACATACTTAAAAAATTCCAGCTAGTTAAATTTAGAGTGCTAAACAAAGTCCAATCTAAGAATATTCTTTGGCCTTATGCCCACAGCATTTTTATTTGATTGTAAATTGGACATATTGTCATTTACTTTAGAATTTTGCCTTTCGATATTTTGTTCTAAGAGACTCGACAGGTTTTGATTAGCATGGAGAAACCAGCATCAACTCCCAACCTTCTAGAGACAGTTGTATCACTTCTAGTTTATGATGTACCACTGCCCAAACTCTCTTCCTAGAACATTTCCCATGAATAACTGTGATTACAAAGGTTAATGTTTCCTTTCTATAAAATCAGTCTCATTGAGGTATAATTTACACATTGCAAAATGCACCCATTTTAAGTCTACTCTTCAATGAGTTTTGACAACTGTAACTATAATCAAGACGAAGGCTATTTCCATCATCCCAAAAAGTTCCCTTGTACCACTTGAAGTCAAAAGATGCCTGATCGCAAACAGTGACTAAATATAGATCTATATCTTGTGCCTAAATTTTTACTTAGCATAATGTCTGAAAGATTCACCCATGCCATTGAGTATATTAGCAGCTCTTCCTTTTTGTTACAAGTAGCACGCCATTTTTTGGAGATATCACTATTTGTTTACCTATTTGATGATTATTTGGTTGTTTCCAGTTTGGGGTGATTATGAATAAAGCTGTGATGAACATTTATTCATGTGCTAAGCTTTCTGTGGACTTACATTTTCATTTGTCTTGGATAAATAACATATTTTCTTATATTTATCTGTATTTCATATTTTGATGCTGTTGTAAATGGCATTCTTTTACCAGTTCATTGCTAATATATAAAAATACAGTAAGTGTTGATTTTTTTATAAGACTTTGTATCCTGTGATGTTGGTAAATTCACTTACTAGTTTAGCAGCTTTTGTGTTGATTCCGTAGTACTTTCTATGTAGAGAACTATGTGATCTGTAAATAGAAATAATTTTATTTCTTCATTTCCAATCTATATATCTTTAATTTATTTTTCTTGCATCATTGCTCTTGCTAGGACTACCATTAAAATTCTTATTTGATATGGTAATGTAGCAGTTTGATATGGTTATGAATTCCAAAAATAAATATTGGATTATGTTTGTAATCTGATCTATATCTAGGCCTGATTGAGTTATGATTAGGGCTTTAATCAGGCCACATCATTAGGGCATTGAGTCCCCGTCCCTTGGTGGGTGGGGATTCACAGATAAAAGGCATGGCAAAGGACAGAGTTGAGGGTTTTCTGATGTTGGAGTTTTGATGTTGGAGTTTGATGCTGAAGACTTAAGCTGGAGCCCGGGGAAGTCAGCACACAGAGGAAAGAGAAGCCAGTCCCAGGAAGAAAGGAACCTGGAACCCAGAGAAAAGCAAACTCCAGGAATGTAAGAACCCAGGAAGCCTGAACCCTCACTGATGTCGACAGCCATCTTGCCCCAAATAAACTTTGGCGGGGGAAGTAACTTATGTTTTATGGCCTGGTATAAAGCTCCTACCCCAAATAAATACCCTTTATAAAAACCAACCAATTTCTGGTATTTTGCATCAGCACCCCTTTGGCTGACTAATACAGGTAGGAATGAACATCTTTGTCTTATTACCAATGTTGGAGGAAAAAGTATTCAATGTTTCACCATTAATATGATATTAACTATAAGTTTTTCATGGATGTACTTTATTTGATTGAGGAAGTTCCCTTTTATTTCCTGGTTTGTTGAGTATTTAATTTTATTTAATAAACATTCTTTTTTATATCCTGCTTCTATAAAGATGATCCTATAAATTTATTTTTCATGTTTTTTTTTAATTAGAGAATTCATAGGTTTATAGAAAAATCAGTCAGAAAATACAAAGTTTTCATTTAGCCCCCTATATTAACACCATACATTAGTGTAGTACATTTGTTACAATTGAGGAAAGTATATCATTGTAATTATATTATTAACTATAATCCATAGTTTACATTAGGATTCCCTCTTTGTGTTTTATAGTCCTATGTTGTTGGGTTTTTTAAATTTTTATTCCAGAAACACATACACAGCCGAAAATTTCCCTTTTCAACCACATTCCAATAGATAATTCAGTGCCATTAGTTATGTTGACAATGTTGTTTTTAATATAGTAGTTTATTATAAATGATTATCAAATATTAAACCAACCCTGTATTGCTGGGGAATATACCACTTAGTCATTATGCTTTATCCTTCCTATATATTAGTAGATACATCTTGGTAATATTTTGTTAAGGGCTATTGTTCAATGTTCATGAGGAATTTTTGTCTCTATTGCAAAATTTTCATCTGGTTTTAGCATCAGAGTAAGGCTGACCTCAAAAATGAGCTGGGAAGTGCTCCCTCATCCTGTATTTTCTGAAAGAGTTTTGGAATTGTTTATTCAGCACTGTTTGATAAAATTCAAATGTGAAACCATCTGGGGCTGTTTTACAAGAAGGTTTATAACTACAAATTTAATTTATTTGACAAATTCAGGGCATTTTAGGCTTTCTATTTCTTCTTGACTAAGTTGTGGTAATTTGTATCTTTCATTTTTTTAAATAACTTTATTTAAAATTCAAAAAATAACGGGAAAAAATAGCTTAACAAATTATGGGAGCATTATTCCTAAAAAGTTCTGTCCAGACACTTTTATCTCATCTAATTCAAACTACTAACCTCATTGATCCTCTAGTATTCAAAAAGATACATAGAAGAACATAGATTAGTTAAATGATTTAACTAATGATATTGATTTAATTCTTGACATTAGTAATTTGTATCTTCTCTATTTTTTATTGATCAGTAAAATTAGAGTTTTATATATTTCATTGTCCCTAGGGAACAATCCTAATAATAATCTTCCAAAAAGCATGACAATTAAGTGGCATAAGGATTTAGGAGACACTGAAAAAGGACATTTTAGAGAGATTTTCACAGACAAAAATTGAATGTGTAAGAAGTAGCAGTAGGAGGAAGAAAGCAGGTACAGAATTAGAAGAAGTTTCTTGAAAGATTTAGAAACAAAGGACCATACAATATGGCATACTGAGATTTAGAGAAATTAAGGAATGATACTCTCTCAAGATTAGAAATTGGTGTTAAAATGTAGGTGTTGATGATGATACATTTACCAAAAGGAGTTTATCACAAAGTGTGCCAATAATTTCAGAGAAAAATGGAGGCAGTTATAACTGAGTAAGGATGGTGACTTACTAGGTATTCATCAAGATTTTGAATGGGTCAGTCTGAGGTTGACTACCTGTGGTGGTTAATTTCATGTGTCAACTTGACTAGGTTATAGGATCTAGTTGTTATTCAACCAAGCATTGGCTTAATAGTTACTCTGAGGGTATTTCATTCATGGATTTATATCATTAGCCAATTGATTGCATCTATGGTTAATTGCATCTATAGTCATCAAAAGACCCAATTAAGTATTCTATTGAGGCACTGGTGTTTGGTCCACTTGTTATTCTTTACAAGTCCCCTTCTCCCATGCCATCTCCTGTAGGGACTAGAAAGCTAAATATTCACTTTCCCATCTTCTTTTGCAGTCGAGTATGGTCATACCACACAGATCTGATTATATAAATGTTCACAGAAATCTTCTAGGGGTGTAGTGGGTAGCTCCAGAAAATGCAAAGAAAAGCTATAGTCATAGAATAAGATTCTCCTTTCTTCCTCTGTACACTAATGTGATAGCTGGGGCTATAGCAACCTTCTTACATCCAGGAATAAAACCGTAAGAGATTTGCAGAGATATCAATGCTCACATCACTGAGTTTCTAAGTCAATGCCAACAAACTTCCAACCCCTAATACTGACTTGTAAAAAAATAACCCCCTGTTTATATACATAGAGCCCACAGTATCCTTAACTGATTCAAATGTCACTGAGGCAATGCTGAATTTTAGAGCTACTCAAGAATATAGGGGATTCCCCCTTTACTTTATTTTTAAGAACAAACAATAATCTTATGGCTAAAATAGCTGCTACATTGTCTTATTTATTCTATAATAACCTCACTTCATTAAAAAGGCACTAATATTGTTATTTTAGAATGTGAAACTGAAGCTCAGAGAAGCTGAATGATTTGCACAAGGTCATTGAGCTTCTACAACCTACAGCTAGATTTTGAACTTCTTTTTATCTGAATAGAAAGTTCATGCTTTTAGGCAGGGCTTCTAAAGAGTCTTTCCTGAATTTTTTGCTAAATGCTTAGAATTCACTCTTGGGAGTCCCCATATTCCACTTCTTCTTTGGTCTTGGTACTTTGGAAAGAAGTGAAAACCTGAACAGCTGAAAACACTGAGGACAGTAAGGGCATAAAAACCCAGGCTGGTAAACTCAAAGAATATTCAATAATAGTGAAGGAAGTAAAATCAAGATATTGTTAATTATAAGCCCCTTTAATAAATCTATGGAAAGGGGATGCATTAAAAAACTGGAAAATTAACACTATGTTTCAGTGTCTTAATACTTCTAGAAGGGAATTACTAACCAATAATGATAATATTAATAATCTTAAATCTACTTTCAAGTTCCTAAGAATTTTCTTGCTTAGAAACAAGTATAAATATAACTTCTGTTGACTTTTTGCTATACAATGCTTTCAATGAACTTTTAAAAGACATTAAATCGTGCTATTAAGCTCAGAGAGGGAAAACCAGCCCTCGAAAATAACTGGAGCTGTAGTTTCTCAGGACAGAATTCTGTCAAGTTAACATGCTTAGGCTTACTGTGATTACATAAATACCAATGCCAGGAAGAAGAATAATTTGAGAAGGATTAAAGGACTAAACCAAGTTTCACTGAAACATTAGAAATAAAACAAAAAAATGATACATGCAGACTTGGAAAGGATGTTTAACAGGAAGAAATAAACCTTCACTTGGATCTAATTATAAAAAAGAAGTCTAAATGTACTTACTGGCATTTTTGAAGATGCAGCCATATAGCAAACCTGCTTAAACTGATAAAACATATCGTAAGGTTTTGTACACAATCAGAAAAAATAGACAAGTGTTTCCTTCAATTAATTGGCAGACCGTGCTTCAATACTGATTAAGTTCCTTACACAGTGAGAAATGAGAGAAACTGAAGGAGTTTTGGTAACCAAATACTAGAAAATGAAATTGAAGTGATGCAGGGAATTTAAAAAGGTTATCTTGTAACATAAAACTCCAGTAACATATTAAAACAGCATTTTGTCTGAAGCCGGTATTCTACCATTTTAAAATGAAAATAAAATTAACTGTTATTTTGTGTAATACTATGTTATACTTCATATTTTACAAGGTACTCTCAGAAACATTATCGCATTTGACTTCATAACAACCATTGAGGTAAAGTGTACGACCAATAAGGAATCTAAAGACAGGGAAAAAAACAAAATTATGACATTTCTTGTTTTTATGAAATGATAAAAATCACCACCACAATAAAACCATGATTCATTGACCATTTGTGAGAGGACAGGGATTATGTTAAGCATTTTAAATGTATTATCTCATTCAATCCTAATAATAATTTGCAAGATACATTTTATTAGTCTCATGTTAAATGTGAAGCTATTGAGGAGGAGACAAGTTAAACAGTTTGTTCAAAAATCACAGAGCTGGTAAGTTATAGACCCACCCATGCTTGTCTCATTGTAAATCCTGTCCAGTTTTTTAAAAAATCTTGGCTCTACCCTAGTACTCTGCTAAATTAAAGACTTACATGACCCATTATATTCTATTCATCTTACAAATACTTATTTACATACATTATAAACATATATGCACATAATGTGACATACATGCCTGACTTTTAAAAAGGTTCTGTTTAATGCCTGCATGGGGTAAATAGTAAATGAATGTATTGATATTTTTTCACTCTTTTGTCTCTCATAGCCATTTTGCACGTGTTACATAAATTCATGTAAATAAGTTTGTTTTTGCAAAAATGTCCTTAAATTTCCTAAGTTCTGAATGTCACACCAGGGAACCAGGTTAAACAAATTCTAAAGAGTCTAATAAATAAGAAAAATATTAGTTGAAGATAAAGTAGTCTACAAGTAAGTATAACTTGATTTTGACCACTGCTGTACCACTAATTGTACCAATGTAGCTTTTCAATTTATTCCAACATTTATGGAATGTCTATGTCACACTAACCATTATACTACAAAGATGAAGATGAATAAGACATAAACTCTGTCCTTGAAGAATGAAAGGTATACTATATGAGATACACATAAATGGGCAATCTCAGGTCAACAAGGTAAGTACAAAGAAAGAGATGAACAGGGTGCTTCAAGAGCTCAGAGGAAAGTCATAAAACAGGCAGGTAGACTCAAGAAAGCCTTGCTCTTGATGATTCCTAAAGAAAGCATGTAAAGGAGAGGCAGAATGAGTGAGCAAAGAGAGAACCTAGCAGTGCAGAAAGCGGTATCATCCAGAAACCGCTCATATTTTTATCCCATAATACTAAGTGTGTACATGGCATGAAGAGGAAAAGAAAAACATTGCCATTAGATGGCCATTTTAGCTTAGACAACAAACTTACTCCCAATGAGCTTATTCTTTAACATATATTAAATTGAGCCTATCTGTTTTTCTGTCATTAACTCTATTTCAAGTGATTGTGCTTAATCCCCATACTCTTATTAAAAACCATAGGTTATAACTTGATTTTTGCATTAATTATATTGAGGACAAAAAGTTATTTGCAAGCAAAATACTGTGCAGGATGCTAGAAAGTATAAATATTAGATACCTTTTCTCAAATCCCTACGGCTTTCCTTGAGGCACATTGATAATAAATAGGCTAGATTTAAAGTTTTGACTTTAGGGTATCATCTTAGATGAGCCAAATTTTTAAAATTTAATTTTACTTGAAATTTTAACAAATAAAATCATCTTCAAATAAATGTAGAGACTTGCCTAGATCTGCTTTGGAAGAAAAAGGAATTATACACCAGAAAAGGAAGTCCTTTGAATAATTTAGTTCCCAACTAAGAAAACCTAAGATTTAAAATGCATTATTCTCATTCAGCCACCATACTTTCATTGCTCATTATTGCCTTTTAGAAATATCATGATTATGTCTTTTATTTAGGATACTCTACCTTTCAAATCGCTATGCAACTAATATAAGAAAGCTAAAGCCACTTTTGCTAAATATGAGGTGATCTTCCATCTTTTGTTATTTCTTCTTCCATCTGCTGAATCAAGAAAAAAAAAAGATAGCACAACGAGAGTTGGAATTAAGACTCAGCTATGGCAATAGAAGATGGCTCCTAGTTATGGTGATCCTTTGTTCCTAATTTTGGTGAGTATACAGATTGGAAATTTGCTTTCCTGTTGTACTTATAAGTAAATTCACCATAATGATTTGTTAGTCTTGATTTGGGATTCTGCAAATTCATATTCCCATAATGATAAAGAGCTTAGATTCTGCAAAAGAACTACCTGTGTTCTGATCCAGTCCCACCCCTGACTATGTGAGCTTGGACATGGTATTACCCTCCCTGTGCCTAATTTCCTCAAAAATGGGGTTGCTAAAACTATGTTCATGATAAGGAGGCTATGAAGAGTAAACAGATGAATACATTAAATTGAAACAGAGAAAGGCACATAGTAAGCCTTAGGTGATCATATTATATTATTATTTGTGATACTTGGAAAAGTAAAGCCAAGTAAAACAAAACAACAATAAAATTAACAAAAGATAGGAGGGACAATTTGCAGCATTGACTTGAGGAGTAATAAAGTGAGCTAATCTTCAAGATGAGATTTGAGGAGTGTTTCAAATAACCCCATCATTTAGAAAGACAGTTTTTTAAATAAGCAATATTATATATATTCCTAATAGCAGGGTCCAAAAAGAAATGAAACAAATGTTAACAGATTTGAAGGGAGAAATAGATGGCTATATATTAATAGGAGGAGTCTTAACTATACCATTTTCAATAATGGCTAAAACATGTAGACAGAAGATCAATATAGAAATTGAAACTTGAATGATAAACCAACTAGACCTAACAGACAGATAGAGAACACTTCACACAAAAGTAGTAGGGTACACATTCTTCCACAGTGCTCATGGGTCATTCTCCAGGATAGATCATATGTTAAATCACAATACAAATCTTAATAAAGTTAAAAATATTGAAATCATATAATTATCAATTCTAATCACAACAGAATAAAGATAGAAATCAATAGAAGGGAAAGAACTGGAAATTTCACAAATATGTGGAAATTAAACAATACACTCTAAAATAGCAAATGGGTCACACACACACACACAAAAAAGAAATCACAAGGGAAATTAGAAAATATCTTGAAGTGAATTAAAATAAAAATGCAACATACCAAAATTTATGGGATGCAGCAAAGGCAGTGCTGAGAGGGAAATCCATATTTCTAAATGTTTATATTAAAAAAGAAAAAATATCTCAAATCAGAACTGTAACCTTTAAAACCAGAGGATCTACAGAAAGAAGAATAAACTAAAACCAAATCAAAAAAAGGAAGTAAATAGCAAAGATTAAAGAAAAGTAAAATGAGATAGAGAATTAGGAAAAAAACAGATAATTTACAAAACAAAAAGTTGTTCTTTGAAAAGATCAAATAATAAATCTGACAAACATTTAACTAGACTGATAAAGTGGGGGAAAAAAAAGACAGGGCACAAATAACTAAAAGTAGAAATGAAAAGGGGGCCATTACTACTGATCTTACAGAAATAAAAAGAATTATAGGATACTATAAAGACCTGGATGCTAACAAATTTGAAGATATAGCTGTAAAGGACAAATTTCTAAAAACACACAAACTGTATGTACTGACTCAAGAAGAAACAGAAAATTCCAAAAGAACAATTACTAGTAAAGCAACTAAATCAATAACCAAAACCCTCCCAACGAAGATAAGCCCAGGACCATATGGCATTACTGGAATATTTTACCAAACATCCCAAGAAGAATTAAAACCAATCCTGCTCAAACTCTTCAAAAACATTGAAGAGGAGGGAACACTGCTTAACTCATGCTGTGGAGCCAACATGACCCTAATATCAATCAGATAAAGGTACCACCAGACAAGAAAATTATAAACCATATCCCATATGAATATAGATGAAAAATCCTCAACAAACTACTAGCAAACCAAATCCAACACCATGATCAAGTGGGATTTATCCTAGGTATGTAATGGTGTTTAACAAAAGAAAATCCATTTGTAAAATGGGCATATTTTTAGAATGAAGGATAAAAACACACTATTAACTCAAGTAAGGCAGAAAAGGCATTTGAAAAACAAGCATAACATCTTGACATAAACAACCCTCTTCGTTGGGAGGGTTTTGGTTATTGATTTAGTTGCTTTACTAGTAATTGTTCTTTTGGAATTTTCTGTTTCTTCTTGAGTCAGTACATACTAGGAATGGATAGCAACTTCCTCAACATGATAAAGGGCATGTATGAAAAACCCACAGATAACTTCATACACAATGGTGAAGATCAGGACCAAGACAAGAATGCTCACTATCACCACTGTTATTCAACATTGTACTGGAAGATCTAGCCAGAGCAATTAAGCAAGAAAAAGAAATAAAAGTCACCGAAATTGGAAAAAAGTAAAATTCTCTCTATATACATGACACTATACTATATAGAAAATCCTGCAGAACCCACAACAAAGCCATAGAGCCAATAAATGAATTCAGCAAAGTGGCAGGGTAAAAGAACAACATACAAAAATCAGTAATGTATCTAAACACTAGTAATGAACAATCCAAAGAGTAAATCATGAAAAACGTTCTATTTACAATAGCAACAAAAAGTATCAAATACCTAGGAATAAATGTAACCAAGGATATAAAGGACTTGTACATGGAAAACTATAAACAGTGCTAAAAGAAACTGAAGAAGACCTAAATAAATGTGGAACACTAAATATTATGAAAATGTCAATTTTACCCAAAGCAATTTACATATTCGATGCAATTCCAATTAAAATTCCAACAGTCTTCTTTGCAGAAATGGAAAAGTCAATCATCAAATTTATAATGGGAGAGTAAAGGGTGTGGATATCCAAAAACATCTTGAAAATGAAGAATGAAGTTGGAAGACTCATACTTCCTCATTTTAAAACTTCCTATAAAGTTGCAGTAATCCAAACAACATAGTGTTGGAAAAAGGACAGACACACAGACCAATGTAATGTATTACAGAGTTCAGATATCAAACTTCATATCTAAGGCCAATTGATTTTTGACAAGATTGCCAAGTCCACTCAATGGGGAAAGAATAGTCTCTTCAACAAATAGTTATGAGAAAACTACGGAAATACGCAAAAAAAAAAAAAAAAAAAAAAAAGGAGGTGGACTCCTATCTTATACCATACACAAAAATTAACTCATAATAGATCAAAGACCTAAATATAAGAACCAAAACTATAAATCTCCTAGAAGAAAAAATAAGGAAGCATTTTCAGGACCTTGTGTTAGGCAATAGTGTCTGAGATTTGATACCAATAGCGCAAACAACAAAAGGAAAAATAGATAAATGGGACTTTATTAAAATTAAAAAATTGATCATGAAAATAAAATACAACCTACATGATTGGAGAAATTATTTGGAATTTATTGTATTTAATAAGGGTTTAATATCTAGAATATATAGAGCAATTCTACAATTCACAACAGAAAAAACAAAGAACCCAATTTAAAAATGGACAAAAAGACTTGAATATACATTCCTCCAAAGAAGATACACAAATTGACAATAAGCACATGAAAAGATACCATCATTAGCTTTTAGGGAAATGCAAATCAAAACCATATTGATATACCATTTCACACCCATGAAAAATAGCAAGTATTAGAGAAGATGTGAGGAAATAGGAACACACATTCATTGCTGGTAGGAATGTAAAATGTACAACCACTGTAGAAAACAGTTTAGCAGTTCTTCAGAAAGTTGAATGTAGAATTACCATAAGACCTGGAGCTCCATTTCTAGGTATATACCCCAAAGAATTGAAAGTAGGAACTTGAAAAGATACTTGCACAACAGTGTTCATAGCAGTACTATTCACAGTTGCTCAAAGATGTAAGCAATCCAAATGTCCATCAACAGATGAATGGATAAACAAAATGTGGTACATACACTCAATGAAGTATTATTCAGCCGTGAGAAAGAATGAAGTTCTGATAAATGCAACAATATGGATGAACCTTGAAAGGCATCATGTTGAGTAGAAATAAGCCAGAGACAAAAGGACACATATCGTGTGATCTCACTGATATGAAATAATCAGGATAAGCAAAACCATAGAGTCAGAACCTAGAATACAGTTTACCAGGGGCTGTGGTTGGGGAATAGAATGGGGAGTCAATGCTTAATTGGGACAGAGTTTCTATTTGGCATAAAGGAAACATTTTGGTAATGGATAGTGGTGATGTAGCGTAACATTGTGAATGTAATGAACATCACTGAATTATGGATTTGGATTTGGATGAAAGGAGACATTTTAGGTTGTAATATTTTACTAGAAAATTTTTAAAAAATAGAATTAGACAACATAAAAAGTGATCCCTATTATAAATTACAGAGTATTGTTAATAGTATAATTTTAATAATATTATTTCATACATTGTAAAAAGGTACCACACTAATGAAAGTTGTTAAATGTTAATACTGCATGTATGAGAAGAGAGCATACGTTTTTTCTGCATGGTCTTTTCTGCAAACCTGAAAATCCTCTAATAAAAAACGCTATTTTTTAAAGAAGCAGAATACCAAACAAATAGCAACAAGGACTTCAGCAGTTTGTGGGAAATTCTTTAGTCATGGGTCTACCTAAATTATTTTATGATTTTTATTATAATAGAAATGATGATAAGATGACATAGTCAAACTACCATAATATCTATGAATATGTTGCACATATATGAATTATTTTCATTAATTCCTCATAATTATTTTCATCAAATCCTCTTAATAATTATAGAGTATCTAACATATGCCAGACCCTAGATCCATCTTTAGTAAACAAAATTGAAGAATGGTTTCTGCCCTTAAGAATTTTAAGGTTAAATAAAAAAGAAACTTTTGTAAATAGATCATATTGGCATTGGCTAATCACTCTTGGGTAATTAATGTTGTAATTTTATTCCAACACTATTATAATTTATTGTGGTATATTTATGCTTATTGCATTTATACTTAATAATTTAATCCATTTACCTTTCTCTCTCCTATTGCCCAAGAAAAGCCTTCTAGATGCCAAGATCAATAAGCCAATACTAGTGAAATATTAAATATTTCTAAATATTAAAAATAAATATATAAAATTAAGATAAATTGATTTACAATGTGCTGCCACATGCTTAATCTTTGAGCCTAACTTGAGGTAGGTACTATTATAGCCAACCTATTTTTTTTTTAAAGATTTAGTTTTTTATATATCTCTCCCTTCCTGCCCCTCCCAGTTGTCAGCTCTCTGTGTCCATTCACTGTGTGTTCTTCTGTGTTCATTTGCATTCTTGTCAGTGGCACCAGGAATCTGTGTCTCTTTTTGTTGCCTCATCTTGCTGCATCTGCTGTCCATGTGTGTGGCACCACTCCTAGGCAGTCTGCACTTTTTTCATACATGGTGGCTCTCCTTACAGGGCACACTCCTTGCACATGGGGGATACCCCTGTGTGGCACAGCACTCCTTGCATGCATCAGCACTGCACATGGGCCAGCTCACCACACAGGTCAGGAAGCCCTGGGTTTGAACCCTGGACCTCCCATGTGGTAGGTGGACGCTCTTTCTGTTGAGCGAAATCTGCTTCCCTAGCCAACCTATTTTGCTTTTGAGAGAAGTGAGGCTCGGAGATTAAATGACTTACCCATGGGAAGATAGCTGTAACAATTAATACTGGGTTATCTGATTCAAGATTATGATAAAATATAAGCATAATACAATAACTAACGTGTATTTTCTGTATAAAAGATACAGGGCTTTACATATATTAATTGCTTTATTCCTCATAAAGAAAATCTACGAGGCCTGTGCTGCTACTATTATGCCCATTTTTTCTTATGAATGATAAAGTAAATTGTCCAAGGCTATGCAGCTAGTAATTGGTAGACACATAAAGTGAACAGTGAGGCTTCATAGTCAGGACTCTTCTACATGTTACAATGCCTCTTCCATAAGTTTTCTTTTAGCCATACTGCCTCTGTCTCTCATTGCAGTATATCATCAAAAAGTGTTAATAATTTTAAAAGGTGAATGAAAAAAACAAATCAGCCAAATCCTAATTTTTCATACTTTGTTCTCAAATCTGCAATGGCTCCCCCACCTTTGCATGTGTTTCAAGTAAGTGAAGTCTATTGGGCAATTCAGATCTTCATAACCTGGAAAAAATAGGCTTAGTCAATATGTTTTATCTAATCGATTTGTCTTCCTCCTGAATTCTTTTCCCTTCAACCACATCATTGTCTTGACTTGGGAGGTTCTCCCCTCTTATCATTTCGTTCCAAGCCCTATACATCCATAACCCTTTAGCTAAATTGCAACCATTCCCAGAAATATTAGACCTTATTTATCTTTCCCTTCTTTCATTTTCTTAAATCATGTGTATATTTAACATAATTCAGCATCTGGTTTTATGCTCTGGCATTTTTCTCTTATTATATTAAGTCCTTGCGTTTACATTCTTCCCAAGATTGGGCATATAGTAGGTGTTCAAAATCTGCTTTATTAATGAACTCACAGCATATTCACAGATGTCTCTGGTTTAATGGGAAACCCAAAGGAATTCAGTTTCAAAACAACACTTACAGAAAAATTAAGTTCTCTGCCTTAAACATAAAAATAGTTCAATTGTCTCCAAATTTAAAAGATCTTACAAAAACAAAGCAAGAGCAAAAGCAATCTGAGTTGACTCATTATGTCTTGACTTAACACTGAGGGTGGATGGTGAAAATTTAGTACAAAATTTTATTATCTGACAAAAGCAAATTAATTTGGTATTTAAAATCTCAATTGTGTGGCATAACCAATATGTGACTCAAATGTCATTTTTAATTTATTTATTTCCCATTTTATGCTAACTCATCTTTGAATGTCAGTAAATAAGAGTGAAATAATGTGGAAGTTTACAGGGTCCTGGGTAGGATCTGTTCTGATCTGTCTTTTCTATTTACAGAACACCCCTTGGTATAGGTTTGGCTTTCATTCTGAAAATTCCTAAAATTAACAATAAAATACATACAGTAATGCATATCTCTTAAGTGGCATTTATACCATAAAAACATTGTCAATGTAAATATATAATTAATAATTTTACTATTTCAGTTAAGCTACTGATTCTTAACTGTTTTCCTGATGTGTTTTTTGTTCCTTAACCACCTGTTTCAGAGATTTTTATTTTTGTGTCTGTCTTTCCTTGTCTTTCCTTGAAGCTTCTTAATTAGTACTTGCTGTACCTCTGCACCAAACAGGAAACCACAAAAATCTTGCTTGGTTTTACGTTTCTATAAAAATTTGAAACTCGGAACTGGATTCATCAAAAGTTTTCTTGAGGTAGACAAACCTTTCAGCAAGTTTTGTGCAAATCTGGACTGAATTCAAAGTCAGACTGGGCCAATTAATTTTTTGGCAGGGAACCTTGTAACATATGAAGGTTGTGTCTGTGCTAGATGGCTTTATCTAAAAGTGGGTGGCTTTGGATGAATTCAGCTTTTAATGTGTTGACTCTTTCCACCTACAGGCACAAAATGTGAGTCAGGGCTTGTGAAATTCTGTTCTCCCAGATTCCTCACTGGCAAATATGTCTGAGGCCACTTTTTTCCTAAGGAGAACACAGTTTTATTCAATACTGAACATTTTCCCTAGGTTGCATTAGCAATGGAATTTATTTTTCTTTACAGAGAGAAGACCAGTTTGTGACATAAACAAGGACAGGTCATGAAAGGAAAGAAGTCCCAAACTGCAATCATCAAGAGGGTAGGGATTTCTGCTCTATTCCCACCTCCTAAAACAGAGCTAACATGTAGGAAGTGCTCAACGAATACTTGTTGAATGAATAAATGCATCTTCATGCCTCCAAAGAAATGACAGAGCAGCAGGGTGCAGAAACTGACTCCCCAGTTTCTCCTCAAACTCCTTATGCTTCCTGGCATGAAAAGCCTGTATGTCATCTTCCCTAAAATATTTAGTTTACCCCATAATAAAAAGTTTGCCCAAAGAAGTCTGTGCCTTTGCCATGCATGCTTTTGCTCAAATGTAGTAGTATAGGTAATGGTGGACACATGATAGTGTAAGCAATCCTCCGAGGAATAATGTGATTCTTGTTGTGGGAAATAATTGGAAACACGTATCTTTTTCTTTTACCTCTGTCACACAGCTGAAAAGGACTAAAAAAACCCATATGTTATGCATGGGGAACTTGAGTTCAGAAAGAGAACATGATTACATGAAGTCACATACCCGGTAAAGCAAGTATGTGGTCTAGGTCTCCTGCCTCTAGGTCAGTGTTATTTTAACTCTACCGTGGGCTTTTCTTTCCCCCGATTCCTTTCCTGCAAACCCAAATACACCTCAAATTATTTTGTGTTTGTTTTAACCTATCAATAGAATGTATCTTTGAGATTCTGGAACAAACTACATCACAAATAACCACCTAAAACATTTTTTAAAAACTCACTTTCCTTTAAAAATTTTTATTTTTCTTCTCTTTGCAAATATGTCTCCTCCCCTCAGAAATTTTATCTATCCTATATTCCTCCAAGCACCATTTAAAACTGTCTTTATATGGTCTATCATTATCCCCAGCTTTGATTTTGCTCAGAGGTGGAAGCATCAAGAGTCTCAGATTCACCATATCTCCCCAAGGCTCACATGCTTGCACTGTGAAATGCCCCAAGCTTAAAACAAGGATTTTGAAATCAATCCAAGTAAGGATCCTATGTCTTCATGCTGGAGGCAGTGAGACATCATATTTGGACACTTTTCCCATCAGTCTGTGTCCTTTCATGGTGCCCCTTCTCCATATTTAGCTCATTTTACTTTTTAAATCGCTATTCAATAATTAATGGTGGCCTTCTATTCTGGCACCCAGCAATAGAACATGACAGGAAAAATAAAGTCAGTCTCTAGATAACCAGTAATGAACAGAGGAGTTGATTATTCGGAACCATGAATTAACCAAAAGGATTCTCTATAGCACCAAATATTTCCTCTTTTATATTCTGAAAAGTCAGACATTATTGGATCCTAACCACCACCCCAATTTACCAGCATCCTTACATATAAATTATTTACCATGAATTTATAAAGCAAATACTTAGATAATGTATTAGGTCAGGACTTGAAGCTATGCATTAATTCATTTATTTGTCAAAAAGCAGAGGTAGGACACCAAATTTGGATTGGGATTACTGTCTGCAACAAAATAGATCACCTCATCTCTCCCTTTTCTCTGTCTCTCTTTATCTCAATTGTTCTATATTTCTTTTATTATCATCATTCTAAAAAGTAGTATAGTTAGGGTTATGGTTTTATTATACCTATAAATGTACAGAAAAATATATTAGATCAAATTGGTGTGAAAAGCAGACATGTAAAATATTAGCACTATACATAAACATATATATACACACATACATATTTCAAGTTTTATTGAGACTTTCACCTATAAACAGCAACTGGAAGTAGACCAAAAAGTATGATTTAGGAAGGCTTGTAAAGTGTTCAATTTAATTATTAGAAATTAATTTTTTTAAAGATTTATTTTTTATTTTTTTCTCTTCCCTTCCCCCCCTATTGTCTGCTCTCTGTGTCCATTTGTTGTGTGTTCTTCTCAGTCCACTTGCATTCTTGTCAGCAGTACCGGGAAACTGTGTCTTTTTTTATTGTTGTGTCAGCTCTCTGGGTGTGCGGCTCCACTCCTGGGCAGGCTGCACTTTTTTCACTCTTGGCAGCTCTCCTTGCGGGGTGCACTCCTTGTGCATGGGACACCTCTGCATGGCACAGCACTCCTTGCACATGGAAGTGCTGCATGTGCGCCCGCTCACCACACAGGCCAGGAGGCCCTGGGTATCAAACCTGGACCCTCCATATGGTAGGCAGAGTTCTATCAGTTGAGCCGCGTCTGCTTCTCTAGAAATTAATTTTTGAGTCTTCTAAAAGGTCCGTTCTCTTTAGTATGCTACACTTTTTAAATAATGTTGATTCCACTGTTAAGTCATTTTAGCTAAATATACAAGTGGGTTTCTCAGCTAAGAGCAACTTCAGGACAGTTGCTGTTTGAATTATCCTTCATCCTAAAATGACTGAAGTCTAAGTTAGTGAAAAATACCAGGTCACTGTTCTTTTTGAAAACATAACCTTAGATAGTACCTCTAATGCAGCATGCAAATTGTATCCTTAAGAGTAAGGTCCTGGCCCATGTGAAATACAGGAGGCATCCTTCAATAAAAATAGACAAAGTAAATTAATTAATTAATAGATAAGTAAAAGGAAAAAATTAAAGAGAAACCAATTACTTACTTTCTTACCTTTCTTTGTTATTTTTTGTAAATGATACGTCCTTACAGTATCAAATGCCAAAAATGCAGAGATAAAAAGACTAAGAATTTCACTCCCACTCCCTATTCCTATCCCATTCTAACAAAGTAAGCATTATTTCGATTCTTTCCTATTTCCATATGTGAGTGTGTGTGTTTATATTACATAAATGATTGACAACTTGCTTCCACTTGAAATACTGAGCGCTATTTTTAAAAATAACAAGAATCTTTCTTTTACTTTAAAACATACACTAACTTAACAAAAAATGTAATATATACCCATGTGCACATCTCACATCTTCAACAATCAACATTCTACCAATCTTGAAATATCTATACCTCTGCCTAGTAACCAATTCCAACCTCTATCATTATTTTTATGCACTTCTTTTTAAATTGAAATTTATATACACTGAAATGCAAGAATCTTAGATCTATGATTTTGACAATGGATACTAACATGTAATATATAGTTCTATCATGTTATGGAATACCTTAATCTACCCAGAAAGTTTCCTTTCCACTCAATTCCCTACCCTCACCAAAGGCAGTCATGAGTTCTGATTTATTAAACCTTAGGTAAGCTTTGGTTGATTTAAAACTTCATATAAAGAAAATCATACAGTACCTGTACTTTTGCATCTGTCTTCTTAAACTCACCATAATATATATGGGATTCATCATGTTTTGCATGTGTCTATATCTGTTTTCTTATTGTTTAGTAGTGATCAATTGCATGATCATACTATCAGTTGTTTATTCATTATACTGTTGATGATCATTTGGATGGTTCCCAATATGAGAAGGTCATGAATAAACACTGATAAGGGCATTCTGTTACAAGATACTTTTTTGGAAATGTTTCCTCAAAGTGTGATTGCCAGGTCAAAAGAGAGTCGACTTCCAGAAGAAACTGTAAACCTTCCTCCCAAGTACTATTTTAAAATGCCACCAACATTTTATGAGTATTCCAGTTGTTCCACATAATGCGAGTCATTTTAGTGGGTATATAACGATATTTCTATGTGCTTGGGTTTTTTTGTTGTTTGGTTTTGTTTTGTTTTTTTCAGTTTCCATAGAGACTGTTAAAAATTGCCAGTGCTGATTATATTTCCAGTCGTCATGGCAGGGTATTGGGAAAAGTTTTCAATTAGCAATTTGCTCCTGGGATAAACCTCATTGGCTATGATACTGAAAAGCTCTATGTGGTTTTATTTGCATTTTCCTGAAATAATGAAGCTGAGAATTATCTCACATGCTTATTTGCCCTTTTTATATCTTCTTTTGTGAATTATCACATTTATGCCACAAACTTGGTCATTATACTCTCTCATTATCATTTTGTTATCCACAGTATCTGTTTCATTATTTTCTATATCATTCCTGATATCAAGGATTTGTGCTTTCTCCCATATTTCATGATAAGTTTCATAGGGACATATCAATTTTTTCAATTGTTTTTAAGAATGGACTTCTGGTTTCACGGATTGTTTCTATAGTTTGCTTCTTATGTAACTCAATTATTTCTGCTTTCGCATTTATTATTTCCCCTCTTTTACTTACTGCTAGTTTAACTTGCTCATATGTTTTTAGTTTTTTAAAGCAGAAACTTTGATTATTGATTTTAGGCTTTTTTTCTCTCTAATATAAGCGTTATGCTAAAAGTACCATAATGACTATGTCTTTGGCTGCATGTCAAATATTTTGAGGGATTCATATTTTCTGATTTTTTAATGCATTTTTCTTTGACCATTGGGTAATTTAAAAGCCTATTGTTTAATTTTCAAATATTTTGGGAATTTTTAAAGACCTATTGTTACCAATATCTACTTTAATTCATTGTGTAAAGAAAATAAACTCCATAACATTTCAATATTTTGAAATTTATAGAAATTTGCACAGGATACCATATATCCCAGTGAGTGTTCCATGCTTCTTGAAAATCATGTGTATTCTGCTGTTGTTGAGTGTAGTGTTCCATAAATGTCAATTCAATTAAAGTGGTTTTTAGTGATATTCAGATCTTCCATATTTTGTTAATTATTTTGTCTACTTAATCTATCAATTCTGAGACAGGGATGTTAAAATTTCCAGCATGCTTATAGATTTGTCCCTTTTGCCTGTTCATTCTGTTAGTTTTTATTTCATATATCTTAAAGTTCTGTTACTAAGTGCATGTATTTTATCAAAATAAATTAAACCTTTTATTATGAAACATTCTTCTTTAACACTGGTGATACACCTAGTCTTGAAAGCTATATTTATCTGACAATTACATCACCACACCAGATTCTTAGGATTATGCTTGGAAAGTATATTTTTTTTCCATCCTTCACTTTCAACCTATTTGTGTCTCTTTATATAAAGTGTCTCTCTTAGATAGCATATAGTTGCCTCTTGATTTTTATCCAGTTTTGAAAATCTGGAGTGTTGCGAAGGTGGATAGTAGAATAATTAATACTATTCTCATTTGGTTTCTCTGTTGGCTTTTAACTATGACTCTTTTATTTCCTGTTTACTTGTGTCTCCAGGGATTTCAATATTCATCTTTAACTCATCACATTAACTTAGGGTTAATATTGTACTCTTTTGCATAAAACATCGGTACTTTGTAACCATATGGTTCCATTTACCATCCCCCATTTAATTATATATGTACATATATTATAAACATAACAATATGTTATTATAATTTTCATTTAAATGGTCATATGTCTTTTAAATAAACTAAGAGAAGAAATGAACATATATAGAT
This sequence comes from Dasypus novemcinctus, assembly GCF_030445035.2. Lineage (NCBI taxonomy): Eukaryota > Metazoa > Chordata > Mammalia > Cingulata > Dasypodidae > Dasypus > Dasypus novemcinctus. The sequence goes on from NC_080680.1 coordinate 70,357,071, forward strand.
ATGGTGTTAAAAAATATATCCATATATTTATCATTTCTGGTGATTATTTTTTCTCTAGATGTGAGATCCCATTTGGAATCACTTACTCTCAGCCTGAAGAACTTCCTTTAGTATTTCTTGTAGTGCAGGTCTTGTCTTGACAAGTTTTCTAGGTTTTGGTATATCTGAAATATCTTTAATATTCATTTCTGAAGGACACCTGCACTGGAAATAAAATTCTGGGTTAAATGTTTTGTTTTGTTTTTTCCTTGTAGCATTTTAAAGATATTCTATTTTTTTCTGTTTGTGTGGTTCATGAAGCTTGAAATCTAAGGAGTTCAGGGTCTTTTGTATGACAATATGACTAACAGTAAAGGAAAATCTATTACTAAGAAAACAGTGATAGTCCAAGGGATGGAGGAGGTTTTGTATATTGGGCTTTAAATTTAAATTCAATTTAATTTAAGTTATTAAACTTACTAATGAGTAAGGTTCCAGTCATTTACCAGAAAAATCAGGAAGATTGACACAAAAAAACAAATGGCACTTGGCAAAATTAGTTATCAATTGCTGCCCAGACTTTGAATAATAGATCCAAACAACATATGTAGTATAACATTTTTCCAGAGAAGTCTTTTCATGGCAATAATTGGCATGCACCATCAAGCTGTAAACAAAAGTATAATTATTGTACCTACTATAATTACTTGATGGAAGGGAGGCTTCTGAAACTACTGCCATGTTACAAGATGAAGATATTTCTTGTGGTGGTGATAAAGATGCCATTGTCAAAGCAAACCAAAATTTACCAAAGGAATCCAGTGGTGTCATGACATTTCATATATTTGTGCCATTTTTGCTATCTACTTTTGGAAGTTTCAGCTGGTGGTTTTGGATACAGTATAGCACTGGGAGGTATTTAAAAAAGTAACTGAAGTTTGCATTTTAGTTCCTACACTTCTTGGTCTCAAAGGGATCTTGGAAGTGGCATTGGCATCCCAATTATCCACTGCAGTAAATACTGGGAAGATGGATTCACCCATTGAAAAGTGGAACCTAATTGGCAACTTGGCCTTAAAGCAGATTCAGACAACAATAGTTGGTTTTCTAGCAGCTGTGGTAGCAATTATATTGAACTGGATTCCTGAGGGAAAATACTACCTTGATCATTCCATACTTTTGTGCTCTAGCAGTGAAGCAACCACTCTAGCAGTTAAGCAACTGCTCTAGCAGTTGCTTCATTGCATCTCTTCGGTAGAGAATGATAATTGTTGGGGTTGTGGGTGACTCAAAGAAGACTGATATAAATCCTGATAATGTTGCTGCACCCATTGCTGCTAGTTTGGGCAACCTTATAAGTCTTGCCATATTAGCTTGGATAAAGTCAGAGTTCTCACTCTTGTCTTGAGACTTGTTACTACATTTTCCGTTAGTTGGTATCTTTTACTTGGCTCTAACTCCTATCTGGATTATGATGGCTGTCAAATGCCCAGCCACAAGGACAGTTCTCCATTCAACATAGGATCCTGTTACAGCAGCTATGGCTATAAGTGGTATGGGAGGCTATATCCTGGAGAATTGCCTAATGAACCCAAAAGTTGTTGCAACCCATTTAGAACCTTTTTTGGTTCAGTAGTAAATAATAAATCTGCCCAAGTTCTACTGCTCTTAGTGATTACTAGACATTTAACTTCCCTGTACACTACTCATCTGATGAAAAGTGACCCTACTTCTTTAACTGTACTCTTCATAGCGGTATATTTACTTGATGCTGTGTTACAGGTGTTTATCTTGCTGTGGATTGCTGACTCGATGGTCCATCACTTATGGAGGAAAAGAAAGGATCCAGATAACTTCTCCATCTCCAACCTAATGGCATTGGGTAATCTGCTCCAGACAGCTTTGTTAGCCTTAAATTTTCACTTTCTTTGGTTTATTGGAGATCAAAATGGAGATGCTGGAGACTAATAAATCCTGAAAACTGCTCTCAAATTATCAAAGAGAAACAGAAGACAACCACTTATATTTCTTTTTCAAAAATCTCAAATCAATAGCTTGAGTTTTGCCAGGGTAATTTTCATTGGGCCCTGATCAATTAAATGACCTTTACGTTTATAAAATAATTTGTATTGAAAGCAGAATGAAGAATATTTGTGCTGTTTTTCATAGAATAAATAATAGTTTGACATTGATGTAGATGCAAACTTATGCTCTGAAATTAAATAGGTAAGAATATAGGATATTTGTAGTGGATAATTTTGAAACAATGTACAACAGAGCTCTAGTTTAGGTTTTGTTGTCTCACAGATGTGTTGTTCTACAAACCATACTATTAGATGAAAAAGACCCAACAACAACAAAAAAGATGTATTGCCCTGTATGCAATATGTCATTTTCTTCTTGCTGTTTTCATTGTTTCCTCTTTACCTTTGGATTGTTACAGTTTGACTACAATGTACAGAGGCATAGTTTTCTTTTATTGATTATTCTCAGGATATATTAAACTTCTTGAATCTTTACACTGATTTCCTTCACCTAATATGAGGAATTGTCAGTCCTTACTTATTTAGCATTGTTTGTGCCCAAAATCTTTTTATTCTCCTTTGGGACCCCAATTTCATGTCTGTCAGATCACCTAATATTGCTCACAAGTCTCTAAGGCTTGGTTCATTTTTCTTCAATCTTTTTCTATTAATCCATACTCAGGTACACTTATTTTATTTCTACCACCTCCATTGTGTTGTGATACTGAATTTTCCTTGCAGTTATTGCATATTTCAGCTCTAGAATACCCTTAAATTTAGTTTCTCTATTCAGTTGAGATCACCCATCATTTTATTCATTAGGCATTTATCTTTCTTTATGTCCTTAAACATATTTGCAGTATCTTCTTTAAAGTCTTTCTCTGCTACATGCAACACCTGGGTTATCTTAGTATAGAACACAATTTCCTGTTTCTGCACATATTTTCTTATGGGTAATAAGTTGTAGAAACTACTTCCATATTAATATGAAGAACAATTTTTTTCTTTTAGAAAACAGTAAATTTGGCTGGTCACAAAACCCCAAAGTCTTTTTCCTTGCAAAGGACATCATCTAATACCTCTTTGTCATTGTTTCATCTTCCAAATGCTTAATTTCTTTGGGCCCCATAGCATATGCCACAGGCATGCATTATTTCACAACCAGCCAAGGATTTTAGTGGACTTAATGGATTTAATAGGCAGATATAGGGGCAAAACCCTATGTGTGTCTTCCTTCCAGGATTTATCTCTAACTTTCTGAAAATTTCTCCAATAGCATTATCTAAATCAGTTAGACAATGGCTTTCTGAGTTCAGAACTTGAGATAGATTTGGGCATGCCCTCAATCAAAGACTTTCAAAATAGCAAATCTCACTTCTTACTGTTCATCTTTCAAGGATAAAATGCTCTTGAATTTTTTGGTCTGCTTTTGGTCACTAGCGTCTGCCTTAAAATTGTTGTGTTAGATTTAGATGAGATAGGTGCAGATGTAGATATAGACAGAGATATATTTTTCCATATGTTATAAAAGTTATCTATGGCAGGCTTATTCCAACCAGAATACTCCACAATTATTTAAATCTATAACCAGAAAATATACCATCGATACACTGCCATGTATATGACGTCAGAAACTGAGTACTATTTAACTTGGAATCCCCAGTATTGAAGATGTTTCCTGCCATGTATTAGCTAATTAACAAATATCTTTGGAGTAAAGAGAACCAGCAAGATGGCGGCGGAGTAAGGAGCTCCTAGAGTCAGCTTCTGCTACAGGGCAGTTAGCAAACACCCACAACTTTCTGGAGCTAACTGAAGCACCTGTTTGGGGGCTCCAGGAGAACAGAAGAGCATCCTGCAATGTCCTTGAAGGAGTGGAAGAAGGAGACTGCCCATCTGCAGAAAAGACTCGTAAGTAGAGCATTCTATGCCAAGGAAGCTGATGCCCATCCTCCACCGGAGGCAAAAGCTGCCCCGGGAGTTCTTCCATGGCTGGAATTAAAAGCTCCACTTCCCCAAAATGGGGTGGGGGGGGTGGGGGGAGCAAGGGGAGAAGAGAAGGTTGGGCACCAATTTCAGCTATGATGAGGAAATTCAGTGGGCTACAGTATAATCCTGAGAACAGCTAAGGTTTGAGCCTGTTCAAGTCAGAGAGAGACTGGGAGCCGCCATCTTAACTCTGCACCTGGCACAAGGGGAAGTGGGGCAGACTGAAAATCCCACTGCTGGTGGGGACTGGCTTCTTCCCATCCAGATCATATTGCAGCTCTAGCCTAGACCTCGGTGCCACCTCCAGCAGGGAGGAAGCTGCGGGGACCTGCACCGGCTTCTCCAGGAAATTACCAGCCAAGGCCCAGAGGCCAGTGATCATCCTACTTTGGCAGCATGAGCCACTCCAGGAGCTGGTCTGTGAAGGGAATTGGAAGCTCCATTTACCAGAAACAGGGGAGGAGGAGATAGCTGGCTGCCAATTTCAGTTACTGAATGGGAGACTTGGCTGGTTAAGAGATAAGCCTGGGAACAGCTGGGGTGAGAACCAGCCCAAGTCAGTAAAAGGCCAGTAGCCACCATTCTGACTCTGCTCCCACCTGAGGGGAAGCTGGCTGATTGAAACTCTCAGTGTCAGCAGGAACCAGTTTCTTTCATGCAAGTCAGCATGCAGCCCTAGCCTAGGCTTCAGCCCTGCCTCTGGCAGGGAGGAGGCTGAGGAGCCCTGCACCAGCCTATATAGGTAACTGCAGGTAACTTTCGCTGGCATAGACTGAAAATCAGAAGTCTACCAGGGCAACTGTGGTCATCTTGGACCTGCAATGCATAGATTACTGCCCACACCTGCAGCTCCATCCATGCCCCAGGTAGGGGAGAAAGGGATGTGAAGCTTATTCAGTCTCTCTGGGCAACTATAGTCTAGGCCTGCACTTGGATTATCCCAAGTGTCCCTATCCCTGGCAAAGGAGAAAGTTAGAAAAAGCTTGATTGATCCCTGGCACAATGAGGGCAGCATGAGCCTCCACAGCTTACAGCACCAACTACATGCTTGGCTCCTACTGCACAACCAGCAAGGGAGAAAGGATGGGAAGCCCTAAACTAAAGAGAAAAGCTGCACCCAGAATAAATACTCTAGTAAGCCAGATGCAAAGACAAAAAAACAAAAAATTACAATCCACACCAAGAAACAGAAAGCTATGGCCCAATTAAAGGAACAAGATAAGCCTCCAGATGACATAAAGGAGTTGAGACAACTAATTATAGGTGTTAAAACAAATATCCTTAATAAATTCAATGAGATGGCTAAAGAGATTAAGGATATTAAGAAGATATTGGATGAGCACAAAGAAGAATTTGAAAGCATACATAGAAAAATAGCAGATCTTACTGGAATGAAAGGTGCAATCAATGAAATTTAAAAAAACATTGGAGACATATAATAGCAGATTTGAGGAGGAAGAAGAAAGGATTGGTGAGCTTGAAGAAATGGCCTCTGAAAGTGAACATGCAAAAGAACGGATGAAGAAAAGAATGGAAAAAATTGAACAAGATATCAGGGAACTAAATGACAGCAAAAGGCATGCAAACATATGTAACATCAGTGTCCCAGAAAGAAAAGAGAAGGGAAAAGGGGCAGAAAAATATTTAAAGAAATAATGGTAGAAAATTTCCCAACCCTTTTGAAAGACATAGATATTCCTGTCCAAGAAGCACAACATACTGCCATCTGAAAAAATCCAAAAAGACCAACTCCAAGACACATATTCATCAGAATGTCAAACACCAAAGACAAAGAGAGAATTCCAAGAGCAGCAAGAGAAAAGCAAGGCATAACATATAAGGGATATCCAATAAGATTAAGTGCTGATTTTTCACCAGAAACCATAAAGCAAGAAGGCAGTGGTCTGATATATTTAAGATACTACAAGAGAAAAACTTCCTACCAAAAATCTTATATCCAGCAAGACTGTCTTTTAAAAATGAGGGTGAAATTAGAATATTCACAGATAAACAGAAACTAAGAGAATTTCTAAGCAAGAGACCGAATTTCAGGAAATACTAAAGGGTGTGCTAGAGCCTGAAAAGAAAAGACAGGAAAGAGGAGTCTGGAAGAGAGTCTAGAAATGAAGATTATATCAATAAAAGTAACTAAAAGTGTCAAAAGAGTGGTGAAAATAAAATATGACAGATAAAACTCAGATAGCCAGGAATAAACTTAACCAATGATGTAAACCACTTGTATTCAGAAAACTGCAACTCAGTGTTAAAACAAATTTAAAAAGCCGCAAATAACTGGAAGAACATTCCATGCTCATGGATTGGAAGATTAAATATCATTAATATGCCAATTCTACTCAAATTTATATGCAGATTTAATGCAATACCAGTAAAAATTCCACCAGCATTAAAGAAAAAATTGAAAACATGATCATTAAATTTATTTGGAAGGGTAAGGAGTCCTGAGTACCCAGAAACATCATAAAAAGGAAAAGTGAACCCTCCTCTCCAGACTTTAAATCATAATACCTACCTCTAGTGGTAAAAACTGCATGGTATTAGCCTAAAGACAGACACAATAGAATGGAACCAAGTTTATGGTTCAGAAACAACCCTCACAGGTATGGTCAAGTGAGCTTTGACTAGCCTGTCAAAGTCACACAGCTCAGGCAGAACAATCCATTCAACAAAAGGTGCTGAAAGAATTGGGCATCCATAGCTGAAAGAATGAAAGAGGACCTCAAACTCATACCAAAAATTACCTAAAAATGAATCAAAAAACTAAAAATAAAAGCAAGAACCATAAAACTTCTAGAAGAAATTATTGGAAAATATCTTCAAGACCTGGTGGTAGGTGGTAGATTCTTAAAAGAGATAAAAGGAGGACTGAGCAGACAACTCATGTTTAATGTATGTAGAAGTTTTAATTAGCTTTACTGTAAAATTGTGGAAATGTATAGAGTGGATGGTAACACATAGTGAGTAACAGCTGATTTATAAATGTGGATGTGACTAAAAATGGTAGTCTAGTTATGTAAATGCCAGTTGACAGAATGCTTGAGAATAACCTAGGAACTGGATGGCACGGTGAACCAAGAGGTGGGTGAGAATTGTGGTTGATGGTATGGATGCAGGAGTGTCCTTTGTTAGCTAGAACAAATGTATATCACTACAGCAGGGTGTTGGAAATGTGGAGAAGCATGGGAAAAATACAACTGCAGTGACCTATGGATTGTGGTTAGTAGTAATAATATAATATTCTTGCATATATGCAAAGATGTACTGTACTGATACTGAGGCAGTATGGAAAATGTGAGCCAAATGTACACTATGGACATTGTGGTGTGTTGATGGAGGGGTATTGTTTGGGAATTCTGCACATGTGCATGATTGTTTTATAAGTTTACAACTTCCATCATAAAAAAATATATTTAAAAAATAATAATAGGACAGGTTGGGGGGAAAACACACCAAATGTAAGATAAGAACTATGATTAGTAGTAAGATTTTGACAGTATTCTTTCATAGTTTGTAACAAACGTCTCATGACAATGCAAGGTGTTGGTGGATGGTTGATGTATGGGATCCCTGTATGATGTTATGCATGTTTGCTTTGTAAGTTCACAACTTTTACTGTACACTTAATTGTTTGTGTATGTTCATATATAAATGATGTAAAGATAATAATCAGATTGGCCAGGGGAAAAATACTTTCTTTAGTAGTAATATTTTGACAATGCTCTTTAATCATTTGTTAAAAAGGTTTAAAAACAATGCGAGTTTTTGGTGGTAGGGTGAGATGTTATATGTGTTTGTTTGGTGTTATATATGTTTGTTTTTTAAGTTCACAGCTATTATATACTTGTTTATGTATGTTTATATAAGTGATATATTTCAATAAATTTTAAAAAATATGTATCTTTGCAGTAAATTCTTTCTCCTAAGATTTAAGTTCATAGCTATTTGTTGAAATAAACAATAATCCATTTATAAATAATTACGTGTGCATTGTATGAGACAAATTATATTTCCAAGCAGAAATTACAAGAGAAATAAAATTGTGTTTGAATCTCAGGAAAGCTCATGAAAGTAGACAGAATTTGAGTTTCAGAAGATAGCTGGTAATTTAGGAGGCACATATTTTACAGCAGGAAATTCCCTGTCTTTCTAAGCAGGAAAAAAGGCCTCTTCTAATAAGATTCTTTTGTCTGTCAAAAATAGAGATGTACAGAAATCAAATGAGCTTTGACCTTCAAAGCTACCTTCTGGGTCTTCTCATTCTGTCCATAACATAGCACAATAAACAGGGTTATTTAGGTCTTTGAAGAAAATTTCAGTCATAGCCTGAGGGACCTAATCAACAGGCCTTCCATTAAGGCAAGACCTATCTATGCTAAGAATATAATGTCAGTGTTAACCAAGTCTTAGTCACTTGGAGTTGGGAAAAAAAATACGCACAGCCTTTCCTCTCAGTGGAGTAAGAGTTCCTACCCATGAGTAACAGCCTAACTCCTGGGCATGCAAAAACAATCTAGTAATCCTAATGGAAAGTGGTTATTTGTCAATAGCTTCACCAACATTATATATGGAAGAATAAAGTAATAGATAATGGGGTTGGGGCTCTTAAGGTAATGTTTTTGTTCAAATATGTCAAACTTAAGAAAACAATTAGGGTTTTCGTCAGGAAAGGACTTCATTCTATTTCTATGGAGAAAAGTAACCTCCCACCTGCTGCTAAGCACAGTTAATTGAAGAGATCAAATTGTACTTCTAATACTTGTGGCATATCACTTGAACTTTTGACTGTTATTATTCTAACATTACTATGGAATCCTAGCTCATCGTGAAATCAGAGATGTTAAGAGGAATTACTTTGCAATTATATTTTTATTTAGAATTTTTAAGGTGTGCATTTCTATTTTTGGAAGCATCCCAGTCATGTATTCTCCACATGTGTTTATCTAAATAGGTTCAATTAACTCTTTGTTATCTGGACAATCCTAGATGGTCCCCCCTTTGTGGCACTATTTGATAGATAGAAATGTTTTAGAATACAGTGTTCAAAGCTGTAATCATCAAATGAAAGTGAAGTGACTAAATTACTTCAGCAATTTGCCTCCATTATACATTGCCCTGATAACAATATGAGCTTGAGTTCTAACTCTGATAACCAGATAAGGAAATAATTTTAATACTTCATGGTAATATGTTTTTCTCAAGTGTAAAAATTAAGTATCAGTTTGTCTAACCACATAATCAATGTTTCTTTGACTCCTCAATCATACCCTGTGCCTTTTTTGCTAATATCATTCACTTTTGCCCATATACTAAAATGAAAACAATCTTCAAAAAGCTGTTTAGGAACATATTTTGAGGGTACACAATTGGCATTAACAAACATTATCTGAAAATGCCATAGTAGCTTCTAATGGAGGTGCTTTCAACAGAAGGTTTAGTTTTTAAAAAACAAGTCATTTCCACTGTTTTACTTCAACTGAGAAGCAATTATCATGGTCAAATTGGTTTGTAAAAAACAATTCCAGCTACCAATCGAACACTTGGGTTCAAGTTCCAATTCAAATAATTAACTATCTCTATACATGGGTATGACATTTGATTTCTTGATTGCCCAGTTTCTGGAACAATAAAGTGGGGAAATCAAATGATAAAAAATAGAAGTCTTCAAATTTCTTGATTGGTCCTAGAATTATAGTCTTCTTTCAAATCAGTTTCACAAACATTTATTGATTGCCTATGGACCAAATACTAAATCTTATGCTAGGTACTTGCAGAATACAAATATTAATAGCATATAATTCCTTTACCTCAAGGAGCACACCATCTAGAGGAAAAGAGATACATGAATCCACAATTTTCCCTAACATAAGGAGGACTGCAACAAATGTTTTAACCATGGTTCACAGAAAAAGCCATCAAAGGACAGACACAAGAATAAAAACTTTAACCACGGTAATGAAAGACATAGTATTTTATGTAAACAAGAAGTCAATGTATTATTCAACTCACAGTACTAAACTCTAATTTTGCTGTTCAATTTATGATGATGAAATGCTATATAAAGTAATATAATTTAAACACAATGGTAAACTGACCTTCGTGAAGCTAGTCTCCCAGGGGTTCTTAACCTTTTTTGTTCCACGGACTCCCTTGCCAGTCCGGTGAAAACCACAGCCCCTTTACAAAATCCTGATAGAGTGTGTTGTAGAGACAATGCTATTCTACCAAAATTAATTTCCTTCTCCTGATCATACAGCTAATCTACATTTTCCAGCTCTAATTAGGAGGGGTTTGGTAGTGAGTTTCAGCCAATGAATAACAGTAAAAGAAAGACATACCTTCTCCAGGTCTGGTCCCCCAAAATCTGTAAATGCAATAGATATTAATGAAAACAACTCTCAGCAAACTGAAGGAAGGAAACTTTCTCAATATGATCAAGGGTATTTGTAAAAATTTTAAAAAATTTAAAAAACCTACCACTAATATTATACTTAATGGTGATATATTGAATGTTTTCCCTTTAAGATCAGGAACCAGGCAAAGATTTATTCTCTCCCTAATTATATTCAAAATGTCCTGGATGTTCAGCCAGTGCAATAAGGCAAGGAAAAGAAGAAAAAAACAAGAAATAGAAAAGGAGAAGGTAAAAGAGTATTTTTTGTAGATGAAATGATTGCATACATAGAAAATCCAAAGTATCTTCAAAAATGCTACCAGAACTATTAAGTGAATTTTATAAAATTACAGCATTCAAGGTTAATATTTAAAAATCCAATTGTATTTCTTTATACTAGAAACAACTGAAAAGTGCATTTAAAAATACAAGAACATTTGAAATAGCATAAAAAAATAATCTCAGGAATAAGCTTAATAAAAGATGTAAAGTAGAACTTTTACTCTTAAAAAATGCAGAGAAAAATTTAAAAAGACTTAAACTGGAGAACTATATCACATATGGTTGGGAAGACTCAATATTGTTAAAATGTTAGTCATTTACAAATTGACTTGTGTATTCAGCTCAACCCTACTCAAAGTCCCAGCAGATATTTTGTATAAATTAGCAAGATAATTTCAAATTTATATGAAAATGCATGGACTAGACAAGGCAAAGCAATCTTGAAAAATCAAAACATGGTTGGAAAGCAATTTAGTACAAAGACTTAGTACAAAGCTACTGTAATGAAGACAGTTTGGTATTGGTGTACGGATAGGCAAACTGATCAATGGTTCAGAACAGATAGTCAGGAAATGACCCACACATAAAAGGTAAACTCATTTTCAACAAAGACAACAAAGTAATTCAATGAGATAAAGAATGTCTTTTGTCTTACACTGACCCACAGAATGGGTTAGTTTAAACAAGAGTAGTTTATTGTCTCACAGCTTTGGAGGTTAGAAGTCTAAATCAAGGCCTTCAAAGGCCCTGTTTTTTCCCAGCACTCTGTTTCCTGGTGCTGGATTGTAGGTAATCCTTGGGTTCCTTGGCTTGCATCTCTGTCTCCATTACATGGTGGTCTGCCTCACTCTCTGCCTTCTTCTGACATCTGCCTTCTTCTGACTACTTCTGGCTTCTACTGACTTGTTGTTTCCAAATTTCTTCTGCTACATAAGTACTGCAATCAGATGGATTAAGTCCCACCCTGATTCAACTTGTGTCATCTGAATAGGATATTCAAGGATCCTATTCACCAGCCCACACTTTTAACTAAAAATAACAATTTAAAAGTTTCTATTTACAAATGGGTTCACACCCACAGGAACGCTAAGACCTGAACATGTCTGTGGGGGACATGATTTCATCCCCCATAGTTAATAAAACAGAGAAAATTCAGCAATATGCTTTCAAAGGGTCATCTCTAAAGTGTAATATAAATACTGAAAGCAAACTGAAGAGACAAAATATCTTGGACAAAAACAGTAGGCAAAAAATGGCCTGTTCAAAAACAAAGTAGTCCTTAAGGCAAAAAGCATTTTGGTAATAAAAAATCATTATTGCATTGATTCATACATTCAAAAAATACATAGGGAGCACCTACTTTGTGGCATATATTTGTCTATTAACAGCACTAAATAAAACAAATGCTTTGTCTTCAGAATGACTACATTCTCCATGAAGGGAAAAAATACAATGACTTAGATTTGCCTGAGCTGCTAAAACAAATACCACACAATGGGTTGGCTTAAACAACGGGAATTTTTTAACTCACAGTTTCAGAGGCCAGATGTCTAAATCATGGTACAAGCAGAAGTCTTACTTCTTCCTGGAGTCAGGAGCAACCTGGTTGGCTGGTAATCCTTGGGTTCCTTGTGTTTTCTGTCACATGGCAAGTCCTCTTCTTTTTATTCTGGGTTTCCTCTGAATTCCAGCTTCCTGCTTCTCTCTGTGCTTTCTTTGATACTGGCTTTCAGTTTCTTTTTTTAGGGACTCCAGTAATCCAGGTTACAAATTTAGTTAATTCAGTTCAGACATACCTTAACTAAAAATAACATCTTCAAAATGTTCTATTTACAATGGGTGCATACCCACAGGGATGTGACTTAAAATTAAGAACATGTCTAAATTGGTATACATAACTCATCCTATCATACACAAAAATCAAAATAATACATTATATAGGCTTTAAATGGTGATTACTTTTGTGAACAACAAAACAAGAAAGACTAGGGAGAATCAAGAGAAGAGTTCCCATTTTAAATACAGTTATCAAGAAAGACATAATTGAAAAGGTAATCATTTGAGCAAAGGAAGGGAGTGAGGGACTCATGTGGATATGTGATGAAAGAGGCAGGACCAGCACCTAAAGTCAGAAAAGGGAGTATGCCTGCCTCTGGGAGCTTGAGTTGAGGCATAATGATCTACCTCATGTTTTGAAAGAAACCTCTGAATGATATGTTGAGTATTGTCTTTAGTGGGGCAAAGGAGGAAGCAGAAAGAAGAGTTTGGGGTCTATTAAAATAATCTAGAAGAGAAATTATGGCTATCAGGATGAGGATGTTAACAGTGGAGGTCATAATTAGTGGTAGGATCTAACCTCCATCCTCCCAGATCTCATATTCTTGCTTTGTTAACATATATCACCAATACTACTTTACACTTTTCCCTTGCTTACACAATTGCCTTTCCCCAACACTAACACTTTCCTTTAAAGTGAACTTAACCAACAACAAGAAATTAGAATAAGAAGAAAAAAGTGACAAAGAGAAGATATAACACCTATGCAAAAATAACAGCTAATTAACCTCCAAGAGTAGACAAAGAAGCTAAGGAACTGATTAAATCCGTCAAGATAAAGAGATGACCAGAAAGCAACAAAAATCTACAAACCAAACCAGTAATCAAGAAAACATGGCTGAATCCAATCGACAAACCAAAAATCATGAAGGGGAGCAAAACTTTGCACAAGCAATGAAAGATCTCAGAACATTTATCACTGACAAATTTGATGAAGTAATGAAAGAGGTTAACAACATGAAGACATCACTTGGAGGGGAAAGTGCAGACATACGCAAAAACATAACAGATATGATGGGAATGAACACCACAGTTCAAGAAATCAAAAATACACTTGCAGCAAATATCAGCAGACTAGAAGAGACAGAGCAGAGAATTAGTGATGTGGAAGACAGTACATCAGAAATCAAACAGATAGTAGAAGGGGTCAATAAGAAGAAAGAAAAAATCCAGTTAGGACTTAGGGACCTGAATGACAATGCAAAATGCTCAAACATACGTATTATAGGCATTCCAGAAGGTGAAGAGAAGGGAAAGGGGTCAGAAGGAGTGTTGCAGGAAATAATGGCTGAAAACTTCCCAAATCTACTGAAAGAGACAGATGTACATATCCAAGAAGCACAGCGCACTCCACTAGTCATAAACCCTAACAGGCCCACCCCAAGACATATACTTGTCAAATTATCCAATGCACAAGACAAAGAGAAAATCCTAAAAGCAGCAAGAGAAAGGAAACCATCACATACAAGGGAAGCTCCATTAGATTAAGTGCTGATTTCTCATCTGAAACCATGGAGGCAAGAAGGCAGTGGTATGATATAGTCAAGGTACTAAAGGAAAAAAATTTCCAACCAAGAATACTCTATCCAGCTAAACTAGCATTCAAACATGATGGAGAGTTCAAAATATTCGCAGACAAACAGAAACTGAAAGAGTATACCAACAAGAAACCTCCCCTTCAGGAAATCCTAAAGGGAGTTCTGCAGGAAGAAAGGAAAAAACAGGAAAGGCAGAGTTGGAGGAGAGTATAAGACCAACAACAACAACAAAAAAGACAAAAAAAAATACAAACAAAATATGACAAACACAAATCCAATCAAAATATGGCTAACACAAATAATTCCTTGAAAGTAATAACACTGAATGTCAATGGATTAAACTCACCTATCAAAAGATTCAGCTGGGACATTGGATAAGGAAATATGACCCATCCATATGCTGTCTACAAGAGACACATCTTAGACCCAGAGACGCATGGAGATTGAAAGTGAATGGCTGGAAAACAATCATACAAGCTAACAATAACCAAAAAAAGGCAGGAGTAGCTATATTAATATCAGACAAAATAGACTTTAAGTGTGAAACAATTGTGAGAGACAAAGAAGGATACTACATTTTAGTGAAAGGGAAAATCTGTCAAGAAGATCGAACAATCATAAATATTTATGCCCCTAACAAGGGTGCCTCTAAATATGTGAGGCAAACGCTGGAAAAACTAAGTGAAACAATAGATACATCTACAATTATAGTGAGGGATTTTAATACACCACTATCAACTCTGGACAGAACATCTCAAAAGAGAATCACCAAAGAAACAAAACATCTGAACAGTATATTAGAGGAGCTGGATCTAATAGACATATATAGATCGCTACACCCAAACACAGCAGGATATACATTTTTCTCAAGCGCACATGGATCTTTCTCCAAGAGAGATCATATGCTAGGCCACAAAGAAAGGCTGAATGAATTCAGAAAGATTGAAATCATACAAAACAATATCTCTGACCACAGTGGAATCAAGCTGGAAATTTGCAAGGGACAGAAGCCCAGATTTCACACCACGATTTGGAAATTAAACAGCACACTCTTAGAAAAACAGTGGGTCAAAGAGGAAATCTCAAAAGAAATCAATGACTACCTTGAATCAAATGATAATGATAACACAACATACCAAAATTTATGGGATGCAGCAAAAGCAGTACTGAGAGGAAAATTTATAGCCATAAATTCATATATCAAAAAAGAAGAAAGAGCAAAAATTGAAGAACTAACTGCACATTTGAAGGAATTAGAAAAACAACAACAAAGTAACCCAACAGGAAGAAGAAGGAAGGAAATAACAAAGATAAGAGCAGAACTAAATGAAATAGAAAATAAGAAAGCACTTGAAAAGATAAGACCAAGACCTGGTTTTTTGAGATCAACAAAATTGACAAACCTTTAGCGAGACTAACAAAGAAAAAAAGAGATAAGATGCAAATACACAAAATAAGAAATGAGAAAGGCAATATCACCACTGACCCCACAGAAATAAAGACTATCATAAGAGGATACTTTGAAAAACTGTTTTCAAACAAAAATTACAATCTAGAGGAAATGGACAAATTCCTAGAAACACATAAGCAGCCCATATTGACAAAAGAAGAAATTGATGATCTTAAGAAACCAATCACAAGCAGAGAGATAGAATCAGTTATTAAAAATCTCCCAACTAAGAAGAGCCCAGGGCCAGATGGCTTCACAGGTGAATTCTACAAAATATTCCAGAAAGAACTAACACAAATCCTGCTGAAACTATTCCAAAACATCGAAACAGAAAGAACATTACCCAACTCCTTCTATGATGCCAACATTACCCTAGTACCAAAGCCAAACAAAGACATCACAAGAAAGGAAAATTACAGACCAATTTCTCTGATGAACCTAGACGCAAAAATACTTAACAAAATACTTGCTAATCATATTCAACAACACATTAAACGAATTATACACCACGACCAAGTGGGATTCATCCCAGGTATGCAAGGATGGTTCAACATAAGAAAATCAATCAATGTAATACACCATATAAACAGATTGAAGGAAAAAAATCACATGATTATATCTATTGATGCAGAAAAAGCATTTGACAAAATACAGCACCCTTTCTTGATAAAAACACTCCAAAAGATTGGAATACAAGGAAATTTTTTGAACATATATAAAGAGTATATGTGAAAAACCTAAGGCCAATATTGTTTACAATGGAGAAATCCTAGACTCCTTCCCTCTAAACTCAGGAACAAGACAAGGATGCCCACTGTCTCTGCTCCTATTTAACATTGTCTTAGAAGTACTTGCTCGAGCACTAAGGCAAGAACCAGAAATAAAAGGCATTCAAATTGGAAAGGAAGAAGTCAAAATTTCATTATTTGCAGATGACATGATCCTATACATAGAAAACCCTGAGAGATCTACAACAAAGATTCTAGAACTCATAAATGAGTTTAGTAAAGTCGCAGGTTATAAGATCAATGCGCAAAAATCAGTAGCATTTCTGTACACCAATAATGAGCAAGATCAGGAGGAAATCAAGAAACAAATACCATTCACAATAGTAAATAAAAAAATCAAATACTTAGGAATAAATTTAACTAAAGAGGTAAAGAACTTATACACCGAGAACTATACAAGATTGTTCAAGGAAATCAAAGAAGACCTAAATAAATGGAAGACTAGTCCTTGTTCATGGATAGGAAGACTGAACATTATTAAGATGTCTATCCTACCAAAACTGATCTACACATTCAATGCAATCCCAATAAAAATCAACACAGCCTTCTTTAAGGAACTAGAAAAACTAACTATGAAATTTATTTGGAAAGGAAAGAGACCCCGAATAGCCAAAGACATACTGAAAAAGAAAAACGAAATTGGAGGAATCATACTACCTGACTTCAAAACATACTACAAAGCCACGGTGTGAAAACAGCATGGTATTGGCATAAGGAGAGACACACAGACCAATGGAATCGAATTGAAAGCTCTGATATAGAACCTCACATATATAGCCACATAATATTTGATAAAGCCACCAAACCCTCTCAATTGGGAGAAAGTGGCCTATTCAACAAATGGTGTCTGGAGAACTGGATAGCCATATGTAGAAGAATGAAAGAGGATTACCATCTCACACCTTATACAAAGATCAACTCAAGATGGATCAAAGACCTAAATATAAGAGCCAAGACCATAAAAACCTTAGAAAGCAGTGTAGGGAAACATCTACAGGACCTTGTCATAGGAAATGGACTTATGAATACCTCACCAAAAGCACGAGCAGCAAAAGAACTAATAGATAAATGGGACTTCCTCAAAATTAAAGCCTTCTGCACCTCAAAGGAGTTTGTCAAGAAAGTAAAAAGGGAGCCCACACAGTGGGAGAAAATATTTGGCAACCATATATCTGATAAGAAACTTATAACTTGCATATATAAAGAACTCCTATATCTTGAAAATAAAAAGATAAACAACCCATTTAAAAAATGGGAAAAAGACTTAAACAGACACTTCTCCAAAGAAGAAATACAAATGGCAAAAAAGCACATGAAAAAATGTTCCAAATCTCTAGCTATCAGGGAAATATAAATCAAAACCACAATGAGATACCATATTACACCCATACGATTGGCAGCTATGAAAAAAACAGAAGAATACAAGTGCTGGAGAGGATGTGAAGAAAGGGGAACACTCATCCACTGCTGGTGGGAATGCAGAAGGATCCAACCAATCTGGAGGACAGTATGGCGGTTTCTCAAAAAACTAGCCATAGATTTTCCATATGACCCAGCAATACCACTGCTGGGTATATACCCAGCAGAACTGAAAACAAGGACACAAACCGATATATGTACACCAATGTTCATAGCAGCATTGTTCACTATCGCCAAAAGTTGGAATCAACCCAAATGCCCATCAACAGATGAGTGGATCAATAAAATGTGGTATATACACACAATGGAATACTACTCGGCTGTAAGAACAAACACACTACAAACACATGTGATAACATGGATGAATCTTGAGAACCTTATGTTGAGTGAAGCAACCCAGACATTGAAGGACAAATACTACATGACCTCAATGATATGAAATAACCAAGCTGCCCTAGATAGCAAGAGACTGAACAATAGGCTTACAGGAATTCGAAGGGTGGAGGAAGGATGTGAGCCGATGTCTGCAGGGGTGGAATTTAAGACGAGATGGTGGTAAGTATGAACACAAAGAAGAGATAAAAGGTGGGCAAGGAGTTGCCTTTGGTTGGGGCTTTGCGGGTTTGAGGGTGGCTGGGGATGGGCAGATGGGTAACATTGCCCAAAAGTGGGGGGAGGGAGGGGTAGCATATGATCACAGGAAAGGGTCAGGTGTTGGTGGAGAGTAAAATGCCGAGAAAATCATATCAAAATATAATAAAGAGGGTTACCTGTTTAGAATGCTCGGAGGGGAGGGTCTGATGCAGGACAGGCTCCTGGGGAATGTCTAAATGCTCATTCTGCCAGAGTGGGTGACACCATGGGGTAGAAACCCAAGTAGTAAGAGTGGGGGTGGACCCACATCCTGGGGAGGACTAATGCCATCAAATAGAGGGAACTGTATCCCTCGAGAGAAAGGGTGGCTCCCAGGGCATTGGGCAGTTGAGCAAGTTAGGCCCTGAACACTATTCCATCTATCTCTGGAAGTGGCTCCTCGGGAAATGGAGGTTGGCTGTCACTGTGGGTACCAAGGTGGAAGGGAAAATGGACATTAAATGTGTGGAACCAAGGTAAATGGGGGGTAAGAGAGGAGTTTCGTGAGAGTACACAAGGATGGATATAAAACATGTAATATTACACCATAACATATAGGAGATGACAGACTGATAATGTAAACCATAATGTAAAACATAGGATAACTAAGAATTTAAAAAACTGTGTATCCTAAAGTATGCACCACAATGTAAGCACAGATGTCACCTTGTTTGAAAGCTATTGTCTCAGACTCTGTACATCACGTTAAGTAAATATGATGTGAATAGGGTGTAAGAGTATCGCTGTGGAAGGGAAAAGGTTTTGTGGTGGATGTATGGGAGTGCTGTATATTATATATATGCATTGCTGTGGTCTAGGGCTCCTGTGAAGAGAAGCTCAATAATTACAGAAAAAAAAAAAAAAAAGAAAAAGAAAAAGATAGGATGTAGAATTTTTTCCAAGTCAACACGTATTCTTTATCTAACCTTTAAACCCATCGCTATATGCCATTTCCTAGTAAGGGACCCTGACATTATATTGGGCTTCAAATTTCAGGGAGTTCTGGATCACAGAGCGGTTCAACAATGGCAATGGAGGAATACTGGTATAGGATACCATTGACAGGTGATAGATGGCTGACAGGGAGCTGTACAGAACATATGTCCAGGGTGCATGGTAATGTTTGGATATACTCATAGTGGCAACAATTAAAAACCACAGCAGGGGGGGTACTGGGTTCCTGGCCAGTGGTGCTCTGTCGTGGTCCCTAGGGGAGCAGCGACAGTCTCCCAGGTGCAGCGGTGGGGAACGGGAGGGAGTGAGGGTTCAACAGTGAGCCCCTGACGCTAATGACTATGCTTGTGAGCTGATAAGCCTAAAATAAGAACAAGGCCTAGAGCAGCATTGTGCCTGGGAATTTCCTCCTGTCAGCCTTCATGATACTCAAATGTGGCCAGTCTCGAAGCCAAACTCAGCATGTAAATGCAATGCCTTCCCCCCAGCGTGGGACATGACACCCGGGGATGAGCCTCCCTGGCACCGAGGGACCACTATCAACTACCAACTGATGATGCAACTGGATAATGACCTTTTACGGAAGGTTCAATGTGGATCAGCAGAATATCCCTGTCTACATAAAATAACATGACTTGAAAATGCTGTTTGACCTAATGTAAGGGGGAAATGGAAAGGAGAAATGAGTTTATATGGCTACGAGTCTCTAAAAAATAGTCTGGAGGCTATCAGAAGGATTGCCCTTATGCACAACTGAGCAGTCTGAGAGACAGATAAAGCAGATACAACCCCCAGGTATTGGTTCCTTTGAGGGCTAAAGAGACCCATGGGAGTTATGGTCATGGCCGATGGGGTTAACTACCAGGTCAGATGGCCCCTCTTTGGAACTGGTGTTTATGTGTGATGAATCTGGACTCAGATGGGATCTCTCTTCATAAGACTTTCATGCTAATGTGCTGGAGTTGCAGTTAGTGTTGGGGTTTAAGATATATTTAGGGGATTTGAATCTCTGGACTGACAATGTGATAGCCAGGTCCTGAGCCTCAACAGACTCCAGCACCTAGAATCTGATTTATTGGACTCACCACACTCAGCTAAGATGGAGTTGAAGAAGGACAACCACCACACCATGGAGCCTAGAGTGATTACAACTGAAAGTGGGAGGATTGCATCCAGCATCCATGTGGAATCTGAGCCTCCTCTTGACATAGAGGTGCAATGGACACAACCAATCCAATGTCCACATAGAAAAGGTGGCATTGGATTGGGAAAAGTGGACATGGTGGCTGATGGGTATGGGGAAAGGCAGGAAGAGATGAGAGGTGGAGGCGTCTTTGGGACATGGAGCTGCCCTGGATGGTGCTTCAGGGGCAATCACCGGACATTGTAAATCCTCACAGGGCCCACTGGATGGAATGGGGGAGAGTATGGGCCATGATGTGGACCATTGACCATGAGGTGCAGAGGTGCCCAAAGATGTACTTACCAAATGCAATGGATGTGTCATGATGATGGGAATGAGTGTTGCTGGGGCGGGGAGAGGTGGGGTGGGGGTGGAGGGGTTGAATGGGACCTCATATATATATATATTTCATGTAATATTATTACAAAGTCAATAAAAATAATAATAATAATTAGTGGTAGGATTCTGAACATCTTTAAGTTTGAGTCAACAGGATTTGTTAATATATTGAATGTGGGGTGTTGAGATACAGGCAGGAATCAAGGATGACTCCAATGTTTTGCCCTGATCTATAAGTATGACATTGCTGAGATGGGGAAGAGCAGGCTAAAAATAAGAAAAAAAATCACCACATTAATATGAAAATTGTTAACTTGTATGCACCTAACAATTTAGCTTCTAATATATATGACAGCATTACAAAGAGAATTTGACAAATCTAATATCATACATTGATATTTTAATATACTTATCTCAGTAATTTGGGCAGTCAAGAAAGATAGTAAGACTAAAGAAATGTTGATAAACACAATTACAGAGTCAATCTAATTGACATATATAGGATTCTGCACCCAACATTTAAGTGTTTTGATATACAAATACATACATATATATATATACACACACATTATAAGCACACATGGAAAGCAAAAAGGTTGAATACCTCTCAAAAAACAAAGCAAATCTCAACAAATATCAAGTGATCAATATTTTACAGATCACATTCTCTAATTGACAGTACAAGCAAATTAAAATCAATAACAACAAAAATCAATAATAAAATGATCACCAAGAACTCACATATATCTAGACATTAAAAGAAACTCTTCTAAAAATGTACCCTTAAATAAGAGTTCAAAATAGAAATTTTGATATACAAGACTGAGCAAAAATAAAAACACTAAGATGTCTAACTTGTGGGATGTAGCTAAAGTGGTGATGAAAGGGAAATACACAGTTTTAAATGCATATATTACTAAGGAAGAAAAGTTTGAAAATCACTAAGTTAAGTATCCAACTCAAGAGGTAGGAAAAAAATTCAGCATAATCACATCATAAGAGATCCATATAAGTAAATCAATGGAGTTCTTACTTTCCAGCAACAACCAATTAGAAACTACAATATTTTTAAATGATACTGTCCAAATAGCAAAAAATAACAAAATACAAAAACTAAGAGGTAGCAAGGGGAAAAATCCAATATTAGATAAACAAGATTTTACAAATATATACATTGAGAGAAGGACAAAAGAAAAGTAAAAAGGGAATTACTTTACCATGTATCCAAAAAGAGAAATTATTTTTTAAAAAATATATTGTATTTTAGGTCCTCCCATGGCCCACTGGATGGAACGTGGGAGAGTATGGGCTATGATGTGGATATTGACAATGAAGTACAGTGATGCTCAGAGATGTATTCACCAAATGCAATGAATGTGTCATGATGAAGGAGGAGAATGTTGCTGTGGGGGGAGTAGTGGGGTGAGGGGGGTGGGGGGTACATGGGGACCTCATATTTTTTTAATGTAATATTTTAAAAAATGAATTAAAAAATAAACAAAAAAAATAAAGTCCATGAAATGCCCTTGTAAAAATATATATATATGTATATATATATATAATACTTTAAATTCCCAATGTGCCCTTTTCCTCACAGCTATATATTTTAGTGAGTTGAACAATTAAATTTTAAACTCAAATTGTTCACACTACAGAAAATCATCCTTGAACCCTTAATGAACTAAGTGGTTCTCTCTTTGCTCTGACAGCGCCTTCACCTCTTTCATCTCTTATAGATCTGTTCACATTCTTATTTCTGCACATGACCATAAGTTCCCTGAAGGAGGATACTGTGCCATACTCATTTTTATAAAATCAGTATCTAACACTGTGCCTCCATTACAATAAATACTCAATAAACGCTCATTTGCTGAAGATGTTACAAATAGTAGATGTTTTAAATTACAGTGAAAAGGACAATGATTTAGATGCTAAAGAAACTATGTGTTTGAGTCCCAAATCTGCAATAAAATAACTGGGTGGTTTTAAGTTATCTGTATTTCTCTGAGCCTCAGCATATTTAGCAATAATATGGAGGAAGGAGGTGGTAAATTCCTGACTTACCAACTGCAAGTGATACTTAAATCAAATATAAATATAAAAGCAACTGCAGTATTAGAAAGCAGATTATAGCAACCAAACACTTTCGCCAGTTTGTCTATTGAATGGGTAAATGTTGTAAAGTATAATTACCATAACACTAAAGTATAGACCCCAAGTACTAGCTAGTCTAAACTCTCAGCTGCATTTAAGGAGCATATGGTATGTTCCAAAGAAGGCCGTACCAATATATTTCCCATTCTGCATCTCTTCTTACAGTGTGATATTGACATGACTTTATAGGGATATCTCTTTGAAGCTGAGTGGGCCTTTATGCCTGTATTAACCAATAGAATGTTATTAAAGTGACCCTGATGGTATATTTGTTACAATTAATGTACAAATACTGAAACATAGCTACCACCATGGTCAATGGTTTATATTATGGTTTACATTTTGGGCCATACACTTTTATAAATTTTAATGAAATTTAATATGGCCTGTATCCATCATTGCAAGATCATTTCTATCACCCGCAAAATGTTCCATGTTCCATCTATTCTATTCCTCCCTCCCCCTACCCTTGTGTCAACTTGGCCCTGAATCTCAACGAAGTTGCAACATCTACTCTCCAGTTCATTGGACTCATCCAGGACAACTAACAAGAAGATGATGATGGACAATGACCATCCCAAGAAACCAAGAAAGTCTACAACTGCAAGAGAATCCCATCTGTCTCCCCCAAGAGATTGAAGCCCCCAGTCAATTAGAGGTGGAGTGGGCATCACCATCCCAGAATCCTCAGGATTGGGGAATGAACTATAGCCTAGAGTGGACTTGCTGGTATTCTACTATAGACTTATTGTGATTCTAGCAATGGAAGAACTTTTATCATTGATGTAGTGGCAGTAGCCACTGGAGGTTCTGAAGGCAGGGAGAGGGAAAAACAGGTGAAATATGGGGGCATTTTCAGACTTGGGAATTGTCCTGAATGACATTACAATGACAGATACAGGCCATTTACATATCTTGCCATAACTTCTATAATTGTACAGGAGCCAATTTATTTTTACCTTAATTTTTCTAAATTAATATGTATTCTATATCTAATCTTTAAACTCATCACTATATTCCATTTTATTATTAATGGAACCTGGCAATATATTGGGCTTCATTTTTGAAGAAGTTTTGTATCACAGAGAGGTTCAACAATGGCAGGGGAGGAATACTGGTGTGGGATGTTATTGACAGGGGACACATGGCTGGCAGGGAGTTCTACAGGGCATATATCCAGGGTACATAGAAATGTTTGGATATTTTCAAAGTGGTTACAGTTAAAAATGACAACTGAGGGAGTGCTGAGGTCCTAGCCAGGGGAGTGCTATCACATTCCCTAATGGAGCAGCAACAATCCCCCAGTGCAATGGCAAAGACCAAAAAAGAAGGATGGCCCAACAATGAGCCCTTGATACTAATGACTATGCTTGTGAGCCTGTGCACCTGAAATAAGAATAAGACCTAGAGCTACGGGGTGCCTAAGAGTTACCTCCTGAGAGTCTCTGAGTTGCTCAAATGTGGCCAGTCTCAAAGCCAAACTCAGCATGTAAATGCAATGCCTTCCCCCCAGCATGGAACATGACTACTGGGGATGAGCCTCCCTGGCACCGAGGGATTACTACCAAGTACCAGCTGATGATATAACTAGAAAATGTCCTTGAATAAAAGGGTCAACTCAGACCAGCAGAATATCTCAGCCTACATATAATATCAGGAGTTAAAAATGCTTTTTGACCTGAATAAAAGGGGGAAATGGAAAGGACAAATGAGTTAATATGGCTATGAGTCTCCAAAAAAGAGCTGGGAAGTTATTAGAGGGGTCACCCTTATGCACACCTCAGCAGAGTCCCAGAGACAAATAAAGTAGATACAACCCCAGGTATTGGTTCTTCTAAGGGCTACAGAGACCCACACGTTCTACAGTCAGCAGATGGACTTAAGTGCCATGTCAGTTGACCCTACTTTGGAGTTTGTGGTCCTGAGTGTGGTGGAGTTGGATCAAGTGTGATCTTTGTTCACAAGCCTCTCCTGTCACTTTTACCAGACCTGTGGTTGGCTCTGGGGTTTAGTAAATACCCAGGGTACCTGAATCTCTGGACTGTCCATGTGATAGCCAGGCCCTGAGCCTCAACAGACAAGCAACTCCTATACTCTGGTTTATTGGACTTACCCCATGCAGCTAACATGGAGGTGAAGAAGTTCAACCACCACACCAGAGAGCCAAGAGTGTCCACAACTGAAAGCAGGAGAATTGCATCCAGCATCCATGTGGAATCTAAGCTCCCTCTTGATATAGATGTGAAGTGGACATAACCATCTCAGGGTCCACAGGATGGAAGAATAGAGTATGGATTAGAGTGGACTTACTGATATTCTATTCATGAACTATTGTGATTAGTAATTGAAGAAAATGTAGCATTGATTTGGAGAAAGTGGCCATGGTAGCTGCTGAGGGTAAGGAGTGGGAAGAAGAGATGTGTTGTGGGGGCATTTTCAGGACTTGGAGCTGTCCTGGGTGGTACTGCAGGGACAGTTACCAGACATTGTATACCCTCCCATGGCCCACTGGGTGGACTGGGGGAGAGTGTAAACTATAATGTGGACCATTGATCATGTGATACAGCAGTACTCAGAGATGTATTCACCAAGTGCAATGGAAGTTCCATGATGATGGAGGAGGTTGTTGTTATGAGAGGAGTGGGGTGAGGGGGGTGGGGGGTATATGGGGAACTCATATTTTTTTAATGTAACATTAAAAAAATTAAGACAAAAAAAAAGAACTAAGTTTAGAAAAAAAAAATAATTGTGTGGGAGAGAGTGTAAACTACAATGTAAACTATAATCCATGCTTAGTGGCAATGCTCCAAAATGTTTTCATCAACTGGAACAAATGTACCACACTAATGAAGGATGTTGTTAATGTGGGAAAACATGGGAGGTATAGGGACCAGGGCATATGGGAATCCCCTATATTTTTATGTAACGTTTATGCAATCTAAATATCTTTTTTAAAAAAAAAATATATATATATATATTTTAAAGTGACCCTGCATGATGTCCATTGGTCATAAAAGTCAGTGTCTCCTTTGGAAAACTTGCCACCATGTTGTAAGGAAGCCCAGGCCGTAGAGTGGCCATGTGAGGCCGTTCAGTTCCAGCTAGGTGCCCTGCCAAAAAGCCAATTGCCCAGATGTATGATAAATGAGCCTTCAGATAATTCCACTACCTAAGGTCATACACAATGGAGCAAAGCTATCCCCACTGTGCACTATATAAATTCCTGACCCAAAGAAACCATGAGAGATAATAAATATTTATATTTTTAAGTAACTTAACTTTAGGTAGTTACACAAAAATAGATCACAAATACAACCTGATTTCCATTAATATGTCTAAACACATCATAAGATAAAGCAGCTTCTGCTTCCTCTTCTATTAGCATGTAAGATATCTTTAGCAGACTCGTGAGGCAAAAACTGAAAGATATCAATAGAAATGATACCAGAGTAATTTCTAAAAAATGACTGCAATTGAAATTTCTGAATTGGGTGGGAATGGGGCAGAGAAGGACAAGCTAATGAGAATATTTAACTTGGAAAATACCAAGCTGACAATACATCTTCAAGCCAGCCTTCCCATAGCAACTTTTTGTTCAAGCACAGGCATGAAATATTTAGAATTGCTAGAACTCCACTAGGAAGGCTTTCATCTCTGTAAAAGGGTTTGTAGCCAGAAGCTGCCTGCTGGCACTGCACGCAGGAACGCACCATGTGTTCAATGCCAGAGTTTACTCTTTGACTGAAAGACACACTCCAACCCTTCTCCAAAGGCTTCTTTGCCTTTATGACTGACACTTCCCAGGAAAGAGGGGTTTGTAATTGCCTCTTATATAGGGAGAGGAGGCTGTTGGAGGATATTTGCTTTGAAGTGCCAAAGGCCTTCCACACTGCAGGCATCAGAGGCTCAGTAGGAGGAGCAATTCAACACAAGGGGAGAGACAAAGGCAAAGGAAATAAAGAAACTCATGGGGTCGATATGTTTCTGGGTCTCCCAGCATTGTCATTTCATTTCGCTCAGTTACGAGGACGTTTTAAAAATCTGCCACCACAGATTTCATGACATCTTTAAAAAAAAAAAAATCCCTGATATGTTCTCTTCCCTCCCACATTCCCCTCAGAGAATGTCAAAATGGGGAGTCAGCAATGTCACATTCTGCCCAAACACAAGATCTGGAGCTGTCAAGAAAACTATCTACTTCCCGTTTCAAGAGGAGTGGAGATGGGGCCATGTGAAGTTTGTGATGTAGTTTGAAAAGGTCTGAATTAAAGGAGGTTGTCAACTTAAATGGCTTCCTCAGACAAATAAAAAATATCCATAAAGGAGTGGTAAACTAGAGATCTGTTTAATGAGAGTACAGATTCTCACAGAGCAAAACCTCATCTGTGTAAATTTGTTTGACCTGGTAGGACTGGGTGGACTTTATACATGGATGTTACCCAACTTTTTACAAGGACACATTCTATTCATATTTTATTAGTAGTACAGGGTGTATATTATGAGCACAGAGAGTGGTGTAATTGCATTAAAAATCACTTTGCATTACTTTGATATTTCTCTAGACCAGTGCCATATTATCATGGGATAAATATATGATGTGCTTCAGGCATTCTGAAATAATGAGGCTGGGATGTAGTTAGCTATTACACCCTCAGTGAAGTCTTGGAATATAGAAGATCCAGGTAAAGAGCAATTAGTTTAGAAGAGTCCAGAGAGATGCCTAAGGATGCCCCTCCCCAAATATATAGGGAAACTGCAGAGGTCCAACCACTTAAGTTTCTAGAAAGCTGAAAATAGGGAAATATCACATGCAAAGTATCCAAATTTTCTTGGGCATTCTAGTTAACACAGCAAAATGCTTGTAAGACACAAACACTAAAATAAGAAGAGATGGAATGGGGAGATACTGGGGTTTTCTTAAACCTCAGTAATTACTAAATATAAAGACTCTCTAGCCAGATGGCCTGTGTTTGGACCTCAGCTGTGCCATTTACTTACTTTATGACCTTAGAAAAATTATTTAACCTTGGCTTTTCATCTGGAAAATTGAGATCATGATAACTTTTAAGTTCGAGGAAACTTTAAAATGTAAATCATAATACATTTAAAGCACTTCAAACAGTTCCTGGCACATATTAAGTACTGAATAAATGCTAACTATGAGCAATAGTTTTGTAAAACACCATCCATATAAATATATGGGATTTAATTTTTACTACACTTTTATTCATTAAAAATTTTAAAATCAGTAAAGCATTGCTCTGGGTCACACGATAAGAAGCACAGCTGTGATTCAAACCTAAATAGTCTAGTTATAGAAAATTATGTGTAAAATGCAAAATTTACAAATATGATTTCATTTCATTTAAACCTGCATAGAATAATACTCAAGTATTCTTTGTACAGTGAAGAAACTGAGGATCACAAGGATATGTAATTTGCCAAGGGTTATAGAGCAGCACTAAGGATGAAGCAAGTCTTGCAACCCAAGGTTTTCCACTCCATGCTCTTTCCACTGTCTCTGGACCTAAACTGGTTTTATTTTGTGCTGAAAATTGTCACTACTTCACTCATACCTTTCTCTTTTTCCTCACCCACCGAGTAATCTGAATCATCATGAATTTCACCTTTTATAAGGACTTTTCCCAGTTGTTCTACTTGTCATTAATCTCTTATTTTTCTAATGTTCTATACCCACCGCCCATAGCCTTCCTACTCAAGGTGTGGTCCACAGACCAGCAGCATCTGTTTGTTAGAAAAGGCAGACTGTCAGACTCTACCCCAGACCTACTGAATGGAACCTGTGTTTGAACCGGTGATTCAGAGGCATTGAGGTGCTTGACCAGCGTTTCTCAACAATGTAATTGGCATTTTGTGCCAGGTATGTGTTTTGTGGGGCAATCCTGGCACTGTAGAATGTTTAGTAGCATCCCTGGCCTCTACCTACTAGATATCTAGAGAACCATCCCACTCCCCACCCTTCCTACATCCAGGTTGTGACAGCCATAAAATATCTCCAAACACTGGCAAGTATTTCCTAGCGGGGGTGCAAAACTGTCTCTGGTTGAGAACCACTGGTCTACAGGAACAATTCTGTGTATATGCTATCAATATTCTACATAGTAATTTTAGAGTGCTAATTATGTGCCTCCAGTTGACTAAAACATAAAGTACTTAATTATAAAGGTCACTTCTTTCCTTACATTCCTTGAATTAGTTACTATGTGTGTGTCACTTTAAATCCTCCAACCTTGAAAGTTCTACACAGGTTTTGATGAGCTTCACAGGAACAACTTGACAGCAGCAGCTAACCTTGAGCAGCACCATATGTCTCTCTGCCTGCCTTGACACTTCTCTGAACCACAACATGGACTCATGGAACCTTTTATCGAGCAGACAGAAAAGATAGAGTCTTAAAGCCTGGGGACACATTTGGTCAGTGGGGGATGGGAGCCAATTGATAAATTTCCTCCCTTAGTCCCTTGAACACACAATTCTAAAACAGGTCATTAAGCTCCTCAGAAAGTCCTGTAGGATTGAGCAGCAGTTGCCTGTGGCAGTGGCCATCTTTAGATTGCTTCCTCCTCCCTGATTTTACTCACTCTCCCTCTTTGAGATCACTTGTCAAGTAAACCGCCTGCACAAAAGCCTCTGTATCAGGCTCTACTTTCAAGGCAACCAAGTTAAGTCATTCCTATAAGATCTAGGAGAATGTAGTAACTTTATTAAAAAATATGTGTCAGTTGAGTGATAAAGCAAAATATCAACTGTAAAAAAAATCCAGTCTCTATGGAGACGGAATAGTTTTTAGACGTTTCTGTCCCTCCTTTAACCATTAGAGTAACAAGCAGGTTAGTTGCTAAATAAATACTTACTAAATTAACATAAACTCTTTTAACTTCTTCTTATATAATTCCTCTGTTCCTATAACTACTTCAATTTTATAAGTCAATAGTTGGAAAAGATTAATGTTGAAGTGCTATGTTTGAAATCAAAACAGTTAATTACTTCCTTGCCATTATGTATGAGACAGCAAACAAGGCCATGAGGCATTTCTAACTTGGGAACATGAAGGAAATTTTGCCTGAGAATTCCTAAGCCATGATTTCCACCTTCTCTTTCCTTTTAAGGGGAAAGACTGAAGAAGGAATTCATCTATGTCTGAATAAAAATTTCAGGTGCAAGGATACAACTGTTCCCAAGTGTTTCTGGAATTCATCTTGAGATTTGCCGTGCTGTGTTTGTCTGTCATGATCACAGCTATTGTTCTGTGTTAATTATTAGGACACTTATCATGGAAGTCAACAAAGCTCCTAATAGTCTGGTTTTGCAGTACCTCATAATATTAAAAGAGGAACAGCAAAGAATAGGGATAAACTGCAGTGCCATTTGTAAGTAAGAAAAGAAGTATGGTGAAGAAAAGGTGTATCAATGTAATAGCAATAAGTTTGAAACCTTAACTTTTTGAACAGCATTCTAACAAACATTTTATTATATTTTGCTTATTTTTTTTCCCAACAAGAAATTTCAATTAACTTATAAGGCCCAAATAGGAAAAGAGCATCAAAGGGTATTTCTGTTGTGAGTTTACATAGTTCTTTGGGATTATTGTTCTTATGTTACTTTTAAGATATTTGTTGGAAGACAGCAGTCCTGGGAGAGGCATTTGTCATAAGTCACCTTTGTTCTACTGTAATGTTGGTACAAGATGTGAGGCAGCTGACAAACATTGAATCTGTTTAAAAGGACCTCTTCAGCCATATCCCCGTCTGCATTTTAGCCACAGAAGCATTCAGTTACAGCTGCCAAGCTTCCCCTACCTTTGCAAGTAACCGATCACAGTGATTTGTAAAAACTGACTTTAAACCTTTGCTCAGTGGGGCTGTATCTCAGGAAAGGTTCTTGGGAGAAGTAAGGTTAAACTGATGGATCACTGGAACTAAAGCTTGATGTTGTTATTATTATTAACATCCCAAGGACAGGGAAGGAGCCTAGAAAAGGAGAAGGCAAAATGTGCCAACAATTGATGATTGGATCCAGACCCAGAAGAAGTGTGTGACCTCAGAAAATGCAAACCTGGGTATTTGGGTAAAAATGCCCAATAGATAAGAGGCAGAAAATAACATTCATTCAAAGAAATGGTTTATACTGACAATTCAAACTGTTTATCCATAGTCTGATTGATGACAATCCTCGGCTAAAATTTTAAAAATTAAAAAAAATAAGATTCTCATATAGAGTTTTTTATAAAGATAAATTTATTTAATTTAAAGGAAAGTTCTTTACTATGATATGGTTATATCTTTCTTACTGTTTTGGTCAGTCATATTATATTTTCTAAAGACAAACAGAAGAGCATAGGTCAGTGGAGAGGAAAGACTATGAAACTGTGACAAGGAACAAATCCATTGCTCTGAACATTTATATTCCAAGCCTATATTACTTGTACATGTTAACGAAGTTTCCTGTAGCAGGAAATAAGCATCCTACTGGAAAATTCCACGACGATGTGGACTCATTAAGTAAGAGACCTAAAGAGCAAATATAAAGGCAAAAATAATGAGAAACCAGTAGGAAGGAAAAAAAAAAAACACACATGAGCATGGTACTGCTTAAATCAATAATCTTCAATTTAAATACTTCCTCCTTTCGACTCTAACACATCCAAAATAGATGCAGCTTAAATGCAAAAGCTTTTCCACAACTTGCCTACTTTCCTTTCGTGGAATTGGCAGTCTCAATTAAAGCCTATTGTTGTAAGAATTCTTGGCTCAAAGTGCTAACACTAAAGCATAAAACTGATTGCATTTGTGCATTAGCACCAGCATTTTCCTTCTTCACTCTGCCATTTTTTCTGTAAATTGACTCTATTTTTTAATAGATAAAAAAAGTTGCTACTATTTACTCTATTTTTTAATAGATAAAAAAAGTTGCTACTATTCTATATTTTTTGTATAGTATTGAAGGCCTATTTTTTGTGGGATACATGAGAGGACACTAAGATTATTTGAGCATCAAATATGGAATAAGAAATGCCTGAAAGAACTTTGAAATCTTCTTATCCCCCGTGGTAGGTTGAATTATATGCCCTCAAAAACAAACAACAAAAAAAACCACACATATACATGGTCTGAATTCTTGTGGATGTTAGCCCATAGTAAATGGAATCTCTTAAAGATGTTGCTTTAGTTAAGGTGTGGCCCAACTGAATTAGGATGGGCTTAATCTGATTACTGGAGTCATGTATAAGCAGAAGCAGCCAAGGAGAGGAGCTGAAAGCTGGAAGTCAGCAAAAAACAGGAAGAGAAAGAGAAGACATCTCCATGTCCAAAGAACCCCAAGGATTGCCAGCCAGCCAGAACGCTACTAATCCCAGGAGGAAACAAGCCTGCCAGCCTCTGAAACCATGACCCAAATTCATGTTGTTTAAGCCAACCCAATGTGTGGTATTTGTCACAGCAACCAGAAACGAATCTGTTTAAAACCCCCATTTTAAAGTTAAGGAAATAAAAATCCTACAAATGTTATTTACATTGAAACTGTTATATAAGTGAGAGGGGATTTTAGTTAAATGAGAAAATTCATGAAAATATTACCTTTGGGTCACTCATAGAACAGAACCTTGGAACACCCCATGCTTTATGGAGCCCTGCGAGCTGATGTGTTCACTTGAGGCACCAGATTTTCACTGCTATTATCATGTGAGGGCTCTTTCTCTCATTTGGAGTCTCTCAATCCAAACAATGATCTATAATAATACACAGAAGTTTCTATTAACTCTAAAATTTATGAGAACATCAAAAAGAATGAGAATGAGTGAAACAATAATCTAGAGAGAGAATGATAGGCACGCTTAACATCATCAGTTTTAGAACAATAATATGCTACAAAATGTAAATTGCATATAATATAGTTTTGACATTAACTTATTTATTAGTTAGGGATCATTCAGCGGCTATAATAGAGAGACCCAAAATGCTAGGAGCTTAAATAAGACAGAACTTTATTTCTTTCTCATATAAGAGTCCAGGAAGGTCACCTTGGATTTCTAATGTTGCTCTGTCATCCTCAATACCTAACTCCAACTTGTGGTACAACACAGCTGCTCCAGCTCCCACTGTTATATATCCATTCTAGTCTCAGAAGGGGAAGTCAAGCCCCTTTCTTTCTAAGCACCACAAAAATCTTTCACATTATCACTTCTAACCAAATCCCACAGTCCAGACTTCAGTCACATGGCCACCCATACCATCAATGAAGGCTTAGAAATGGTGTCTTTAATCAGGAGACCATGTGTCTAACTAAAATTCTATTACTATAGAAAAATGGAAATAAGTTTCAATTCTACCACAACCAAAAAAAAAAAAAATTGTGGAAATCCTTAGCCAGGTGTTGCCAAGAAAGTTGTTTCTGGTTTGGTCTAGTTGATATTCTGTTCTGCCATTGTTTCAAGAATTGGGCACTGAGACAGTCACTTCCAAATATTTCTGTATTTGTTGGTTGCACAAAATACACTTTCTTTATCATCAACTGATCAAAATTCAGTCTTAAAATTGTTAACTATTTTATTAAGGAGGGCTATGTAAGAATGTCCTCTCTTTGCTTGCATATCCGTGACATGCTTTCTCTTTTGAGTACTCTGATAATTTCTGTCACCCTTTAGTAACAGGAAATGTTGGTAGCTATTGAAATAAGAGCAATATACAAATTGGATCTGACCTAAGAGGACTCAGGGTAAAAGTCACAGACGTGATTGTACTCTCTGCTATAAACACCAATCAAATCCTTGTATACAGTTGTTGAATATTCCAACTCTCTTGTGTACAATAAAAGCACTATTTATAAATTACACCACATGTCAGACAAATGTAGAGAGTAGGTAGATGTACTCTAAGAGTACTACAACAAGTGGTGCTGGCAAAACCAGATTCTCATATGCAGAAGAATAAAGGTGGACCCCTACTTTATGCCATATCCAAAAATTAACTTATAATAGATCAAGGACCTTAAATATAAGAACCAAAACTATAAAACTCCTAGAAGAAAACATAGGGGAGCATTTTCAGGACTTTGTGTTAGGCAATTGTTTCTTAGACCTTACACCCAAAGCACTGGCAATGAAAGAAAAACTAGATAAATGGGACCTCTTCAAAATTAAAATTTTTCTTGCATCAAAGAAATTTATCATGAAAGTGAAATGGTAGCTTAGACAATGGAAGAAAATATTTGGAAATCACATACCTGATAAGGGTTTAATATCCAGAATATATAAAGAAATTCTTCAATTCAATGACAGAAAGACAAACAATCCAATTTAAAAATGGGGGAAAGACTTTAATAGATATTTCTCCAAAGGAGATATTTAAATAGCTAAAAGGCACATGAGAAAATGCTCAGCATCATTAGCCATTAGGAAAATGCAATCCAAAACCACAATGAGATATCATTTTATAACCACCAGAAAAGTTACCATTTTTTAAATGGAGATTTGCAAATGTTGGTGAGGGCATGGAGAAACAGGAACACTCATTCACTTTTGGTGGGAATGTAAAAAGATGTGGCCACTGTGGAAGACAGTTGATAGTTCCTCAAAATTTAAATATAGAATTACCATATGATCCAGCAATCCCACTTATAGATATATGCATAAAAGAACTGAAAACATGGACTTGAACAATATTTACACACCAATGTTCATAACACCATTATTCACAATAGTCAAGAAACGGAAGCAACCTGTGGTAGTTTGAGACTGTTTCATGTTCCTAAAGGTGGTCCATTCCTGTGGCTGTGAACCTATTGTGGTTTGGACAGTTTGATTAGGTTTCTTCAGTTAAATGTCTTTTGATTAAGTGACTTGAATTAAGTCATGTCCCATGGGTCTTAATCTCTTACAGGAGTCCTGTGTAAGAGAAAGAAATTCAGGTAAAGAAATAAAGTCACTGAAGTCAGAAGCTTAAAGCAAAGCAATGTGGAAGAGAAGGGAGAGAACAGCAAACACTGCCATGTGCCTCACCATGTGACCGAGGAGTCCAGGATTTCCTGCAGCTAGCTCTCAGGAAGAAAACATTACCTAATGATGCTTTGATTTGGACACTTTTCTCAGCCTTGGAACTGCATGCATGGAAATCAATAAATCTCCATGGTAAAAACCAACCCATTTCTTGTATAGTGCATTTCAGCAGACTAGCAAGCTAAAACACAACCCAATCAACTGATGAATGGGTAAACAAATTATGGTATGTAAACACAGTATAACATTTATTCAGTAGTAAAAAGGAACGAGGTTCTGATACATGTGACAACATGGATAAACCTTGAAGACATCATATGGAGTGAAATAAACCAGACACAAAAGAATAAATAAATGATTTTACTGATATGAAATAATTAGAATATGGAAATTGATCAAATCAGAAACTAGAATATAGGTTACCATGGGCCAGGTGGGGTACAGTGTGGGAAGCTAATGCTTAAATTGTATAGAATTTCTGTTTCAGATGGTGGAGAAGTTTTGGTAATGGATGGAAAGTAATGATATCACAACATTGTGAATTTAACAGCACTGACGTATTTATTTGAATGTGATTAAAAGAGAAAATGTCAGGTTCCATATATGTCACTAGAAAAAAAATTTTTTTTAAAAAGTTGAAGGACTTTTTAATACAGTGA
Source organism: Dasypus novemcinctus (assembly GCF_030445035.2). Classification (NCBI taxonomy): domain Eukaryota; kingdom Metazoa; phylum Chordata; class Mammalia; order Cingulata; family Dasypodidae; genus Dasypus; species Dasypus novemcinctus. The sequence continues at coordinate 70,392,720 of NC_080680.1, forward strand.
ACCTTAAAATAAACCATGGACTATAATTAACAATACAATTATTAAAATGTTCTTTCAACAATTGCACCAAGTGTACCAAAGCAAGCCAAGGTGTTAATAATAGAGTGGTGTATGTGAACTTTGTACCTAATCCGTGATTTTTCTGTAAACCTACAACTTCTCTAATTTAAAAAAGCCAAAGAAAGCCAGGCAGAATGACTTCTGCAAAGAAGGGTACACAAAAAAGCGTCATTTACCATCAATGAGATGGTGACTGGAGAGTATACCACTAATATTCACAAGCTTATCCATGGAGTGGGCTTTAAGAATAATGCCCCTGAGGCTCACACAGTGATCTGGAAATGTGCCTTGAAGGAGATGGGTATGCCAGATGTACCACTGACACCAGGTTCCACAAAACTGTGTGGGCCAAAGCAATAAGAAATGTCTCATACCATATCTGTGTACAGTTTCCAGAAAATGTAAAGGGGAAAAAGATTCATGAAACAAGTTCTACATGTTGGTTATATACGTATCTGTCACCACTTTCAAAAACCTGCAGAACCAATGTAGATGAAAACTAACCGCCGATTATCAAAACAATTATAAAATAACTGCTAAAAACAAAGAAGCATAAGAGAGAGAGAAAGTAGGTAGGATGGGCTCCCATCAGAGGAAGTAAGTTTGCCTGAAGTCCAGAAAGGAAAAATGAAGGTAAGATAGAAAAGCACTGAGACGTCAATGCAGCTGTAGAGCAAACAGAAGGACTTTGACAAAGTGCAGTATAGAAGGCAATCAAGAAAAACTAAAGAAACAAAAATAAAGGACTAAGGGTAGAAGAGTTAGAAAGAGAAGGTTGCAAATGAGGGATAAACATCAATACGCACAGGTTAAACGTCCCTGAAATAAAAGCACACACCACGGTAACCACAGGACATGGAAGACTAAAGTAATGCCTAGGAATTGCAAATAAGCATTTTAGAAAAAGGAAAATAAACAGAAGTTGATATAATACAATGTATTCTTGGAAATGTTTAAATGTAGGATGTAAATAGGTGAAAGGTATTCTGTTATGAAAAATACTCATAAAAAGAGGAACATTCATCTCCATCACAGAAAGCCTTTGTGTAGTAAATTATTGTGGCAATGACTAATTCTAGTAGTGGGTGTCACCACTGGATATTTTGTCTAGGACAATGGCTTACTGTTATTGTCAGGGCAGGATTTGAGGAAGACAAACCTAGTTTTAATCCTTACCCATCATTTGTTTAGCTTGCATTACTTCGGGCGAGTTATTTAATCTCTCAGAATCTGTTTTCTCATCTGTAAAACACCTTTATTGCTAGGTTCTGCCAGAATTAGGTGAGACAGTATATGTCCAGGTATGTCCTCAATAAATGGTAGTTACTATTATTAACATCTTCATGTTGGAACTACACAGGGCTCTAATTTTCACACGATGGAATTGTAACCAAAGGGAGCAACAACTGTATGTGATGAGTGTTGACTTGTGAAATTAAAGGATCCTAGGAGACATAGACACACAAATCACATAAACCTAGTCACTTGGAGTACATCCGAGTGTCCCTCCCCAAAAATTGAATTGGTACTGAGTAGGCATTTTTTTCTTTAAAAGGTGAAAGTGAAAAATGTGTTTATATGGGAAGCTGGGCCATTCCTTCTCCACCCCTGTATCATATAAAACTATTCTACTAATAATAAGCAGAGCACACTGATTGCAAATCAAACTTCTATTAGAAAATACCAGCTTTTTCCCAAAGTTCTGTTTCACTGCATTAAGGATAGTAAATGTATTAATATTCTAGTAACTCTATAATCTAGCAGTTCACTGACATTTACAGTCTGAACTCTCTCATTTCTTCTTGGTTTTCTGGGGAGCAGAGATGTACAAGAACATACAGTTTGGTTTAAGCATTTGGCAATTAGCTGATATGTGCCCATCTTTCCCCCCTTGCCTGGCTATCTTTTGCTTAGTCTACTCTCAGTCCTGTGGGTGCTCTGTGAATAAATAGACTAAATTCTCTCATCCTCATCAACCATCTAAAAAAAGGTTGCAGTGCCAAATGAGGAGATTAGGATGGGACATTAACTCTTTCAGGCTGCCAGGGGACTGTCTGGGAAATGAGGATGTTAAATACAATGAGAAAAAAAATGGTTCTGCAACTTTCTGATTACTTTGAAAGGCAAGGTTTTATTGCAAATATCTCTTTTAAAAGAAGGGAATTTATGTTTTTATTACCATGACAGTAATCCATTGTGTGTTTCTAAGACACAATTATCAGAATTTTGGGGTTTTGAATTCTATGCTATTAAAGCAGCCTACACACAGCTTCCAGATTAATCTATCTGCTCCTGTCCTTGGGTAAACATGTAAATTCCTCCAAGTGGCCTATAAGTCCTTTCAAAGTTTGGCCCCAATTTATCTTTATGAGCTTAGCTCTCACTAACACTCCACACAAGTTCTAAACAATTGTATTGATTGAGGTGGAAGTGATAGAGACATGGGATATAAGCACAAAGCATATTAATTCTCTCCCACCACCCCATCATTAAATACACTGCCAGAAGTTCTTTCTCTAGTCTACTGTGAAATCTAAGGTAGGTCCCATAGCATACTTAGTCATTCACAGATAATAAATAGGCCTTGATTCTCCTGCAGTCTCAAAAACAGTTTTACTGCAATAATTAAAAGTCTCTTGCACAGTGATGGTCTAAACTTCCTCCAGCCTCTTCACTCAACCTAAGGCTTCTCTGTCTTTGCTTCAGGTGGACTTTGGGCTCAGGAGCCTACAGTAAAGGATGAGCAGTATGGACAACCTCTGTTCTCTCTTTTAGCTCCATCTCCTCTCCCCACTAACTAGCCATAGCCTCTCACCTCCTTAGTGTTGGACCAAGTGGGAGAGGAGGTTGTAGAATAAGACTGTGTTTTACATGATTGGTACAGTGCACACTCCCTTTGAAGGTAATGGATGCACACAGACTGGCTCTTTCTCTTCTGGGACTCTCCTGGCTTCTGGAGAGAATCTTCCATGAGTGACTGAAGGCAACTCCCCAGACATAATTCCCCTTGATGCCCCTTCTCTAGCTGACTACTTAATAATCCATCCCTCAGCCTGTGGGATTCAGAGTGTTCATCTAACCAAACACTCTCTCAGGATTCCTTTGCTCCTCCAGGTAGTCCTCTAGCACAGGGTTCTTTTGTAAATAATCCAGCCTACTCACTCACCCGATCTCTAGACAATTTAGCCATGGACATTACACACATCCTACTCACTCACAGGCAGCACAAGTCCAGTTGGCACTGAGGGCGGTGCTCTTTATCTTTTCTGTGCAACTGCAAGCTGGAATCCCACCAAGGCAACAACATTACCCCCTTGAAGCACCTCTAATTTGCCTCAAGTTAAAAAAGATAGAATGGAGGTGGGAAATGGAAAGGTCAAAGACAATTACAATACAGAAAATTTTCTCTCACCCAACTATTTAATTTCTTCCAAGTCTTGGGCACTACTTTCTGATAGCTGATAGCCGATTGCTGGCAGAAACGCCTCATCATTTCTTAGCACATACAGCACAGATCCACAGCAACTCAGTTAAATTGTTGATGACTTAACCCCTATTGTAGGGTTCCAGGCCCTTGAGGTCTCAACCAAAACAGGGACCAAAAAGATCTCTTCTGATATACTGCATTTTCCTTTCTCCTCACTTTATTTTATAACCCCCCAACTTTCAAACTATCCCCAAAGACACATCTCAAAGGACTTTACAGAACATGCTCTTATTACTCCAAATTTGAGGAGAGCTCTTTTTTCTCAAAACCGCTTATTGGTATTCACAGTCTCCCTCCTAGTCTAGTGATTTCTAGAAATGTAGAGATTTGTAGGTTTGTTTTTTTCTTTTTTACAGATCATAAGCTCCTTGAGAAAGTAAGGTTACTTCTTCATAATTATCTTTGTAACTTCTGCAGCTCATCAAGCCAGGTACTCAAAACTTTATTAGTTTCTTAAAAAGTCCAACAGAAACCCAGAAAGTCCTCTCTTAGGTAATTACCAAAGAGAAATTAAAAATGTCCACACACAAAGATTTGCACATGAATGTTCATAGAAATATTTTTCATAATAGCCCAAAATTGGAAACTCAAGTGCTGACTAACTTGTGAATGGATAAACAAAACTGGTATATCCATATAATAGAATACTATTTGGCAATAAAAAGGAACAAAGCACTGATAGATGCTACAACATGAATGAACGTTGAAACAGTTATGCTACATAAAAGAAACCAGACACAAAATACCACATATTGTATGATTACATTTATATAAAATGTCCAGGAAAGGCAAATCTATGGAAAAAGAAGGTAGATTAGTGGTTGCCTGAGCTGGGGGTAGGAATGGAGATTCACTGGACATAAGCACTATGGATCTAATTGGGATGGTGAAAATGTTCTAAAATGAGATTATAGTGATGATTGCACAACTTGGCAAATTTACTAAAAATCATGGAATTAATTGTACACCTAAAATGAGTGAATTTTATGAAATGCAAATTATACTTCAATATGTTTTTCAAAAACCTGCTTGCTCCTTGGAATTTGGAGTATTTTGATGCCAGCTTTTTATAGGCATTAATGCTGGTGAAGCCTGGAACATTCAGAATAGGAAAGAACAAGGACTCTGGGCCTGTGCCTCACTCTCAGAGTCATAAACAAACATACTGCTCACATATCAAAAGCGAGGATTCTTAAAATTTCACATGAGGTCAAACCAGTTAGACTGAGGGCAGCTGCAATGCATCAGTGGTCTTCTGGCAGTGAAAAAAACTGATGGTCTCCCCATGTGTCTAGCTTAATAATAAGAAGTGACTTGGGCAGTGAGCATTAAAATTTCCTCATAACCTGAAAATCTTGCCATTGTGGAATTTTAAATCCTAAATTGGATCATTTGGATCAAAGGAACTTAGAAATCAATCAGCTTCAAGAGAAGAAAATGAAAGATGTGGGATAAATGTTTCCCTCTAGATATTTAAAATAAAATTATACTTTAGAATGATCTATACTTTAGCCACTGGTAAATACATATTTCATGTAAGAGAATAGATACAATCCATCTATGCATCACTAGAGATGAGCTTTGAAAATTATGTGCAGGGTTTGAAGTTTTATTTTTATAAATCTAACCTCTCTTTTAACTTGCTATACTTTAAAAATACTTTGGCTATTCCCATTGCTAGGCAATCATCTGTAGGAATTCATCTAAACGAATTTGAGTGAACTGTGACTTAGTCTCCAAAGAATTTTCTCTAAATATCTATTTATGAGCCAAATTACAAGGGGAATGTTTTGCATATCAGTATTCCCATGGCTGAAATAATTTGTATAACAACAAGCAAACATATAAAATTTAATATTCAAAAGCACATATGCAAACAATTGATTCATTTGTCTATTGTAGCAACTCCAAACATTGCCCACTGAGTGATCATTACATATTCAGTACAATAAATAAAATGTATCAAAATCCTCATATCTCCATAGCCACTTCACTTCATGGTCAGTTATGCAAAGGTCACAGCAGTGGATAGGTATAGTGTTTTTCATCTTCAAGAGGCAAATGGATTTATATATACCTCAGGCCCAGTCAATTCCAGATAAGAGGAATGTATAGCAGGAACATATAAAAGGAAGTGAATATTCTAATTTATACTAAGCACAAGGAAACAATAGGCAACAGCCAATTCACCTAGGCATTAACTCACTAGCCCAAAAATTATTTATTATCTACTGTGTGCCAGACCTGTCCCAAGCATGGTGATACAACACTCACTGTCCTTATGAAGCTTGCATTGTTGTAGATGGCACACACCAATAAATAAAAATAATAAAAAATGGTGAAATCCTCTCTTGGGAATCCTCTCTTGGGATCTGCTTCTTGGGAACCCAATGGAACACAGGGCATCAATAATGACTCATGGGCTTATGACTTGAGTAATTTCATAGATGGATACTAAGTAGTGAAGGAAGGCATGGTCACCAGTAGCACTGTTTAGATGCTCAGGCCTCATAATGTAAAATCAAATGCTTCGACCTCCTTTACACTGTCTTCTTACACCTTCAACTCCCTTGACACTCTCCCCTCAATCATATTCACCTGAAAAAAATCCTACCCTAGGTAAATCCTACTCTCTGCCTAGTCCATACCTGTACTTGCACAGATAATGATAGCTAAAGAGAGACAGGACTGTGCTGAGGGTTCTCACTTAAAGTTTATGACCACTTATCTCAAGTGGGTCCTTACCAAGGCCAGGAATACTACTACTGTTCTGTATTCCATTATTTCTCCCATAATCTTAAAAGACTATTTCAGATCTTCTCCTTTCCTCTCAACTCTGTAAAACTCCTCCCTAACCCACATCTTGATGACTTTGCTTCCTAGTTCATTCAGAAAAATACAAATTGTCAAAACAGAGCATTCTCATGGCCCCACCACAGGGCCTTTGCATTTGCCATTCTTCTTCCTGAAACTCAGGTATCTGCATATGTCCCTCCCTCACTTCTTTAATGTTTCCAACAAAACCACATGTGAAGACCTTCTCTGATCACCCTATACATTAGCTATTTTCTATTAACCTTGATTTATTTCAAACCACAGCACTTATCACCATTGGCCTATTGCATATTTGTTTTTATATTTGCTTATTTTCCTTCTTTTCCTCCATATGTTCCATGAGTTTAATTATTTTTGTTTGTGTTTCCCCCTACTTTATCTCCAGCACCTAGAACAGTGCTTGATATTAAGTGGGTCCTCAGTCATTATTTGCTGAATGAATAAATGTTAAAGATACCTTAAGACATGCAATGAATCAGGTCAATTATGCAACTGTATTTTCTATAGTATCTGGGCATTCATTATTCAAATACATTATGATTATTATTGCAATTATTTTAATTCATTCTTTAATCTTTAACTCAGTGTTCTAGTTGGTCATTTAAATTTCAAGTAGATATTTGATTTTTATTAACTCAAACAATTACAAAATCAATCATCAATTACTGAAAGATTGGCTCACAAAATCAGTAACAGCAAATTCCTGATTTTCCTTTAACAAATTTTTAGGCAAATGTATATCACTTTGAAAACCTGGAGAGACGTCCTGACAAGGAAAATAAGTTTATTCTGTTGAGTACAAACTATGGTTTACATGCTTGAAAGCAGTTACCCCAAAGCAACTCTGTCAGGTCTACATCACACACCTGGAGGTACCGCATATGGTCAATTTTCTGCGTTGTGGCACTTCAGCATATGTTCCTCACCCCACTTTAAACATGCAAGCTGACACACTAGAAAGACATGCAAAGACACACCAAACCTAGTTTTGATTGTTTGGCAGGTTAGCAGAGACAAAGAAAATTTCAAATTATTATCATGGGCACATAGTACACTTATGGCATTTGGCCATCTTAAAATAATTTAGGCATCCCACTATCTCTGTGTGGAATATCAGCCTTTATTATTATTTTGAGGATAATACTGGATGATTTCCCTTATTGGCCTCACCTTGCCTCAATAAGTTATCAATCCAAAAACATTATATTTAAAAAGTAAATAAGAGTCAGGCCATTTAAAACAGATAGACTTGCCCCAGATCTGCAACACTCATTTTACAGGTGGAGAAATGGCAAAGATGTTAGGAATCTAGCCAACAGGTCCTGAAATTGGTCAGCATATCTTCAAGTACATATCCTAGTACATTTTCTACACTCCAGTATTTCTCAACCGTATTCTCCAGGTCTGCAAGTTTTCCATTATGAAAAATTGTCTTGAGAAACTGAAACTTTTTTAGTAATGTGTCCATAAATTGTAAATTATCATTACAAAAAAAAAATTGTCTTTATAACTGGTAAAATAATTCAACATTAAAGCAATTATCAGACATAAAGCATGCAAAAACCTTGTGTTAGATCTATGAAATATATTTGGGGAATTCAGCAAAACGTCATTCTATCCTCTTCATTTGCTCACAACTGACTAGTGTGTATCTTTAGTGATTCCATATTGTGATTCCTGTTCTACTTTAATAGTTACACTAGGTATGGACTTGGCAAATAGGCTCACAAAGCCCAAAGGCAGTCTGTAAAATCTTTTTCCGCTCCACTCCATAAGTATTATATACTCTTCCGACTATGTGCAAAGTACTTTCTTAGGAACTGCAAAGTTTATGACTATAAAAATAAATAAGTTTTCTGACAAGAGGGTACACACAACCTAGAAGGGAAAACAGATAAGAAGAGTCATAATATAACACAAGTTGGGACATATGTTATAATATGAATTGCAGTTCAGATGTTAGAAATTTCTTGTTCAGTTAACACCCAAACTGTTGGTGTGGGTTTTTTTTTTTTCTTTTTTAGATCTATCTTAAAGATCTGTAAATGATACAAGATGCCAGTAGTGGAGAAGATTTTGAATATTTACCTTTTAATCTTCTACATTAAAGGGTTAGTGTCAAGATTTTTCCAAAAATAACAGTGTCTGAAACACATTAAGCAGACATTCAATAATTATTTCTTTAATGAATGCTTTTTTAATCAATTTTATTGAAATATATTCATAAACCATATGAATGATTGATTTTGACCTCTCATTTGGAATTATGACTCTAACCTTAGAAACTGACCTTAAGTTTAAGGATAACCAATCAATAGATAGCCTTAAAAATGTTTCCAAGTTTCAAGCAAGGATTGCTAGAACGGAGGTACTGGGGATGGAACACCAGGTTATTATGTCTCAGAGGACGATGTGCTTGGCTGCCACTCAGTCAGTCCCTGCAAACCCTGGAGATCTTTCACGCCACTTCCTGATTTCCTGGAGATGTCAGTTATGCAGGAGACCAGCAGTGATTCTCTTTTCTCTGAAGTGATGTAGGACACAACTCTTACTGAGCCTGCTGTTCTTCCGACAAGATCTTTTCCGCCTGTGAAATGACAGTGTGCTTCCACAAAGACGGGCAGGAGTACCAGGCCCTGCTGCAGGGACCCTGTGTAGAACAGCACAAGTCCTCACCTGAAGCTTGCTTTTGGTTGTTGTTGTGTCTTCTGAAGACTCTCTATAACCGAAACAAGCTTGAGTAATGACAAAGTAGGAATGGATTTTTCATCCTTGATGCATTTTGTAAAAAATATATAAATTCAAAACTTGATAATCATATTAATTTTAGGCAGTTGAGGAGGAGGAGTGGGTTAATAATTGAAAATAAAACTGTAGAACCAGTTAAAAATTCAACCCCCTCTTTGTTTTCATACTGTGGTTTTCAAATATGTTTAAGACATTTATCACTAAGCCTTTACATTTAATGAATACCATTATATAGATAAAATTAATTTCATACATTAAGGCTGCAATAACGAAGAGCTACATTTCAAACATGACTTAGAATTTATCTAAGGTAGATCCATTATTTTAGCCTCCAATTACTACATAATTGACTTTTTAGCCATGATATAATTGATATCTACATGAAAGACTTTCCATTAACCAATTTTGGAAATGAGGCTACTGTAATATTTTTATATAGGATTTGATTTTCTCACTTAAATGCTTTTTCAGCTGCGAAAATACTTTTGCTCTCACAGACCTCTGTTTCACGTACTGAAACAAAGCAAAAGGTTTTTATATGACTATTCTCTTGGTTAACCTTTGCCTAATACTGGCTTGAATGATTAGCACCCTGAAAAATCACATCAAATGTTTGCATTTGAGAAGTCAATTTCCCCCTACAGATTCAAGGGAAGAGTGGGAGGAATTTGCAGCTGGGAATTGAAGGGTAGAGTGGGTTTTGCTGAGAAAACTCTAGGATATTATCAGTAGAAATAGGAAATTGCTTTTCAACATCATTATAGAAACATCCTACAGCTTCTTGAATCATCAGGAATGCAAACTAAGGGTGGTCAATTGTAATTATGCTTCTGGTTATCACTGCCTGTGAGACATAAGAACTTTTGCATTTATTTTTATAAAATTGAGCAGAATTTATTTTTAAATGTTGGAAAAAATGGCTTATTATCAACCCACACAGCATAGTCTTGAATCTTTTCTTGTTTTTTTAAGATTTATTTTAATTATTTCTCTCCCCTTCTTCCTCCTTCCCCCCCCCCCCCCCCCACAATTGTCTGTTCTCTGTGTCCATTCTCTGTGTACTGCATCTCTTTTTTTGTTGCACCATCTTGCTGTGTCAGCTCTCTGTGTGTGCAGCACCACTCCTGGGTGGGCTGCGCTTTTTTCATGCGGGGTGGCTCTCCTTGAGAGAACACTCGTGTGTGGGGCACTCCTACATGGGGGCACCCCTGCATGGCATGGCACTCCTTGCACATGGCAGCCCTGCATGTGGGTCAGCTCACCACATGGGTCAGGAGCAGGAGACCCTGGGGATCGAACCCTGGACCCACCATATGGTAGATGAGCACTCTATCAATTGAACCACATCTGCTTCCCTAGTCTTGAATCTTAATTAAGATCTCCTCTCTAGACAGAGAGAGCTTTCCAAGTATTTTGGTGATGACCTAAAGAGACCAGTGTCCTAAAGTAAGTCTGGAATGAGATGTGGTAGATTGAATTATGTACCCCAATATAGGCATGTTCTTAATCTTAATCCACATTCCTGTGGGTGTAAACCTGTTTACCTCTTGAAGATACTATTTTTTAGTTATGGTGTGGCCCTCTTGAGTCAGGGTGGGCCCTAATCCATTCTGCTGGCATCCTTTCAAGACGAGAAAATTAGGACACAGTTAGTCAGAGAAGACCACCCAGAGGAGGCCAGAAAACAGCAGAAACCGGAAGAGCAGATACAAGGAGAGAGAAATGATATATGAGGGAAGACAAAGCAACAAGCCCAGGAACCCTGAGAATTGCAGCAACCAGCTCTAGAATGCTATTGACTCCAGAAAAGCACCCTTGTCAACACCTTGATCTTGAACTTCTAGCCTCAAAACTGTAAACTATTATGACAAATACTACACAAGGCTTTGACTTACACAGCAAGAGTTTATCATGGTTTTGAAGCTATAAGTCCAAAATCAAGATGTTGGTAAGGCCATGCCTTCTGCCAGAGTGGGCAGCATTCTGATGATGGCAGTCCTCCATCACATGCCATCCCCCCCACCCCACCCCCAACACACACCCCTTTGCCTGCTCTTCTGGTTTCCAATGACTTCTGGCTTCTCCTGACTTTTCCAAATTTCTTCTCACTGGCTACATGCAAATTTCCTCCCTTTACAAGTTCTCCAGTCATATAGATTAAGGCCCACCCTGATTCATTTTGGCCACACCTTAACTAATAGTAACATCTTCAGAGGTCCTCTTTACAAATGGTTTCATACCCACAGGAATACAGATTCAGACTTTAACATTTCTTTTGTGTGGTACATAATTCAATCCCCAACAGAGGCAAAAAAAAAAAGAAAAAAGACTTTTATGTCACAATGGTGGTATTTGGCTTTGAAATGAAGACAATTTCTTGAGAGAAAATAGAGTTAACAACGGAGGTTGGTGAGCTTTGAACCTACAATGCAAAGCAAAGGTAGATATCTTTCTGCTTTGGGATGGCTGTGTGTCACCAGGAGTGATATGCCAGGCTGTTTTCTAAGATCCCACTGACAAGATAGATACTTGGCCCTCCTGGTCTGAGCTCTTGCTCAAAATGAAAAGGTAAACAACTTCAGACCTCATATTAAATTTGAGTTATGGTTCTGTAGAGAAGCTGATATTTCCAGAAAGAGTTATAACAGCAGCAAAAAAGGTCATTTGCTTCTACCTTTGAAAGAGTGACAGCCCACCAGAGTCTCAGTATGGCCCACCTACCTGAAGCCCTCGCTTTTTACACAAAATAGCAACTGCGTACCATTCTGTGTCACAACAAAAAAGTGCAGCTGAAAAGAGATTTCTTAGTGTAACATTACCAGTTAATCAGATAATTGCTGAATCTCTTGCCAATAGCCTGCAGCCATTCGTTGTTTTGAATAATAAGTGGATTATTAATTTCTTTTTCCCGGCCCTGAGCCCCTGCTCCTGCTCCCTTTCCTGCCGCTTTGCCTCCCTGCTGTGTCAGCAGCCTCACTCAGATGCTTGGGTTCTCTATCCTTCACATAAACCAAAATGCAAATTGTTGCTTGTAGACCCCACAGGTAAATCCCTTCTAGCATTTAGAATTCAAAGTCTGTGCATTTCTTTTCTTTAGAAAGTCTGTTTTCAATTGTTCCCAGGTTACAATCAGACCACAGTGGAAGAGGGCAGCTGATGTTGTTGTTCATTTCTTTAAAAAAAAGAAAAAGTGCTTGCTGGGCACAAAACAGATGGCCCAATGATTTTAGTGTCTGTGTTGCAGCAATTTGATTCCTTATTCCGCCCCATGAATACCTTGATTTAGCACCTATTAATTACAAGGCATGACAGTACATGCTTCAGAAGAAAAGTAGAAGATAAGCCCTGTGTATTGTAGTTATTCCTGTATGAGAAATGGGACAAACCCCTACATAACAACTAAACTACAAGGAGAATAAGATAAACGCAAAGAAAAGTAAAAAAAAACTACGCTACAAATAAACACTGAGAAGGGAGAATTCACATCCCACTGTGACGCTCAGTAAAAGTTTCATGAAAGAGAGGGTTGTGCTTGCAGCCAACAGCAAAGTACAGCCCAGACCAGGAAGGAAAGACGAGAAATATTCTCTAGGGATAGGGAAGAATTGGCATAAACAGAAACCTTCCCTCAGTTCAAAAGAAGAATGATAACTGGAAATCAAGCAATTAATTCAAAGACATTTGGACTAGAAAATAGCTTAAAAATTATTTAAACTACCTTCTTCATTTAGCATCTGATGATATAAACCCAAGAGAAGATAAGTGGCTTTTCTGGAGTTACTTAAGAGTTGCTGAGATTCAGTGATAGAATGAATTCTGATTTTCAATGCAGGGTGCACTGTATCAGAGGCTCTATTGTGCATCCTGAACTTACCTCGTAGTGGTAACCAAGACCTTTGCACAAAAAGATTGTTCAGCCTTCCTTGATCCATCCCCCTAACAAGCTGGTGCCCATCCATCTGGGCACCCTGCTTCCAGCCCTAACCTACTCCACAGAGCTGCATGAGTAATCTTTCTGTACATGGGTGTGGTCATGGCATTCCTCTTTGGGAAGCCCTTGAGTAGACCTTTATCCTACACTAAATGAAGCACAAATGGCCTAGGACAACTCCCAGGCCCACAGATTGCATCCCTGCCTAGCTCTTTTCTTCACTGCACTAGCACCTCAAGCCTCACACCCTTCCTCATGTCTTCTGATCCAGCCAGCCAGTTTAGCAAACATTCCAAGATAGTCTTTGCTTCCATGCCTTTACTGACACTGTTACCTCTGCCTAGACTGCCTTTCACAGATAGAAAGCAAGTGGGTGCAGTCAAGTGTTAGAGGTGCCCTAAGAAAAGCGATACCAAGTACAGTGAGACACAAAGAGGGAGTAGCTTTTTCTATTTGTCTTGGTCAGGAAAGTTTCCATATAAATTGTTTCCTTTTAAAAAAGCTTTAATGATTAGTAGATATTTGGTAGACAAAGTGGGGTTTGGAGTTTATGGCTCCTGTTGTACAACAATAAAACAGTAGTTGCAACTGAGGTTATACGGACTATGAAGTCAAAAATATTTACTATCTGTCCCTTTAAAGAAAATGTTTGCCAACCCCAGTTCTATCCTGAGAACTCCATGAAGTCAGAGACAATTTCCTGTCTATAATTTTATTCTTAGTGCTTGGCATGTAATAGATGCTCAGCAAATGTTAGTTTAATAAATGAGTAAAAAATGGAAACATGTTATGTATTTTCTAGGTAAGAAAGCAAAGGGGAAAATGAAAAAATTAGAAAAAGTCTGTTCAAAAATGTTTTTAAGTAAAAAAAAAAACAAAACAAAACCATTTTAATATAACTAGGTATGGTGGTTTAGAGCTGTGCATACGCCAGAAAAACATACTCTTAAACTTAATCTATTCCTGTGGGTGTGAACACATTGTTAATAGGACCTTTTCATGAGGTTACTAGTTAAGGTGTGGCACACCTCAATCAGGATGGGCCTTAATCCTATTACTGGAGTCCTTTATAAAAGAATGAAATTCACACAGAGAAGCACAGAGGGAGCCTGAAGATGAACGTCAGGAACCCAGAGGGGAGGGGAGAAACTAGGGGATGCCACCACATGCCTTGCCCTGTGACAGGGTAAGGATCAAGGATTGTCAACAGCTGCTCCAGAATGGCACAGTCGTCTGAAAGAAAACATCACCTTGATAATGTCATGATTTGGACTCTTTTGCTAACCTCAAAACCATGAGCCATACCTTCTCCCCAGCATGGAACATGACTTCTGGGGATGAGCCTCCCCAGCACCAAGGGATTATTACCAAGTACCAACTAGCAATGCATTTGGAAAAAGACCTTGATCAAAGGGGGAAATATTACATACAAATTAGTTTTACGGCTAAGGGATTTCAAAGTAAGTCAGGAGGTCATTCCAGAGATGATGCTTATGCATGTCACAGGAGGATCTCATTGACTGCCACAATAAACAGTCCCTTAAGCAAGGGGTCTCCTGAGGGTTCTAGAGAGATCTAGACATTATAAGCAGGGAAGACAGCTCCAGGAAATTGACACCCAATCAATGGTCCTTACCTTGGAATATATGCCCCCCAATGTAATAGAGTTAGACTCATTTATACATTCTCTACGTATGGCTCTTCTGCCCCATTTATATGAGCCTCTAATTAGCATTATACTCATTAAATATGTGTCCCAGAGACTTGAATCTTTGATCTGTTCATATGCCACTTAAGCCCAGAATCTCATCAGAGTTGCAACACCTACACTCCTGTTCATAGTACTCACCCAGGACATGATCGAAAGAAATGTAATGGACAATGCCCATCCAAAAAGAAACAAAACAATAATATCTATGAACAATATCTACAAGAATATTTATGGACAATGCCCACCCATCTGCCCTATGGAATCTAAGCCCATCTCAGTCAGAAGAGTGGGCATCACCATCCCAAAATCCTCAAGATTGAGGAATGAACAAACATAAAGGGGGAGTATAACTATAGATTAAAGTAGACTTATTATTCTAGCAAAGGAAGAACTCATAACAATGATGTAAAGGCAGGGGTCACCAGAATTTCTGAGGGGAGAGAAAGGGAAGAATAGGCATAACATGGGGCATATTTGGACATTGAAATTCTTCTGGATGACATTGCAATGATGGATACAGGCCATTATACATTTTGTCAAAACCTATAAAATTGTTCAGTGCAAAGTGTAAATGATAATATAAACTATAGACCATGGTTAGTAGCAATGATTCAATTTGTGTTCATCAATTGTAATAAATGCACCATACCAGTGAAAGATGTTGTTAATGAGGAAAAGTGTCAGAGGGGGAGGAAAAGGGGTATGTGGGAATCCCTCTATATTTTCTATGTAACATTTATGTAATCTAAAGCTTCTTTAAAAAAAAGAAAGGGAAGTAGATGTGGCTCAAGCAATTGAGGTCCCGCTTTCCACATGGGAGGTCCTCAATTTGGTTCCCAGTGCCTCCTGGAGAAGATGAGCAAGACAAAAAGCTGGCACAATGGGCAGGCACAGCAAGCTGACCCAACAAGATGACACAACAAGGAGGCACAAAGAGGAAATACAATGAGAGACACAACAAAGCAGGGAGCTAAAGTGACTTAAGAGTGCCTCTCTCCCACATGAGAGGTCCCAGGTTCAGTTTCTGGTACCTCCTAAAGAGAAAAACAGCAGACACATAGAGTCCACAGTGAATGAACACAGACAGCAGATAGTGAGCACAAATAATGGGGGTGTGGGTGGGCAGGGGGGGAATGAATAAACAAAATAAACCTTAAAAAAAAGAAAGAAAACTAAATTACTTTTAAAAAAATCATGAGACATTAAATTCTCAATGTCTAAGCCTACCCCTTGCATAGTATTAGCTTGAGAAGCCAAGGAAAGTAAACTCTTAAATATATAAAAGAAGCTCAGGTATCTGCAATAGTTCTTTCTCCCCTGGTTCTGTATAGCAGAGGTTTTCTTATCAGTGTTAACATTGTGTCCTTATGAAGGACCTCAAGTGTGAGATTGTTCAGTACAGGTGAGGTAAAAAGTCCCTAAAGATGACCTAATTTATGCACCTTCTTTCACAGCCAGCATTAAGAAGAATCAAAAGATCTCCAGGATGATGGATCCCAGGAATAGCCACCCACCTCGTGGCTGTCACACCCTGACTGCATAGCTAATCATTTGTCTGAATAACCCTAATGCAATGGTGAGTACAGTATAGCCTGGAACATGAATTTATCAAAAGGAAATTGGTCTCTGAATGTAAAACTCAATAAATCAAAATCCACAAGCTGGACTTCGGAGAGACAGAAAGTTGATTTAATATTAGATAAGCCATCATGGCCCCAATCCATCCACCATCATTTACCCAAGGGCCTGCAGGGCAGTAGAAGTGATGAACAAAGCTTTATTCCCTGATGAATATTTCAGAGCCACCCTTAATGCTAGAGCTTTCAAGATGAGAAATAATCATGTTTGACTGGTTCCCAAAGAATCTCATCACCAAATAGGCAGCATCTATGGGTAAGACAGAGATGGAAGTAACTTTCAATTTGGTCTCTAGTCATTCAGTGTACAAAATGTGTATTGTGGAAAATGTTTGAGCTAGGCATTCTGGGATGGAAAAGAAAATACAGGGCACAGTCCTTGCTCTTGGGTAACCCATGTAGAAAATGGAGAAAACAGAAATAGAGGGGAAATACAAGGAAGAGCATAGAACCTATGAATGAAATGGGTAGCATTCCCTAGTTATCAGAGCTCTGGGAAGGGGGCTCAGGTTACTTGGAAAATTCTCCATGGAGGAGGAAGATTTTAAAGGGTCCTTTTGGAAATGGCGTGCTTGGCAGAGAAGAATGCTAGAAGGGAACTACAAATTGACGAGTCTGGCCTGAAATCCATGACAAGGAGTAATGAGAGGTGAAAGTGGTGAGATGTAGGCAAGTAATCAATTGCTACTAGGCTTTGAAGCATGTGCAGACGAGCATGGGCTTCATAATAAGAATGTCTCATGGTTCGAGACATGTTACTTGGCAAATCATTTTCACATGCATTATTTCCTCACAGAAACGCTGTTTCTCTAGTGTGAAATCCTCCATAAAGCCTTCATCTCCCCACTTCACTTCATCCTCAACTATTCGAATATAAGCTGAAATATCACTTCTTTTGAAGAAGACTTTCCTGACACTCAGACTAGAGCACTTCCCCATCTCTCCATAATTTATTCTTAGAGTATGCTGTAAAAATCCTAAAGCAGGCAATCCTGAGTTGGGATGGTGGCTCTGTTCCCCAACCTTTATGGAAACTAAGTCTCCTTCCAGTCTTTCGCTCCTCTATGCCTAACAGATTTCATTCATTATCATGATCCAAGATGGAGCTCCAGACAACATGCACATTTCAATCAGAAAGAAGAAAGGGACAGAAACAAGGGGCAAAGGACACAAACCAGGTGCTCCTAGAGAAGATTGCTGGAAACTCTCACTGATATTTTCACATTTATCCCATTGGTCAGAATGTAGTCACATGGTCACTCTCACTGCAAATAAATGGTTGGTAATGGTTACAGATTTGATTACTGTATAAAATGAGAAAAACATATTAGTACTCTCTTTCACACACCCAACACTTAAGAGTGAATCCCATTGTTTGCCATCTATATTCTTGAATTATGTAATAGGTGTGTCTGCTTCAGTGGATTACATACTCTGTTAGAGTAAGGGTTGAATCTGGTTTGCTTACCATGGTATCCTCAGCATCTAGGATAGTGTCTGCTATTCAATACAGAGTATCGGCTCAAAACAAAGTTTGTTGAATGAATGGAGTGAATGAATGAATGTTGGTGATCATAGGTTTAAGTTTGCCAATTCCATAGATAGAAAAACAGTACTGAGAGCCTACTATTCAGGTTGCACGGGAAGTGCTGGATACAAAAAGACAAATAAAATAAGGTCTATAATGGTCTATATCTGTAATGGTGAAAGAGAATAGTGGAAGAGATTAGAATTCAGTCTTCTGATTAATAATTTAAAATAGTATGTTCAATTTTGTGATCCTCCAACATTTCTGCATTTGAATAGAAGAAATGGCTGTACAACAAAGGAATGTCTTTCTGAGGCTGGAAAATTGCTGGTGAATTTCCAGAACTGGGAAATGAGATCTACTCCTAAAATCCTTCAAGTCATACTAATGAAATCACAAGTTTAAATAGTACCATAGAAAATATCTAACCCAGTGACTCCCAATCTGAGTGTGCATGAGAATTACCTGGGAAAATGTTTAAAACACCCATACACACATACCCTCTAGGCCCTATGCCAAATGAATCTTCATCTCCAACCATGATTCTGAGTAATATTTTTCCAAAGATACCCAGATAATTCTTGTCCACAGCTAAACCAGGAAATGTTACAATAATTCAACCCCCTACCTCCATCCCCCAATTCATGGCTTGAATTCATGACTAAACCAGTTCTATCATTTCATGGCTTGCTTCAAGATAGACATCCAAGTGGGGAGGGAACCTTCTGTGTCCTCTGTAGCATCTAGCAAGTATTGTGCCTGGAATGGATACAGGCTTTTGTGCTTACAGACCTGAGTTCAGCCCTGGTACTCAATTAGGCATGAGTCCCTAGAAAGTGTTTTAAATTTTCTGAGTTTCAATTTTCATATCTGTTAAATGAAGACCATCATAGCACAAACTCTATAGGTTTTTTATTATTGCTGTTAAAAAAAAGGAAATATCTAAAGCACTTATAAGAAGTTATGGATATTGTTTTTTCCAGGTTTTTAGGGCAACTATACTTAGTGCCAATTGGGTTTTGTAGGAGTTAACAGAAATATTTTTAAATATTTTCAAAATTTCCATAACTCACAAGGAAAAGGAATCTATGTAACAATTTGAGGAATATAAAAAATATTTATCTTTATGTATATAGGGATACACACTTAATTTGTTTGGATCCATTTTTTAAATTTTTCTTCTGATGTCAAATATCTGACATCTATATATTTTGCTGACTTTTCACCAATTCATAAAGGACTCTTTCCACTAATTTACCTATGGACATGATGAATTTTTTTTAGTTAGACAATGTCATTCTTATTTGTTCAGATGTTATAATACCATACTGACAAGCTGTGTATATTAGGAGTCCCCTTTATATTCATGATAAATTTAGACTTTCAAGACCCTGGACCAACTATTTCTTCTTAATTTTCTCAGTTTTCTACTGCCAACCAAAGATCCTCCAGTATTAGTGACCATTTATATACATAAGTGTGTGTGTGTGCATGTGTGTGTGTGTGTGTGTATATAATCTTCAAGTGTTCAACAGATTTGTTAACTTAGAACAAAAATGTAAGGGAACAAATTACATACTGATATCTGAGGGAGTATCTATTATTCTTAGCAAATGCAGCCAAAGACAATTTTTGAGATGTTATTGGGCATCAAATGAAATAAATGAATAGGGTTTCAAAATAACACCTCTAAGAAGGAGTGAAATAGCAGGGGGTGCCTTTTACAACTCCTGTTTTACTGTGGCACTGTACTGAAACAGAAAAGTACTGAGGGAAGATAGTAGTGAAAGATTAAATATGATCTTGAACAGTGATATCCCCAGAGATCTTAGGCTTTTTATTTTTCCAGACCTAAAAATTGTCAGGATTTTGAGTAAATCACAAAAGCAATTGTCATCGAGAACATCTACAGCTGCTTGAACAACTATTTTAAGGCAAGGGAAACTGGCAGGCAGAGTGAGTATTGCAGTAGGGAGTCAGAGAAATGAATAAGTATAGAGAATATAAAACACTGTTAAAGAGTAAGAGCTGTGACATTTGAGGCAATCCAGCCTCTGTGTTTACATTTATATAGAGGTCTGTTTATGGGACTGTCATAATGTAGGTTTTTGCCATTTTAATGCATGATGAAACTGCTGTTGAGGGTACTGGGAAGAAAATGATAGACCAGCTTCCAAGACAGACTCCAAGTTTAAATCCCTCATAATTTCTCAAATGGTTCAGAATTGAAATTTTTGTAGAGTGAACTTTGGAATTGCTAACAACCTCTGAACCAAAAAAAATCAGAATTTATAAATGATAACACTGAAGCAAATGAAAGGGATGCAAAGAGATTCTTCACTGAGTTTGGTCTCACATCACCATTCAGAAACTATACTCACAGGCCTAGGAAAGCAAAATCAATCTCCATATGATGTGATGGAACTCATTTGTAGTCATAAACCTTTGGCAAGGCAGAAGTTAAGAACTTTATGATTACATTAATGTACATACCCAGATGGGATCATACACTGTTGGAAATCCTTTGAAAGCAAACATCTCTAAATATTATAAGCTAGATTCTTAGCTATCTCTTGATGTTTAAAAACTCTTCGCAGCTTTCATTTACATTGTGAAATATTAGTAAAATTAGTTTGAATTTAGGCTTATTTTAGGTTTAAGAATAGAGTTGTCTTAAAATAAATACTTCCAAGACATTTATATTCTGGTTGGCTTTCTACAAGAGGTCTAATATGATTAATGATTAGGATTATGACCTGATCAGCATTTTAATATGTGAATTAAAGCAAGGCTAAAATATTATATAATTAATATCTTAACTGCTTATTTATTTACACAATAAGTATTTCCAGAATATCCACTTTGGACCAAGCACTGGGGACATATCTTGAACGACAGAAAGAATATCACTATTGTCATGTCTCCTGCAGTCTATCAGGGGAATCAGACATCAAACAAATAGTTATAATAAAGGGCCTGTTATGTTTTAGCAGCTTTATTGAAGTATTGACATTCAATAAACTGCACATATATAAAGCATACAATTTGTTAAATTTTGAAATGAGTATAAACGAATGAAAATATCACTACTTTCAAGATAGTGCCCAGATCCCTCTCCCCTCAAAAGTTTTCTCATACCACCTGCAACCTCTCCTGCCCTTCCACACATGCATCAGGCAACCACTGATCTGTTCTCTGTTACTATAGATCAGTTTGCATTTTCTGGAGTTTCATATTTCATTCATGAAATCACACAGTATGTTTTCTTATTTATATGGTTTCTTTCACTCAGTGTGATTATTTTAAGATTCATCCATGCTGTTGCATGTATCAATAGTTCATTCTTTTTACTGATTTTTATTCCATTGCATAAATATACCATAATTCACTTTTCTATTGATCTGTAGGTGGACATTTGGGTTGTTTCCCATTATTTTGCTATTCTAATGAAGTACCTATGAAAGACTTGGGATTTTAATTACACCTGGGTAATAAGTGGACATAGGGAGAAATGGAGTTCAGGCCAGAGGGAATATCAGGTAGCTGCACTTGGTAGTGAGCCTTACACTCAAGATAAGAGCTAAAGAGATTTCGTTTGTATATATCCTCCTTATTGTTGGCAGTTACAGGAACAGACTAATCTAGAGAAAGAAAGATGGTCCACTTTCAGAGAAACTATCTACACTCTGCACAGGCCCTGGAGCCAGGCTTCAGTTACTTGAGGTGAATGAATGTTTTGGTCCATATATATATGTTTCCTGCCTGCTCTAGCATCAGCTTTGTCCACACTGATGTCACCGGAGACCAGAGACAGTGAATCCTGAACTGCTGAATCCTCAGCCACCAGCACGGTCTCTGACACATAGGGTCACTCGATGAATATTAGTTGAAGGAAGGAAAGGAGGAACGAAGAAAGGAAAAAAGGGAGTGAACAATGGAGGAAGGGAGGAAAGAAGAAACAGAGGAAGGAAAAGTAGGGATGGAGGGAGGGACAAATCAATGAAAGTTGTGTTATCCTGAATGAATATAAATATCTTTGACTAAACTATTTCATTTGGATGGAGGCACTGATACAGTCAGACAGATTACTTGCAAAAGGCTGAAAAAAATTTTATGAGATTTCTATGGTTGGGAATCAGAGGAAAACCCCATGGGCAAAACAGACTCCTTGAGAGAAAAACACTTTATATACATTTCTGTTAGCACTTTTCTCTCTTCCCTTTATAGTAAATAAAATAAAATACCTTAATAGAATCTCACTAGACAGTGATGTCTGAAATGTCAAGTACTGATACATCCCTCAGTTCATAGCACAATTCCTATTGATATTCAACAGCAGTCCAGGTTAAGCTAGTCACTACATATAGCCAAGGATTCAATCTTCAGTATGCAGGAGAAGCCACTTAAAGGTCACTGATCTTCCCCTCTCTCCTTAATGCAAACTATAACCCATGGCAGAACTTCTTCCCAGCCTTTTCACATTGTCTGCCTTTGCTCATGATGTTCTATCTCAAAAGCCCTTCTAATTCTCTATACACATCCGCTTTAGAAATCTTATGCATCTTTCAAAAGTCAACTGAAAACCCACTTGGTCCATTAAGGAATCTCTATCTGCTTGATTGACAAGAGATCCCTTTCTTTACATATCTATACTACTTTATTTTCCTTCTTCTTCTATGGTCCTTATCTGATTCCATCCTGGACTATAATTAGTTGTGTATTTGTTTTATCTCTTTTACTTGATCATTATATTCTTAAGAGAAGGGGTCTTTCTTATTTTGTCTATATTTCCTATATTGGCCTAAGTGCCTTGTAAATAGTAGGTGCTTAATAAATGTTTGCTTAATGAATGGATTAATGAATAAAACAATATGAACTTTCTAGTGTTTGCATTATATGACCAGTGGGAAGGAAGCTAAAATAGGATTACTCTTCCTTATATATCTCATCTACTGTTCTACTCTCATTACATGCACTTTTGGGGAAAACCCATTAAAATACAAATATTATTTTGATATAACAAGTTATAAACCACCAACTCGTTGTTTTAACTAATTCACCAAAGTAATTAGCCATTTCTCTCAGGGTATCCTAAAGGAAGAGGCATGGGTCAGGCAAGTTTTGATGGAAAGGGATGCAAAACAGAAGAGGCCTTGTGCAGGTATCAAGGCAAAAAATGTTTATACTTGACAAAAAATAAATAAAAATTATAGAGCTCTGGATTTTGAATGCAACATGATAGAGAGCAAAGGATGATAAAAGGAATAAAGCTCTTAAAAGCATGCTAAAAGTAACACAGATGATGTTATAATTTGCCTAGCATCAGCCTGATGGAGGCAAACATCTGGGCTTTGATTTTATAATCTTGCTTACTTCATACAGAGGGGGAAAATATGCACCTATCTTCTTATTTTGAAATAAAGACATATTTCTGCTTTAGGGTGTGATGAAGTAATTTTCCCCAAGTGAGAGTTCCATTGAGAACAAATAAAAAGCCAAGTCATTTACAAGAATCATAGTTTTAAATAACAAAATGTAGAAACAATTAGGAGAAGGGGAAATAAAATTGCAAAGAGGAAACCTTCATAAGGGAACTGAGTATCTGAGTTTTTCTTTGGGAGTATTTGGCAATTCTGGCAGGGCCTGGAAGTTTGGAATTTCAGATTTGGTCCTGGTCAAGAGCCACTACAGAGGGACAAAGAAACCAGCAGAGCTGTGGTGGTTCCACAGAACTAGAGTGGCAAAATTGGAGACATGAGGTGCTTCAAACATACTCCCAGTCTCCTCCTCAAGACATGCCAAATTATGAAGCTGTACAATAAAGGAAACTAAAATGCTAAGCTGAAAATCTGTGAAAAGCATGTGCTGATGACATAATGATCTGCTACATTTGCAATTGATAGAGATGACCCTAGGAACTTAGGAAACCAGAGGTAGAGTAAGTCTTACCAAAATGGACAACCCAGTCTCAACATAGCTTAGCCTTTATTAAGATGATCAACAACCCTCTTCCCTCTCATGCACCTAGCAAAAGAAAGGATAAATCATCTCTTGTGGGAAAGAATATCATCTGATTTTTCTACTGATAGGATAAAATGTCCAACATGTAATCAAAAATTACTGGGCAATTGAAGAAACAGGACAATATGACCAATTACACAAAGAGGGGGGAAAAACAGCAGAACCATAGATGATTTAGATAGAGAAGGTAAAAAGAAACACATTAAACACAAAGACACAAAAAGATTTGAAGTAAAAAAATTGACATGAATGAGTAGAGAGAAGACACTGCACTTAAACAACCACTAGAAATTTCACATTCTATTGGAAGTCACATAAAATATTTACCAAAACTGACCATATTGGAGGCCTTAAAGAAAGTCTCAGCAAAGTTCATAAGATTGAAATCATTTAGAGTATATTTTATAGTAACTTTAGAATTAAACTAGACTAACAAGATAACAGAAATCCTAACTGCCTGGAACATAACCAATATTCTTCTATATAATGGGTCAAAAGATAAGTAACAATGGCTATTAGAAAATAGTGTGAATTGAGTGATGATGAAGATAGGGCATATTAATACATAAGGATACAACTAAAACAGTGCTGGGAGGAAAATATATAGCTTTAAATGTATACAGGAGAATACAAGAGTGGCTGAAACATAATGAACTAAAAACATCATACTGAAAGAAAGTATAGGAAAGAAAATGAAGAGCAGATATCAGTGAATAAGAAATGAAAGTACAGTAGAAATAATCAATAAAATCAAAATATAATTCCTTGAAACATATTTTTGAATTGATGATCGCTTAGCCAAATTGATAGAAGATAGGAAAAATATCATTTTTTATTCTGATTGCAAGTGAATGAAAACAAAAAATAGAATTCCATGAAAGTCAATTTGTCATGCATAAATACAAACAAGTAAATTTCATATTTTTCTTGAGTTTATCTCTAATAAAATTAAATTTTCATTTACATTATAACTGCAGGGTAGCAATTCACTTCTTTAAAAGTGCCTCTTTATGACTTTGGATTTTTTCTGGGTAGATATTTTAAGAAATGCTTGAATGTCTAAAAATTAGATAATTTCTGAATATAGACATATGGTACATATAATAGGTAGGTCAGAATTGTCTTCATTATGAGTTTTATAGTATACCTCACATCAGACTATTCTTAAAATACACACTTTCTTGGGACTTATCAACAGTAAATATTGCTTTTCCTTTTTAAAGAGATGTTTCCAGTTAGGTATACAAGCTCTCTGATAGTTCATGATAATAAATTTTTCAATACAAAACACAAAGGCTAGGCCACACAGAGAGACCAGAAAAACTACAGTACATGGCCAAGGATGATTGAAAGAATTCTATTCACTGCAGCAATTTTAGGTGAATCCAAACTCTCTCAAGTCAGTGTCCTGAAGGGAAAAGAAAAAGATTTTGGGTCGAATTTCTCAAAAAGATAGTATTTTAGGTGCAAGGATTATATGATATTAAAATGCATCCAGTTTTCTGCAACTCATTTTAAAAAAGCATAGACACATGAAGCAAAGCAATTCCACTGGAAAACACAATAACAACAAGCATAGTACTAGATTATTCTGCTGTTCTATTTGGTAAAAATTTATACCAGTTGCTGGTACATAGTTATTTTTTATCTTCAGTATCCAGAAATGATATACACATTTTTTTCTATATGTACATTGTTGTGATTATTTTAATGAAATTTTGGGAATGAGTTCCATGAGCCTCAACTAATTTCCCTTTTTCTCCCCCAAATTACTCAAATCATTATTTATTTTCATGGCCACAGGGTTCATTATTTTAGACAAAGCTTATATCTGTAACAGTGAATAATGGTGTTCTGTTATTCTTCTGAGGGATGTGTGGTTAAAAGGGGCAGAAAGCCCACATTAAAATAACTCCTTAGAATTTTCATTAGTAAAAGGGTTTCTGTTTTTATCATATTATCTACATAATAAAATTAAAAATAGCTTTACTTATCTTTCTTTCATTGAACTCCTTAAAAAAATTAAATTTTGATATTTATAGAATTTCTTATTTAAAAATGTTAAACTGTTTAACAAGTACTATATTAATAGCTCTTTGATTCTCTGAGATCATAGCAGCTTGATAAAAAAATTTTGATAATTTAACTCAGACTCACAAAATAATCTTGTTCAGCCACTCATTTAAGATTTGAATACCTTCTATAGAATTCTTATTAAATGCCGGTCAGATTTTGATTTTTTAAAAAACCTAGAAAGTTGAATTTGTCACTAAAAAAGTAGCACATCTTAGTTTATTATTAGTATTTTTCCTCATACTTTATTGTGCTATTCATACATATGCCTTTCTTGCTGACCGTCCTTGGAGAAACATACAAAATGAATCCATCCTATCTTCTTTATGATAAGTCCTTAAAATGTTTGAATATAACCATCATTGTCCCCTGATTATCTCCCCATTTTTAGTGTTTTCCCATCATTATTCATTTGGCATAGTTTTGAATTCTTCTGCATTCTATTCCACCATTCCATTGGTCTACATCTTTCATAAAATGCATTTTCCACAATATAACCCAGTAATTCCAGGTGTTCTCTGACCAGTGTTGAGTACTAGGACAGCAGGAGCATGTGCTTTTGTTCTGGGAAGTTTAATCATAGCATTGACTAACACTGAGTGTTAGGAAATCCCTAATATTTTGTACTTATCCTCATGAAGTCATATTTCCTCTACTCTGTAATTGTATGGCTATTGTTTTAGACCTAAGTACAGAACTTTAGATTTGTCCCAATTATTTTTTAGTAAGGAAATACTCACTACTTAAGAACAACCAACTCATAATTGAAAATATTTGGAAGCACCTTTATTCCTACTCTATTATATATTGGAATCACACCATCTCCTTCTACACAAACAAAATAAAGTGGAAAAATAGTGAAAATTATCTAATAATTGGAGACACATTTTCTACTCCAAGATCAACTGGAGAACAAAGCGAGATTATTCATGTTCTCTTTCTTTTTCTTTATACTTCATTTACCAAATAAATATCGCTTACCTTCATAGTTTTACCTGTACAGACACAGCTTGAAAAATAATTCTAATTTAAAGACATTCAGCAGTCAATGGAATTGTTTCTTGATCAACCAATATTCATTAAGCTGTTGTAGAGCAAAGCACCAGGCACTGTATCAAAACTGGTTTTGCTTTGAACTGAGAGCACTCAATTCAAGTTTTCCATCATTCCTACTGAGTCCAATAATTGAATTTGTTTTGTACTCCTTTGTTGCCATCACATTTTTCAACTTCACTATTAAAAAGTTGGAGGTAACCATAGAATACTACAAATGAGATCTATTAGTTATATCATTTCATTAATAGCATTCAACTTTGGCTGTTAAACTATTAACAAGTAGTGAAAAAAAAAGGTTGCAATATTGCATTAGCAGAGTAAATGTATTCCAGTGAATAATAAAAAACCTTTCACAATTTATTTAGTCCAAATTATATTGCTAACAAAGTGTAATAAACCACCCTCAAGAATTAACATAAAACAGCTTATATTTATGATCACTATGACCCATAGATGAAACAGACAATAGAAATAACTAAAATTAATATTTAAGCCAATCTCTTCAGAAGAGTTATCAGTATATGAGCCTTATAAAATACACATCTATTTCTTTTCTTCTAGATGTATATATGCACTTGTATTAGGTCAGTATTTATAGTGGCAAAGTAAATATCATATTGGCATTGTTTGGGGATTTTTGGTGTTTTAGTGACTCAATGACCCATTAATAAATTTAGCACCATTTTATTGTATCAGTACAAGTAATTATAATAATTGAGTGGGAAAGAGAACTCACAAAACCTTTGACTCCTTACAGAAATCCTCTCTATAATGTTCCTAGTTAATAATCATAAGGAACGCTAACATCTACTGAGTTCTTACTGTGTATTGCTTTATATCCATGAACACCTTCCATGGGGATTTATAAGACAGGTGCAGAGTCACAGGGTTATAGAGTAACTTCTGCAAGTTCTACCACCTATTAAGTGGCAGAGCCAAAGCGAGCAAGAGCAAACAGGCACTCTGCTGAAAGTCCCCATGCTTGTTCATTGCTCTTGACAGTCTCTCAGTACACGTGCTTAGGCAACCTCTGCCTAAACAATTCTGAGAAGGGACACTCAATTTTTCTCTAGGCCCCTGTATTTGACTGGGGAAAGGGGCTGATCATCAGTCACAGAGTAGGTCATTTTATCCACAGAAAGGTCTATCCACTACCTCCTCCTAGCCCACAGCTTTGGCCTCTTGGGGAGTCCCTTTCAATCAGTTGACTGAGGAAGAGAAAACTTGTGCCTGGTTTACAGATGGTTCTGCATGATAAACAGGTACCACCCGACAGTAGACAGCTGCAGCACTGTAGCCCTTTTCTGGGATATTCCTGAAAGATAAGAGTAAGGGTAAATCCTCCCAGTGGGCAGAACTTCGAGCAGTGCACCCAGTTGTTCATTTTGCCTGGAAGAAGAAATGGCCAGAGGTGCATTTGTACACTGATTGATGGGCTGTTGCCAATGGTTTGGATGGATGTCAGGGACTTGGAAGGAACATGATTGAAAAATTGGTGACAAACAGGTCTGGGGAAAAGGTATGTGGATAGACCTTCCTGAGTGGGCAAAAAACATGAAAATATTTGTGTTGCACATGAATGCTCACCAGTGGGTGACTTCAGCAGAGGAAGATTTTTAATAATCAAGTGGATAAGATGACCCGCTCTGTAGCTAATGCTCAGCCTTTTTCCCCAGCCACTGCTATCATTGCCCACTGACAAAGAGGCCATGGAGGTAGGAATGGAGGTTATGCATGGGTTCAGCAATTTGGACTTCCCCTCTCCAAGGCTGACTTGGCTACAGCCACAGATGAGTGTCCAATCTGCCAGCAGCAGAGACCCACACTCAGCCCCAGATATGGCACCATTCCTTGAGGTGACGAGCCTGCTACCTGGAGGCATGTTTACTGACTAAATTGGATCACTTCCACCATGGAAGGGGCAACAATTTGTTTTAACTGAAATAGACAAATACTCTGGATTCCTGCACACAATTCTTCTTCCAAAACTACCATTCACAGATGGGATGTCTTATCTACCACCATGGCATTCCACACAGCATTGCTTCTGATCAGGGAACCCATTTCACAGCAAATGATGTGTGGTAATGGGCATGTGCCCATGGGATTTATAGGTCTTACTATGTTCTCCATCACCCTGAAGCAGCTGGATTAATAGAATGGTGAAATGGCCTTTTTAAGACTCAATTACAGTGCCAACTAGGTAGAAATACCTTGAAGGGCTGGGGCAATGCTATCCAGGAGGCTGTGTATGCTCTGAATTAGTGTTTACTCTATAGTGCTATTTCTCCCATTAACAGGATTCATGGGTCCAGGGACCAAGGGGTGGAAATGGGAGTGGTACCACTCGCTATTACCTCTAGTAACCCTCTAGGAAAATTTTTGCTTCCTGTCCCAGCAACCTTAAGTCTATATGTTTTAGTCCCTAAAGGAGGAGTGCTGCCACCAGGGAACACTACAATGAACTGGAAGTTAAGACTGCCACCTGGCTAATTTGGGCTCCTTTTACCTCTGAATCAACAGACAAAGAAGGGAATTACTATACTGCCTGGGGTGATTGATCCTGACCATCAAGGGGAAATAGGATTGCATCTACATAATGGGGGTAAAGAAGAGTTTCCCTGGAATATAGGAGATCCTCTAAGATGTCTCCTAGTACTGCCATGCCCTGTGATTAAAGTCAATGGAAAATTGCAACTACCTAATCCAAGCAGGACTAACACATACCCAGAATCTTTAAGAATGAAAGTTTGGGCGAGCAGATGCAGCTCAAGCGATAGAGCTTCCGCCTACCATATGGGAGGATCTGGGTTTGATCCCTGGGTCCTCCTAGCGTAAAAGAAGAACAGAAAGCATGCCCACTTAGCAAGCCAGTGCCCACATGAGTGTCTGTGTGGTGAGCCAGTGCCCCATGCAAGTGAGCCACGCAGCAAGATGATGACACATTAAGGGAGAGACAAGGGGAGAGTCAAGATGAAGCACTGCAGAAATCAGGAGCTAATGTGGTGCAATTGACAAGGAACCTCTCTCCCAACCAGTGGTCTCTAGAATTGAATCCCAGTGAATCCTATAGGAGAGAAATTGAGAAGAGAAGACAGCACAGACAGCAACAACAGTAGGGTGAGAGGAGAAGAAGGGGAGGGAATAAATAAAAATAAATATTTTAAAAAGAAAAAAATAAATAAATGAAAGTTTGGGTCACCCAACCAGGCAAAGAACCATGGCCAGCTGAAGTGCTTGCTGAGGGTAAGAGAAACATGGAATGGGTAGTGAAAGGAGGTAGTGATAAATATGAACTTTGACCTCATGATGAGTTACAGAAATGAGGACTGTAATGGTCATGAATCTTTCCTCCTTTTTTCATTGTGAGTATGATTGTATATGTACACAAAATAAATTTCTTTTTTTCTTCCCCAACTTTTTCCCTTATCATATGGCAAATTGTATCAGTTTCATGTCATCATATTTGAGGATATCAAGTTTTAGAGTGAATATTACCCAAGAACTTGTATCCTATTCTGTAGGGAATTAATGTGTTTCTGGTTGTACATAGGAGAGTTGAACATTGTTAGGCAGAAATATATATATATATATATTTATGTCTGTTATTGTTTTACTTAGAGACTATAGTTTAAGGTAATATGTATGGTTGCTGCATTGACAAGGGGTGGACTCTGACTGTTAGGTTAATGTGTCAACTCAGCCGGGTTATTGTGTCAAGTTGTTTGGTCAAGCAAGCACTGGTCTAATTATGATACAATTATAACACAAGAATATTTAGGGACTTTAGTCACCAGTGACTTTACTGCATAGATAGCTGATTACATTTACATCAACCAGGGAGACTGCGGTCAGCAATGAGAGACACTTCTTCATCCAATCAGCTGAATGCCTTAAAGGGGAAAGTGATTTCAGCATTCAGAGAGAATTTCCCAGCTTGTC
Source organism: Dasypus novemcinctus (assembly GCF_030445035.2). Taxonomy (NCBI): domain Eukaryota; kingdom Metazoa; phylum Chordata; class Mammalia; order Cingulata; family Dasypodidae; genus Dasypus; species Dasypus novemcinctus. The sequence continues at coordinate 70,423,749 of NC_080680.1, forward strand.
CTTGCACAGCCAATGTCTCCCAGAAAGTCACCAAGGACATTCATTGGACTTTCATTGGAGTCCCTGGTTTGCAGCCCGCCTGCGGAACATGGACCTGTGCATCCCCACAGTCACGTGAGAGACTCTTATAAAATCTCTTACTATTGACAAATATCATACCTGCATGAACACGGGTTAAGATTAAGAACATGTCTTTGTTGGGGTGCATAATTCAATCTACCAAAGGATTCATACCCAATATCTGTCTCCAGAGTCTTTGCTGTCTGACAGTCCTCCAGACTATTATTCCCTCCTTGAATTCAGGGAACAATTTCTATATATTTCCTAATAATTATTTCAACCATTGTTTTATTCTGATATATTTTACTGTCTAATATATCTAGAGCATTTTCCTTAAGTCTACAAACTGTCAGCCCATTTCTATCTTGAGCCTCTGAATATTTCTTCTTTTTTGAGTTTAATGCCTTGCATTTGCCTTTATTGAAGTCCAACCTTGTTCATTTAAGAATGTGCTAAGCATGTAACATGTTCTCAGCATTGTGCTAAGAGCTTAGGTAGCATTTCTAAATGTGAAAGATGTATTGTATTAGTTAACAAAGATCTCTAATTATACATTCAGCAGGGAGGACAAAATAGCTAAACAAAATTGTTCTCAATGAAATATGAAATTATATATCTGGTCTCTATTTTTTTTTTTTTTTAAGATTTATTTGTTTATTTCTCTCCCCTTCCCCCCTCCCCCACCCCGGTTGTCTGTTCTCTGTGCCTATTTAATAGGTCTTCTTTGTTCGCTTCTGTTTTTGTCAGCAGCACAGGAATCTGTGTTCCTTTTTTTGTTGCATCATCTTGCTGTGTCAGCTCTCTGTGTGTGCAGCACCATTCCTGGGCAGGCTACATTTTCTTTCGCGCTGGGTGGCTCTCCTTACGGGGTGCACTCATTGCGCATGGGGCTCCCCTACGCGGGGGACACCCCTGGGTGGCAGGGCACTCCTTGCGTGCATCGGCACTGCGCATGGGCCAGCTCCACATGGATCAAGGAGGCCCGGGGTTTGAACTGTGGACCTCCCATGTGGTAGACGGACGCCCTATCCACTGGGCCAAGTCTGCCGCCTCTGGTCTCTATTTTAAAGTAGAGAGTGAACATCACGAACATATATGTTTGTATATTTAAAGTCACTTCGTCTCTGAGCCCAGAAGAAAAATAAATGTGGAAAACCTCAGGTATTCTGAGGGAAAACCATCCTGTAATTGCCTTTGAAACATTCTATTTTAATTCAAAGTACATTGCAAAGGTCCACAGAAGGAAGAGCAGTCTAATTAACTGAATCATGGGATAGGTGTGTCTTTTTAGTGACCTAGTTTCATCCCACTTCTCTCAACCATCAAACAAGCAAACAAACAAACAACAAGGTTTTACAGACAACATTGCTCTACAAACACTTTCAGACAAAATTGTCTAACACCAGATCCCTTGGCCCTCTCACTAGTTGTGGCTGGCTCTGATATATAGTTCAGGGACTTTTTTATTGAACTAAATATTTCCTCATCAACAAAACTTCTGCTCTTCGACCTCAAGCTTATGAGGTTATGGGCAGACAGAGAACCATTCAGAGCCTCACATGGTTGCCTACTGCTCCTTACAACTCGTGTGATGCAGCTGCAAGAGAAAGAGCTGCCTGCCAAGCACAGGGCCCAGCATGCCTTGCCTGCATTCTGCCAGAACCAGAGCAGCCCATGTCGCCATGGTCACTCCTGGAGAAACCCCAGAAATCTAAAAAATGTGCTATTTGTGTCCATTCTATTTAGAAATGCTCTAATTTCCAGATTTATAGGCACATATGTATCAAGAGAGGAGAAATTTGAGGAGGCAGAGAAGTGGCATCAGTCAACTTTCAGCACTTTCTCTTAACAGTAGTAGCAGAGAAATGAGCCATACCTCTCCATGGCCAACCGTGTGAATCAAAATTTGAACTGGCCCTTCTTCCAGACTACAGGGGTGATGTCCCTGAGCTGGGTCCACTAGGGGAGTTGTTCCTCTTCCTCCCACTGATAACTTAGCTCAGATTCTGGAGTGTGAGAAAAGCTTCTTCTTGAAGAGTAAACATAATTCCTTGTCAACCTCACCTACAGTATTCCAGTGCATAAGAGTGAGGGCATTGTGGTCTGTTACTGCCCCTGCCCAGGAAAGAGGAGAGGTAAGCTACTACCACCCCATTTCATCAGTGTTTTTTTTTCTTTGTCATCTCTTTAGCCAAGATGACTTTCTAAGTGAGAGAATCAAACAATCACAATGGTCTCTATGAGTATTCCTTAGATGCTAGACACATTACTAAATGGTTGACACTCTTTATCTCAGCCGATTCTGTTATCCACCCTATCAGGTAGGTGCTATCACAAGCTTCTCCTTTCTGATCAAGAAAATGCAACTCAGAGATGATAAGAATCTTGTTTAAGATCACACACTTACTAGTAAAGGCACCAGAATTTGAACTAGACCCTTTACTAATGACAGAGATTTATAACTTGAAGGAAAAATGTCCTCAATTTCCTACTTAATGGGATAAATGCTTAGGTAATTCAAATACAAATTGAATAGGCTTTCAAATGATAACTTTTAGAATATTTTTCTGACTTACAAGTAGCACAGAAAGAAACTGGATAGGGTACAAAAGGGCTTGCAAGCCTACATTTTAGGAAATCAGTTTTGTTTTGGCAATTTCTCATACCTAACTTATTCCAGTGATATATTTTGCCTTGTTTATTATCTACAAAAAGCACAATAGTTAGAAAAATGTTTCTGACCCTCACCAAAAGCAAATATGACCTTTTTTCCTAACCAGAAGCCTAGATCTGGACTTTGAATACTGATTTGGAAACAAGGTTTTCAAAGAATTAGCTCAAAGCAGCAGGTTTGTAGCTCATATGACACAAGATGATCAATGACCACATTAACTACTAATCTAAGGCATAAAACATGCATGAGGCATTAGCATGGAAATCTAACACGTTCCCACCCCAGGTGGCACTGGATTTCTAATCTGTTGTCCCATCTAATAGGAATAAACTTAAATAGCTTATTTAGAGCTTCATTTACAAAGTTAATAATTAGGGTGATTTACTCAAAAGGCAGGGGAAGACGAAAGAGGAAGGAGAAAGGGAAACAGCTGGATGGGGGCTGAAAATCAGTCATTTTGAAAAAAGCCAAACTCCAATTCTTAATATAATGTCTTTGCTTATAATTTTTCCCTGAAGGACATATTCTACTCTAATGAGAAGGAATCAGGGTGAGAAAAAAGCATGACCCCTGGAAGCTAAGACTTGGTTGAGTATCTCAGGTCTGTTCTTTAATACACAACCCTGGACAAGCTGTTTTAATTTCCCAAACAATTATTTCTGCATCTTTAAAATGGGAATGATGATGCCTGTTTAGCCAATAATAAATGTGATAAAAGCAAAAAGGTTAATGCAGTGTCTAACACCTGAGAAGGACTTAGTGTTATGGATTCCACCCACCCCTTAGTGTATTTAGCAGAAAGTAGAAGGTGCTAAAATACAAATGTGGCCAGTCCCCTTTTCCCAGTTCTGCAATGGCAGAGTCTAATTTAGTCATAAATTTTGGCACAGTACCTGTCTCACCTACTTCCAGTGCTAGGAAGATAGTTGGATAGATGTTTAATTTGGCATTATATAAAATACTGGGCAAAAGAGCTGGATTGCCACACTCATGCCTGTGCAAGTGCCCTTATCATATAGAAAAGAGTTGGGGTGGGAAGAAAAGGAAGGAAGGTTGGCTATCCCAACCTCACCCCATAAACCTCACAAACAGTCACCCCAGGACCATCTATCAAGCCCACTGATGTGTAGATGGCTGTTACTCTTCTAAGGATCCTAAAAAAGTAATCCATAAGAGCCCTGGAGGTAGGTTTGGGATTATTTATTTTGGGAATTCCAGGGTCCCAAGTATGCAAAATTGTCTAGAATTGGTGAGGCAGGCTCCAGGTGGCCGCATTCCCTTGAACCTGAGGACAAGCTGTATCACAGAGAGGGGCAGAGCCGGAGGAAAGCCAGAGCACAGACCTTTACGCACAGACCCCAGTGCAGGGTCCTCTTGCCCTGGCTCGGTAATAGCTCCTTGCTCAGTCAAGTTCATTTATCTCATCCCCCAGTTACCAACCTGAAGGGAAGGTGTTAACATATTCATTAGAAGGGAGCTTGATCCCATCCATAAAGTGACTCCTGGAAATCAGACAGTACATCTGCAATGGGAAGTATGGACATAATTATTAACCCTTCTAATTTCACTTTATAAATTAAATCAGTCTAGATAATTATCAGGTTCTAACCTCTAAACACTTAACTAGTCTGGTAAATAATCAAGAGACAGGAAAGGCTAATTAACCTCCAATTTCCATCATAGAAATCTATGGAGACCTTTTTCCTTACACTGTACTTTTTTAGGGCTTTTGTTCTATTAATAAATTATGCTCATGATCATCCTTACTACGTAAAACTATGCTCTGTCTCACATGTCTGACAATCCTTGGCACCCTTAGCACCACTGAAAGGATTTCACGGTCTTGGAAAGACATTTTGTAAGCTGCATTAAGGACGTAATGAACACTTTTAGAGGATTGTGAATAGAGGGTGCAAGCTACTGCTGTCAGTTTGTCATCAGCTCATGTAGTTGCCATAACATAAAAAGAACCAATAGTACAAGGGCCCTCAAATACCTCCCCTTGAGGTATTCTGAGGTTGAGGCTCTGCAGAGAGCTCAGTCTTTCACTCGGACAAGAAGCAGCCCCCGCTGCTATCACTGTATCCCTCCATAAGCTGCTCCTGGCCTAGCTTCCCAATCTGCTGCCCATCACCCCTTCTCCATCTCTCAAGGGCTCTTGACCTCAGAGTTCTCAAACAACATCATAATCTCCTGGGAAGCTTTAAAAGTCAGCACCAGAGTTTCTGATTTAACTGGACTGAGATGGACCCAGGGCATGGCGATTTTCAAAAGCTCCCCAGGTTATTCTTATGTGCAGCCAGATTTGAGAATTAGAGCTCTACCACAGCAGCCCAATTTCCTTGCTCTTTCTTGAACATATCCGGGACTCTCAACTCCTACCTATGGCCTTTCTTTCTGCCTCAAATGCCCTTCTCCTCTCTGACAAACCGCTTCTCATCTCACAAGACTCAGTCTGGTGAAACCCTGTCCCAATGAATTAGTTCTTTATATCCTGAGCCCCTAGAACACCTCATTCATACCCTTAATAGAGCCAACAGAGACCATATAATTTATCATCCATGCACACATACTCTGTTGAACGTAAATGAAAATGATATTAATAATTATACTGAGTGGTAGGTGTCAACCAGGACTATCTCAATCAAACCTGGACATTAGATCCCTGCTGGTTTCATCTCTAAAATGGAGATCATAATGGAATGTACTTAATAGGATTATTTAAAAGTTTAATGAGCAATATAAGTAAAGCACTTAGAATAGTTCTTACACACAGGAATCACAATATAAGCATACATGTTATTATTTGTGTAAAAAAAAAAAAAAAAAAAAAGAATGGGATAAACGAAGTGAATGGGCTCCAAAATGACATTTTCACTCTGGAATTCCTCCAAATCATCCTGCCCATGGTGAATGCTATAACAATAAGGCTACCCTTTACTGATGACTCACCACGTACCAGGCCCCCTTTACACTTTACATACATTAGATAATTTACTCTTCACCACAACCCTATCAGAGAAATATGTGCCTATTATCCTAAGTTTACAAATAAGGAAACTAAGGCTAAAACAGATGAAATATAATAGTTGCCACAGTTTTTGTATTTTATCTTTCTCTAAGAAAAGAGAAAAAACTTCAACCTTCTCTCACTGTGAGTTTCTTCTGATTCCTTTGAAGAAAAAACACGGGGGCTTGTCTGAAGTCCTGGTTATTCAAAAATGTTCCGAATGCTTTAGGAAATAAAAAGTAAAAAGACAATGATAGTGAAATCTGTGCTTTGGAAGGAGATTTTGTTCACTGGCTTTTTAAATATTTTAACAATTTGTGAACCAACACTCTCAAGCAGGTATTACATGCAAAGAAGGATTTGGGGTACTCTGAGGATGCCCTCAAATTATAAAATCTTTTTCTTATCCCCAAAGAGTTCAAAACCTAGATGAGAACATATAGAAATGTTGATTAACATTATAAGATTTAAATAGTAGTAATATAAGGGAGATTCCTAGAGAAATATATGAATAATTCCCAAACAAGTGTTACAGTTTGTACCTGCCATTGGAGGTCAGGAAAGAAAAGACTTCTGAAGAGTCTGAGAGAACATGGGAGTTCTGAGAGTTGTATCTTTGAACATTTATTAATTCAACAAATATTTACCAATGACCCCATGTGCCACACTATTCTCTGTGCTAGAACTGTAGAGAGTAATAAAACAAGAGTGGTGCACTCAAGAAGTAAAGAGTCAGTGGAGAAGTCAGACATGTGAACAGATAACTCAGATGGTATAAGAATAGTTCCAATGGAGATGTGTCCAGGACGTCATGACCTAATGCTATGAGAGCTGAGAAAGGGGAACCACTCAGGCTAGTCTTGGTAAAGCTGGTGGGGACAAGATGGTAGAGGCTTTCTAGGACGATAATTGTCCAAGCTTAGTCTTAAATAATTAATGGGAGTTACTCAGGGGCACAAAAAGGAAAAAAAGGTTCAAAGCAAAGGCAAAAGTATGCAGAAAGGGAGAGGATAAGAGACAAATAAACAAAAGGAAGACTGAGAAGTTCAAGCAAAAGCCATCCAAACTTTGGGAGATGGGAGGTAGGAAAGCCTGGATAATATTAGTGAGGCAAGGTAGTAATTAGATATAAGGCTGAAGAGTGAAATGATAGTTTTTAAGGTTCTGATATTCAACAGAAGTCCAGAAAATGAAGAGCTTAAGTAGAGATTAGAGTGACGATATAGATATAGGTGATACAGATATACATATAGATGAGAGCTAGAAATAGAGATATAAATGAGTTTCTTAAAGAAAGGAATACAATACGATATATATTACTTGAATGTGCCTGGAATCAAGACAATAATAAATGTTCATTATGTGAAATACATATACATACCCCTATACACACACACACACTAAACACCAAAACACACATCAAAGAACAGTTTAATCCTAGTTCATGTTCATAAGGGATCTTATAATTAAATGTTGTTTTTCATGCAGCCTTACTTCCAATCTCTACCAGTGATAGGAATAAGCTGATGTAACTCTTGGGGATATATGAAGTTCATATGAAAAAGATAAATCAACTCTTCTTTTTGACCCTGAACTAAATTTCAAAAGTACATTTGTCAGAAAAGAGATCTAAACAATATTTATTTGTATAGTGTTATTAAAAAGTAAACATAGCTTATTACTAAAGAAGAAAAATGCTTCAAATTTTCATTTCTATCTCTCATCTATATGTATATATCTATCTCCTATATCTAGATCACCATCTATGATCTAGACTTACACTCTTCATTTTCTGGGCTTGTGTTGAATATCCTAAAAGACATAAGCTTTGACAGAAATTATGAAACAAAACAAATACATTATTTAATGCATATATATATATATATATATATATATACTGCATACACATACAAAAATATGTAATAATTAACATTTCTACTATCCAATAATGGGTCAGTGAAATGACTGATTAAGAGGTGGTACAGAAGAGAAATTAAGTGTGCAGCATCTGAAGTTAGACAGCCAGGCATTGACTCCTGGCTTCTCAATGTACTAGCTGAATAAGCACTTTCACTATGACCATAAGCAACCTAGCTTTTCCAAGCCGCGGTGACCTCATACATAAAAATAAAAATTATAGAACTTACCACATGCGATTGTTACAAGGATTAAAGGATGCAATTCATGCAAAGCACTTGGCATGTTGGCTGGCATATCACAGGAACTCAATAATGTCTTTCAAAAATTACTCCAAATTATAAGAAGGAATGATTTTTAAAAGCATTAAAGTGATTAGATGGGGCTGACTAGTCATTATGAGGCCAGCTATAAATCTACAAATATAAGAAGCTCCTTTTGTAAAGGTCCATCCAGTGCTTAAAACAGAGTATCATTTTTTTCTTATATCATTTCTTTCTATATATTCCCATCACTTTGACTTGCCTCATCTATATAAATGAGACTTAAAGAAAATATCCCAGGATTTAATCACTCCTGGATTCTGGAAAACCATCTCAAAGGAAATGATTTCTATAATAAATTGTTTATAAAATATAGGATCCCAGCAGATACATGCTGAAAATTCAGGTAATGGTACAGGCATAGGCTTGGTAAAGTGTCTATGGTCAACAAGAAATTTGCTGATACTGAATACATCCCCAAATGGCAACAAAGTAGTAATTTAGTTTTTTAAAACTTAGATCATTCCCCTTGGATTTATCAATCTTGCTGTCCCCTCTCTCCATTCTCTCATTTATAGCTCATTTTTGGGGAATAACTTTAAAAAGGGAACCTTTGCTAAGATTCCAAATTGCTTGTATTATTTAATGTATATACAAAATGGAAAGGAAATATCCAAAGCCCAACTGTAAAAGCAGTCATTGCAGGATTTGTAACGTTTAGAGCTAGATTATAAATGGTAGAAATTCAGAGGAAAAAAAGCCTAGTGATTAGATTCAAGAAATATTTTAAAGCACTAGAAATTTTGATCTAAAGCCTTTGTCTTTTGCACATTACAAATGTAAAATATGGGTCTTTCAGTCAGGAGAGTCACAGCAATTGGGTGATATCATCAAAGGAATTCACATTTCTGGACTTTCTTGGGTTTTTTTCCTCCCCTCCTGGAAAAAAGAGAACTACTGTTCCATTATGTGAATCTATCTGCACAGAGAAGTATGATTAAGAATGTAAGAAGCTGAGATCTTCAGTCACAGAGAAATGTTAAAAAAAAAAAAAAATCCTAAAATCGAAGGTGAATAATCCTTCTTTTAAGATATGATTAAGTTTAAAAATAAAACCACCAATGGCTTTTGTTGTACAATTGAAACCAAAGGTTCTACTTTCCCCCACTGTCTTTATTTTTCTCTTCAAATAAATTCTTGCAGATCTGAGTCTCTTTTTCGGCTTAGGTTTATTAAATCCTGATATGATTCCTCCAGGGTTGAAGATCCACGTGCTAAACTGCTTACCAAAGGTTTACAAATTGAAATGGCTCTCAGGGGAATATTTTTTTTCTGCCCAGTTAGTTTTGTTACTCCTGTCTGGAAGTCAGAGATTATTGAGATAAAACTGATTAGAAAAGTCAAGCCTTTCTAACTTCGAACACCAAATCGGCCAGAAAAGCAGAAATCAGAGAGCTTGGAGCTCTGCCTGCTTTACATTATTAAAAGACTTGCTCTAGTAAGTGAAAGCCTTGTTTGCTCAACACCAATTTTCAGAAGACAATGCCCCAAAGCATCCTGTCCTTCTTTACCCACACAATACAATACTCAGAGCACAAATTCTTGATCAAATTCTGGAGTAAACTGGTCTGTACTATGTTAGTTATTGACTGAACTGCAAAGTCACTTCTTACAGACCACACGTGGCATATCACAACAACTACATACCTTATCAAGAGAATTAACAAAAATTATAATTTTGTATGACAAGTAGAGAGAAAGAGAGGGAGAAAGGGAGGGAAGGTGATAGGAAGGGAAGGGAGAGGGGAAAGAGGGAGAGAGAGAGAAAGACTCAGTGCTCTTTCCTGAGCCTTAAGTTTTATGATGCCTGTAAATGTGACTACCAGTACAGTCTGATTCTTTCCTACATCAGCAATGTAATGTTGTCTTAATATATGATCAGTTGAAATTTTTTATTATTCTTCCTATTGTTGCCTAATAATAGGAAACACAAAAGTTGTTATAGGCAGCTCCCATGTACAAGTGGGCTGTGGACTTATGTTAGCTGAGAAAGCTCGGGACACATTTCCTATGGTAACAGTACCTGTTGATACCTGAGACCAGTCCACAGATGATTACTGCACCCACATTGGCACAAATCCTATACCTAATCTTCCTAACAGGTGGCTATAGCAGAGTATTTAAACAACTTTAGTGAAAGAGAGTTCATTGCTCATAAGGCAACCCATTTCTTTTGTGCAACTACTCCTTTTGTGCAACTACTCCTTTTGTACATTAGGTAAAATCTGCTCATTCTGAGCTACTGTCTCCTGCTACCGACCAACTGGTCCTTCAGTCATGGCCCAGAGAGCCATCCTGCTCCCTTTGCCCTCATCTCTACACTGTAAACATGCCCAGTTCCTTTAATTTCTCCTAATGTGGATTCCAGCCACCACCCCTCAATTTGTTCCATTTTGTTTCCAATGTCATTTGTGTGATGTAATGAGCACAGCTGGGGAGAATCAGTCATGTGGCTGTCACAGTAGGATACGCTGACTACCCGTGAGCCTGGACAGGGTAGCTTTATTTTGTTTTACTGAATATCAAGTCACCAGAAGACACAAACAGCCATCAATGGAATTTATTCGGGTTGGAGAAGAGTCTCACTGTCTATGATGTATGGCAGAATGCCTACTGGAAGAAACTTATTTTGTTTCAAGAGAGAAGCAACAACTAAAAGTACCAGTCAATTATATCTAGAAATGGAATCAACAATTGACTTCTGAATAAATCTTCATTTTCTGAAAGACACCTTTGGATGGCATTAGTTACAAAATTGTAAGGCAAATACTGCTAATCACCCTGGAGAAGGGTATAAAAAACCTTTGCTTCCTATAATTTGACTAAGTCTATTCTCCCAACATCTCTTGGAGTTCCAATTTCTGGTTGGGGAATGGGATCAGGAATTTGCATAAAGTGACATGAGGCTTTCTGTGAGGGAAGGAGCCAATACTACCAAAGGCCTGGTGATAGAAAAAAGCAACCAAGCTCCTGAAATAAAATAAACACAAATGTACAGAGCAATAGGACAAGGAGACCAGTTCCACCTTAGGGTCAAAGAAGGAAAGAGAAACGAGGTTTTCATCTGCTGGGACCAGGTGCCCACCCCCACTCCAATGGCTCTAAAGAGGGAACACTGTGAGTAAATTTAAGAAACTGAAATTTTAGGATCCCCAAGCAAATTACGGTGGAAGTCTCTTGGCTGAGAATATCAAGGGAGTAGGATCATCATCCCGTCAGTAGCTGGAGCAGTAGGTTTAGCCACAACAGTATCACTTTGAGCATAATCCTCAGAAACAACTCCTCCTTGCCAGGACTTCTTGAAGCCTTTACTAGGAGAGTTCATCTTAGGTAACCTGACTCCTGTAACCTTAAACTAAAACCCCTTTCAGCTGCTAATTTTTACCATTTGTATGATGAAATAATAATGGCACCAATCTTACAAGATTTCTGTGAAAGATTGAATAAAATAATAGGTTTAAAAATTTAACTTATTCTCTGACATCTGATAAAGCAGATTTATAACTTGTATGCTTCTTACTGTGAACTAAAACACTTATATACAAAAGTACGGGAAATATAAATATGTAACCGAATAAATTATTTCAAAGAAAATATCTCCTCTCAGAATTCTTTAAATCTTTTGTATTTAGAATGTTTACTTCTTTTTAATTTCTCTGTCATTTTTTTTTTTTTATCATTCCCAGTTCTCTGTAAAAATTTTCAGGCTTGCCTTTTATTTCCTTGCATATACTAAGCCTTGTTACTTCAAAGTCTTTGATAATTCTACCCAGTCTCACTCATATCAGTTTCTCACTCAGTGTGCCAGAGCATTTTTTGTCATGTGATGGTCACTATATTTTTTTAAATAATTTTAAAATTTGGGAATTGATTTATGTACCCCACAAAAGACATGAACTTTCTTACTCTTAATCCACATTCCTGTGAGTGTGAAGTCTTTTGAAACTGAAATTTTAAAAATGTATTATCTGTTCAGGTATGGACTCATTCATGAATAGGACTGTCAAAGATCCTATTTAGGTGAAGCCAAATTGAATCAGGGTGGGCCTTAACCTGTAAGACTGAGGGTTTAATAAGAGGAAATTCTGATGCAGTCAGAGAAAGCTGCAGGAAAAAGCCAAAAGCCAGCAGAAAGCAGAAGAGCAGACATAAGGAGAGAGAAATTGCCACATGATGGAGGACTGCCATCACCAGAACCCTATTGAAAACTCGAGGAAAAAGCATAGCCTTGACAACATTTTGATTTTGGACTCAGAGCCTTCAAAATCATGAGATAATAAATGCTTGTTGTTTAAGCCAATCCATTGTGCGGTATTTGTCATAGCAGCTCTGGCAAATTATTTTGCTCCAGAAAGGATTTTGTATTGCTTGTGTCAAGGCTTGTTAAGGCACTGGAAATTGCCTTAATCTATTTATAAGAATTGAGTGTTCTGTGGCCTACCAAATAGCTCAAGGCTGGGCTGATTGACTTCCCAGTCACCCTTACTCTTGGGGTGTGTCTCTTTGGGCTCCCAACTATAGCACAAAATAAGGTTTTTACAAGGGCCCCTACATTAAAAAAAGTCATGTGTACAATATTGCCCATATTCATATTTTTTTTATTTATTGAGGTTTCACTATCTTATACAGTCCCTTGTTACAGTTTTTAGTTTTCCTTCTAGTAATATACATGACCTTAGACTTTCCCTCTCTACCACTGTTACACCATATAATAGCTCTGCTAGTTACAAACACCATGATATGCTTTCACCATTTCTTCTCATTTGCCAAGATTTACAAACCACCTTTTTACCAATTCTGCACAGTTTAACCCTCAGCTTTCCATTCTCTACCCTCCTTCTATTTTCTGATGACCTAAATTCCAATTATGAACTCCATGAGTTTATACAAGATATTTAGTTCATAATAGCGCAATCATACAGTATTTGTTTTGTGTCTTGCTTCCTTCACTCAACATAATGTCTTCCGAGTTCATCTATGTTGACATATGCTTCATGACTTCATTTCTTCTTACTGCTGCATAATATTCCATCATGTGTATACACCACAATTTGTTTATCCATTCGGCAGTTGACAGACTCCTAGGTTGTTCCCAACTTTTGGCAATCATGAATAATGCAGCTATGAACATCAGTGTGCAAATGGCTGTAAGTGTCTCTGCTCTCAGTTCTTCTGGATATATACCTAGCAATGGTATTGCCAGATCACATTGCAAGTCTGTATTCAACTTCCTTAGGAACTGCCAAACAGTTCTCCACAGTGACTGTACCAGTCTACATTCCCACCAACAGTAAATAAGCATTCCTGTCTCTCCATATCCTCTCCAAAATATTTAGTTTTCCAACTTTTTAATATTAATAGCAGCCAGCCTAATAGGTATGAAATGACAGTTCATTGTAGTTTTGATTTGCATTTCCCTAATCACTAGTGATGTTCAACAGTTATTTATGTGTTTCTTTCCCATTTGTATTTCTTCTTTGGACAATTGTCTTTTCAAGATTTTTAATCAGGTAGTTTTTCTTTTTATTGTTAGCATGTATAATCTCTTTGTATATCATGGATATTAAACCTCTATTGGATATGTGATTGCCAAATATTTCATCCCATTGAGTAGGCTGCATTTTCATCCTTTTGATATTGTCCTTTGAGGTGCAAAAGTGTTTAATTTTGAGGACATCCCATTTGTCTGTTTTTTCTTTTGTTGCTCATCTAAGGTTTAAGAAACTACTACCTACCACAAGATCTTGAAGATATTTTCCTCCATTTTCTTCTAGGAGATCTATGGTTGTCACTTTTATATTTAGGTCCTTAATCCATTTTGAGTTAATTTTTTGTATAAGGTGTGAGAGAGCAGTCTTCTGTCATTATTTTGGATATGGCTACTCAGTTCTGATAGCACCATTTGTTGAACAGACTTCTGGCCCAGCCACCTTGTTAAAAAGCACTTGACTGTAGATGTGAGGGTCTATTTCTGAGTTCTCGATTTGGTTGCATTGATCAATGTGTCCATCTTTATACCAGTACCATGATGTTTTTATCACTGTAGCTAAGTAATGTGCTTTAAAGTCCAGAAGTGAGAGTCCTCCAACTTCTTCCTTCTTTTTTAAAATCTTTTTGGCTACTTAGCCCAGTGTCCCCTGCTCCCACCCTGCTCTACGCTTCCCTATACTTTACCCGACTGTTCTTCGTAACCTCTCTGTATTATGGTCCTTCTCAGCAGTAGCTTACGCTGCTGCCTCCCTCCGCCCCTCCTCCCAGCCACTGTTATCTTCCCCCTCCCAGCCGATTGCTGTTCTCCCCGCCTCATTCCAATCGCCCTCATCCCGCATCCGCCCCGGCACCGCAGGCCCGCCCTTGCCTCTGCAGCCAATCCTCAGCTGCCCCGCGGACATGCCCCTCCCACAACCTCCCCGCCCCCACGAGACTATAAAACCCCATGTACTTCCCTAATAAAATCAGACCTGCGCATAGACCTCGACTCCGTGGTTCTTCTTCCATCGAACCGCGCGTCCCCACCAAGCCTTGAGCCTCCCGCTGCCGCCCCAGTCCGGCCGTGGGCTCGGCCCGACTCCCGGCAGCGACCTGCCCGCTCGGCAGCGACCCGCCCGCGGTACCGCAGCGGCGGCCACAGCCCAGGACCCCTATTTTTGACTGTACCTGGACTCGAGCTGTAGTCCCCTCAGCCTCACAAGGTTATCAAAAATACTTCTCAGAATTTTAATAATCACTTCAATAATTTGCATACATCTCTGGTAAAGTGCAACTTCAATGCTGGGTTCATATCTCTGAACATTTCCCTTTGCCTAGGTCTTGACTCCATAATCCTTCAGTATAGTTTTGGCTCTTCTTTCCCTTCAAGTACATGTTTTCTTTAATGTTACCCAGCTGTCTTATTACCTGTGTTGAGAATGTTGGTTAAAATTACCTAGGGTAATATTACCAGAAGTGAAAGCCTCTACTCTGACTGTTATTTACCTAATTTTCTATGATAAATTAATCTAGTTCCACTGAACAGAATTACCTGTGCCTCTTTTATGGTACTACTTTCAACCTGGTATTAAAATCATTTTAAAATATTTTTCTTAGAGAAGATGTGGGTTTACAGATGAATTTTGCATAAAATACAGGATCCCTATACATCACCCACCACCAGTGCCTGGCATTGGTATGGAACATTTGTTACAATTGATTATAGCACTTTTTTTGTAATTGTTCTAATTTTTAACATTAGTTATCATTATTACAATTGATGAAAAATTATTAAGAGTAATAGTAACTGTCACCCTTAGTTTACATTAGGTGTATTTTTTTCCATAATACCACCCTATTACTAACACCTTGTATTAGTGTCATGCATTTGTTATAATTCATGAAAGAACATTCTTGTACTATTAACTTTAGTCCATCATCTACAAAGCGTTCACTATATCACATAGTCCTGTTTGATCTTTCAAATTTCACTCTAATAATGTATGAACATCAGTTCCCCTTTTTCATCACATTCACCTATAGAATTCAGTGTTGTTAATTACACTCACAATAATGTGCTACCATCACCACCATCCATTTCCAAATCTTTACAATCCAACTAAATAGAAATTAAGCATCAACTCCCCATTCTCTAACCACAATCTATACCCTGGTAACTTACATTATAGATTCTAATTTTATGAGATTCCTTATTAAAATTAGTTCATATAAGTGAACTATGCAATATTTGTCCTTTGATATCTTGCTTATCTTACTCAGCAAAATATCCTCATTGTGCATCCATGTTGTCACTTGCATCAGGACTTCATGCCTTTTTACAGCTCAATAATATTCCATTGTATGTATATACCCCATTTTTATTTATACATTCATTTGTTGGTGGACACTTGGAATGCTTCCATTTTTTGGCAATTGTGAATAAAGCTGCTATGATCTTCAGTGTGATAATATCTGTTCAAGACCCTGCTTGCAATTCTTCAGGGTATATACCTAGTAGCAGGATTGTCAGGTCATAAGGTAATTGTACACTTAGCTTCCATAAGAACTGTCAAACTGTCTTCCATAGTAGCTGCAGCACTTTACATTCCCACCTGCAATGAAAGATTGTTCTTATTTCTCCACATCTTTCCAATGTTTGTAGTTTTCAGTTTTCTTAATAGTAGCCATTCTAGTGGGTGTGAAATGATATCTCATTGTGGTTTTGATTTCTATTTCCACTTTGGCAAAAGAACTATTTGTGTCTTTTGCCAATTTTTTAAATTGGGTTGCTTGTCTTTTTGTTGTTGAATTATAGGATTTCTTTACATATTCTGGATATTGGAGACTTAATGGATGTGTGGTTTTCAAATATTTTCTCCCATTGAGTAGGTTGTCTTTTTCACTTCCACGACAAAGTCTTTTGATACACAAAAGTTTTTTTATTTTGAGGAGGCCCCATTTACCTATTTTTTTCTTTTATTGCTTGTTCTCTCAATGTAAAGTCCAAGAAATAATTGTCTAATACAAGGTCTTTGATCCATTTTGAGTTGATTTTTGTGTGTGGTGTGAGATAGGGGTCCTCTTTCATTCTTTTGCATATGGATATCCAATTCTTCCAGCACTATCTGTTGAAAAGACTATTCTTTCCCATTTAAATAGACTTGAAAGCTTTGCTAAAATCAATTAAACATAGATATTAGAGTCTATTTCTGAACTCTCAATTCTATCCTTGGTCTAAATGTCTGTCCTTGTGCCACTACCATGCTGTTTTGATTACTGTGGCTGTGTAGAAAGTTTTAAGATCAGTAAGTGTGAGTTGTCCCAATTTGTTGTTTTGCAAGATAGTTTTGGCTATCTTGGGACACTTACATTCCACATAAGTTTAGATAATTGGCATTTCCATTTCTGCAAAGAAGGTTATTAGAATTTTGATTGAAATTGTGTTAATTTCTAAATTATTTTGGGTAGAACTGACATCTTAAAGATGTTGAGTCTTCCAATCCATGAATACAAAGTGTCCTTCCAGGTATTCCTTGATTTCATTTAGCAACATTTTATTGCTGTCTGTGTACAAGTCCTTTACATCTTTGGTTAAAATTTTTCCTAAATATTTCATTCTTTTAAATGCAAATGGAAATGGAATTTTTTTTTCTTGATTTCCACTTCTCATTTTTCATTACTAGTGTATACAAACACTGCTGATTTTTGCATGCTGATCTTTGTTACTTTGCTGAATTCATATATTAGCTCTAGTAGCATTGCTGTCAGTTTTTCAGGACTTTCTATATATAGCATCTTGACATCTGCAAATAGTGAAAGTTCTACATCTTCCTTTCCAATTTGTATGCCCTTTATTTCTTTTTATTCCCTAACTGCTCTTGCTAGAACTTCCAGGACAATATTGAAAAACAGTGGTGACAGTGGGCCTCCTTGTCTTGTTACAGATTTTAGAGGAAACTATTTTATTTTTTTACCTTTGGGTATGTTAGCTGTGGGCTTTTCATATAATCCCTTTTGGATGTTGAGGAAGTTTTCTTCTTTGCCTATTACTCTGTTTTTTATCAAGAAAGGACACTGGATTTGGTCAAATGTTTTTTCTGCATCAATGGAGATGCTCATGTAGTTTTTTCCTTTCATTTTGTTTATGTGGTATATAACATTAAATGATTTTCTTATATTGAACCACCCTTGCATACCCATGATAAAACCGATTTGATTATGTCGTATACTTCTTTTAATGTATTGGTGGAGTCAAATGACAAGTATTTCGTTGAGGATTCTTGCATCTTTATTCATAAGAGAAACTGATTTCTAATTTTCTGTTCTTATAGTATCTTTACCTGGCTTTGGTATTAGGGTGATATTAGGGTATTCAGGTGATATAGAATGAGTTAGTGTTCCCTCTATCAATTTTTGGGAGAGTTTGAGCAGGATTAGTATTCTTCTTGGAATGATTGGTAGAATTTAACTGTGAAGCCATCTGGTTCTGGGATTTTCTTTTTTGGGAGGTTTTGATGACTTATTCAATCTCTTTACTTGTAATTGGTCTCTTGAGGTCTTCTATGTCTTCTAGAGTCAGGGTTAGTTGTCATGATTTTCTTTGTTGGGAGCTTTTGATGACCGACTCAATCTCTTTACTTGTAATTGGTCTGTTGAGTTCTTCTATTTCTTCTAGAGTCAGTGTTGGTTGTAATGTGTTTCTAGGAATTTTTCAATTTCATCCAGGATGTCTAATTTGTCAGCACACAGTTGTTCATAGTATCTTCTAATGATTCTTTTTATTTCTCTACGATCAGTAGTAATGTTCCCCCTCTGGTTTCTAATTTTATTTGCATCTTCTTTTTTTGTTAGTCTAGCTAAGATTTGTCAATTTTATTGATTTTTTTCAAAATACCAACTTTTGATTGTGTTAATTCTGTGGTTTTTTATTTGCAATTTCATTTCTATCTGCCCTAATCTTTGTTATTTCTTTCCTTTTGCTTGCTTTGGGATTAGTTTGTTGCTCTTTTCTAGTTCCTCCAAGTGTTCAGTTGGGTTTTTTATTTTAGCTCCTACTTTATTGTAAGCATTTAGGGCTATAAATTTCCCTCTCAGCACTGCCTTTGCTACATCCCATAAGTCTGATAAGTTGTGCCCATGTTTTCATTCATTTCAAGATATTTAGTGATTTTCCTTGTAATTTCTTCTTCGATCCACTTATTGTTTAAGAATGTGCTTGTAAGTTTTCCTGTTCTCTGCCTGTTATTAATCAATCCATTATTGTCAGAGAAGATACTTTATAAAATTTCAATCTTTGTAAATTTGTTGAGACTTAATTTTGTGACATAACATGTGGTCTATCCTGAAGAATGATCCACGTACACTTGAAAGAATATACATCCTGATTTGGGGTGCAATGTTCTATACACATCTGTTAAAGCTGGTTCATTTATCATATTAAGCAAGCTGTTTTCTTATTGATCTTCTCTCTAGTGATTCTATCTCATGTTGAGAGTAGTGTTAAAGTCTCCAGCTATTATTGTAGAGATGTAGATTTCTCTCTTCGGTTTTGCCAATGTTTTCTCATATATTTTGAAGTACCATGATTAGGTGCATAAGTAGTTGTTATTTCTTCTTGGTGAATTGTCCCTTTTATTAATATATAGTATCCTTCTTTATCTCTTATAAAACCTTCTGACTTAACTTCTATTTCATCTTATATTAGCATAGCTACCCCAGCTTTTCTTTGCTTACTTCTTGCATGGAATATCTTTTTCCAGCCTTTCACTTGCAACCTATGTGTGTCTTTGGATCTAAGGTGAGTCTCTTGAAAACAATATATCATGATTTTTTAATCCATTCTGCCACTTTATGTCTTTGGATTGGGGAGTTTCATCCATTAACATTCAGTATTATTACTATAAGGGCAGTACTAACTTCAGCCATTTTGTCCTTTGTTTTTTATGTATCTTTTTTCTTCCATTGCAACCTCCTTTTCTGTATAGTTGATCTTTAGTGATGCATCTGACTGATCCCTTCCTCATTTATGTTTCTGTATATTTTTAAAATGCTTTCTTTGTGTTTACTTGGGGATATCACAGAATCTACATCTATAATCTACTAATTTGAAAAGATGCCAATTTAGCTTCCATAGTATACACTTTCTTTACACCCAGATCCCCGTTTCCTCTGTCTATATTGTTTTTGTCCTACTTTATATTTTGCATGTCGTTTTCAGGAAGTATGACTCTTTCTGTTTATTTATATTCTAACTCTTATAAGAATTAAAGGATAGAGTTGTATATTGAGGATACAGTACTACTGAGTTTTGCATTTACCCTTCTAGTTACCCTTACTGGTAATCTTCATTTCTTCACACTACTTCAAGCCACTCTCACTTGTCTTTTCTTTCAACCTGCAGAGCTTGCTTTTGTAACTCTTGTAGGGAATGTCTTGCTGATGAACTTTCTCAGCTTTTTAAATCTCTGAATATTTTAAACTCTCCCTCAGTTTTAAGGGCAATTTAACTTATCCTTTTTTTCCTTTGTGAGACTTTTCTGCCTCCAGTTTCTCCCCCATTAGGGTATCCTTCCCTGGGAAGCCAGTTGGGGTCAATCCAGAAATGTGATTCACTCTAGAAGAGTCCATTGTACATTTAGGTGGTCGAGTCTACAGAAACTGGGTTGAATGAGTGCAGCATTTTCCAACCTCAGTTTTTACCACAGTCTCTCTTTTTTGTTTACCTCCTGGAGGTCCTTTTGTATGTTGTACTCCTCAGCTGCTTGTGTTTGGCCCTGGGTCATTGTGGACTTGGTTCCTGTGCCTGAATATGCATGTGGTTCTAATTTACCGCAGTGCTTGTCTCTATAGTGTTTCTGGTAGGATGTAGGAGGGATTTGGCTGCTGTCTCAAAGCAACTTTCAAGCTGCATGTGACCTAGTGAGGGAGAGGGAAAGGACCATTGGATCCTGGGAAGTTTCCTACCTGATAATTTTTCTTTTTCTTTGATTTAGCCCTTGTAGAGTCTTTCTGCAATCTTTCTTTCCTCCAGAGTTCTAAGAAAGTGTGAATTTTCCTATTATTTACTGAAACTCTGGGGAGTGTTTCCAGGGAACGTCTTAGGTCACCATGTTCTATAAGTATTTTTTAAAATTTTTATTCTAGTAACAAATTTACAACCTAACATTCCTTCTATTAACCACTTTCAAATATATAACTCAGTTCTGTTA
Organism: Dasypus novemcinctus; assembly: GCF_030445035.2. NCBI lineage: Eukaryota > Metazoa > Chordata > Mammalia > Cingulata > Dasypodidae > Dasypus > Dasypus novemcinctus. Next base: position 70,444,410 of record NC_080680.1, read on the forward strand.
ATTATGTTCACAATGTTGTGTTACCATTACTACCATCCATCATTAAATATATATGTAAGTATATATAAATATAAAGATGTTCTCCTCCTTTATTAAATGTTTAAGCTCCTTTAGGAAGCAATCCTTAGCCATGGCTGATTCATCATAAATTACTCCCAATCCCTATATCTTACTCACATTAACCTTGCAAAAACTGTTAACTGAGTGAGAAAACTTAATGTCTCTTGTTTGCACAAACAGGACATCTCTGAAATAGAACTACTAAATAATCCTGAACTATGTAATGGGTCATCTCAATAGAAATAACAGATAAATTATAATTGCAAATTGCTAGCATCATTTGTGATTTGCATTAATAAGTTTTCCCAGACCTTGTATGATAAACAATTGCATATCTAAAGAAATAAATATCAGTATTAGGAAACAACAAATGAAACCTTGGCTACCCCAAGTTGCAGTTTCAATATTAATCTGCATATTTCATTCAGTGTTAGCACATGTGACTTGAACTGTGTAGCTAATGCTCTTATTAAAATTCATAAACTCCCTCTGGAATTCATGGCTGCCACCTGGCCAAATATTGGCTTCTTATATTTGAAACTCAATTGCATTGAAGTCAGTGAATCTCTCAATCAATTACAAAGGATCTGAGCTCTTAGGGTTTACATTGATTGGCTTCCATTTCCCTAATGGAGCCATAGCCTCTATAATTATCTACTTGACAGGAGAGGTGCCTGCTTTCTGAAGGCTATACGTCCTAGCTCTTCATTTACCTAAAATATTAGTTGGCAGCCTTTGTAAGAGCATTAGCTACAAAATGTGATTAAAGTTAATCTAAGTGTAACAGAATGATGGTCTCATCTCATCTCTTCTTATAGCATATGGTTGCCACATATTACTCTCTAATGTGTATTACATTTTCAAAGTAACTTTAATGTATGTTTTTATTTTATAATTCATCAAGAGTCAGATTTATGCATTTGCACACACTTCTGTATGTATATACTCAAAAAGTACTGCTTGATTCAAATAACTGAAATCTCTTTTTTGAAATATATTCTGGTCATTATACCTTGAATCATCTTTGATCACAGCTTTTCAATGGTCACAAGGAAAAGGAATTAAAGCATCCCTTCCCCTTTCCTTATTACATGGAAAGGAGGAGAAAGAACACTGCTATTGGATTCAGACATGCAATTCAGATTCCAATCTCAAGCCACTGATTACTTGCATGGTATAGGTTAAAATTGTTTATCTCTCTGAACCTGTCTTTGCAAGTTTACTATAATTTGTTTTTGTAAGGATGAAATAAAACTAAAGCACCTTGCAGAGCATACAAAATATTAGGCATATGTGTTAGATTTTACTTAAAGAAGTCTAAAACTTTTTTTTTAAATAAGAGCAAACATTTATTTCTTGCTCAGGAATCTGCCAGGCAGCTGTCACTCTGCTGGATGGGGTTAAGCATTTCCTGGCCAGTTAAGCTACACTTAGCTCCAGTATGCAGGTCGGGTCTTCAAGAGTCTCTCTATCTGCTCCATGAGTCTCTCTATCCTAGATGCCAATTGGAAGAGGGTTACTTTGGGCATGCTCTTCTCAAGATGGTGAGCAGAAGTGCAAGAAGTTTGGATGAAACGCGATCAGAACTCACACTGTTACTTCTGCCCCTTTCCATTGGCCATAGCAAGTCACATGGGCAAATCAAAAGTCAGTGTGGCAGGGAAGTATATGCACAGGTATCCATGTCCAGGGCAGGCGAAAAGGAACAACTATGAATGAAAACTCTCTTCCACAGAATTCAATTAATGGTAGTTATTAAAATTAGCTGATCTATGACATTGTATGATTCTATGTTTGAAAACATCCCATGATGTTTTCTCTACCTATAACAGCTCAGAAATATTTTCCTGATTACCTCCAGGAGACCATGCTTTCTTCTGATGAAGCTTTTATTAGATTATTTGATTCCTTCATTTTAATTTAGTGGTTTTTCCCTCAATATGAGTATGTACCTGAAGGAAGCAGTATTTATACCACTTAATACTTTCACACATACTATGCTTTAAACTTCAAATTACTTACAAAATATTACTTACAAAAACAATACCTAAGCTATTTGACTTCATCTTCTATTTATAAGCCACAGTAACTTATAAGTAGGCTAAATAATACTTCCTAAAATAATTAAGGTATTCTTCATTAATCTGGAGGTCAGAATTATTTGTTTGCTTGTTTTTCATTCTCCCCACTTAGTAACTACCCAAAGCTATTTTATAAGTTTCTGATCCCAGAATTTAGCTTCTACCCCTTCTTTTCCAGCTTTCACTTCTAGTTTAAAATGGTTATTATTAGTTTGAATACCCTATGGATATCACCTTGCTACCCACTCTAGTAGTCTTTAAGAAAAAAAATTTTTTAATTCATTCAAGTATTTATTGAGCAGCTGGGGAAATATAATGGTGATTAAAACACAGTCAAAGCAGTGAGGCAAATGCACAAGTTCTATTAATAGAAAGCAGACTATGGTTCACTGAAGCACAGCAGTCAAAAGAAAAGTGCTTTAGGAAATCAAGATATTGCTTCCAGCCTGGAAGGGGGTGTGGGTGGTTGGCAAATCAGGAAAGAAAACTGAGATTAAAATAGAAGACTTCAGTCTGGATTGTTGGCGATACTCAGTATGGACTATATTTTTCTCTCCTTTTCCTCTCCCCATCTTTGGGCATAATTTACCAGTAGTGCTCAGGACTGTTCAATGTGCTTTTTCTATACTTGCTTGCATTTTTGCTTTAATGTCTTCTACAGAACTAGGTCCTTTTGGTGTTTTAGGAGGTTTTTCCTGTTTTTTGGCAAGATTCTTGACCTTTTGATTTTCTTTTTAAAAGATTTATTTTTATTTATCCACCTCCCATCCTCCCCTCTATTGCCCACTCTGTGTCCATTTGCTGTGTGTTCTTCTGTGTCTGCTTGTATTTTCATTAGGCTGCTCCAGGAACTCATCCTGGGACCCTCCATAATGGGAGAGGAAATTATTCTCTTGTGCCACCTCAGTTCCCTGATCTACTGCACCTCTTATTCTCTCTCCTCTGTGCCTCTTTTTGTTGCATTATCCTGCTGCACCAGCTTTCCACATGGCCAGCACCCTGCATAGGGCAGCACTCCTACATGGGGCAACACTCTGTGTGGGCTAGCCAGCCACATGGGCCAGCCTGCCCTCACCAGCAGGCCCTGGACATCGAATGCTGGAGCTCCCACATGGCATACAGTAGCCTGCTTGATCCACATTTGCCTCCTGACCTTTTGATTTTGGTGTTGATGGTTTTGAGTCTTTTCCATTCTGGTTTGACATTTACGTATTTTTGGCTGGACTTTCTCCAACAGATTCCTTCACTGGAGCTTTTTCTTCCATTTCCTCATCATCAAAATAATCATTATCATCATCTCGTCTTCTTCATCATCACCATCATCTTCATCAGCAAGTTTTACTTTTTTCTGCGGAAACTAGCTACCACTCCCAAGGGCAGATTGCTTTCTAGATATGCTTAAGAGTTTCACATAATCCTCCTCTTCATCTTCTAACTCTGCATTTCTTCTACAGCTACTAAGTGCTGTCCACTAATATGCACAGGCCCAGAATCACACTTTAACTGTAAGACAACAAGCGCATTATCTCAAAGCCTCCAAGGGAAACCGTTGGCTGTACAGACATTTTCAAAGTTGTCAGTGTTACTTTAATTGGACTGCCTTCATAATTCATTGCCTCTGTTTCTGCAATGTGCAATTCATCCTTTGCACCAGCCCCTAAACTGACTGTTCTTAAAGATAACTGGTACTCATTTTCATCATTATCCACCTTAAAGTGATAATCTTTGTTGGCCTTTAGTTCACAACCAAAAAGATAGTTCTGGGGCCTCAGGGGGTTCATGTCCATGTCCATCAAATCTTCCATGGGGTAGTGGCACTCACTTAGGTGGGAGAGAAGGTGGATGGAGGTAGGTAACCACTGTTCCAAAGAATAGCCATGCAGAATAGTATCACACCAGACTTTTTAAGAAATTTAGTCATTTTCTTCTCATTTTTGCTCTGTCTTGATTTCCAAGTTTCTGAGATATACCCTCCCTCTAATCTTTAAAGAGACTCTCTAGTCTGCCTTACCAGAATATATCTATGACATCTTGGTTCCTCTACCCCCAACTCCTCCCAAAAAAACCCAAATACAACTACATCACTTACTCATAATGGTCCCTTTTCCAATGAAACATCCAACTTGGCCTTAATAAAAATAATGATTTCTATTGCTTCTCAATACACTAAGCTTATCCAAGATAAATATTCAACAAAACTAAAGAGATATCTTCATAGCTATGTACCATTACATAATTTTTTTTTCTCAGTAAAAAGGAATAGACACAGAATAGACCACATCAATTTCACAGGCTGGGCCAATGTCAAGCAATTCATACCTAGAATCTTGATATTATAGACTAGTATCAATCAAAGGGAACTGTATTCAATTTCTGTTACTTCACAACAGGTTGTCACAAGCTTAGCAGCTTAAAACAACATCTATCTATTATTTCACAGTTCTATGGGCCAGAAGTACAGGCCTGGGGGCACAGTTATAGCTCAAGTGGTTTAGCACCTGCTTCCCACTTGAGGTCCCAGGTTTGATCCCCAGTATCTCCTTAAAACAAACGATAAGGTGGAAATGTGTAGTTGTGTAGTGAAGGGGCATAACAGTGGCACAGTGATACTATTGAGTTGGACAGTGCTGGTTTGTCAGGGAAGTAGACTGGGGAGGGTGGGTAGACTCTCCATGGACCTTAGGAGAGGGTTGGGGAGGGAGCAGGTGAACACTGGGGATTGGTGGGTCTGTAGTTGAAACTAGAATGTTGGGAATTCTCTTTTGGCAATAAGGCAAGGTAGGGTTACTGGTTTAGGGCATTGGATGTGGTGGGTATTCAGGACAGAGCACACTTGGGGCAGGCTTCTAGGGATCATGTGAGTGTCATCTTGACATAGTGTGTTATATCAGTGGGTGGAGACCCACATAATGAGCTGTAAGGTGTTGGACTCTCATCCTGGGAAGGCCTGCTATGTTCTCAAAGAGAGGGGCAGGAGATTCTTGAGAGCATGGGTGGTTCCTAATAAGAGAGCACAGACAAGTGTGTCAAGCCCTCAGTGTGGTTGCAAGTAACAATGAATCTGGTCCCGCAAAAAATGAAGCCTGGTGGTTGCTGTGGATCCCAAGGGAAGGGGAAGGGAGGAATAGAATAGATGGAATTGGCAGCATTTTGAGGGCAATGGAAGTATTCTACATGATCTTGTAATGACAGAAATAGGTCATGTTAAGTTGGGGTATGGGGTATGTGGGAACCTTTTATATTTTTTAATGTAACATTTTTCATGATCTATGTATCTTCAAAAAAATACAGTAAAAAATGGAAAAGAAAAGAATTATAAAAGTGTACGGTTCAAAATATAAACCATAATATAAACCACTGACCATGGTTGGTAGATATGTTTCAATATTTGTACATCAGTTGTAACAAATATACCACCCACATATAAAATGCTATTAATAGGGGAAAGGGGAAAAAGGGAAAGATGTATGGGAGTCCCCTATATTCTGTATGTGACTTTGCTGTGACCTAAAACTTCTTTGAAGACAAAATGAAAAAAGTAAGACACTGGGAGAATAAATGGAAGAAAATGTTGCTGTACATAGAGGAAAACAGATCCCAGAGAGATGAAAGGCAAAATATCAAAAATTTCTTTTTCATTTTTTTAATAATCCAAATTTTTAAATTTTTTTAATTTTTAAATTTTTTGTATTTTACTTACATTTTTTAAACTATCATTATGATTTCATTTTCTTATTAATTGTATTTGGCTATTTTATTGACTTCATTTTTGAAGAAGTTTGGAACACAGAAAGGTTACAACTGTGGCAGGGGAGGACCATTTGTTGGGTTTACAGTGATGGGGGATACCTGGGAGGAAGTTCACCTGGACATACATATAAAGCATATAAATGTGTTCAAATGTTCTTGGGCATTGTCACGGTGGGTTGAGATTCACACAATATCTGAAAGAATATTAAATTCCCATCCTGGGGAGCTTTGCCACATTTTCTAATGGAACATCAAGAATCCTCCAAGTATAGAGGAAATGCCTAGTGAAGGAGGATGGTCCATTGATGGGCCCTTGATATTGATGACTGTGCTTATGAAACTTTACTCTTGAAATTGGAACTTAGCCTAATATTACAGGGTGCCTAAGCATTACCTCCTGAGAGCCTCCTTGCTGCTCAAATGTGGCCTCCCTCTAAGCCAAATTCAGCATATAAGTGCAATAACTTCCCCAAGGTGTGGGACATGACTCCCAGGGATGATCATGATCCTCCCTGTCACCAAGGGATTACTACCAAGCACCAACGAGCAATGCAACTGGAAAAAGACCTTAACCCAAAAGGGGAAAAGGTAAAGACAAATGAGTTTATATGGCTAAGAGACTTCCAAGTGAGTCAGGAGGTCATTCCAGAGATTATGCTTATGTACATCTCTGCAGGATCTTATTGACTGCCAAATTAGACAATACCACCAATAGTTGGGCTGCAGAGGGCTCAAGACACCCAGGTCCTACAGTCATGGCAAATAGCTCATGAGTTTGGTGCCATGCCTGTGGGCCCTACTCTGGCATTTGTCCTCCCCAGTGTGACAGTTGTGGTTTCCCTACACATGGCTCTTCAGTCCCTTCTATTTGAACCTTTAGTTGGTGCTGGATTTTATAGGTATATATCCAAGAGACTTGAATATTTGTGCTCTCCATGTGCCAGGTGGGCTCTGAGTCTCAGTGGAATTGCAGCACCTACTTTCCAGTTCATTGGACTCACCCAGGACGACTAAAAAGGAGTTGAAAATGGACAACCACCATACCAAGGAAGTGAGAGTCTACAACTACAAGGAAAACAGTCCCATCCATCTGCCCCCAGGGGATCAAAGCCTCTCTCAATTAGAGGTGGAGTGGGCATCACCATCCCAGAATCCTCAGGATTGGGGAATGAACTATGAACTAGAATGAATTTACAGGTATTCTACTATAGACTTATTGGTATTCTAGCAATTGGTATTCTAGGATTTATATCATTGATGTGGAGGCAGTGACCACTGGAGGTTCTGATGTCAGAGAGAGGGAAAACAGGTGCAATACAGGGGCATTTTCTGGACTTGAGGATTGTCCTGAATTGCATTGCAGCAACAGATACAGGCCATTATATATCTTGCCATAACCTACAGAATTGTGTGGGAGAGAGTGCAAACTACAACATAAACTACAGGGAAGCAGATGTGACTCAGGTGACTGGGCTCCTGCCTACCATATGGAAAGGTCATTGTTTCGAATCCTGGTGCCTCCTCAAGAAGATAGCAAGTGGGCAGGTATGGCAAGCTGTCACAACAAGAGACACAAAAAGAAAAAACATAATTAGAGACACAACAAAGCAGGGAGCAGAGATCCCAGTGCCTCCTAAAGAACACAGCGAGCTGACACAATGGGCAGGCGTGGCAAGCTGTTGCAACAATATGACACAAGAGATGCAGGGAGGAAAAACATAATGAGAGATGAAACAAAGCCGGGAACAGAGGTGGCTTAAGTGTTTAGGCACCTCCCTCCCACATCACAGGTTCTGGGTTCAGTCCCTGGTGCCTCCTAAAGAAATAAGGAAGATGAACAGACACAGCAAGTGAAAAACAACAAAGGGGTGGGGAGATATAAATAAAATAAATCTTTAAAAATCTGTAAACTATACTCCATTCTTAGTGGCAATGCTCCAAAATGTGTTCATCAATTGCAATGAATGTACCACATTAATGAAGAATGTTGTTAATGTGGGTAACTGTGGGCAGTGTGGGGAGCAGGACATAAAGGAATCCCCTATATCTTTTATATAACATATATGTAATCTAAATATCTTTTTTAAAAATTAAAAATTAAAAAAAAAATTGTGCAAGAATAGCCACTAATAGCATCTATGTACAGCAGGGGAAACAGAGTTTGAGATGTAAAGAATTTTTTGTCTGTTTTTGCTTATGATTATTATTATTGAAATAATAAAATGGTGATACATAATTTTTGTTTGCTTATTTTTCATTATTTTTTTTTAAGATAAATAGAACACACAAAACCTTACATTAAAAAACATAAGAGATTCCCATATATCCCACTCCCAACTGCCCACCTCCGGTTCCTCCTACAGCAACATCCCCTTTCGGCGGCAGACTTGGCCCAGTGTTTAGGGCGTCCATCTACCACATGGGAGGTCTGCGGTTCAAACCCCGGGCCACCTTGACCCATGTGGAGCTGGCCCATGTGCAGTGCTGATGCATGCAAGGAGTGCCCTGCCACGCAGGGGTGTCCCCCATATAGGGGAGCCCCACGCACAAGGAGTGCACCCTGTAAGGAGAGCCACCCAGCGCGAAAAAAAGTGCAGCCTGCCCAGGAATGGTGCCACACACATGGAGAACTGACACAACAAGATGAAGCAACAAAAAAAGAAACACGGATTCCCATGCCACTGACAACAACAGAAGCGGACAAAGAAGATGCAGCAAATAGACACAGAGAACAGACAACTGGGGTGGGGAGGAGGGGAGAGAAATAAATAAATAAATAAATCTTTAAAAAAAAATCCCCTTTCATCACTAAGGCACATTCATTGCATTTGGTGAATACACCCTGGAGCACTGCCATACCTCATGGACCATAGTTTACATTGTAGTTCACACTCCCCAAGTTCACCCAGTGGGTTATGGAAGGATACACAATGTCCTGCATCTGTCCCTGCAATATCATTCAGGATAACTCGAAGTCCCTAAAATGCCCCATATCACACTTCTTCCTCCCTCTCCCTGCCCTCAGCAACTCTGATGGCCACCAACTCCACATCAATGATACAATTACTTTCATTGCTAGAGTCACAACAGTTCAATAGTAAAATACCAGCAAGTCTACTCCAATCCATATTATATTCCTCCATCCTGTGGACCCTGGGAAGGTAATGTTCACTCCACCTATAAATCTAGAGGGGACTTATATCCCACATGGCTGATGGATGCAATTCACCTGCTTGCAGTTGTAGACACTCTTGGCTCCCAGGTGAGGTGGTTCTCAGCTCTCTGTCAGGTGATCTGGGTAAGTCCAATGAACCAGAGAGTAGGTGTTGCAATGCTGCTGAGGCTCAGGGCCCAGCTGGCACATGGACAGTCCAGAGATTCAAGTCTCCTGCACATACACAAATTCCAGCACCAACCACAGGTTCAGTAAAAGTGACAGAAGAGGCATGTGTAGAGAAGTCACATGAGTCCAACTCCATCATATTCAGGAGCACAAACTCCAAAGTAGGGCCCACTGGAGAGGCACTGAACTCCGGAGCCATCTGTCATGACCATAGAACCTGTGTATCTCCTTAGCCCTCAAGAGCGCCAATACCTGGAGTTGTAACTACTTTGGCTGTCTTTGGGGTCCTGCTGAGACGTGTATAAGCATGACCCCTCTGTTGACCTCCCAACTCATTTTGAAGTCTCTTAGCCATATAAACTCACTTGTCTTTACCATTTCCCCCTTTTATTCAAGGTCTTTTTCTAGTTGCATCACCAGCTGGTGATTGGTAGTAATCCCTCAGCACCAGGGAAGCTCATCCCCAGGAGTCATGACCCATGCTGGTGGGAAGGTAAAGCATTTACATGCTGAGTTTGGCTTAGAAAGTGGCCACATTTGAGCAATGTGGAGGTAATGCTTAGGCACCCTACAACCCTAGGTCTAGTTGAAATTTCAAGCACACAGACTCATAAGCATACTCATCAGTATCAAGGCCCATCATTGGACCATCCTTCTTCACTGGTCTTTGTCTTTGCACTTGGGGAATTGTTGATGTTCCATTGGGGAATGTGACAGAGCTCCCCAGGATGGGAACTCAATACTCCCTCAGTTGTCATGTGTAATTCTATCCACTGTGGCAATACCCAATGAACATCCAAACATATCTCTATACCCTATATGCATGCCCTGGAGAACTCCCTCCAACCCATGCATTCCCCATCAATGACACCCCATACCAGTGCTCCTCTCCCGCCATAGTTGAACCCCTCTGTGATCCAAAGTTTTTCCAAAAATGAAGCCTAATATATTGCCAAATTCAATTAATAGGAAAATGAAATATTATTGATAGGTTTAAATATTGGAAATCGAATACATAATAATTTAGAAAAACTAAAAGTAAAAAATAAATTGGGGTATTGAAAAATGAAAAATATCATAAAACCTTGTTTTTGACATTTTGCCATTCATCACAGCAATAGGTGTTGCCCCGCATGTACAGTGGCAAGGCAATCTTCTCCATTCTTTCCTCAGTGTTTACATCTTTTTTTTTTAATTATGTCTTCTAAAAAGTTTTAGATCACAGTAAAGTCACATATACAAAATAGAGGACTCCCATATACCCAACATCAAACCCTTTTCCCACTTCTCCAACAATGATCTTTTTACACCATGGTTCCATTATGGCTTACATTATAGTTTATATTTTAGACTATACAATTTTCTAAAATTATGGTTATATTATGGTCTCCAATATGGTTTATATTTTAGACTATACACATTTATAAATTTTTGGTGAAATTTAACATGGCTTATATCCATTGTTGCACGATCTTGTGAAACACTTCCATTGCCCCCAGTTACCACCACTTCCATCTATTCTATTCCTCTCTCCCTCCCCCCTCAGAGCCTACAGTGACAACCAAGCTTCACTGCTTGAAGGATGAGATTCATAGATACAACAATGTTGAGAGCTTTACACTCTAGTCTATCCTCCCCCATTGGGAAGCACCCATGCTCTTGAGAGACACCGTTCCCTCTGTTTGAGAACATCAGTCTGCCCAAGGATGGGGGTACAATTCTTTCGCATTCATTGTATGTGTCTCCACCCACTGATATAACACAATATGACCAGATGAGCACTCACACACTCCCTAGCAGCCTCCTCCCACATGAAACCTGTGCCAGATGCCCCCCATCAATCATCTTAAACAACTAACTCTTCTTTATTATATTTTCTAAAGAGTTTTCTCAACATTATCATTTCAACCACATACCTGACAATCTCCCATGTTCACCGGCTTACCCCAAACCCTTCCCCCTATTCCATGGACCATCTGACCCATCCTCCCAACCCTAGCCCCCTTAAGCCTGCAAAAACCCACCCCAATAGTATCCCTATACCCCCATCTTATCCCTTCATTGCACAACTACTTACCTCCACTTTGTCATAGATTTCACCCATGTAGGCATCAGCTCACAAACTTCCACTCCACCATTTCCCATAAGCTTATCATCCAGTCTGTAGCTCTCTGAGACAGCTTGATTTCTTTAATTCATATCAGAGAGGTCATTGCCCTTCAATGCCTGTATGCTTCACTCAACATAAGACCCTCAAGAGTCATCCATGTTATCCCGTGTGTAAGTACGGTATTCCTTCTCACAGCTGAGTATATTCCATTGTGTGCATATACCATATTTTGTTTATCCATTCATCTGTTGATGGGCATTTGGGTTGATTTCAACATTTGGCAATAGTGAATAATGCCACTATGAACATTGGTGTGCATGTATCAGTTCATGTCCTTGCTTTCAGTTCTTCTGGGTATATACCCAGCAGTGAAATTTTTGGGTCATATGGCAGATCTGTATCTAGTTGTTTTAGGGACCGCTGAACTGTCCTCCAGAATGGCTGGATCCTTCTGCATTCCCAGGAGCAGTGGAGGAGTGTTCCCATTCCTCTGCATCCTCTCCAACACTTGTAGTCCTCCATTTTTAATAGCCACCAGTCTAATGGATGCAAGATAGTATCTCATTGTAGTTTTGATTTGCATTTCCCTAATAGCTAGTGATGTTGAGCATCTTTTCATGTGCTTTTTAGCCATTTGTATTTCTTCTTTGGAGAAGCATCTGTTCCAATCTCTTGCCCAGTTTTTGAATGGGTTGTTTGTCATTTTATTTTTGAGATATAGGATTTCTTTATATATGTTGGATATTAGCCTCCTATCAGATACATGGTTACCAAATATTTTCTCATATTGGGTAGGTTGTCTTTTCACTTTCTTGATAAACTCCTTTGAGGTACAAAAGGTTTTAATTTTGAGGATATCCCATTTATCTATTTTTCCTTTCACTGCTCGTGCTTTGGCTGTGAAATTCATGAAGCATTTCCTATTACAAGGTACTGTAAATGCTTTCCTACATTGTCTTCCAAGGTCTTTATGGTCTTGGCTCTTATATTTATATCTTTGATCCAACTTGAATTGATTTTTGTATAAGGTATGAGACGGTAATCCTCTCTCATTCTTTTGCATATGGATATCCAGTTCTCCAAGCCCCATTTGTTGAAGAGGCAAATCTCTCCCAGTTGAGCGGGCTTTGTGGCCTTGTCAAATATCAATGACTGTATATGCAAGGATCTATATCCTAACTCAGTTAGGTTCCATTGGTCAATGTGTCTACCCTAGTTCCAAGACCATGCTATTTTGACCAGTATAGCTTTGTAGTATCTTTTAAAATCAGGTAGTGTGATTCCTCCAATTTCATTTTTCTTTTTCAATATGTCTTTGGCTATTCAGGACATCTTTCCCTTCCAAATAAATTTCATAGTTAGTTTTTCCAGTTCAGTAAAAAATGCTGTTGATTGTTATTGAGATTGCATTAAATCTGTAGATCAGTTTAAGTAGGATAGATATCTTAATGATATTTAGTCTTCCTATCCATGAACAGGGAATATTCTTCCATTTATTTAAGTCTTCTTTGATTTCTTTTAACAGTGTAGTGTAGGTATCTCTGTATATATCTTTTACATCTTTAGTTAAATTTATTTCCAAGGTATTTGATTTTTTATTTACTATTGTAAATGGTATTTTTCTCTTAATTTCTTCCTCAGATTGCTCATTCTTGGTGTACAGAAATGCTGCTGATTTTTGTGCATTGATCTTATAACCTGCAACTTTACTGAACTCATTTATAAGTTCTAGAAGCTTTGTTGTAGATTTCTCAGAGTTTTCTATGCAAAGGATCATGTCATCTGCAAATAGTGAAATTTTGACTTCTTCCTTTCCAATTTGGATGCCTTTTTTATCTGTTTCTTGCCTCAGTGCTTGAGCAAGTACTTCGAATACAATGTTAAATAGGAGCAGTTATACTGGACATCCTTGTCTCATTCCTGATCTTAGAGGGAAGGATTTAAGACTTCATCATTTTAAAAGATGTTAGCTCTGAGTTTTTCATATATACCCTTGATCACATTTAGAAAGTTTCCTTCTATTCCTATCTTTTACATTGTTTTTATCAGGAAATCATTTTGTCAAATGCTTTTTCTGCATCTATAGATATGATCATGGGATTTTTTTTCTTTCAATCTGTTTATATGGTGTATTACATTGATTGATTTTCTTATGTTGAAACATCCTTGCATACCAGGGATGAAGCCCACTTGGTTATGGTGTATAATTCATTTGATGTGTTGTTGAATATGATTAGCAAATATTTTGTTGAGGATTTTAACATCTAGATTCATTGGAGGTTGGTCTGTGATTTTCCTTTCTTGTGTTGTCTTTGTTTGGCTTTGGTATTAGGGTAATGTTGGCATGATAGAAAGAATCAGGCAATATTCCTTCAATTTCAATTTTTTGGAATAGTTTAGGCAAAATTGGTGTTAGTTCTTTCCAGAATATTTTGTAGAATTCACCTGTGAAGCCATCTGGCCTAGCGCTATTCTTAGTTGGGAGGTTTTTTCTTTTCTTTTCTTTTTCCTTTTTTTCTCTTTTTTTTTTTTTTTCCTTTTTTCTTTTCTTTTTTTTTGTCTTTATTTATTTTTTAAATATTACATTCAAAAAATATGAGGTCCCCATATACCCCCCACATACCCCCACTCCCCTCACCCCACTCCTCCCCCCATAACAACAACCTCCTCCATCATCATGAGACATTCATTGCACTTGGTGAATACATCTCTGAGCACCACTGCACCTACTGGTCAATGGTCCACACTATAGCTCACTCTCTTCCACAGTCCACCCAGTGGGCCATGGGAGGACATAAATGTCTGGTAACTGTCCCTGCAGCACTACCCAGAACAACTCCAAGTCCCAAAAATGTCCCCACATCACATCTCTTCCACCCACCCCCTACCCCCAGCAGCCACCATGGCCACTTTCTCCACACGAATGCCACATTTTCTTTGATTACTAATCACAATAGTTCATGAATAGAATATCAGTAAGTCCACTCTAATCCATCCTCTATTCCTCCATCCTGTGGACCCTGGAATGGTTGTGTAGTTGGGGGGGGGTTTAATGACTGTTTCTATCTCTTTACTTGTGATTTGTTTGTTGAGATCATCAATTTCTTCTTTCATCAATGTAGGATGCTTATGTGTTTCTAGGAATTTGTCCATTTTCTCTAAATTGTCCTTCTTGTTGGCACAAAGTTTTTCAAAGTATCCTCTTACGATAGTCTTTATTTCTGTGGGTCAGTGGTGATATTCCCTTTCTCATTTCTTATTTTGTGTATTTGCATCTTTTCTCTTTCTTTGTTAGTCTAGCTAAGGGTTTGTCAACTTTATTGATTGTCTCAAAGAATCAGCTCTTTATTTTGTTTATTTTTCCTAGTGCTTTCTTATTTTCTATGTTATTTAATTCTGCTCTGATCTTTGCTATTTCTTTCTTTCTTCATCCTTTGAGGTTAGTTTGTTGTTGTTTTTTTTCCTAATTCCTCCAAGTGTGCAGTTAGGTCTTTGATTTGATTGAGAGGATCTGCCCATCACCATCAAGGATGACAAGGGCAACCTCAACCGCTGCATCGCCAACATCATCTCATTCTTCATCATGGGGATGGACAAGCTGTGCCTGGAGATCTGCGCCATGGATGAGATCCAGTCCAACCTGTGGAAGCTGATGGAGACCATGCACTGCATGAGCCACCTGCTGCCTGACTTCGAGGGCCACCAGACGGTCAGCCAGTGGCTGCAGACCCTGAGTAGCATGTTGGCATCCAACGACCTGGACAACGCACAGGTGCACCAGATGCTCTTCAACCTGGAGTCAGCCTACAATGCCTTCAACCCCTTCCTGCATGCCTAAGCCTGGCTCCACGGACCCCATCCCACCATGGGCCTCTGGGTGCCCGCGTGGTGCAGGCAGCTGATTTGAGTTCTTTTTTCTTTTTTGGTGTAATTTATGGCTATGAATTTCCCTCTCATTACAAGTTTTGCTGCATCCCATAAGTATTGATATGTTGTGTTGTCATTTTCATTAGTTTCAAGGTAGTTACTGATTTCTTTTGAGATTTCCTCTTTGACCCATTGTCAAAGAGTGTGTTGCTTAACTGCCATATCTTGGTGCCTAATCTGGGTCTGTGGCCCTTGCAGATTTCCTGCTTCATTCCACGATGGTCAGAGAAATTATTTTATATGATTTCAATCTTTCTGAATTCATTGAGACTTTCTCATGTGGTCTATCTTGGAGAATGATCCATGTGTGCTTGAGAAGAATGTATATACTGCTGTATTTGGGTGTGTTCCTTATAAGTCTATTAGGTCCAGATCTTCTCATATATTATTGAGTCTTTATTTCTTTATTGATTCTCTGTTGAAATGTTCTGTCTAATGGTGATAATGGTGTATTAAAGTCCACCACTGTAATTGGAGAGGCATCTATTCCTCCACTTAGTTTTTACAGTGTTTGCCTCACATATTTTGAGTCAACCTGATTAGGTGCATAAATGTTTATGATTGTTCTTTCTTCTTGAAAGATTATTCCTTTTAATAATATGTAGTGTCCATCTTTGTCTCTCAAAATACTTTTTCATTTAAAGTCTATTTTGTCTGATATTAGTATAGCTACTCCTTCCCTTTTTTGGTTAATTTTTGCTTGTAAGATTGTTTTCCAACTGTTCACTTGCAACCTCCTTAAATCCCTCAGTCTAAGGTGGGTTTCTTGCAGACAGTATATAGATGGGTCATATTTCCTTATCCATTCTGCTGATCTTTATCTCTTGACAGGTGAGTTTAATCCATTAACGTTCAGTGTTATTATTCCCAAGGAATTACTTACATTAGCCATATTTTCTTTGGATTTCTGTATGTCATATGTTGTTTATATTTCTCTTTTTGTCTTTTTGGTTGTTCTTACACTCTCTTCCAACTCTTTCTCTCCTGTTTATTCATTTCCTCCTGCAGAACTCCCTTCAGTATTTCTTGATGGGCAGGTTTCTAATTGGCAAACTCTCTTAGTTTCTGTTTATCTTTGAATATTTTGAACTCTCCATTATTTTTGAATGCCAGCTTTGCTGGATAGAGTGTTCTTGGCTAGAAATTTTTTCTTTTAGTACCTTCACTATGTCATACTACTGTCTTCCTGCCTCTATGGTTTCAGATGAGAAATCAGCACTTAACCTTATTGAGCTTCCCTTGTATGTGATGGTTCTCTTTTCTCTTGCTGCCTTCAGTATTTTCTCTTTGTCTTGAGCATTGGATAACCTAACATGTATATGTCTTGGGGTAGGCCTGTTGAGATTTATACTATTTAGGGTGTGCTGTGCTTCCTGGACATGTACATCCATCTCCTTCAGTAGGTTTGGGAAGTTTACAGCCATTATTTCCTCCAACACCCCTTCTGTCCCCTTACCCTTCTCTTCTCCTTCTGGGATGCCTATAATGCACATAGTTTTGTGTTGATTGTGTTTTGTGTTGTCATTCAAATCCTTAAGTCCCTCCTGGATTTTCTTCTATCTTTTTATCCATCAATTCTGCAAACTGTTTGATTTCAGATATACTGTCTTCCACATCACTAATTATTTCCTCTGCTTCTTCAAATCTGCTGTTATTTGCTGAGAGTGTATTTTTGGTTTCTTGAATGATGCCATTCATCACCATCATATCCATTATCTTTTTATTTATGTTTACAATTTCCTCAGTTTTCTCTCCAAGTGTTTTCTTAATATCCTTAATCTCTTCCTTCACTTCATTAACTTGGTCCATGATATTTGATTGGTATTGATTAGTTGTTCAATGTTCTGCTCCTCTTCCTGGTTTTTAATTTGTTCTTTGAATTGGGCCATGCCTTCCTGATTATTGGTTTGGTTTGTACTTTTTTGTTGCTGTCTGGTCATCATTTTATCTTGGTGGGTTCATTCTGTTGATTAGCTTCTCCCTCTAGTCTAGGGATTTTTTTAGGTGTTGTTTGTGTGTGTGTGTGTTCATTTTTCTCTTTGACAGTTTGTTCTTCTTATTCTATTACTTTGTTGTTCCCTAGGTTACCTTTAAGGAAAAAGATTAGGGTGAGGGAAAGCAAAAGAGGTAAGAAAAGAAAAAGTATAATAGTAGTAGTGGTAATAAATGTTATCAGAAGAACCATATAAGGCCTAGGAGAATAAATATTAAACTCATGTAAGCAGTATATACTTACAGGAATAAGAAATTGGAGTACCTACAATGACATGGGAAACTGATATGGAGAAGAATAAGAATAATAATATGAATTAAAAGGCTAGCATGATCAGGAGAGAGGGAAAGAGAAAAGAAAGAACAGTAAGATAAAGAGTTAATAAAAGATAGAAAACAGAATAGAAGTGTTAGAAATAAAAACCAGGGAAGCAGACATGGCTCAACTGATAGAGCATTCATCTACTTCATAGGAGGTCCAGGGTTCAAACCCAGGGCCTTCTGACCCATGTGGTGAGCTAGCCCACATGCAGTGCTGATGTGCGCAAGGAGTGCTGTACCTTGCAGAAGCCCAACACACAAGGAATGTGCCCTGCAAGGAGAATCACCCATGCAAAATAAGCCTGCCCAAGAGTGGTGCTGCACACATGGAGAGCTGATACAGCAAGATGGCACAGCAAGATGACACAAGAAAAAGAGATGCAGTTTCCCAGTGCCACTGGATAATACAAGCAGACACAGAAGAATACACAGTGAATGGACACAGAGAGCAGACAATGGTGGGGAGGGGAAGGGGAGAGAAATAAATAAAAATTAAATCTTTTTAAAAAAATTTTTAAATAAAAATCCAGAAAAAAATTGGGGCTAAACAAGGAGAGGGAATGTAGAGCAAGAACGGAAGGTAGAATGTAGAATGATATAGGAAGGAAAAGAGATAAGCGTTGAGTACCTACAGAAAAGGGGGGGTTGAAGATGTGGACACACAGCATATAGTAAACAACATGGCAGCACCTAATTGAAAAAAAGGGGGAAAAATAGAGTGGGGGGATAAAGAGGAAGGAAAGACAAGATAACAAGGAAGAAAAACCACAAGCCCTCAAGCAAGGAGGCAAACAATAAAAAAAACAAACTTCCTCACAGACTCCCATTTAGGGAAAATAAGAGACCCAAGGGAAGCTAATATAAGGATCTTATCTATGTTTTCCCTGTCTCAAAGTATCAGCTAATATCCCAGTGGGTCCCCACTCTAAAAGGAGTGGTGAACTGGCAGAGACCTTATACATTCAAGGCTGAAATTCCTCCACTGAGCCAAATCCTCCTTCAAGGTCGAACAGCTCCTCAAAAAAAGTCCCCTTCCAGGGGCAGGATAGACTCTGCAATTGAATAATCTGATTAGGAATCTGCCCTTCCCCCCTTTCCCCTTTCTCACTTCCCTCTCTCCCAGGGCAACAGGAAGCCTGTAGGAGAGCTCCCTTCCAAAATTTAAATGGGACCTTTGTGAAACAAATCACCATGAAAAACAGTGACTCTCAGTCTCTTTGAGAGAGAGCACCCATACCTTGCCAGGAACCCTAAATATGCTCTTGAAAGCCTACCAAGCACTTCCTACTGTCTCCCTCCCTTAGGTGTGTTGCACAGGATTAGTTAATTGGCTGGCTCCTCCTTCTCCCAGACTTAACCCACAGAGGTTAAGTAAATTGGGCTGCCTGTGCAGATTCACCTCTCCCTCTTCCTGGTTTCTCCTCAAGTCAGCTGGTATGCTCCTCAAAGCTCTAAAAGGGGGGTCCAGACAATTGAACCCACATTCATAGGACCCCTCTCCACCCTTCATCAGAACCCTCCCACTCTTGGAGTTTGTATCCTCTGGCTGTGTAACTGGTGAGGTTTGGGGAAAACCATGGTTTTTTGCCCTGTGGAAGGGGCAGAAACCTGTGGTTTTACCTTGAGCTATCACTCTTCTTGTCGTGCTCTCATCGGATCGATGTCCAGCAGCCTCCTGATTTGTGGGTTCCCAAAACAGCTCACTCAGGCAGGATTTTGTCCCCACTCAGCTGTTTTTTTGTAGGAGCAATTATATGGATGCTCTTACTCTGACCCAAGCTCATAAAGTCTGGAGAGTTGGAGCAAGATAGCTGTCAATCTCCTCTTCCTCCTAAGGCTCCATGGTCCCAGCTCCTTCTGTCAATACATATTTTATTAATATGTATCAATAAAATTGATTTGTTAAAAATAAAGGGGAAAAAAAAGCTCTAATTGGAGAGACTGCTTCCCATTAAAGAAGTCCTGGTTTCAATCCTGGTGCCTTCTGAAAAAAAAATAGGAAAAAAGGAAAAAGTACAGACCTGGTTTAACTGAGTTCTATACTTAGAATAAAAAAAGTTTTGACGAAATAAAGCTTTTATTTGGAGATTCTGGAGAACATTCCACTCACAGTGCCATTCAGGTTGTTGACAGAATCCAATTTCACATGGGTGTAGGACTGAGCTTCTGTCTCCTTCCTGGTGTCAGCCATGGGCTACTCTCAGCTCCAAGAGGCCACTCTTATTCCATACTATGTTACTCCCTTGACCTTCAAGCCAGCAATGGCATGTCAAATCCTTTTTGGACTTTGAATATCTGAGTTCTTTGACCAGCAGAGGAAATGCTCTCCTTTTAACGTGCTCATCTGATTAGTCAGTCCCACCTGATCTAATACCTGCTTTATCTTAAGGTTTGGGATTTCAATTACATCTTCAAAATCCCTTTACAGCAACATTTAGTTTAGCACTTGAATAACAGGGAGAATGTATGTCTAGATCAGGGACCAGGAATTTTGGAGGCCATCTCAGAATTTTGCCTACCACATCATTTTTAAAAAATCATTTTTACAATAGAGATAATAGAGCATAATGTGTCCTTTAACCTCAGAATCAGAAATTCATAGCTTTACAATTAGAAAGAATAGGGTAAGTAAAAGAAAACATGATCATTTCAGTAAATAGTAGATTTAAAAATATATTTGGTAATATTTACCATTTTAATAAATATATAGGAACCAGAATAATTCATCTTCATTTGTTGAAGAGTATCTTGTCTGAAAACAAAAGCAACTAACTGATGAAATATAATTTACTATAATTTTAGTGTTTTTTAATTAAGTAGAGATATATATCATACCATTCACTTTGAAATTAAGAATGAAATAAGAATATTATTATGTAATGTTATTTGAAAAATTTTGGGAAATTCAGTAACGAATATTATCAAGTTAAATATTATAATGTTATAAAATAATTATTTTGATGTCATTATTGTATATCTAAAAGTTATTTTAAAATTGCTAACATTTTTGAAAAAGAAAGAATTAAATAAATGCATGAATATAAGGTATTTACACTAAAAAATTTGTACTTTGAACATTGGTAATAAATTTGTTTCAATGGAAATAAAACAAAATGGAAAAAAAGAATTCTGTTACAATTAGGGGAGATACAGAAATCACCTTTTTAAAAGTTCCTTAAAATTGTGATACTACTGCTTTTACACCATCCTCCCCAAAGTTGTGATAACCACAGTAGTTTAGATTAACCAAAAAAGAGAAATAATTAAATAAAAGGTATCTATATATTATTTTTTAAAGACAAAATAAAGTTTAAGACAGAGAAAAATAGATAAACCAATTTATAGATAGGTGTACTATATTCCAAGAAAGAGAGACCAAATGTTGCAAAAATATCTATTCTGGTTACTTTATAGAGTTAATGGAATCCAATTAAAATCTCTTCAAGGTATTTTTTGGAATTTGACCAAATGATTTGGAAATTTATTTTAAAAAAATAAACAAATTAAAATATCAAGTAATATTCTTCAAAACAAACTTAGCAAATAATGGAATTTGTTACCCAGAAATGATAATTAAAACCCCACATCAGTAGTACCCAAAAGGATATATTATAATGTAGATTATAAAAGCAAGATCAGAAATTGACTAAAATATATATAAGAACTTCTGTAACAGCTACACTTTTAAAAGCAAGAATGGGAGGATTATTTCAAATGCAGAGCTGAGATTCTTTGTTAGCAATATATAAAAGAACAAATTGTATTCACACCTTTCTCTAAAAGACAAAATAATCTTAATATGGAGTAACAATTTAATAATCAAAAAGTCAAACTGTGTTAAAATCAACAGACCATAAAGAGCTATTATTTATCAAATCTGTATGAAATGATCATTCTTTCAGCATTACAGTAGCAGAAGAAACTGCAAAGGAAGTAAGTAACAGACCAAAATAAATTAAAGTTATAAGCAAGATGTTCTTTCAGGGGGGATCCAAAATGACAGAGTAGGGAATGGCAGGCTGCACTCCTCCTCAAGGAAATGTGGGAAGGATATGGGATAAATGGAACCAAGTGATGAAAAGGACTCCTAACACAAAACCAAACAAAAATAAAACCCTAGACTAGAAAAAGAAACTGATCAATTGAATAAGCCCATCAAAATAAACAGATGCCTAGACATCACCTAAAAGTTATAAGCCATACTAAGAAACAAGAAGTCATGGCCCAACCAATGAACAAACTAAAAAGCAGGAGGAGAAACACAGTGTGGAAATAAGCAAGGATGTCTAAACAAATATCCTATATCAACTCAATGAAATGAAGTAAGAGATAAAGGAAATCAAGAAGACATTGGAGGAACATACAGAAGAAATTATAAACTTTCATAAAAAGATAATAGATCTTTTTTTTTTAAGATTTATTTTTTATTTATTTCTCTCCCCTTCTCCCCCCACCCCCAGTTGTCTGTTCTCTGTGTCCATTTGCTGCATGTTCTTTTGTCCGCTTCTGTTGTCATCTGCATGGGAACCTGTGTCTCTTTTTGTTGCATCATCTTGCTGCATCAGTTCTCCGTGTGTGCAGTGTCATAGATCTTATGGTGATGAAAGACATAATGTAAGAAATTTTAAAACACTAGAAGCAAATGACAACAGATTTGAGCAGACAGAATAAAGAATTAACACTGCTTTAGATAGGACATCCAAAATCATACAGATAGAGCAGATGACCAAAAAATGGAAAAATTCAGCAGGGACTCAGATTGACTGACAGCATGAAATGCACACACATGCATATTATTGGCATCTCTGAGGGAGAAGAGAAAGGGAGCAATAGGCATGTTTGAGGAAATAATGCCAAAAATTTCCCAACTGTTATGAAGAACATGGAAATACATGTACAGGAAGCACAGCATATTCCAAGCACAATATATCCTAGGAGACCTATCATGAGACACATACATATTAGATTGTCAAAATCTCAAGACAAAGACAGAATCCTGAAAGCAGCAAGAGAAAAGAGATCCCATCACATATAATGGGAACTTCAGAAGGTTGAGTGTTGATTTCTCATCTGAAACCATGGAGACAAGAGGGCAGTAGTATGACATAGCTAAGGTGCTGAAAGAAAAAAACTGCCAGCCAAGAATTCCATATACAGCAAAACTGTCATTCACAAATGAGGGGGAGTTGAAAATATTCACAGATAAACAGAATTCGAGAGGGTCTGTCAACAAGAGTGCTGCCCTTCAAGAAATACTAAAAGGAGTTCTT
Source organism: Dasypus novemcinctus (assembly GCF_030445035.2). NCBI lineage: Eukaryota > Metazoa > Chordata > Mammalia > Cingulata > Dasypodidae > Dasypus > Dasypus novemcinctus. The sequence goes on from NC_080680.1 coordinate 70,467,264, forward strand.
CAGGTTGAAAAGAAACAACAGGAGAGGGGTTTGGAGGAGAGTATAGAAAAGAAGTTTTTGTAAGAGTGACAAAAAGTACAAAAAAAGAAATAAGAATAAAATATGAAATAAATAAGCCTAAAGAAAAAATAAGGCTAAAGTAAGTACTGCATTCATAGTAATAATATTGAAGGTTAATGGATTAAGCTTTCCAATCAAAAGACACAGATTGGCAGAACAGATAAGGAGCTATGACCCATCTATATGCTGTCTACAAGAAATTTACCATAGGGACACAAACAGGTTACAAGTGAAAGGTTGGAAAATTATATTACACACAAACAATAAAAGAAGGAGTAGCTATACCAATATCAGGCAAAATAGACTTTAAATGTAAAACTGCTGTAAAAGACAAAGAAGGACACTATATGTTAATAAAAGGGGTACTCAACCAAGAAGGAAGAACAATCATAAATATTTATGCACCTCTTCAGAGAGCCCCAAAATACTTGAGGCAAATACTGACAAAACTAAGGTGAGAAATGGATGTCCCTACAATCATAGTGAATGACTTCAATACATCATTATCAGCATTAGGCAGATATCTCAATAGAGGCTCAATTAAAAAAATGAAATAAAATAAAAACCAGATCTTGAAAAATATGTTAAAGGAACTAGACTTTACAGAACATTACACCCCAAAGAAGCAGGATATAAACTTGTCTCGAGTGCTCATAGATCATTCTCCATGATAGACCACATGCTAGGTCAAAGAACAAGTCTCAATGAATTTAGAAAGATTGAAATTATACAAAGCATTTTCTCTGACCACAACAGAATGAAACTAGAAATAAATAAAGGATGGAGAACTGAATAGGCACAAATATATGGAAGTTAAACAACACACCCTTAAACAATCAGTGGGTCAAGGATGAAATTGCCAGAGAAATCAGTAACTACCTTGAAGTGAATGAAAATGAGAACACAACATTCAAAAGTTATGGCATGCAGCTAAATCAGTGCTGAGAGGGAAATTTATATTCCTAAATGTCTACATTAAAAAAAGAAGAAAGAGCTAATAATCAAAGGCCTAACTTCACACCTGGAGGAACTAGAAAAAGAACAACAAACTAACCCCAAAGAAAGCAGAAAGAAGGAAATAACAATTATTAGAACAGAATTAATGAAATTCAGAATAAAAATCCCTAGAAAAAATTTAAAAAACAATCAAAAACTGGCTCTTTGAGAAGATCAAAAAAATTGACAATCTCTTAGCTAGACTAACAAAGTAAAAATGAGAGAAGATGCAAATAATAAAATCAGAAATGATAGAGAGGATATCACCACTGATGACACAGAAATAAAGAGTACCATAAGAGGATACTTTGAAAAATTGTATGCCAACAGGATGGACAATTTAGATGAAATGGATGAATTTCTAGAAACAAACAGCTTACACTGACAAATGAAAAACCAGAAGAACTCAGAAGGCCAATAACAAGTAGTGAGATTGAACTCATCATCAAAAACATCCCAAACAAGAAAAGCCCAGGATGAAATGGCTTCACAGTGGATTCTATCAATTTTCTGGAAAGAACTAAAAACAATCCTGCTCAAACTCTTGCATAAAATTGAAGAGGGGGGATCATTAGCTCACTCATTCTGTGATGCCAACATCACCCTACTACCAAAGCCACATAGAGATGTTACAAGAAAAGATTAATCTAATGAATTTAGATGCTAAAACCCTCAACAAAATACTTACTAATTATATCCAACAACATATCAATCAAATTATACACCGTGATCAAGTGATTTTTATCACAGGTATACAAGGATGGTTCAACATAAGAAAAACAATGCAATACACTACACTAACAGATAGAAGGAATAAAATAATCTCTGTCAACACAGGAAAGGCATTCAACAAAATACAGCATCGTTTTTTGTTAAAAATTCTTCAAAAGACAGGGTTTGAAGAAAAGTTCCTCAATATGATAAAGAGCATATATGAAAAACCCACAGCTAAAGTCATACTCAGTGGTAAAAGACTAAAGGTTTTCCCTCTAACATCTGGAACAAAATAAGGATGGTCAATGTCACCACACTTATTTAACATTGTATTAGAGGTACTTGCTTAAGCACTTAGCAAGAAAAAGAAATAAAAGGCATCCAAATTGGAAAGGAAGTAGAAAAACTTTCACTGTTTGCAGATGACAGGATTCTGTATGTAGAAAGTCACAAAAAATCTACAACAAAGCTTCTAAAACTGATAAATAAATTCAATAAAGTAGTAAGTTATAAGATCAACATGCAAAAATCAGTAGCATTTCTGTACACTAATAATGAACAATCTGAGGACAAATTCCAAGTAAACAATTCCAAATAAACAATTCCATTTACAATAGCACATGATATAATCAAATTTCTAGGAATAAACTTAACTAAGGATATGTACACAGAAAACTACACAACATTGATAAAGGAAATCAAAGAACACCTAAATAAATGGAAGAATTTTCCATGTTTGGAAGACTAAATATCATTAAGATGTCTACCCTACCCAAATTGACTTACAAATTCAATGCAACCCCAATAAAAGTTCCAACAGCATTTTTCACTGAACTGGAAATGCCAATTATCAAATTTATTTGGAAGAGTAAGAAGCCCTGATTAGCAAAAAAATTGGAGGAATCATACTATTGACTTTAAAGCATTCTATAAATCTACAGTGGTCAAAACTGCATGGAATTGGCACAAGAATAGATGTACTGACCAATGGAGCCAAACTGAGCATTCAGATATAGACCCACATATTGTCCAACTGCTATTTGACAAAGCCACAAAGCCCACTTAACTGGAACAGAATAGTGTCTTCAAAAAATGGGTTCTTGGAGAAATGAATATCCACATATAAAAGAATGAAAAAGGATCACCCTATACAAAATTACACCTGAAACAAAAATTAACTCAAGATAGATATAAGAGCCTAGACCATAAAGTTCCTAAAGATAATGTAGGGCAACATCTATGAGATCTGGTAATAGGAAATTGTTTCATAAACTTTACACCAAAAGCAAAGCAAAGCAAAAAAAAAAAAAAAGAAAAAGAAAAAGATAAATGGAACATTCGTGCTTCAAAGGAGTTTGTCAAGGAAGTAAAAAGGCAGCCTATTTAATGGGAAAAAAACATTTGTGAACCACATATCTGATATAGGCCTAATATTCAGCATATATAAAGAAATCTTACATCTCAAAAATAAAACAAACAAACATCACATATAAAAAATGGCAAGAGAGTTGAATAGACTCTTTTCCAAAGAGGAAATATCAATAAAAAGCACATGAGGGAAACGGACTTTGGCCCAGTGGTTAGGGCGTCCGTCTACCATACGGGAGGTCCGCGGTTCAAACCCCGGGCCTCCTCGACCCGTGTGGAGCTGGCCATGCGCAGTGCTGATGCGCGCAAGGAGTGCCATGCCACGCAAGGGTGTCCCCCGCGTGGGGGAGCCCCCATGCGCAAGGAGTGCACCCGTGAGGAAAGCCGCCCAGCGTGAAAAGAAAGTGCAGCCTGCCCAGGAATGGCGCCGCCCACACTTCCCGTGCCGTCTGATGACAACAGAAGCGGACAAAGAAACAAAAGCAGACAAAGAAACAAGACGCAACAAATAGACACCAAGAACAGACAACCAGGGGAGGGGGGGAAATTAAATAAATAAATAAATCTTTAAAAAAAAAAAAGCACATGAAAGGATGTTTGACTTCACTAGCTACTAGGAAAACGTAAATCAAAACTACAATGAGATATCATCTTATGCTTATTAAGCTGACTGCTATTTTAAAAAAGAAAAAAGAAAACTACAAGTGTTAGAGAGAATTTGAAGGAATGGGAATAGTTATCCACTGCTGGTGGGAATGTAGAATGGTGTAGCCACTGTGCACTGTGGAGAAAGGCTTGGTGGTTCCTCAGGAAACTAGTATAAAATTGCCAAATGATCCAGCAATCTCACTACTATGAATATACCCAGAAGAATTGAAAGCTGGGACAAGAACAGATATATGCACACATATGTACACTGAGGCATTATTCACAATTGCCAAAAGTTGGAAGCAATCCAATTGCTGACCAACAGATAAATGGATAAATAAAATATGATGTATAAATATGATGGAATATTACTCAGCTGTAAGAAGGAATGAAGTACTGACAAAAGCAACAACATGGATAAACCTCGAAGACCTTATATTGAGTGAAGTAAGTCAGTCACTAAAGGACAAATATTGCATGATCTCACTGATATGAACTACAGATACTGAGCACACAACCTCATAAAACCAGCACCCCAACTGTGGGCATTACCATGGAATATATGATAACCTATTTACCCCTTGTATCAGAGTTAGGTCCATTAACAATTTCCTTACACAAGCTTCTCCTACCCCTTTTATTTTAACCTATAATTAGCAGTATACCCATTAAATATATGTCCCAGAGACTTAAATCTTTGGTTTGTTCATATGCAGGTTGAGCCCTGAATCTCAGCACAATTGCAGTCAACATCTACTCTCCAGTTCATCAATTTACCCAGGAAAACTAATAAAATTATGAGGATGGACAACATCCATCCCCCAAAGTAAAGAATTATCTATAACTGCAAGCAAGACAGTTTCAACCATCTCTTCCATGGAATATAGGCCCCCTCTAAATCTGAAGCAGAGCAGGCATCGCCATCCCCAAATCCTCAAGACTAAGGAAAGAACAAACATAAGAAAGGGGTGGGGGATGTAACTCTGGACCAAAGTAGACTTATTATTATTGTAGTATTGGAAGAACTTGTAACATTGATATAAAGATAGTGGTTACCATAGGTTCTAAGGGGAGGGGGAGGGAATAAAAGTTGTATGGGGCATTTTAGGGAATTGGAATTGTTCTGCCTGATATTGCATTGACAGACACAGGCCAATATATGTTTTGTCAAAACCTATAAAATTGTAAAGTGCAAAGTATAAACCGTAATGTAAACTATTGACCATGGTTAGTAGTAATACTTCAGTATTTGTACATCAATTGTAACAAATGGACCACACTCACGTAAGATGTTATTAATAAGAGGAAATGTGAGAGGGGGAGGAGTTGGGGTATATGAGAATCCCCTATATTTCCAATGTAACTTTTCTGTAATCTCTAACTTCTTTAAAAATAAAGTTTAAAAAAATAAATGTAAGAGAAGAAAACTGAGAAAAATAATTACAAGTAAGAGATGCCCTGGCAACATTAACAATAAAATATTGAAAATAAAATATATGTGTGAGAGCAGGGTATTAATTATTGTTTTTCAATGTATTACAACAGCATGCAAGGATTTATGATAATCATTAAGACTAGGTAAAATTATTGTGAATGTGATAAAAAGTTAAGAGAAAATATGATAAAATATGTACAATTTTTTTTTAAAAAAATATATACTTATTGATAAGAGCTACAGGCAAGACCTTAAAACCAGTAGAGTGAGTATGGGTTTGATTGTATGGAATCCGGTAAACGGTTTAATCTTTCTGTGTCTCAGTTTCTTGTTAATAAAATTTTCATATCATTGGGATTCCTTGAGACAGCATATTTAATGTGATTTGGTTCATAGCCATTTCTCAAGAATCTCATAATTAGAGGAGATACAGTGTTCATCTTTTTAAATGTTCCTTACAATTGCGATAGGACTGTTTTTACGCCACCCTCCCCAAACTCGTAATAACCACAAGAATCCATATCTGATCTGAACAAATCAGTGATGGGTGACCATAAATCCTTTACCTTGTACTTTTCCTTCTACTCACATTGCTTCAAAATTCCAAGAAATCAACCCAAAGAAATATAAGCAGTCATAAAATTCAAAATGTTCCTAAGTTTGGGCAAAGTATGAAAAAAACTCCCCTTGTGTGTGAAGGTCTGACCTTTGGTTCACTTAGTTGTTTCCCTGGAAAAAAAGATGGTATATACCAATGATGTCGTTAGGCAACAATGATCATGACAAAAAATGACCCCTGATAGATTGTATCTAACCTGGAGAACCATAAATTCCTGATGTGGAGGCCAAATCTTGGGCTTCTCTGAAGGTATGTCATCTGTGGGGACTCTGGAAGCTATGCCTATGGAGTTGTCACAAGAAATATTGAATTCTTTTTGAGCCTGAGGCTTTCCAGCCAAGGCACAATCTTACCTGCGCAATGTGGATTTCATTTTCTTACAAGTATGTTGTCCCTAGATGAGCTATGCAGCCTTACCTTGACTGTTGCAAGGACTCCAAAAGAGAGGAACCTGATACCACCCTGTTGATCAGCTGTGGTTCCTCTCCCCTATAACCCTTTAAATAGACTGATGCCAATTGTAACTTATGAGAATCTCTAGTGAGCATGAATGTTTGGTTAAATGGGAGAAGATCCCCTGGTAGATATTTCAATAAGAAAAGGAAGAATCACAACTCTCCTTGGAATTGTGATAGAGACAATATTTTCTATAAGTTAAAAATAAAAAGCGTCAAGCATTATTTTATAAACAACCACCAGTGCTTTCAAGTATATAAGAGGCAGTGGACAAACATTTACATGGATGGTGTAGCAAGAGCAAGATGAAGAAACTTCTTCAGGGGAAATGCTTGTGGAGAGTCACCGGCAACAGGTTGTTGACAACTTTGACAGTCTGCTAGGTAGTTCACTCTATTCCACTTCTGAATCCCTAAGAATGTCACAAAGACGACATAACTGTGGTGAATATTTTAGCCATAGTACTCCAGGGAACCTTTATCACAGCACAAATAGCTGTTTGTCAGTAGCTTTCTTGCAACAGGTTTAGAGACTATTCATGCTTTATCCAGTTGTGTATAAAAGGCCAACATGTGCACACTCAATTTCTCTTAACAGAAAACAGACTCAATGGGTGGCTGAACTAAAAAAAAAAAAAGTGTGAAATATACGTTGGCGCATTAATAATTAATATACCTAATTATCAAGACAATACTTTCTACTCTTGCTATATACTTCTCCCAGTCCTTCAGCTGCCCATGGAAGAGATAGCATTTGACCTGGGCCTTTAAAAGACGACAAGGTTTCAATAGCAAAATTTGCAAGGGATCAGCAACATCCAGGATGAGTTTGTACCAACAGAAATGGCCCAAAATCAGAGGTGAGAAGTGGGGGGGGAGGCAGAAGAGGGGTAGTGTGAGATGAGGTGAAGATTGAAATTAAAGTTGAACAAGAGAATCTGTGAGCAATTGGGACCTATCATAAGATTTTGAGCAAAGGAATAACCTGATAAGAAGACTTCATACCTTTTAATGTGAAGTAATGGAAAGAAGATTGAGGGGAACTAATGCAGCCTGTTTTTCTCTAGCTGTAGAAGCTATTTTGTAAGGCGTACATTGCACATATAAATTTAAAATATTTCCCTAAGATTATCAATCAAGTTTTCTCAATCCTTTCCTTCAATTCAGTTGATAAACATAACCTTTAGATTCTAATTGTCAAAAAAGTTAACTTTACCCCTGCAAGTTGTGTCACCTTGAGCAATTTTCTTAAGTTCTTTGGCTTGTGGTGAGTAAGTCTGGATGATGGAGACAATGAGAATATGCACCAGGTTGTGAGAAAACAGTAAATTAACACTTGTAAAGACCTAACTAAGAGTCTGGCACCTAATTAGTGTCAGATAAATATTAGGCATTGTTAAACAAGAGATGTATCCCAATTAAATTCAATTTTAATCATTTGGGCCCAGCTCTATAGTTTATCACAATCTTTTTGAATCATTGGAACATAAGAACTATCCCTTCCAGATTTTGTCTTGATAGATACAATCATTATGTTGCACAGCTCTAGAAATCTCCAAGTTAGCAACAGTTCATTAACAAGAACAGTTTGCATATGATTTTTCCTCCAGATATAAGTTCTACTTACTTTTTCCATATTCTTCTATCTTGCCCACAAAAATACCGTAAAATTCTTTGTTAAATGTTTGGCAAATTAAAAACACAGAAAATGTTTTGACTATTTAGACATCAGAAAACAAAATTAATTTCTGTGATGTGATCTGTTGTAGTAAACCCTGAACGGTGCCTGGAGATTAAAGCTTTCTCTTTTTAAGTCTTCCCAAAACTCTTCATACTCTGTGAAGTTTATTTAAGATCAGTTGAAACATACCACTCAGTGCTTCTACTATCCACAGAATAGAATTGCATTAGTATTCCATACAATAGTCTTACTGAGAATTCACTAATAATTATTTCTCTACTAAATATAGTGCCAAGTGTGAAAGCCTTGAAAAGATTAGATTTAACTCATTGTTAAAATAGGTATGCTCTGAGTGCTGATTCCAGCAGACCTGGGATTAGCCAGAGCTGTCCTTTTTTTCCATGAAATCAGAAATTTACCTGCATGGTAGTCACCTATGGCCCAGGAATGAAATATACATTTTAATAGTGCTATGTTAGAGCAAGTTGGGCTTGAGGCAAGTTTGGGAGCAGTTTATACCAGGCTATGAGCATTTATTAATTACAGCAGGATTGATGGTTTGTAGTGGTCTCCATGAAACCAGAGGACTCTGCCATTGGATCTAATTGCATACCAGTTATATGCTTAACTATCCAAAAAGGTAGAAAAACCCTTTTGAACTCCATTTGGGCCGTCTGGTTCTGAGATGTTTCTTGCACACATCAGCAGTTCTTAAACTGAGGGAAAACTCATCCTGTGCAGCCTACAGAGGGAGGACAACCAGAGCCTGCTCCTGGCCTCTCCAAACACTTTGCTGTGAAGCAGCCATTGGTTGTAGTGAATATACTTATTGCTTGTATTAATACAATATGCTGTTGGTGTGTGTCCTTTCCTTCAGTAAACTGTAGATTCAGATTTTGGGTCTTTTGAGTCCACCATCAGTACAATAGGCAAAATAAAATATTCTACCATTTTAAAATCACAGATTTGTATATGTTTAATAGATTCCAGAGGTAACTCCATTTCTATAACTTTCATATGTGGGCTAGTGAGTTATGACATAAGCATTTTTTTTAAGATTTTTATTTTTCATATATTTCTTCCCCCTTCCCCCCCTCCCAAGTTGTCTTCTCTCTGTGTCCATTCTCTGTGTGTTCTTCTGTGACCGCGTTTATCGTTATCAGCCGTACCGGAATCTGTGTTTCTTTTTGTTGCATCATCTTGTTGTGTCAGCTCTCTGTGTGTGCCATGCTATTCCTGGGCAGGCTGCACTTTCTTTCGGGCTAAGCGGCTGTCCTTATGGGGTGCACTCCTTGTGTGTGGGGCTCCCCTATGCAAAGGACACTCCTGCGTGGCAGGACACTTCCTGCGCACATCAACACTGTGCGTGGGCCAGCTCCACATGGGTTAAGGAGGTCCTGGATTTGAACTGCGGACCTCCCATGTGGTAGGCAGACACTCTATCCATTGGGCCAAGTCTGCTTCCCTGACAAAGCATTTTATAAACAAGTATATTACAAAATAGAAAAAACAAGACAGACAAATGATGGTGATTCTGCCCTCAATTATACTGTAGTCAATTGCAGTGGTGAATTTGGAAGCAAGTGATCCCTTTTATATGTAAATTGCTGAATTAAGAATGATCAGAGTCAGAAGTCAAGGGGAAATCCTTGCAGAGAGAGTGGTTGATGGAGATAAAATGAGGGCTGGCAAAAGATAAAGACTCAATTCCCCATCATAAGAGTATGGAAGATGGAAGCGGACTTGGCTCAATGGATAGAGTGTCTGCCTACCACATGGGAGGTCCGCAGTTCAAATCCAGGACCTCCTTAACCCATGTGGAGCTGGCCCACGCACAGTGTTGATGTGCGCAGGAAGTGTCCTGCCATGCAGGAGTGTCCTTTGCATAGGGGAGCCCCACACACAAGGAGTGCACCCCATAAGGAGAGCCGCCCAGCACAAAAAAGTCCAGCCTGCCCAGGAGTGGCACCACATGCATGGAGAGCTGATGCAGCAAGATGACACAACAAAAAGAGACATAGATTCCCATGCCACTAACAAGAATACAAGTGGACACAGAAGAACACACAGAGAATGGAAACAGAGAGCAGACAATTTGGGGGGAGGGGAGAGAAATAAATTTTTTTAAATCTTTAAAAAAAAAAAGTGTGGAAGACACAGAATTAAGCTCAAGCTCTGGAGCCATTATCCCTACTTTTTATATAACCCAAATCAAACTATGTGCAATGCTGAGAATTTATGATGCAACTAATAAGAGCTTACATATTTTGCTCAGCCATAAAGCAAACTTTTTATTAGCAATTTCAATTCCAGATTTAGGAATTATGAACCTTATATTCTTTTTTAAATATATTTTTTAAAAGATACTTAGATTACACAAAATGTTACACACAAAAATATAAGACATTTCCATATGCCCCACTCGCCACACCTCCCACCTTCCCCACATTAAGAATTTCCTTCATTAGTGTGGAACATTCGTTGCAATTGACCAACACATTTGGAACATTGCCACTAAATATGGATTATAGTTTATATTGTAGTTTACACTCTTTCCCACTCAATTCTGTAGGTTATGGCAGGATGATGGCCTGTATCTGTCATTGCAATGTCATTCAGGATGATTCCAAGTCCCAAAAATGCCCCATATTACACTTGTTTTTCCCTCTCCTTGCCTTCAGCACCTCCAGTGGCCACTGTCTCTACATCAATGATATAATTTCTTTCATTGCTAGCATACCAATAAATCTACAGTAGATCACCCGTGAGTCCACTCTAGTCCATATTCCCCAATCCTGAGGATTCTGGGATAGTGATGCCCTCGCCACCTCTAATTGAGAGGGGGCTTTGATCCTATATGCCTGATGGATAGGACTCTCTCGCTTGCAGTTCCTTGCAAGCTCTTGGTTCCTTGCTGTGGTGGTTATCCATTCTCATCTCCTTCTTAGTTGTCCTGGGTAAGTTTAATGAACTGGAGAGTAGGTGCTGCAACTCTGCTGAGGCTCAGAGCTCAGCTGGCACATGGACAGCCCAGGGATTCAAGTCTCTTGGACATACACGTACTAACTCCAGCACCTACTATAGGTTCAAATAGAAGGAACAAAAGAGGCACATGAAGTGAAGTCACATCTGAGTCCAACTCTTTCACACTCAGGAACACAAACTCCAAAATTGGGCACACTGGTGAGGCACGAAACTCCAGAGCTATCTGCCATGACTGTAGGACCTGAGTTTCCCCATAGCCCTCAGGAGCCCCACTATTTGGGGTAGTATCTAATTTGGCAGTCAATGAGATCCTGCAGAGATGTGCGTAAGCATTACCTCTGGGATGACATCCCAACTCACGTTGAAGTCTCTTAGCCATATAAACTCATTTGTCTTTACCTTTTCCCCTTTTGGGTTAAGGTCTTTTTCCAGTTGCATTGCTCATTGGTGCTTGGTAGTAATCCCTTGGTGACAGGGAGGACCATCCCTGGATGTCATGTCCCACACCTTGGGGAAGTTATTGCACTTATATGCTGATTTTGACTTAGAGAGAGGCCACATTTGAGCAACAAGGAGGTTCTCAGGAGATAATGCTTAGGCACCCTGTAATATTAGGCTAAGTTCCAATTTCAAGAGTAAAGTTTCATAAGCACAGTCATCAATATCAAGGGCCCATCAATGGACCATGCTCCTTCACTAGGCATTGCCTCTGTACTTGGAGGATTCTTGATGTTCTATTAGAGAATGTGGCAAAGCTCCCCAGGATGGAAATTCAATATTCTTTCAGGTATTGTGTGAATCTCCACCCACTGTGACAATGCCCCACGAATATTTGAACATATTTATGTACTTTATATATATGCCCATTATATGAACTTCCTCCTGTGTATCTCCCATCACTGACACCCCACACCAATGATCCTCTCCTGCCACAGTTGTAACCCAACTATGGTCCAAATCTCTTCAGAAATGAAGCCAAGAATATCGCCAAATACAATTAATAGGAAAATGAAATAATGATAGGTTTAAATATAAGAAATAAAATACATAATAATTTAGAAAAACTTACACTAAAATAAAATATTAAAAATTGGGATATTAAAAAAAATGAAAAAAAATTTTTTAAATTTTGAGGTTTGCCTTTCATCACTGTATTTATTGTCCTATTTATACAGTGACATTTTCTTCCATTTCTTCCTAGTGTCTTACCTTTTTTCATTTTGTCTTGAAGTTTTAGGACACAGTATAGTCACATACAGAATGCAAGGGACTACCATATACTCAGCATTCTCATCCTTTTCCCCCTTCCTGTATCAATACCTTTTTATATATGGGTGGTATGTTTGTTACAACTGATATACAAATATTGAAACATAGCCACTGATCATGGTCAATGGTTTACATTATGGTCTATACTCTAGATCATTTACACTTTTATAAAATTTGATGAAATTCATCATGGCCTGTACCCATCGTTGTAATATCATGTAGAATCCATCCATTGTCCTTTAAATACCTTCTCTTCCATCTACTCTATTCCTCCCTCCCCATCCCCTCCGGGGCACAGCAATCACCAGGAACAACACCTAGGGCTTAACACAGCAGTCTGTCCTCCCCTATTAGTAACCACCCACACTCTTGAGAGACACCCACCCCTCTGTCTGAGAACATATCTGGCCTCCCCAGGATGGGAGTCCAACTATTTCCTGCTCATTATGTGGGTCTCCACCCACTGATACAACACACTATGACAAAACGATCATTTGCACATTCTCTAGAAGACTGCCCTAGGTGCACCCTATCCTGAACGCCCCCCATCCAACACCCTAAACCAGTAACCCATCCTTGTCAAATTGTCAAAAGACCTTTCCCAATATTGTAGTTTTAACACATACCTGCCAATCCCTAGTGTTCATCTGCTTCCTTCCCCATCCTACTCCAGTTCCAAAGACCTTCCAACCCACTTTCTGCACCCTACATCCCTTTCAAACTTGTACCACCCAACCCAATAGTGTCACTACATTCCTGTCATATCCCTTCACTGCACAACTACTTACCTCCACCCTATCATAGATTTCACCCATATGGGCATCGTGAATCTTATACCCTTTATGGCACTTATTACTACTTGAAAGTATCTTAATTATTTGTTTTACTTGATTTTTTTTTCCCACTAAAATAGAAATTCTTTGATAACAGAGACGTTTTCTATTACATTCATCAATGGATTTCAAGTGCCTAGAATTAAAGTCTGGAATATAGTAGATTAATAAAATAGCAATTTAAAAACTCATTCATTTAGTCTTAACTATGCTCTAGGCACTAAGTGCTTTGCATGTATTAATTCAGTTAATGCTTGTCACACATTTATGAACTAGTTACCATCTCAAAGGTCAATTCACAGATGAAGAAGGCAAGGCACAGAGGAGTTGACTAAATTTCCCAAGGCCACACAGATAATAAATAACAGTACCAGATTTTGAACTCAGGTAGCCTGTTTCCAGAAACCAGACATTGGAAACTTCTAAAAGGAGAGTGGGTAAATATGTAGATCCTGTTAGAAGAATCATTTATTAATCACTGCTAAGTAGTTTTAACCAAGCTCCCCATTAGAAGATATCATGCATTAATCACTGCTAAGTAGTTTTAACAAAGTCCCCCCTTTTATTTAAGCTTTTTCCTTTAATTAGTAGAAATTCAAATATTAAGACCTAAATTCTACCCAGGTAACAAAACCCTTTCCAAAAGAAATCAGATCATGAATCCCTCGTAACATCAGATAATTCATTGTAATTGCAATGTCACCTCAGAGAGGAATTTACTTCTGTCTCACAAACAGAAGCAGGTGGCCTGATGCAGGTGTTGTCATGTTTGTGGAGCTTTAATGAGGCTGTGAGAGTTTGCTGGAAGAGAGCAACAGAATGAGGCATTTCTTTCCCTCCATTTCATCTTATCTGAGAAAAAAGAAAAAGAGACACACTACAGTACTAAGCATGATGAAAGATGGCAACAAACTGTTTCTTTTGAGTTAAAAAGAAAAATCTCCATAACTGTGAGAGTCCCTATTGGTAGAGGAAAGCAAAGATCAGCTAAGGGAACTGTAACATAAGAAGTGTAAATTCTAGCGAGAGGACTAGAACACCCCAAGAAGGCTTGGATTTTTTTCTCACTCTATTGAGCACGCTTATCTTGCACAGAGAGAATGGCAGGTCTCTGTAATTTAATTATTTTTCCACTTCAATTCAATTTTAAAATTAAAATATAACTAATAAAAAAAAACACTATCAATCATCCTTAACTACCCTACAGTGTAAGTCACCCTAGACCTATAATTAATTTTCTGCTTCTCAAATTCTTATATCCAAAGTCAAATTTATACAGAGTTGAAGAAAAGACTAAGCATATTCATATCAGAAATTAGAGTCATTAGGAAGAAAGTAAAGGGGGCTCCACCCACTTTTAGGTGGCTTTTCTTTTCAGGTAATTTTTCCTGCTGTGTAATAGTAATGCAATCATATATCATAAATGTCTTTTAAAAAATAAAATAAATATGACTCTGAGTTTGTGCTTTGAGCCCCTATACTTCTCCACAATAAAAAATGAAATTATAATTTTTTTATTTTTATTTTTTATTAAATTGCCTTTTTTTAAGGTACATAGATCACAAAAATGTTACATTAAAAAATATAAAAGGTTCCCACACACCCCACACCCCCACCCCTTACACAATGAATACATTTTGGAGCACTGCTGCACCACATGGATTATAGTTTACATTGCAGTTTACACTCTCCCCCAGTACATTCAGTGGGTTATGGCAGGATATATAATGTCCAGCCTCTGTCCCTGTAATATTACTTAGGACAACTCCAAGTCCTGAAAGTGTCCCCACGCTCATCTCTTCTTCCCTCTCCCTGCCCTCAGCAACTACTGTGGCCACTTTCTCCAGATCAGTCCTGCAGTTTCTTCCATTACTGGTCACAATCATTCTATAGTAGAATACTAGTTATAATATTTTAGATTATGTTAATATTAAAGACTTCAGATAAAAATCAGACATATAGCACGTTATATCAGAAATGGAGCAGAAACTCAAAAATTATAAGCAGGACTGAAGTGAAGGGCCTGCTGGGCTCCAAGTCTGCCAGCAAAGAGAAGCAACTATCCATTGGATTCCTACAGAGTAACAGGGAAAAAAAATACCTTCCATGACAGTGAGGACATAGACTAACTGACTGAACTCAGGGCTACAAGAGGCTTCGTTCCTCATGAAGAAGGATGAAACCAAGTTCCAAGCTTTTCTAGGGCTAAAAATAGTTGAAACATTGAAAAACACAAGCTTGTGCTCCAAAACAATAACAAAGCAAACAGGGGAAATAGTTGCAGAGATGCAAAGAGTAACAGAGCCAAGCTGCTTTGTTGTCCAGTGTTTGCATCTTCCCCAAAACCAAAATCAAAACAGAGTAGGAGAACTCCCTCCCAACCATGTGCCCCCCATCAATAACACCCCACACAGGTGTTCCTCCCTTGCCATAGTTGAACCTCTCTGTGGTCCAAAACTTCTTCAAAAATGAAGCCTAATATATTGCCAAATTCAATTAATAGGAAAAAGAAATAAATAATAATGATAGGTTTAAAGTTTAGAAATAGGATACATACTAATTTAGAAAAACTAAAATAAAATAAAAATTAATTAGGGTATTAAAAAATGAAAAATATCATAAAACTTTGTTTTTGGCATTTTGCCTTTCATCACTGTAATAGGTCCTGCCCTGTATGTCCAGTGGCAAAGCAATTTCTTTCATTTCTTCCCCCGTGTCTCCATCCTTTTTTATTCTAATTTTTAATTTTTATTTCCAAAAGTTTTATGTCACAGCAAAGTTACATATAAAACAGAAGGGACTCTCATATGTTCAACATCAAACCCATTTCCCCCTTCCCCAGCAATGATCTTTTTATATGTTCATGTTTTATTTGCTGCATCTGATGTACAGATTTTGAAACATAGCTACTAACTTTGGTTCCATTTTGGTTTACATTATGGTTTATATTTTAGACTGTACAATTTTCTAAATTTTTAGTTCTATTATGGTTTATATTATGGTTTGTATTTTAGCCTATATTTTTGGTGAAATTTAACATGTCCTATATCCATCATTGCATGATCTTATGGAACACTTCCATTGCCCCACCCCCCAGTTACCCTGCTTCCATCCATTCTATTCCTCTTTCCCCCTCCTCTTAAGGCCCATAATGACAACCAAGCTTCACTACTTGAAGGACCAGATTCACAGATACTTGCAGCAGTTCTAAGGGCTTGACATACTAGACTTGTCTTCCCCCAGTGGGAGCCACCAATTCTCTCAAGAGACACAAGTTCCTCTGTTTGAGAACATTGGTCCTTCCCAGGATGTGGGTATACCTTCTCACTTATTGTATGGGTATATAGGATATATAAAAATGTTCATATATTCGTCGGGTATTTTCATAGTAGTTACAGTTACAAATGACAATTGAGGGAGTGCTGAGTTCCTAGCCAGGGGAGCTCTGTCACATTCCCCAATGGAACAGCAAAAATCTCCCAAGTTGCAAGGGCAAAGACTGATAAAGGATATTTCAGTGACAAGCCCTTGATACTGATGATTATGCTTATATGCATGTGTGCCTGAAATTTGAACTAGGCTTAGAGCTGCAGGGGGCCTACGAGTTACCCCCTGAGAATCTCCATGCTGCTCAAATGTGACCGCTCTAAGTCAAACTCAGGATGTAAATGCATTACCTTCGCCCCAGCATGGGACCGAGGGATTACTACCAATCACTAACTGGTGATGCAACTAGAAAAAGACCTTGAATAAAAGGGGGAAATGGTAAATACAAATGAGTTTATATGGCTAAGAGTCTTCAAAAAAGAGTCGGGGGGTCATCAGATGGGTCATGCTTCTGCAAGCCTCAGCAGGATCCCAGAGACAGCCAAAGTAGATACAACACCAGGTACTGGTACTCCTCAGTGTTACAGAGACACACAGGTTCTATGGTCATGGTGGTTGGCTTGACCTTGTCAGTGGGCCCAACTTTGGAATTTGTGTTCCTGAATGAGATGGATTTGGACTCAGATGTGACCTTTCTACACATGCCTCTTTGTCACCTTTACTGAACCTGTGATTGGTGCTGGGGTTGCTGTATACCCAGGAGACTTGAATCTCTGGACTGTCCATGTGCCAGCTGGGCCCTGAGCAGAGTTACAACCCCTACTCTCCGGTTCATTGGACTTACTGTGGTCAGCTGACAGGTAGGTGAAGATGGTCAACCACCACACCAGGGAACCAAGAATGCCTACAACTGCAAGTAGGAGAATCACATCCATCAACTATGTAGATCTAAGCTCCCTCTCAATATAGAGGTGGATTGGACATCACCATCCCAGAGTCTACAGGATGGAGGAATAAAATATGTATTAGAGTGGACTTACTTTTATTCTACTATAAAACTGTTGTGACTAGTAATGGAAGAAACCATAGCATTGATCTGGAGAAAGTGGACATGGTAGTACTTGAGGAAAGGGAGAGGGAAGAAGAGATGTGATGTGGGGCATCTTCGGGACTTGAGGTTGTCCTAAACGATATTACAGGGACAGATGTTGGACATTGTATATCTGGCCATAACCCACTGAATGTACTGGGGGAGAATGTAAATGACAATGTAAACTATAATCCATGTGGTGCAGCAGTTCTCCAAAATGTATTCACCAAATGCAATGAATATGCCACACTGATGAAAGAGGTTATTGATGTGGGAGGTGTGGGGGGGAGGGGAGGTATGTGGACCCCGTTATATTTTTAATGCAACATTTTTCATGATCTAGGTATCTTCAAACAAATACCAAAAAAAATGAGTTGGAGCCTGAGCTAACAGTGTGAGACTGAGGACCAGAAAAACAGATGGATATAATAACACATTTGCCAGATCAGCAAAAGGTGTGAGTTTAGAGGAAAAAAAAATATGAAGTATACTGGAAGCAAGTAGAAAGATAGACACAAATTTAACAATAAGGGAGAAAACGTTAGCTCCAATAAAATGGAAATAACAGAAAAAAATCTCAGAATGACTTTAAAATAAATTTTTGTTAGTATCTTCAAAGAGATAAAGGAAAGAATATAACTTATCAAAAATACAAGAATTATAATTCATCAAAAATATAAAATTTTTAAACCAAAAATAAGCCATTATTAGTCATGAATAGACAGATATGAAAATTAAACTATTAGGAATCTTACCAAAAACATGGATTATTTTAAGAACTTAGAGAAAATCATAGATTCTTCTACTATATATGATGTGGTATAATATCACTTGAAGGTTGGCTGATAGATTTAAATGTATGCTATAAATCCTAAAGCAACTGCTAAAATAACAAAAAGTTATAGCTAATAGTAAAGAAGATAAATAAAATGAATTCGTAAAAGGTATACAATTAATTCAAGGAGACAGTGAAAAAGGAAAAGGAGAATAAAGAATATATGAATCAAAGAGGAAAAATAATCATACGGTAGATTTAAACCCAACTATATAATTATTCACATTAAATATAAACCATTTAAACACCTCAATTAAAAGGTAAAGATTGACAGAGTGAATTAAAAAATCAAAACCAGGATATATCCTATTAACAAGAATTTCAAAATGGAAGGAGAAGCAGGAGGGATTTCCAAGGGGCAAGGAAACTCTGGGAGCTAATAGGTGCACTCTATCTTTATTATAATGATGGTTTCAGAACTAAATGCATGTCAAATTATACACTCTAAGTATATGAAGTACATTTTATGCCAATTTTACCTAATTAAAAACTGCTTATCAGTGAATATATAGCTGAAAATAGAAATAAAATTGTCAGGGTTAGATTGTTTTAAGGTAAGATAAACTTAAAGGCAAATGCATTGATAAAGAGTGACATGGCATAAAAATTAATCTACAAAGTAAGTAGAACTATAGATTGATATGTGTCTAATAATACATCTTTGAAATGCATAAAGTAAAAACTGAAAGAATTAGTAGAAGAAATTATTAAATCCACAATCAGGGCAGAAGTTTTAAAACATCTACCAGAACCTAATAGACCTTTAATTAAGCTTAGACTAATAATGTTTTTAGAGTCCCATTCTAAAACTAGATATTATAATCACTCAAAAAAACTAAAATAAAAACACTAACTACATTTTCCAACCATAAACCCTACTCAGTAAGAAAACCACAGCAAAACACACTTTTAGAAAAGTTAAAGTTTTAGATATTTAAATTTATGCCCTGTAGAATTCAAGCTTAAAGAAGATACTAGAAGAGAAATATTAAAATATTTTTAAATTAGTAAAAAAAAAAAACTAATACATTTTCAAATTCTACAATGCTCGGAAAGCAGTTCTTGGAGAAAATATATAACTCTAAATGTTTTTAATTAGCAAAGAATATTGACAATAATATATTTAGTATCCAAATCTACTACCAAGAAAAAAGATGAAAAGGAAAGTCATTAAATCTAGAAGTAAAGATATGATAGAGATAAAAGCTACAATTTAAGAAAATAAAAAAATTTTAAAGCAGATTTTTGTCATTTTTTTGCATGTGAAGACTAATAAAATGTGTAAACCTCTAAAAGCGTTGATCAAAGAAAAAGAAAGACAGTATAAAGTATATTACAATCTGAAAAGGAGGGATAACTATATATTTAATTTGAACATTTTAAAGCTAAATTTAAAAGATATTAACAATAATAATGCTACAAAAAATTTGGTCAAAAATTAAATTGTTGATAACTTTCAATAAAAATATAGATTATAGAAATTTTTTAAAATTAGCCTAGAAAACAATGCACAATGAAAAGATAAAGTGACAGTGAAAAATATCTCCAAAGTAAAGGATCAAATGTAGCTTAGTCATTAAGTACCTGCTTCCCAAATCTGAGATCCTGGGTTTAATACCCAGTACCTCCAGAGAGATATATATATAATCTCCTAACAAAAACACGGCACACCCAATGTAGTTTTTCAGAAAGAGATAATCATTATTTTATGAAAACTGATTGGGGAAAAAAAGTAGAAAAAGAACCCCAGCACAAATAATAGCACAAAGAAGGAAAACTAAATGATCATTTTGGTAGAGGCAGATAAACATTTGGAGACAAAACTTTCATTTATTATTTAAAAGATATAAAGATTACGGAACAAGGGAGAAAGTAAACATTATCACTATTTGCAGGTAATACAATTATCACATGAGAATTCACAGAAGAATAATAGAAATACTTCTACAAAATTGTTAAATGGAAGATCAATACAGAAATGTCAGTAGTATCCTTTATGCCTAAATCTCATTTTCAATAGAATTAAAAATTATATGACACCTAAAATTAAGTATAACAAAGATGTGCAAGAGACATGTAGTTATACCTTATTGATTAAACAACATATTTGTCTCTGCTTTTTCTTAGAATCCCAAAAAAGTAGCAGAAAAAAATTATTTTGAAAGTATTAAATTCATATGAGAAGGAGATAACGACCAATGAGAGATGTAACAAAAAATTTAGAAGATGAAAAATAAGAGTGGGCTTTATTTATTTAGCAGGGGGGAAAAATGCTGAAACCTAAGTACCTGCCTAGAGAAGTATCAAAATAAGCAAAATGTAAACCATAACATAAAATATAAGGAAGCTAAAAATTTAGAAATTTATACAGTCTAAAATACAAACCATAATGTAAACCAAAATGAAACCATGTTTAATAGCTATGTTTCAAAATCTGTACATCAGTTGCAGCAAATATAACATGAGCATGTAAAAAGATCATTGTTGGATATATGGGAGTCCCCTATATTGTATATGTGAATTACTGTGATCTAAAACTTTTTGAAGACGAAATTAAAAGTTAGGAAAAAAAAAAAGGACGTAGACACTAAGGAAGAAATGAAAATGCCTTACCACTGTACATACAGGGAAACACCTATTAAGAGTGATGAAAGGCAAAATGTTTGAAACACTGCTTTATAATATTTTTCATTTTATTAATACATCAATTTATTTTTACTTTATTTTAGTATTTCTAAATTATTATATATTCTATTTCTAAATTTTAAACCCATCATTTTATTTTAATTTCCTATTAATTGAATTTGGCAATATATTAGACTTCATTGTTGAAGAAGTTTTGGACCATAGAGAGGTTCAACTATGGCAAGGGAGGAAGGCTGGTATGGGGTGTTATTGATGTGGGGCACATGAGTGAGGGGGAGTTCTCCAGGGCATGTATATAGGAGACATAAAAATGTTCTGATATATGTTGGGTATTTTTATAGTAGTTACTGTTACAAACATCAACTGAGGGAGTGCTGAGTTCCTACCCAGGGAACTCTGTCACTTTTCCCAATGGAACAACAATAATCCCCCAAGGGCAATGGCAAAGACCAACAGGGAAGGATAGTCCAATAATGAGCCCTTGATACTGATGACTATGCTTATGAGCCTGTGCACCTGAAATATGAACTAGGCCTAGAGCTGCAGGGTGCCTAAGAGTTACCTCCTGAAAGCCTCCATGTTGCTCAAATGTGGCCACTCTCTAAACCAAACTCAGCATGTAAATGCATTACCTTCCCCACAGCGTGGGACATGACTCCTGGGGATGAGCCTCCCTAGCACCGAGGGATTACTACCAAGCACTAACTGGTGATGCAACTAGAAAGAGACCTTGAATAAAAGGGTCAACTTAGACCAGCAGAATATCTCAGCCTACATATTGGATTAAGTATTAAAAACGACTTTTTGACCTTGAATAAAAGGGGGAAATGGCAAAGACAAATGAGTTTATATGGCTAATAGTCTTCCAAAAAGAGTCAGGAGGTCATCACAGGGGTCACGCTTACACATACCTCAGCAGGACCCCAAAGAGAGCCAAAGTAGATACAACCCTAGGTGCTGGTTCTCCTGAGGGCTATGGAGATCCACAGGGTACATGGTCATGGCAGATGGATTTTGAGTTCTGTATTATGTCAGAGAGCCCTACTTTGGAATTTGTGCTCCTGAGTGTGATGGAGCTGGACTCAGATGTGACCTTCTACACCTGCCTCTTGTCACTTTTACTGAACCTGTGATTGGTGCTAGGGATGATGCATACTCAGGAGACTTAAATCTCTGAACTGCCCATGTCCCAGCTCGGCCCTGAGCCTCAGCAGAGTTGCAACTCCTACTCTCATGTTCATTGGACTTACCCTGGTCAGCTGACAGGGAGGTGAAGATGGTCAGCGACCACACCAGGAAATCTAGAGTGCTAACAACTGCAAGCAGAGGAATTGCATGCAACATCCATGTGGAATCTAAGCCCCCTCTCAGTCTAGAGATGGAGTGGACATCACAATCCCAGGGTCCACAGAAAAAGGAATAAAATACAGATTAGAGTGGACTTACTGATATTCTACTATAAAATTATTGTGACTAGTAAAAGAAGAAATTGTAGTATTGAGATGGAGATAGTGACCACAGTAGTTGCAAAGGGCAGGGAGAGGGAAGAAGAGATGTGATATGGGGGCATTTTCAGGACTTTGAGTTGTCCTAAATGATATTGCAGGGACAGATGCTGGACTTTGTATATCCTGCCTTAACCTACTGAATTGCAGGGTAAACTATTATCTATGTGGTGCAGCAATGTTCCAAAATGTGTTCATCGAGTGCAATGGCTGTGCCACAATGATGGAGGAGGTTGTTGGTTTGGGAGGCGTGGGGGGGGGGGGTATACAGGAACTTCTTATATTTTTTAATGTAACATTATTTTTGTGATGTATACATCTTCAAAAAAATACAATTTACAAAATTGATGGGGTAGGGGTGGGGAGTAGGATATATGGGAACCTCATGTTTTTTATGTTCTTTTTATGTTTTTTAATGTAATGTTCTTTGTGATCTATTAACTTAAAAAAAATTTTTTTAAGTGTGAAAAAAAATACAGTAGACATCACAATCCCAAAATCCTCAAGATTGGGGAATGAACTATGATTAAAGTAGGCTTACTATTATTCTATTATAGACTTATTATTCTAGCAATGGAAGAACTTTTATCAGTGATATAAAAGCAGTGGCCACCAGAGGTTCTGAGGGGAGGGAGAGGAAATAATATGAGTAACATGGAATCATTTCTGGAACATTGGAATTATCCTGCATGACATAGAATGACAAATACAGGCCATTATACATTTTGTCGTAACCTATAAATTTGTGCACGGCAGAATGTGAACTATAAACTATAGTCCATGGTTAGTAGCATTGCTTCAATATATGTTCATCAATTGTAATAAATCTACCACACTAATGAATGATTTTAATGTGGGAAAGTGTAGGAAGAGAAGGGGTGAAGGAAATGGGAATCTGCTGTATTTTTTATGTAACATTTATGTAATCTAAAACCTTTTAAGAATAAAAACATTAAAAAAAAAAAAAAGCAAGTTGATTTTTGCAGCCTAAAAACACTAGGCTGAAAGTTGTGAGAACACCCAATACTTCTGAAACCAAGAATGAAGGATGCAGCTATAAACAAAAACAAAACTTGGTTGTATCATCTTCCCTTTCCTCGCCAGGCAGAGATTATGCTTGATATAAACAAAAGAGACTACAACTGAAATCACCAAAGAAGGAGGCAAAGTGAGACATCTTATGGAGAAGTAAGGGCTAAGTAAAATTTGACCTTTAAAATAAAATGAACCCTACTCACTTTCGCTAATTTTGTTCCTAGAATTCTAGAAAGCCAAGCATGTAAATTCTCAGCAGAAGGCTGAAAAAAGTCTATCTAAAATTATTAACCAGGAAGCAGACTTGGCCCAGTGGTTAGGGCATCCGTCTACCACATGGGAGTTCCATGGTTCAAACCCTGGGCCTCCTTGACCCGTGTGGAGCTGGCCCACACACGGTGCTGATGCACACAAGGAGTGCCGTGCCACTCAGGGGTGTTCCCGCGTAGGGATGCCCCACGCACAAGGAATGCACCCTGTAAGGAGAGCCACCCAGTGCAAAAGAAAGTTCAGCCTGCCCAAGAATGGCACCGCACACACAGAGAGCTGACACAGCAAGATGATGCAACAAAAAGAAACACAGATTCCTGTGCTGCTGAAAACAACAGAAGTGGACAAAGAAAAATGTGCAGCAAATAGATGCAAAGAACAGACAACTGGGGGTGGGGGAGAAATAAATAAATAAACAAAATCTTTTTTAAAAAATGGGTAGAATTTAAAAAATAAATAAATAAAATAAAATTATTAACCAGCCTCAGAGAAAGATCTTTAGGGAATGGCATTCAGGAATCCTCCAACCAAATGACCTATGCGCAGCCCAATAATCTTACAATGAAGCCCACTACTAGTTAAACCACATACACAAAGATACACATTCATATAAAGCTTCCAAAATATGAATGGATTAGCCATCATCAGATATTTAAGACAAAGAAAGCAAAGATCAACACAATTAGTAGGGGAGTTAACCGAAGAAATGGTCAATTCAGGAAGCCAAAACTTGTTTCAGAAAAACCTCAATTGATATCCTCAGAGACATCGCACCCTATGGGGGGAGGTGGCGGGGGAGGGGAACACCTCCTTTTAGGACAAAATGAAAGAAAGGAGATTTTTAAAAACAAGATCTAGATTTTGGAAAATAAAAATTAAATTTTAAAAATCAAAATGAGAAATCAAAGATATCACTCTTAAAATTAGAAGAAAACGATTTCTGTTTTAGTTTGCTAAAAGCTGATGGGAGCAATATACCAGAAATGGGTCAGCTTTTATAATGGGAATTTATTATGTTCAAAGCTTACAGTTCTGAGACTGTGAAAATGTCCAAATCAAGACATCATCAGAGATACTGTCTCAACAGAGGTTTGCTGCTGAAGATCCTGGACTCCTCTCTCAGATGGCAGGGCACATTGAGATATGTCTGTCTTCTGCATTTTATTGCTTCAGCTTCTTCCCGTTCTGTAGCTTCCTTTCTCCAGATTTCCTCTTGAGCTCCTGCGTGCCTGCTCCCCTCCTCTGTGGCTTTTTCTCTGTGCCTGTTTCTTTCAGTCCTCTGTTTATAAAGGACTCCAGCAAGAGGACCAAGACCCACTCTGGGCCACACCTAAGTGAAGCAATCTAATCAAAGGCACTGAACTGAATCTAATCCAATCAAAGGGTCCCACACCCACAAGAAAGGATTAACTTCAAGAACATGATATTTTCTAGGATCCACAAGAAAGCTTCAAACTGTCACAATGTTTTGTCGTTGTTTTTTTAAATTGGAGAAATAAGTGAAGAAATCTAAAGAAACAAGATAGGAGTTATAATATATGACTAATAAAGGTAATAGAAATGGAGAAAAGGAAAGAGAGAAAGTTATCAATATAGGGGACTTCAGTCTAACTTTAGTGATTTATTTCTTTTAAAAATGATTTGAAACCCATATTACCTATAATGTACTCATCTTGGGTAGCAACTGTATGTTGTTTATTATCATATCCTTTGTACAATTCTGTGTTTTCTCAATCTAAAATAAATATTTTTAAAAATCAATTTGCCTATTCAGCCACAGAAGCCACATCTTTAGGAGAGAATTCAGGAGGAACATGTTCTGTCATTTTGTGATTAAGCAATTTATATCCATATTTTCTATTTCAAAACTCTCTGAACTGAAGTCCCATAGTGATAAGTGCAATAAATATCACTATTGACTTGATAGATCAGCCTCCTGGATGGCACATCCTTCCAATCAGAACACTTTCCTCTGCCACCATTAGAGCAAGGCACTGACAATATTAACTAAACATTTCCATGCAATTTCCCAAGCACTTACAGAGTCAACTTCTATTGATTGATTATGTGCCAAGAAGTGTTAGTTGTTTTCACAATCCATTGTCTCATCTGGCCACACAGAACCCTATAGAATAACACAGTAGAAGAAACGAAAGCTTTGGAATAGGCAGAGCTGGCTATGGAAGTTTGCTCCATCTTTTACACTCCAGGTGACCTTGAGGTTACCAAATATCCCTGAGCCAGTTTTTCATATGTAAAATGGAGAGAATTTGCCTGACTTATAGGCGATTATAAGTGTCAAAGGGGAAAATATCTATACAGAGCCTAACATAAAAACTGAGTAGGACCTCAGTAAATGTTAGTCTCCCATTTTGCTTATGAAAGAACCAAAGTTCTGTGTAGTTCAGTGATGTAACTGTGGTCACACAAAAATTATAGAATCAAAGAGGTAATGCAGGTGAGAGCATGGATTCTAGACTTAGGCTGCCTGCATTCAAATCCCAGCTCTTCCACTTGGCTGTAGAACCTTGGGCAAGTTATTTAATCTCCCTGTGGTTTCATTTCCTCACATGTACAATGAGAACAGTAATGGTAATTTCTCATAAGGTTGTTATGAAGGTTAAATAAATATCTCTATGTAAATTAATAAAGAACAAATAATATGTCACTAACTACATACATAGAAGTTCAAATTTTATGGAAGGAAGTGTAAAACTCATTACAATGCACTACAGCTGCCTCATCCAGCAAGGTGGTGGTATGTGAACATTTCAGTTTTAGGGTGGTTTGCATCTGTTGTTGCTAAGTTTTGGAAGGAGATTGGTGTAGAAAAGAAAAATAGTAAAGGGTAAGTTTATCATCAACATCATTAAGTCTTACTTTCTCATGGGCAGTCCTCATCTCAGCTCTTAACTATGTTTTTAAAAGTTTTAACTAAAAGTAATCGGCAAGCTCGTGGGAGTAAATTTTGAGCTTTAGTTGCAATAATATGCTTGCACTGAAATATAGATAAGTCTCCGTTCCTCTGTGACATGTCCTTTTCTCTTTTACTAGTGGTAGAGAGGACTAGTTGGCACCAATTCCCCATTACCCTCGTCCTGAAGGGCATGCATAACTCACTTAATTGCTTCACATTACAGTACACAGCTCTTTAGAACCAGTCTGTTTCTTTCCATTGTTACAGCACAGAAATAAATAAGCAATTTTCATACATTAGGAAACATAAGCATGCCAGAGTCTAATTCGTACTTATGTGATTAACAAACCAGAGCACTAAGATGAAATACACCATATCACAGAAACACCATTCCATTACAGCCATCGTTTAGGTGTGAGATATTACCCACAGTTGTCTCACTGCTGTGTCCAGAAAAATAGCTCCAATATGGAAGTTCATAGAACTTCCTTAGGGTGAACGCACTCCTATAGGTTTAAAAATGAAGGGTGAGAAATGGAAAGTCAACTGTCCAGCTTTTGTGAGTGGTATTGGCTTTGCATGAGCTATGAGCAGACTGGTATGACTCTGAGCAAATATATTTTCTGTGCCTTGTTTATTAATGGACAGAAAAGCTAGCCTGAAAATGAAATTGATTTTATTCACTTAGGATTTTATACTCCATTGCACAACCACAACCCAGCAAATTCTTCATTAAGAAAGATAATTACTTTAATGAAGATTAAATATAATTTAAAATTCACATTTATCTTTATCTAGCTAATGCAGATCAGAATTAACTAAAACTAGTAGGGGAAGAGGGAAGAAACCAATTTCCCCCAAAGCCTTGCATCTGTTCAGGCAGAGAAGGGTCTGGTCTGACAACTACTCTTGCCTTTCTTCCTCCTTTTCCTCGTCCTCTTACTCCATCCACATCAGCACCACATTAGACCTTCTGCTTTCTAACAAGGCTAACTTTTGATGCCTGGCAGAGATAGCAGGATAGCAGCAATTAATATCAGGATGCTCAGTGATCTATGTAAGGCTGTATCAATGGTAGGTGTATGGGGAAGAAACAATACAATAAAAAAAGTGTCAGGTTAGTTTTAGAGATTTACTTCCTCCATGAGACAGAATATTTCTACTCCACCTGTCAAAGATAGGAAGCCGAGACTGTTGTTAAACTGGTATTACTCACCATTTTATAGGGTGTTAGAATTATTCAACATTAATGGCAATTGAGCATTGTCATGGCAAGTGCTGTGAAGCTTCAAATTACTCAACAATACAGCATGGTTTCTCAAACTTCAATGGGCCTAAAGATTACCTGGAGAGCTTGTTAACATTCATTCCTGGGTTCAAGCCCTAGAGATTCTGATTTATTAAGGCTGGGGTAGGACCTGATAATTTGGCTAAATTCACAAATGATGATGATGATGATGATGATACCCATGGACAATATTTTGAATAGTACTAAATTCTATCAATAACTTCACAGAATTTCTGTAAAAATCTGAAGAGATGCGATGCTCTTTTAGCAGAAATGCTGAGTCATAATGCCTCTCAGTCATCATATATTCAATGAACAGGGGATGAACAAAAGTCCAACAGTATCTACAGGAATAAAACACAGGGACATTTAATCATTTCTCAATCCTTCATGTTATAATACATTCTACGTGACAATAAAAATTGGGTCCCAAACTCAAATTGTGAATTTTCTCATAGGCCTCCCAGGTCTCTGTTTCTATTATCACGAAACACAAGCTCACAAAGTCCATTTGTCCCCTTCAGGCTCAGCTACATCTCCATGGCATCCAAACCCCATTTAAAATCATCTTGCTTATTATACATGAAAAAGAAACATAAATCTTCCCACTAGAACAGTTGTCAGGAAATAGATGAAGGATAGTTGAAGGCAGGAATCCCACCCACCCATCCACCGTTATACCAATTGTCCATCCTGTGATCAGCCAGAGTCCTTCACTTTGCCCTTGTCCAATGCAGCTCAGTGATCAGGGAACTCGCCCTCTTCTTTCCCTCCCCTCCTCCCGTTTCTCCATTCCAGCTTTTTCTCTTCACTGTGTTACTTAATCTCTCAGTTGCAGCTTCTTAGGATTAGCTACAGCAGCTATTAATAGTTTTACTTCTGTTTACAGTTCCAAGGGGAGAAATGGCTCATTCCTTTTCTCCAATCTTGAAGATATGTCTTATTGCAGCAGGAAGAAGATGCATAGGACCCGTGAATAACCTATTTCCACAATCATTCCAGTGTAAAGATGCTAATGTGCTTCTATGCAGAATGGATCCATTTAATAGGCAGAACAATTTGGATATAAACTCTTTAATTGCTTTCAGCACACGGATTATCTTCCTGTGTCACCTATTGTAAAATGCAAAAATGTTAACAAAAGCACTTACTAAAGACATTATTGGGAATTAAAAAACAAAGAACCATCAGTTGTCACTAAATATGCCTTTCATGTTCTAAATGAAATGTACTCGTGCAGTTGAGAAATAGGATAGAAATGTGCAGGCCTGCCATTGTCAGATGCAAACATCTTCATTAGATTTTGATCCAGCTGCTGCAAGATCTATAAAAAGAGCTATCAAAGCCAGCAACTCATTATTGGTTATTTCAGGAAAATTTCAAAAAAAAAACATCCTTAAACCTGCACTGCTCTTTTCTGACAACTTCCCTGGCCAGGCAGTTTGTTTGGAAGAGTGACATTAAAAACCTCTGCCAAGCCTGCCTCTCAGAATTGTACCTCAAAGGATGCAATGCCTGTGGCTGTTAATGAGAAGCCACGATTGCCAAGCTGACCTGTATTCCTGGACACTTGAGCTGTAAATCTATGTCTCTCGTCCCCTGAATCTCTTATTCTGTATCTCCTTAAAAGCACATAAGTGAAAGTAGCCAAACCTGGGTCTTTATAGACCAAAACAGAAAGATTAATATGTGCAATGTCTCATAACATCCTTTCTCGGTTGCAATAAATCTTCTTATGCACATCGGCAGTCCGTTCATTTCTAGCACGTTATTTTCCACAAGCACTGCCTGTTTTAACAGAGAAAAAAGGCTAGTCAAGAAAACAAGTATGGAGAGAGAAAGAAAACAAGAGAAAGGGAGAAATAGAAAAGGGAAGGGGAAAGAGAAAGAGTGAAGGGTCTGGGGGTAATATATAGAAGAGGTTATGGGAAGCAAACTACAATTGTCCAAATTGCCTACAACTCTTCATGAATTTTGTTGAGGGAGAAAAGGTTCTCCAAAGATCTGAATGCATTCATATTTATCACAGTCTCTAGCATCTTGACTTGTGGACCTTGCCAGTCAGTCCCAGTCTCCAGGGGCTTCTGGTAGACTCCAGACACACAACTCACAGGAAACAACTGACAGAGATGTCACCATCATTTATGAAGGACTCTCCCCTTTCACAGCCTCTACATCTCTCTGTTTATGACGAGAATAACTGCAAATTATAATCACTATCACTCAACTTCAGTAAACATGAGGAAAGAATACCTGGACCACTAAATTTGCTTTAAAGAGTTTTGGTTTTGTCTTTTGTCTACCCACTATATTATCTATTTTATAGTCAAAACTATTGAAGTGCTCAAAATACGAATGTAATATCATATCAATTATTTGCATTAGATATAAGAGCTCAGTTGGGGAACATTTTATTATATTTATATTGTTATTAAAATGATTACCCAATAGCTTAATGTTCTTGAAACCTATAATCTATTTTTACTCACATATACCATTCCAGTCACCTTTAAACGCATCACCTTTTCTGCAGTGCCCCAGCTGTCATTTCCTTTCATGCCATCTGCCCTGGTCAATGGAGTCCAATTAAGAGCAGCAGAAAATTAGGCCCACATCCACTCAAAGCAGGGTAGATTTAAGTCAAGAATCTGTTGTACCCAGAGTGATCTTTCTTAGAAGTAAATCTGATCACAAGTCTCCCCTGTGTAATACCATTCAGTGGGTTCCTATTGCCCTTCAGATAAAATCATATTTCTGCCATATGGCTACAGGCAAGGAAATAAACTTCTCAGTTTACTTACCTATAGAATGATGACAATAATAATGAGGAAAATGTACGTAAAGTACTTAGCAGAAGGCTAACAAATGCTCAATATTGTTATTATTGTTATATCACCAGCCAGGTCCTTTTCTAGTTCTAGCTTTACTCTATCTTGCAATCATACTCAACTATCAATTCTTCAACTCTGCCATGAACTGTTTTGCTTCTATGTCTTGGCCTATGATTTTCCTTTTGTTTGAAACACCCTCTTCTTCCTCTTGGTTTTTATCAGCCTCAATCTTACTAATTTATAAACTGTCAGCTTCAATGCATATTATCAGAAAGAACTTCCCTTACCCCAAGACAAAGTTTGCTTCCCCTAATATGCATGTATTGGATACTTCTTCTACCACAATACGCACAAAACTTTATTGCAATATGTTGTTTAAGCAACTATCCATAAAGGACCTGGGATTACATTTGCCTGTCTACCACTGTTTTTTCCCAGTAGCAAGCCCAGGGTGCAGTAGGATTAGCCAGAATGGACTGGGTTATAATGCCATTAGAAAAACAAATTTCAATGGACCACAGAGATAAAAGATTAGTTCTTGCTCACATTACATATCCATCACAGAATGACTCTCCAGGGTTTCCATCCTGAGTCACAGGGTGACAGAGCCTTCACTCTCTGGAACTTTTGCTAGTCTCATGGTAGAGAGAAACGAATCACAGTAATCTTTCCCTGACTCTCTTAAAGTGTCTATTTGGAACTGGTACTGTAATTTCCCCTCATATTTTATTGCTAAGCAAGTCACATAGCAAGGCCTATTGTCAATGGAGTGGGGTATAGAATCCTTGTGCAGAGAGGGTTACGGCAGAGAGGAAAACTAAAATATTTATAGTGAACTGTAATACAAACTACAACAACAGATTTCAACAAATGCTGGGTTAATAAAATTTTTCTCTCCTTCAAGTTGACAAACATAAATGCATACAAATTGAAATCTTGCCAGAGATGTCTCTCTTACTCAATGATATATTCAGTTTTGGGATTTTTTTAATTCTAAAATCACTCTCCTTCTGGTCATGGAGCCTCATTTTGGGCCACAGTCACCAGCTGCATACCTATGTGATAACAATTTACACAGCACACCAGTGTACCACTTTTGAATAAAGAACAACAGTTAGATTCAACAACAAAATATTTGATTGCCTTCTAGAGCAGGTTTAAAGTGGGCTTTATCCAGACTCATAGATATTCGGGTAAAGAAGGAAACTTCAAACCCTGTAATGCTGACCTCTCAGAAGAAACCCATAAAAGCGGAGTGACTTATCAAGTTCAAGCAGCTAAACGGCAGTGGAACAAGGACTAAAATGTAAGTCATCTAATTGCAAGCAACTGTTCTTTCAACTGTGGCTTACTGCTTTCCCATAAGGAGTGTAACCACATGTGAGTGGTTAGAAAATACCATGTCAACACATGAGGAACCGAGGCTCATGGAGATAAAGTGATGTTCTCAAAGCTATCCACATTATTAGATCTATTTTTTTTTTTCAGCCTAACCACACACACACCCTTGAAGAAATCTAGGTTGTCTCAGAACTTAGGACATACCTATTCAACATTAAGGGCTCAAAGAAATACTTATTGAATTGGACTTAGGTTAAATTGAATAGAAATGAAGCAAAGCATAGAGATACATTTTCTTCCCATTCCGCAGCCCTTGTCTCCATTTTCTCTGGAGTTTTAAACTTGCCGAATTAGCAAGTTATACACCAACAACTAGGACTTTGCTAGTCTCTCCTCCATAAGTTCCTTATTCCTTGTTCCTTCCATATTTATAACTGCCTTTCCTCTTCTGAGTAGAAACAAATTAATATCTAGAAATCTTATCACCTCATGACATTTACAGAAAATATTTGGCTCTAGAAAGCAAAAGCACCATGATAAGGGCCTCAGAAAGATCTTTAGACTGAGAATTTTGTTCCTCTGAGCTAAGCAGGTCGGCTGGAAAGTGACCTAACCTGGATGCTTCTGATCCACAGGAACAAATGCCACTAAGTTGCTGTCTCCTGAAAACTAAGCGATACGTACCAGGAATGAGAATTAAATTTGGAGGCAGAATACAGATTCTGACTGGGCTCCAGGGCTGAGGGATATTAAATAAGAAAGAAACAATCGCTCTCTCAAGTCTAATTGTTTAAAACATAAAACTCTACCCATATGCCTTGAGACGAATAGAGTTGCACAGTGTTGGGATTCTCAGTGAAGTTATGAAAAGAAAGAACAGCATATCCGATCTGCGGGGAATTTGACTCTGCTTTCTTTTCCTTCTTCTCATGACCTCCCCAGGCACTGAGACATTTGAGAATAACTATAAGAAAAGCATATTATGAAGCCTCTTTACTATCTCACAGGTTTGACAGTGTTGGTAAAGTGTGGGCTTTGGGGCCATAAAGAATTTGGTTCCAACCCTGACCATAACTCTTATTGTTTGCCCTGAGCTTCAGGTTTCTCACCTATAAATAGAGGAGATATCCTTATGGCTAAGGGTGAACTAAGAATGAAATGAAATAATGAATTTAAAGTGATTGTCACTGTATAAGCATTCATTACAATATAACTTCTTTCCTTTTTATTTTAAACACATAGAGATGTATTAATCTACATAGCAGCTCCATGTAGGTCTATGATGAAATAAGAGACATTTTTACTAATCGTCAATAATTTGAGAGAGGCTGCATTTCATCTCTTCCATTCATTACATCTGTTTACTGAGAACCATTTACAGAAAAAGGTTTTATAAATGTTACAAAGTTTAATTAAACCAAGTATATGAAATTAGGGCATTGTGTCGAACCCCTCTTTTGTTTCAAGATTACCTGGATTTTGATGTGCTTGTATTTTTTCCCGAGATGCATGCTTTCAGTATGGGGGCAAAAAAAATGCAAAGCAAAACACTTGCTCCCAAACTAGAATTGGTGATTCTTGTTCCATACCAGATTAATTGGAAATTATTTGTTTCCAGCCAGTTTTGTCTTGCAGGTATATATCTATGTCTTTTTTGCTATCCCTATCTCCTTGTACTTACACACATATAGTTTTATGGCAGAAAAAGCACTGTGCTTGTGGTTCAAGTCCTGCTTCCCATATTTTAGCTGTGTTCCTTCCTGGACCACAGTTTTCTCATTTTAAAATGAGATTTCCTGAATGGATGATCTCTAAAGTGACACCCATATGTACAGGTTAAAATGTCATGTAAAATGCTAGTGACTCTTTATTAATGTGTCATATGTGTGCATTTTTGAAGAATTTGTTGGTTTCCCAGAACACAACTTGGTATTTCATGGAGAGAGACCTCATTACTGGCATGCAGTGTCACATTAGCACAGTAAGGGATATGAGTGAAAGGTTTTCAAGGGACTTTCAAACTACAGTCTACTTCAGTATCTACCAGGACAGTATAGGGAAAAATTTCAGGATGATACCAGAACTCTTCTTTAGCTATAGTTCCTCAGAACTCCCACATTACACAGAGATGATCATAGGCAATTGGATGCACAGCATTGGAAGATTTAATTGACCTCAAGATGATTTCCCTGTGGTCTTCAGGAAAACTACTCAGCCGTATTTCAACACTGACAGAGTAGAAAAAAAGCTTGAACAAGTTTTATGAAGAGGTCCTGCCATCTCCCTATTCCTCCCCCAACTCTTTCATCAAAACAACATAAATTCTATGAAAAACAGCTAGAATCATTAACACTGGAACCAGGAGGAGGGGCTTGTGAAGTTTGTGATGTCAAGGTTCTGATTTTTTTACTGCTACCATTACAAAACCATTAAATGAGGCCCTCAGTATTTCACATTTTTAACGGTTCCAAATTCCTTAATTTCTTATGTACTATTCATGATGACCAGTATCTGTATATCAAAGATCTTCTTTTATGTAGGTTTTTATTTAAAAAATGAAAAAATTGCTTTATTTTCATTTTCCGCAGTCACTGCAGTCCAAACCCAAAATTTGCATTGACAGAAGGAAAATAGAAAACTAAGAGAAAGGCATTTTTCATCAGAAGAATTTTAACTATGATAAGAAAAGAGGCAATTACATAAACAAGTTAATTCAGTTAGGGGAATGTGTAACTTCATATAGATTTCTAGTTGGAATACAGATGAAAAGGGAGAAGGAACAAATATAAAAATCTTTCTATACAATTCATTTTAATTCTATATGAATATTAAGCCTCTGTGTGATTAATATTAAGTTATTGATACAGTAACACTCAATTTCACACATATCAGAAAGCCATTATTAAAAAGACAGAGAACTACAAGTGTTGGAGAGGCTGCAGAGAGATAGGAACACTTATTCACTGTTAGTGGAAAGGCAGATGCGTACAGTCACTGTGGAGGACTATTGACTTGCTGCATGACCTGACAATACCACTACTGGTTATATACCCAGAAGAAATTAGAGCAGTAACACAAACAGACATCTGCACATGGATGTTATAGCGACATTATTCACAATGGCCAAATGTTGGAAACAACACAGGTGTCCATCAACAGATGAAGGGATAAACAAACTGTGGTATATTCACACAATGGAATATTATATAGCTGTAAGAAGAAATGAAGTCGTAAAGCATATGACAACATAAATGAACCTGGAGGACATTATGTTGAGCAATGTAAGCCAGATACAAAAAGACAAATACTATATGATTGCATTACTATGAACCAAAATATTGTATAACATATTGTATGAGTCAAAAAAAAAAATGTATATGTATCCAGTACATTTAAATGAGAAATGCATGTTTTTTTCAACTATGTTTTCTTTTTAGTTTTTAATTGTTTATATTTTCAATTATTAAATACACAAAATAAAGTTTTTTTTTAATTGTTTATTTATTTTTAAAAATTACATTCAAAAAATATGAGGTCCCATTTAACCCCACCGCAAACTCTCTTTGACCTCTTTAATAAATGACCTATCCCACATCTAATGATTCAGAATCTCCGAAAATGAAAATAGCATCATTATTATTAAAAAAATAAAATAAAATAAAGTTCCAGAGGTGATTTGGATGTAGGCCCTTGATCAAAAAACACTGTGGACATTTGTATATATAGTCCTCTCCTAGGTGCTTTATTCCTATATTTCTGTTTTTATATCAAAGTGACTTGAGGCTTTGTGATTCCACTAACTCATTAGTACATATAACCTTTACGTAAAGAGTAGCAGTTACATCGAGAGATAGATTGATTTGCCTGAAGTCACAGAGGAAATCAGGAAACTGGCAGTGTATATATAAAGTCCCTGTGTTCAGAAAAGGAAGCTCTCACCTTAAAGAAGCACACAGTGGAAAGAAGCAGCCTTTTTTTTTTTTTCTTTTTTTTTAAATTGACTTTGTAATAATATTACATTAAAAATATATATGTGAGGTCCCATTCAACCCCCCCCACCCCCCTCTCCACCCCCCCAACAACACTCGTTCCCATCATCATGACACATCCATTGGATTTGGTAAGTACATCTTTGGGCACCTCTGCACCTCATAGACAATGGTCCACATCATGGCCCATACTCTCCTCCATTCCATCCAGTGGGCCCTGTGAGGATTTACAATGTCCGGTGATTACCTCTGAAGCACCATCCAAGGCAGCTCCATGTCCCAAAGACGCCTCCACCTCTCATCTCTTCCTGCCTTTCCCCATACCCATTGTCCACCATGTCCACTTTTCCCAATCCAATGCCACCTCTTCTATGTGGACATTGGATTGGTTGTGTCCATTGCACCTCTATGTCAAGAGGAGGTTCAGATTCCACATGGATG
The DNA here is from genome assembly GCF_030445035.2 of Dasypus novemcinctus. Taxonomy (NCBI): domain Eukaryota; kingdom Metazoa; phylum Chordata; class Mammalia; order Cingulata; family Dasypodidae; genus Dasypus; species Dasypus novemcinctus. The sequence goes on from NC_080680.1 coordinate 70,503,842, forward strand.
CTGGATGCAATCCTCCCATTTTCAGTTGTAATCACTCTAGGCTCCATGGTGTGGTGGTTGTCCTTCTTCAACTCCATCTTAGCTGAGTGTGGTAAGTCCAATAAATCAGATTGTAGGTGCTGGAGTCTGTTGAGGCTCAGGACCTGGCTATCACATTGTCAGTCCAGAGATTCAAATCCCCTAAATATATCTTAAACCCCAACATTAACTGCACCTCCAGCACATTAGCATTATGAAGGGAGATCCCATCTGAATCCAGATTCATCACACATAAACACCATTTCCAAAGAGGGGCCATCTGCCCTGGTAGTTAACCCCATCGGCCATGACCATAACTCCCATGGGTCTCTTTAGCCTTCAAAGGAACCAATATCTGGGGGTTGTATCTGCTTTATCTGTCTCTCTGACTCTGCTCAGTTGTGAATGAGGGCAATCCTTCTGCCAGCCTCCAGACTCTTTTTTAGAAACTCGTAGCCATATAAACTTTCCATTTCCCCCTTACTTTAGGTCAAACAGCATTTTAAAGTCATGTTATTTTATGTAGACATGGATATTCTGCTGATCCGCATTGAACCTTCCGTATAAGGTCCTTTTCCAGTTGCATCATCAGTTGGTAGTTGATAGTGGTCCCTCGTTGCCAGGGAGGCTCATCCCCGGGTGTCATGTCCCACGCTGGGGGGAAGGCATTGCATTTACATGCTGAGTTTGGCTTCGAGACTGGCCACATTTGAGTAACATGAAGGCTGACAGGAGGAAATTCCCAGGCACAATGTTGCTCTAGGCCTTGTTCTTATTTTAGGTTTATCAGCTCACAAGCATAGTCATTAGCATCAGGGGCTCACTGTTGAACCCTCACTCCCTCCCTGTCCCCGCCGCTGTACCTGGGAGACTGTCGCTGCTCCCCTAGGGACCACGACAGAGCACCACTGGCCAGGAATCCAGTACCCCCCCTGAGAAGCAGCCTTTTAACCTACTGCCTTTTATAGGGATTAGAACTAGCTTGGGACATTTGGGAATGGTTCTGATCTCAGTACTTCGAACTCTAAGAATATCCAATACATGAAGACATGGCAATTCATACCCAACAACTCTAAGTATTTTACATGTTTTAACACATTTTAAACTTCTAAAAACATTATCAAGTCGAGATAATTATTATATCAAAGAGATCATGAGATAGAGGTTCATGGTTTACCCAAGGCCACAAAACTAATAAAGGGTATATATATGATGCAAAATCCATTTGCGCAATTCCCATATCCCCATGTTTAACCATCAAAACAAAAAACTTCTTCAGAAGGAATGAATTAAGGCCCTCAACTTCCTCTTGGAAAGATTCTTCTTGGTTCAGAAGCAGCTACTTCGGCTAAAATGGCTCTCAATATACAGCTATTTCTATAAAAGATGGGTCTTCTCTGTTTACTTTGTGTTCACGTACACTATGATACCTCATAGTTTTTTCTGAAATTCTGACTTTAGAGTTATTGAACAACTGCCCCAAGAACCTCAGTCATTCTTTCCTTGACCCAACCCTACAGCTGATACTGGTCTGTAAAGTTAGTTTAATTCAGAGAAGAAACTGGTGCTTAGAAGTCACCCTAACACATTTTTTTGAACAAATGAAAGATCTTATATGAAAAGCAAATCAAATTCTAAAGAAATACTTGTTTACTTAAATTTTATGACAGATAGTGATAAAAATAAAACCTTGTATCTACACAGCACTTTCTCAAAATATTTTTATGCTATGTCATTCCACAATCACAGTCAGTTTTGGAAGACAAAAAGGTAGGTACTATTATTTCTATTTTACAGAGAATAAAATTTAGTTCTCAGGAAAAGTTAAGTAATTCCACAAATGTACATGGCTTATTAGTAACAGAGCCAGCCCTCAAACCTAGCTTTTCTGAATCCAGGCACTAAACCATAGCTGCCAGTAGGTACTAGGCTATGAACTTTCTCCAGAGGCAAGTTGGGAGACAGGAGTTCAGGAGAGAATGAACTTAAGGGGATCTAAGATTGTCTAAAAGGAAGTGGTACATGTTAACCTCTATGAGAGCCAGTTATTAAACATTCGGGGAGTTTTCAAGTTCATTGCTAAACTGTTGGTAACTTGAAATTGGTTGTGATAGGAGTATTTATATCACAGAAATGGGCAAATTATACAACCCAGGGACTGTTTTTTCATGACAGCTATTTTACCAGCATGCAATTGAGAGTAGGTACAATATGAAAACAGATGGGGAAGAGTTAAGTTGTCCCAAGAAAATGGAGAGCCCAAATCTGCAGTGAAGACAATTGCCTGACTAGAGGGATGATAATGAACTACAGTTTAGTGAAAGATAAAAAAATATAGGAAGGGCAGGACAGGTGGCCAACTTACAGAGGACTTCTAAAGTTGTTCTGTTCATCAGAGAAAAAATAGGGAGCTCTTGGATCAGCTACCATTCAATAGAAGTATAACATTACAGTAACTTTGTTCTCCAAGATCGAAACATGCCCTAGCTAGACTTTAAATAAAATTTTAATTTTATAATAGTAATAAATTAACAGAAAAATAGCCAAAATAATACAGACATTTCCTATTTAAATCATACCCAGTTACCCCTATTATTAACATCTTACATTGGTATGGGACATTTTTCACAATGAATGAATGAACGATGATACATTATTATTAACTAAAATCCATAATGTGTTCAGATTTCTTTAATTTTTATCTATTTCCCTTTTTCTGTTCCAGGATCTTATATTATACATATATATTGTTGTCATGTCTCCTTAGATTCCTCTTGAATGTGACAGTTTTTTAGGCATTCCTTGGGTTTGATGAGTTTGCTTGAGAAAGGATTTTTCAGAATATCCCTCAGTTGACACTTGTCTGATATTTTTTCTCATGATTAGACTGGTATTACTGATTTTAGGAGTTCTGGATTTGGGGAAGGAAAACCACAAAGGTAAAATGCCATTCTCATCACATCATATCAAGGATACATACTACCAATATGTCTTTTCACTGTGATGTTAACCTTGATCACCTGGCTAAGATAGTGTTTGTCACATTTTTCCACTGTTAAGTTAATACCCCTCCCCTTTCCATACTGCATTATTTGGAAGAATGTCATGATGTATAGCCCATACTTAAGACATGAGAGTTATACCTACTTCCTTGAGAGCAGAATATCTACATAAATTATTTAGAGGAGTTGTACATGGCAGATTTGTCTTTTCCTCCCCATGTATTTGTTTATTCAATCATATATTTTTATTTATGTACATATGGACTCATGGGCATTTATTATATGTTTTGAATTATTATCTACTAAAACTATATTTACTTTTCTGTTCAAATTGTTTCAGCTTTGGCCAGTCCTTACTTTCTGGTATTATCAGATGCTCTGGGTTCATCTTGTATATTTCCTGCCCCAGTTCTGGAATCAATCATGTCCCCAAAGACCCCTGGATTCTTTCATTTGAGAATGGATTAGAAATCACTAGAGCATTCATTGCTGCTGGAGTGACGTTTCTTGAAGGTTCTCTCAGCTGACAAAGCAAGGAAGTATTTGTGTGTATACCAACGTGTACATACACATGCCTCTATAAATATTCATGTGTAACCATCAGCATCTATATTACACTAAATATGCATTCATATCGATGTCCCCAATTCCAATCCAACACCACATATATCATTCCAGCTATCTTCCCTTGCTCATCTGTAACCTCCCTTTCTAAAAATGAGACACCTGACTTCCTCCATTTGACAAGCAGTCATGCAATTGTTCAATTCCAGTATGCATGCATCATAGTTTCCGAATTGATAACTTATACCTCTGTGGGAATAAACTTTATCAACTGGAGTACAGTGCTTTTGCAGAATTCCTTTTGTTTTTAGTCTTATAGATTCCACTCCTTTCCACCTAGGTCAGCACCTTTATCCTCCAGTTCCTTCAGTGAGGTTGCTTCATATATTTGTAAGACATTTAGATTCTTCTGTTATTCAGCATTCCATCCTGGGATCTCCTGTCTTCCTAAATGATTTTTTAAATTTGCATGCATTAAAGTTTGGTCTTTGTTCTGTAAAGTTTTATGGGTTTGGGCAAATACAGGGTGTCAGGAATCCACCATTACAGTATCATGCAGAATAGTTCTAGCTTTTGATTTTGTGCTCTTGTGCAAAGCAACTGCTTTAATGGGTGCAATGTCTACTTGATGCCTGCTATATTCAATCATTTTTCATTAAGCCATAGAGCAACAGAAAAATAACAAGTAATAACTTGAAAGTAACCACCACAAACAAATATTTGTGTGTGCCTTTCTCTGGGCATGGAAGAGTTCACATTAGTACATGGAGGAATGGGTTGCTGTCTTCCAGGAAAAAATATCAAATGAAGAATGGGAGCTTAAGGCCTGGGAGAGAATTGAAACCAAGTTCTCATTCATAATATCTAATAAATAGCAAAAAGAAAAAAAGTAACAAACTGTTCATTTGAAAGAAAGTTTTCCCTTAGCTTAATGCATATTTCCATTCTGCTGTTGCTTTTTTTTTCTTGCCTGTATTTTTTTAATTTTTAAAAATTTATTGAAGTATATAACTCATACATAAGCATACATAAACAATAAGTGTATAGTAATAGTTGTGAACTTACAAAATAAACATATATAACATCATATAGGGCTCTCATAACTCACCCTACCACCAATACCTTGCATTGTTGTTAAACCTTTTAAACTAAAGGTTAAAGAGCATTGTCAAAATATTACTACTTACCAAAGTATTTTCCCCCAACCCACACTATTATTATCTTTATATCATTTATATATGAACATAAATAAATAATTAAGTGTATAGCAAAAGTTGTGAACTTACAAAGCAAACGTGCATAACATCATATAGGGTCCCATACATCAACCCTCTACCAACATCTTGCATTGTCGTGAGACGTTTGTTACAAATTATGAAAGAATAATGTCAAAATCTTACTACTTATTATAGTCCTTTGCTTACATTTGGTGTGTTTTTCCCCAACCCACCCTATTATTAATTTTTAAATATATTTTTTATGACAGAAGTTGTAAACTTAAAAACAATCATGCACATGTGCAGAATTCCCGAACACCACCCCTCTATCAACACACCACACTGTAGTGGAACATTGTTACAGATAAGATAATATCATCTGATTGTTACCATGTCTATAGTGTATATTTGGCACACATTTTCCATGCTGCCCCATTATCAACACAGTATATCTTTGGCATAGATGCAAGAAATACTATATTATTACTGTTAACCACAGTCCATAGGTCACTCCAGGTGTATTTTTCCCATGCTTCTCTACATTCCCAACACCCTGCAGTAGTGATGTACATTTGTTCTAACTCACAAAGGACACTCTTGCATCTGCACCACCAAACACAATTCTCATCCACCTCTTGGTTTACTGTGCTATTCAGTTCCTAGATTATTCTCTAGCATTTGGTGAATTAGTATTTACATACCTAGACTACCATTTTCAGCCACATCCCCACTTACAAAATAGCTGTTAATCACTATTTGCTACCATCCACAATATACATTTCCACAATTTTACATTGAAGTTAATTAAAACTTGTACATACATTAAACATCAGTAGTCCATCTCAGTCCTCCTCTTATCTCCTGTAAGAATCCACTACCTACCACCAGGTCTTGAAGATACTTTCCTACAATTTCTTCTAGAAGTTTTATGGTTCTTGTTTTTATTTTTAGGTTTTTGATCCGTTTTGAGTTAATTTTTGGATAAGGTGTGAGATAGGGGTCCTCTTTCCTTCTTTCGGCTATACATATCCAGTTCTTTCAGCACCATTTATTAAAAGGACTGTTCTGCCCAACCTGTGTGGGTTTGACAGGCTAGTAGTCAAGAATCACTTGATCATACATGTGACAATCTGTTTCTCAGCCATCAATTTGGTTCCATTGGTCTATGTGTCTGTCTTTATGCCAGTACCATGCTATTTTCACACTATACCTAGGTAATATGATTTAGTCTGGAGATGAGGATTCGCTTTTCCTTTCTATGATGTTTCTGGCTATTCAGAACCCCTGACCCTTCCAAATAAAACTGATAATCGTGTTTTCAATTCTTTTTTTTTTTTTTTAATGTTGGTGGAATTTTTAATCAGGATTGCACTGAATCTGTAATTCAAATGAGTGGAATTGACATCTTAATGATATGAGCATGGAATGTTCTTCCAGTTTTTTAGAGCTTTTTAAATTTCTTTTAACATTTAATTGCAGTTTTCTGAATACAAGTGTTTTATATCATCAGTTAAGTTTATTCCTGACTATTTGAGTTTTATCTGTCATATTTTATTTTCACCAGTCTTTTGAGACTTTGTTACTTTTATTGATATAATCTTCATTTCAAGACTCTTTCCTGTCTTTTCTTTTCAGGCTCTAGCATACCCTTTAGTATTTCCTGAAAATCTGGTCTCTTGCTTAGAAATTCTCACAATTTCTGTTTATCTGTGAATTAGAATAATTTTACCCTCATTTTTGAAAGACAGTCTTGCTGGATATAAGATTCTTGGCAGGAAGTTTTTCTCTTGTAGTATCTTAAATATATTACACCACTGTCTTCTTGCCTCCATGATTTCTGGTGCAAAATCAGCACTTAATCTTATGGGTATCCCTTATATGTTATGCATTGTTTTTTTCTTGTTGTTGTCAGAATTCTTTCTTTGTCTTTGGCATTTGACATTCTGATTAGTATGTGTCTTGGAATTGGTCTATTTGAATTTTTTTGGATGGGAGTATGTTGTGCTTCTTGGACATGAATATCTATGTCCTTCAATAGGGTTGGGAAATTTTCTACTATTATTTCTTCAAATGTGCTTTCTGCTTCTTTTTCCTTCTCCTTCTGGGACACCATGACACATCCGTTTGCATGCTTTTTGCTGTTATTTCGTTCCCTGAGAGCTTGTTCAATTTTTTCCATTCTTTTCTTCCTCTGCTCTTTTGTATGTTAACTTTCAGAGGTCATTTCTTCAAACTCACCAATCCTTTCTTCTCCCTCCTCAAATCTGCTATTATATGATTCCAATGTTTCTTTAATTTCATTTATTTTGCCTTTCATTCCATAAGATCTCCTATTTTTCTATGTATACTTTCTAATTCTTCTTAATGCCCATCCAGTTTCTTTTTAATATTTTTACTCTCTTTAGTCATCTCATTGAATTTAATAAGATCTGTTTGAACATCTATAATTAGTTGTTTCAACTCCTATCTGGAGGCTTATCTTTTTCCTTTAACTGGGCCATATCTTCCTGTTTCTTGGTGTGGATTATAAATTTTTGTTGGTGTCTTGGCATCTACTTTACTAGATTATTTATTCTGGGTGCAGTTTTTCTCTTTAGTTTAGGGATTCCTGCCCTTTCTCCCTTGCTGGTTTTTCAGTAAGAGCCAAGTATGTAGTTGTTGCTATAAACTGTGGAGGCTCAAACTACCCTCGTTTCCCCAGGGCCTGATGAAGCTTCTCCCAACTTTCTCCTTTGCCAGGGGTAGGGACAGAGTCACAACTGTGTGGAATAATCTAAGTCAGCAGGCCTAGACTGCAGCTGCCCAGACAGACTGAGGAAGCTTCATGCCCCTTTCTCTCCTGCTTGGGGATGGAGCTGCAGGTGTGGGTAGCAGTCTATGCAGTGTGGGTCCAAGATGACCACAGTTGCCCTGGTAGGCTTCCAATTATTCCGTCTGTGCCAGTCAAATGTACCTGCAGTTACTTGGAGAGGCTGGTACAGGACCTGCCATCTTCCTCCCTCCTAAGATGGGACTGAAACCTAGGCTAGGGCTGCAGGCTGATCTGGGTAAAAGAAACTGGTTCCTACCATCACTGTGATTTTCAGTCAGTCCAGTTTCCCCTCACGCTGGGGGCAGAGTCAAAATGGCAGCCCCTGGCTTCTTTCTGACTTGGACAGATTCACACCCTAGCTGTTCCTAGGGTTATACCTTAGCCAGCTGAGTCTACTAATCAGTAGCCGAAATTGATGGCCAACTGTCTTTTTCTCTCCTGTTTTTGGGAAATGGAGCTTCCAATACCAGCCACAGAACAGTTCCTCAGGCTGCTTGCATGGCCAGAGTAGGACAATCACTGGCCTCCATGGCTTGGCTGGTAATTTCCAGAGAGGCTGGCACAGGTCCCCCCAGCTTCCTCCCTGACAGAAGTGGGGCTGGGGCTTAGGCTAGAGCTGTCATCTGGCCTGGATGGAAAGAAGCTGGCCCCTATCAGCACTGTGATTTTCAGTCCACTCCACTTCCCCTTGTGCCAGGCACAGAATTAAGATGGCAGCTGCCACCCTCTTTCTGTCTTGGACAGACTGAAACTTTAGCTGTTCTTAAGATTATTCTTTAGCCTACTGAATTTACTCATCAGGAGCTGAAGTTCGTGCCCAACCATCTAGTAGTCTTCCCCTGCTTTTGAGAAGTGGAGCTTTCAATTCCAGTCATGGAACAGCTCCCAAAGTGGCTTGTACCCTCCAGTGGTATGGCGCACTCTACTTAAGAATCTTCTGTGCAGATTGGCAGTCTCCTTCCATTCCTTCAAGGATATTGCAGAATGCTCTTCTGGTCTCCTGGAGTCCCCAGACAGGTGCTTCAGAGAGCTCCAGATAGTCTGGGTGTTTACTAATTGCCCTGTAGCAGGAGCTGACTCTAGGAATGCCTTACTATGCTACCATCTTTCTGGTTGTTCCTACTGTTGCTTTTTGATGAGTAAATTTATGGATAAAAGATTTTAAAATATGTGTAAGCCAAGTTGAGCTTCATATACTTGTAACCAATGTGTTTGCTTCGATAATAAAAAAAATTCTTGTCATCTCTCTGTTGGCGTGGTTCCTGCAAACACAATCCTCGAACGATAAATGATTTGGTCTTAAGGTTAGAGTTCCCAGTTACATTATATTGACAGAATTAGAAAGAAGATTACAGCAGTCCCTAGAAAAGGAGATCTCACATTTCCTTTTAAGTGCAGACACCTTACATACTAGCTGAAGAATGTATAACCTTGAATTTGGGAAAGAGATTAGGAAGAAATAATACTGAATATTTAAAGGAAGTGATGTTTGGGAGAAAAACTTAGTCCCATAGAAAAGTTCTGAATCCAACTAGAAAAAAAAAAGTTTATCTCTGAGGAAACTACTTTTCAACTCTCACTCACTCAGGAATCACTGGTATATGAGGTTTTGAAAATGCTGAGTTTCATTCCTTTGAGTTAGAGCAATGTCCATTTTGCTAACGTGTGCTCTCAGAAGTCTATTTATCTAAATCTAAATTTTCAAATGACGATAATCTCCCACACAACCATGCACCTTGCTGAACAAAACACAGGGCAGAGTACATTTTGACGGGAAGATAAAGGCCTGGAAATATCAAGAGAGATTATTCACTTGAAAGGAGGAAATCAGTATATCTTTTCAAATGTGATTTTGCTCTGAAAAATTTTTGAAAGAACCATTTGTATTTCTTCATTTATACATTGCATTGATTAACGGAAAAGAAAATAATAACTCACCTTCTGCCTTCACAGATTTAGAGGCTCCAGAACTAGTCAACAAAGGATGGTGGGGCCTTCTACTACTTTGTCCACAAAACCTGAGCATCCTAGGTTGGAAGAAAGGGAATGCTTTTTTAATTGCTAAATGATGGCTTGGGAATTCTGCCTAAAATGGTAATAAGTTGCCTGTATACCTTTATACTGCACCTTTCATTTAGAGACACATGCTTCCCTCATTTCTGAAACACAGCCATCCTGGAACTGAAAATCAGTAACTATTTTGATGTTGAACATTTATTCAGTGCCATGATTATACAAGGTGGAAGAAATTGTTTGAAACAGAACCAAATATTGCAGTAACAAAGACTGTGGGCTGTGGGTATTGAAAATACCCTGCATACAGTCTGTTTTTGCCTTCTTTTACAAATGGAAAATTGTATATTTCTTTTGAATCTTCAGGTTCCTAAGAGACCCAGTTTCATGCTTCTAAGTTCAGGTCCAAGATAATTTGGAGATAATAAAGAAGAACAAGTTGATATTAAGTTATGTCTTTTAGGGAAAATCCTGATGTTTAGAATATACATCAAGAAAAATGACAGTAAAAAAGGGTACTCTCACTACAAGCATTTTATCCCTCCTAAAAGAATTTCTCTCTCTCAAAAGGGGGAAGTGGAAAGAACAAAGTTGGCAAAAGCTCACCTGGGAACTTCTAGACAGGCATTTCACAGCTGCTAGCCCAACAGAAAGAGAACTTCTCTCATAGAATGCAAGCTCATCAGGTCAGGAACTGGGGCTTGCTCCTTACTGTAGCCTTAAAACCCAAAATGGTCCTGGAGAATAGATTCTCAATAAACATTTGCTAAATAAGTCAAAGAATAAAACTCTAGCCCTGAAAATATGAAGGCCAAGTATGCAAAGTTTCCAGTTAATGCTCAAGTTGCAATCAGGTCTATGTTTTACTTGAACAACAAGAGGCAGATGATATAATAACATCTTCAGAGCAGAGAAAATTTTAAAACAATTTATTGGATTGATTAAAGGCTTTTTTTTTTTTAAGATTTATTTTATTTGTCTCCTTCTCCCCCCCATTGTCTGCTCTCTGTGTCCATTTGCTGTGTGTTCCTTTTCTGCATCCACTTGTATTCATGTCATGCGGCACTGGGAAACTGTGTCACTTTTTCATTGTGTCATCTTGCTGCATCAGCTCTCCATTTGTGCAGCGCCACTCCTGGGTGGGCTGCACTTTTTCCGCATGAGGCAGCTCTCCATGTGGGGTGCACTCTTTGTGCATGGGCACTCCTATGTGGGGGACACCCCTGTGTGGCAGGGTACTCCTTGTGCATGGCAGCACTGCTTATGGGCCAGCTCACCACACAGGTCAGGAGGCCCTGCGTATTGAATCCTGGTCCCTCCATATGCTAAGCAGACGCTCTATCAGTTGAGCCATAACTGCTTCCCTAAGGCTTTTTTATAAGTAAAATTTCCCAATTTCAGTGGTGCCACTGCAAATACAGCAGGGAAGTTTATTTTCTGACTTTAACAAGTAGAGAAATCCTTTCTGAAGTGAATTAAACTGTCCCCATTACACCCCCACCAGAGTCTTTACTGATGTAAGACATTCACAGCCTGGAATTATGCTATCTCATAAAACACATAATTTGGGCCAATCCTGACAAATATTGGTATCACTTTATTCAAGCACAGCTTTCAACTTCCAGAGTTAATAAATTGGATTCTAACAGTCTGAGGAGAATATACAGTAAGATAAAAACATCTTCCAAAAATTTACAGTATATTTTAAGGTGAGTTGAAACATATCAGCAACCATTGCAGAGGCATTTATAGGATTTTTCGAGTAGAACATTTCATCATAAATGGCTCTGTGATTCAGGATGGCATTAATAATGGAAAGAACAACCTTTAAAATAAAGTAAATGCATTTGGAGCAGTTACTAAAGTGATATCTGCCTCAAAAAAAAAAACTCTGTTAATAACTTGCAAACTGATATGATATATTCCTTAGCCTATTCTGTTGGAAAAGATTTATCTTTTGTATTAAACTTCAGGCAGAAAAATTAAAATAAAATTTGATATCTCTGTGGTTACTGTCTTCCTCCATTTCTTTTACCTTTTAATTTCTATTATTACCTAGCTTTAGAATTGTTTCTTTGATGTAATGCAATATTTCAAAGAGTGGTTTATATACCAGGTGAGTGCCAAAACAAAGTTGTAAATAAAATATGCCAAGGTGTGTACACATATATATATCTCAAGGTATTAATCAGCAAAGGGCACAAATCATGAATACATTTTACCTTCATACTAATGAAAGTTGCAACCATTTGTCCAATGTGTTTTAGTCTTATTACTTTTCTTTATGACTGTTATCTCAAACTGTTTCAGAGACCACAAGTTACTTTGAATTATCTTGCTTGGAAACAAGTAAGTCAATCTTTATTCTTCTATGCTCCCAAGGAACTCCTCCATGAATATGTGTGTAGTAAACCGAGATGCTGAGAATCGAGGAATAAAATCTCTCCTCTAGTTTTCCTTTCTTTCCTCTCCTCTGCTATCAATTTTTCTCCCTCTTTTCCCTCTTTTCTCATCCTCCTTTCATCTCCACTCTCCTCTCTTTTCTACTTCTCTTATTTCTCATCTTGCATCTTCTGTTTCCTTAAATCCCTTTCTCTCCTCCCCAGCTTACTGGAGTGAGCAGCCATGAAGAGCCGAAGGGAAAGAGAGTGTGTGACATCTGTGACCCTCTAATCCAAAAACAAATTAATGACACATAAAAGATCTCACGGTGATTCTAACAGAGCTCCCTGAAGGAAAAAAAAATCATTTTTCCTCATTAATATTGTTACCAACCAACAAATTCTGAATATATCAAGGTAAATCCCACTTTAGTCAAAAAACTATACACAAAACATTGTATAACCTGGTGCTGATCTCTTTATGTGCTCTGAGATAACTTTATAAATGCCACAGTCATGTTTCCATACAATGCCAAGATCTGGCATTTATGAGGCAACAGTTCCCAGATCTCAACAGAAAAAAAACTAGAGTGTTTAAAATTCTAGAAGATGACTAAAAGGCAGACTTCAGTACCACACAATATAGAAAGAATAAAAAGAAGGAAGGAAGAAAAGAAGGGAGGGAGAGAGGGAATGGAAATATATTCTTCTAAAGGCACATCAGAAAAATGATAAAAGAAATTAATAAAAATATATCCCACTTCCATCCTACCAGCAATTAATATTTAAATTCCAAACTAAAGACTGCCCTCTTCACCCTTTTCCTTTCCTTATAGAAGGTAATGTGCTTTACCTGTCATACAGATGAGGAAAGAAATGCCTAACACACGCTCCAGGTCAGCTAAGTATAAGTATCTTGGAGTTGAACATACCCAAATTGTCAAATCCACACTAGTTTTTATTTATCCAGGGAAAAAAAAAGTTGCCACAAGAACATCTCTCATAAATCAGACCTTAAAAAATATCTGAGAAAGGGAAAATGAAGCAGTATTTTTGAGGTAGAATCAAGCAGCAAACAAAATATGTGTGGTAAATAAAGGATCCAATAGTTTTCTTCCACTCAGCGCATTCTCTTTAAACAAGAACATGAAACCCATTATCATCTTCAACAACAACAAAAACAAATATTTATGTAGCCTCCCCCCCAATAAAGATGCCATTTCATTCAAGATCAAATCTAACTTCTAATTATGTCAAATGAGGTGTTCTAATACCTGACCCTGCCTTCCTCACCCAAACACACTCTATGGCCCACTACCAATTTCCCACATATCCCTACTTCTGAGAATATGCATAGTCCACGCCCTCTGTTTAAAAAGCTTGTCTTCACTTCTCCACTTGCCTGAATTCTATTCAACCATTTGGTTTCAGGCCAAAAACTACTTTCTTTGAGGAGCTGATCCTGATTTAAGAATCTAAGTTACAGGAAGCAGATGTGGCTGAAACGATTGGGCTCCCATCTATCATATGGGAGGTCCAGGGTTTGATTCCAGGGGCCTCCTGGTGAAGACAAGCTGGTCCATGTGGCAAGCTGGCCCCACCAGAGAGCTGGCTCCTGTGGAGAACTGGCCTGAGTGGAGAACTGGTCTACCTGGAATGCTGGCCCACATGGAGAGCTGGCATAGCAAGATTATGCAACAAAAAAAGACGCAGAGGAGAGACAATAAGAGACACAGCAGACTAGGGAGCAGAGGTGGTGCAAGAGATTGAGCATCTCTCTCCCACTCCAGAAGGTCCTAGGATTGGTTTCTGGTGCTGCCTAAAGAGAAGACAAGCACACAAAGAAAAATACCCAGTGAATGGACACAGAGAACAGACAGCAGGCCCAAACAGTATGGGGGGGAGGGTTAAATAAATCTTAGGAAGAAAAAAAAAGAGTAAAATGTTAAAAAAAAAAAAAAAGAATCTAAGTTACTATCACTATTATGGATATTAAGAATACACTTTACACTTAACTAAAACATAACATTTTCCAGAACAGTCCTTGAGCCTCACAAGGCTTTCATTCAAGAAGCTTTTATCACCTTGGGCTACAAAATTCACCAAAGAAAATCATTCAGGACTGTACTTGTTGGTGCAATACAAGTGCAAGGAGTTCAGAGAAAGAAGCACATGAGTAAGCTTTGGACCCAGGAGTAGTCAGCATGCTCAGTGAGAAGACACTTGATGTTCAAAATGTGCCTGGAAGGTATCCAGAATGTAGTTACCAGAGAATCACTTAGGTTTGAAAGCCTTTTCTGCAAATTTGATAACCTCTACTATAGAAGTACAAGTGGAAATATCCAAGTGAAAATTGAGCCTTTTCTTAGTTTATGCCTACATGTGACAACCTTGGGGAAAATATTTAACTTGTCCATGAAAAACACCTAGAAATAGCAACAAATGTCTTGCAATGCAGTTTAGTTTAAAAGTGTTTCTATCTAAAACCAAGAGAATTCTGTGCAAAGTTGAACAATACCATTGTGCTTTAACAATTAATTAGTCAATTAATTAGTTCTCAGTGCCTCATCAATCCCACTTATTCAGAATTTAACCAGGATTAATTGGAATAAATTGGGACAAAATTAGCCTGAATATCTGGAACATTTTCTTAATCATTGAACCAATTAAACAATAGAATTTAAAATTGTATATTTAATGTCAATGATGGAACCAAGACAATATGATATCAAGAATAAACAAGAAATTGGAGGTTTAAAATGTTCTCTGTCATCATTTGCCCACCCTCTGTGTTCAGAAAGAACTATGCTTTAGACCACTGACTATTCTAAAATTTTCAAAACTTCATATTATATATTTGGTAAACTAATAGAGTTAAATTTCTCCAAAGCAAGCAGATTCTGCTGAAGAGATCTTACCAAATCCTGAAAAAGGTGCATTCTTTTTTAATATCTACTAAGAATACCAGAGAGCAACAGAGCACTCTTTGCATATTTTCCTTAGTATATAATTTTCCAAAAGTAGACAGAAGACAGCATGCAGGCTGATTCTCTATTCCAATTCTGGACTATATATTAATAAGGTCAGACAGAGCCTTTTTAATATAAAGTGATGGGGAGGAGAAAGTTCATTTCCAGAAGCATGGGATATCAGCTACCTTGGCCAACACTTTCAGTTGAAAATAATCATTATTTCTTTCCACTTAGTGGCAATGTTATAAATATTACTCTGCATACTTCTCAAAGACTAACCCAACATTTGTCCCCTTCTCCCAAATAACATAAAATCTACACACACTTTAACTCCCATACCCTGTCTCCTAACCATTTCCTGATGACCTCTCTTCTCATGCTGTGTAGCAGTTTGATATGATTATGAATTTCAAAAATAGATATTGGATTATGTTTGTAATCTGGTCTATTACTGGGCCCGATTGAGTTATGATTAGGGCTTTGATTGGGCCACATCTTGGTGGTTTGGGACTCACAGATAAAAGGCATGGCAAAAGACTAAAAGCTTTTGATGCAAGGGTTCTTAATGTTGGAGTTTTGATGTTGTAGTTTGATACTGAAGTCTTAAGTTGGTGCCCTGGGAAGTAAGCACACAAAGGAAAGAGAAGAAAGTCCCAAGAAGAAAGGAAGCTTGAACCCAGAGAGACACAAGACCCTGGAGAGGAGGAACCCAGGAAGCCTGAACCCTCGCAGATGTTGGCAGCCATCTTGCTCCAACATGTGAAAATAGACTTTGGCGAGGGAAGTAATTTGTGCTTATGGCCTGGTATCTGTAAGCTTCTACCCCAAATAAATACCCTTTATAAAAATGAACCAATTTCTGGTATTTTGCATCAGCACCCTTTCGACTGACTAATACATGATGTTGTGTATATTAGTGCCATTTTTCTCTAATTACACAAGGCATTATTAGTTTTATTTGATATAGTCCATGTTTGTTTAGATTTTCCACATACTGCCATAACGCTTATGTGAAAGAAATAAGTTATGCTGCCATGTTTTATACAAATAAGTCCTCAAGGAATACAAAAATGTGGGTAAGAACCTTGTGGACAAGGTCAAAGCTTACTTGACTATACGGACAGAACTGCAGGCTTACATTAGAGAGTAAAATGGGCCATGGCAAAAGAACTAAGTGGATTGCCATCTGGACTCCCTGCTGGATTGTGTCCTCATTCCACCACCCCCATCAGATCTTCCCAGTCCCCACCACCAGTCTCCACTAGTTCAGGCTCAGATGACTCTGCTTCATGTTCAGCAAAATTTGCCTAGATTAATCAGGTGGGGAGCGTGACACATGCTCTGAAACATGGACCTGATGACATGAAGACTCACAAGAACCCTACCCTGAAGGCTCAGAGTGGTCCAGGATGCAGTGGCCCCAAACCATTTTCTGCACTTTATCCAGGAGTCAGTCCCTCACCCGCAGCAGCCACAAAGAGCCAACTCTACTTGAAATGGAAGGCAAGAAGTAGAGAGTGGAAAATTAAGAAACTGTTTCAAACCTGGTGATTGATGATATACAGAGCTGAAAGAGGTAGCGTACATAAAGAAGTGTGCAACACAATATTGCAAATCAAGGGCAAAATTAACTCCTCTATAGTAAATAACTGTAAGTAACTCAGTCTGGTATTTGATGACATGGTAGGCATTGTAGAGATAATCAGTAACAGGGCTGTCAAAGCTCAAGTAATGGGTAAAGTGCCAACCATTTCCATGAACAAAAAGATGAGTGCCACGCTTATCTAAGCAAGAATTCCCTGGATTCTTAGATAGCCAGCGCCAAATCTCCTAAGATAAATGTTCTTATTCCTACAGAGGGCATGACTTTGAGTTCCCAGTCCCTGAGCAGTTCAAGACCCTCTGGAATAGGCAAAAGGCAGTTACTACAGTGACAAATAGTTGGATAAGCAAAGTGCCACTGAGTTCTTTGCCTTCTCCCATCACACCATGAGATAATTCTGTATTGAGAAGGTTCTTTCCTAGAATTCTTCTACCTTTCTGCTCTTAAATGACTTCTCTGCTCTGAGAAGCACAGCTACCTGCCTCCACTGAAATAAACCTCAGGCTAAGAGTTGGGGAAGGATAGCAGGTCATTGATCAACTGTAAGAAGATATAGCTTGTCTATATCAGCTCAACCACATCACCAGTCTATTATTTTGGAACTGCAGACTAGTATTAGTGGCTTCAACTTTCACCTTTTGGGGGTTATTCTATCAACAGTCTTTGGGGAAGAATAAAATGGTCCCCAGGAATTAATAGATAAGAATATTCACACAAGTTCATCTTTTTCTAACAATAAGCATGAGCATAATAACTCATGTGATTCCAGTTGGTTCTTCTAACCAAACTAATTTTTCACTGTTGACAAGTGAGAAAAGGGTTGCAATGGACCAAATGCTGAGGCTTGACCATCTAGCATTCCAAGCAAAATTGTTTCCTATAAGCATTCCTTTTATTTTGCATTCTATCCTGGGTCTGCCTGAACCATGAGATAGTATTAATACGTTCTCCTATATCAGGTGCTATAGTGTAGCAGTGCCCTGTATCCAGGGAGTTAAAGGACTCTCTGACCCTTTCTTTCTCTGGGATCTCTGCCTAGTAACTTTTTACAGATATGGCTTAAAAAGAAAAGGTGGGAGTGAGGAAATCAACATATCACTTCAAGGAACCTGGCATTCCTTCCTCCTTTCATGCTAGGTGCCCACTATCCAATCTTCACTGCCTTGTTTTCCTTGTCATGCTCAGCAGCTTAGGACATCTGTCCTGGCACCTGAGCACAGGATTAAAATCTTTACTGCAGGTTGGTTTTAAGTCTCTATGTATGACAGAACTTTTCATAGCATTTTAACATAAATTTCAGTTTTTCCCTCTAGGACAAACACCAAAATATGCAACTTTTTGGGGGGGAAGAGAGATTGTCCTATGACTTTAACCATTTCCTGAGGCTTGCAGAAATAATTCTTCAAGAAATTTAAAGTCATACATAAAATAAAATAAATACCAAACTTAAAAAAATAATGTAATTAGGTTCATTATTCCAGTTAGCA
Source organism: Dasypus novemcinctus (assembly GCF_030445035.2). Classification (NCBI taxonomy): domain Eukaryota; kingdom Metazoa; phylum Chordata; class Mammalia; order Cingulata; family Dasypodidae; genus Dasypus; species Dasypus novemcinctus. Next base: position 70,521,911 of record NC_080680.1, read on the forward strand.
AAAACTGTAGACAGGTTTACAGTTCTTTGCTGCTGACAAGACATATAACAAAAACTTATGTCCCAAAATTTGACTGTAAAGATTTGAAACTTAACCAAAAGATATACCCATATTAATATAAAATTGGACATTGAGCAAAAAGCATTGCTACAGGTAAAAGGTGTGATCATGTAGTGATAAAAGTTTTAATTCACCAGGAAGATAAAACCATTTTAAATATGTGTACATTGGTAACACCATCTTAACATATACAGAACAAAAATTTACAGAGTCTCAAAAAAATACACAGATTCACAATCATTTGAAAGAGTTGAATTAACTCTTTTAATAACTAGAGTAATTTTGTCAAACAGACAAAAATCAGTAAGGATATAACAGTTTCGAAAAATAGAATTATTGAATTTGATCTACTGGATATATATAGAACACTGCACCTAAAAACTGGTAAAATACATTCTTTTCAAGCATATCCTAAGAAATTTACCAAAAACTGACCATATACCTGGCCATTAAGTAAGTCTCAACAAATTTCAAATGTTAAAATAAAATATATCACCTTCCCTGGTCACAATTAAGTCAGAAATTGATACCTATAACTAGAAAAACCTAAAGCTTTAGAAATGAATAAACATCTTTCTTAATAATTCAGGAGTCAAAGAAGAAATTATTGCTAGAATCAAATAATATTCTTAAATGAATGACAACAAAAACATTCTCTTAGAACTTGTGTAGTAATACATTAGAAAACAAAGATGCCTAATAATAAATGAGCTAAGCAAAAAATAAAACAAAATAAGAAACTAGGGGAGGTGGAAAGAAAGACCAGAAACAACCCAAAGAAAGTAAAGAATAGGAAATAATAAATATAAGAGCAGGAATAGAGGAAATAGACAACAAACCGAAAAGCCATTAACTGAAAAAGTTAATGAAATATACCAATGTTTGGCAAGACTGACCAAAAGAATACACAATGTGTGAATACACAAATGAACCCTATTAGGAATTCATAAATATATAAATATAGATGCTAAAAGATTTAAAAGATATTAAAAAGACAATATAATTTCCTTGATGCAATAAAAATAATTTTATAAGATTGACAAATTCTGAGAAAATATAACATGAAAAATTGTTTAAAGAAGAAATAGAAAACCTAAATAATACTATCACCATTAAAAATATTTGACACAGTACTTTAAAGTCTTACCACAGAGAAAACACCAGTTTGCAACAAAATTTCCCCTGGGCTATATGAAACAATCAAGGAATTGCAGGCATTTTAAAAATTCCAAGTAAATAAAAGAAAGAACATTAATATATTTTATGACGCCAACATAACTTTGATGATAAAACCTGACAAAGAACATAGAAGAAAATTAAATTATAGATAAATTATAGAAAAATATACCTGGATTCTTTTTAAAAAATCCTAAATAAAATATCAACAAACCAAATCCATCAGTGAATAAATAAAATAATGTGTTATAATGGTTAGGTGTATTTCTGAAATGTTAAAGTTGTTTTAACATTAGAAAATCAGTTATTAAAAGTTTATTATAAGCAACCAGAAAGATGGTAGTGGAGTAAGGAGCTCCTAGAGTCAGTTCATACTACAGGGCACTTAGTAATCACCCAGAACTATCTAAAACACCTGTTTGTTGACTCCAGGAGATCAGAAGAGTATGCTGCAGCAACCTTGAAAGAATGCAAGGAGGAGACTACCCATCTGCAAAGACGATTCATAAGTAGATCACTCCATGCCATGGAGGCTGGTGCCCATCCTCCACTGGCAGCACAAGCCACCTCGGGACAAATTCTGTAGCTGGAACTGAAAGCTCCACTTCCCCAAAAAAAGTAGGACAAAGAGACAGTGGGGCACCAACTTCAGCTACTGATTAGTAAATTTGGTGGGCTAGAGTATAACCCTAAGAACAGCTAAAGTGTGACCCTGTCCAAGACAGAAAGACACAGGTAGCTGCCATTTTAACTCTGCCCCTGACATGAGGGGAAGCAGGTGGACTGAAAACCACAGTGCAGGTAGGGGCTGGCTTCTTTCCACCCAGATCAAACTGCAGCCCTAGCCTAGGCATCAGCCCCACCTTTGGCAGGAAGGAAGTTGGCACCATCCTCTCTGGGTAACTGCAAGTACATCTGGCTGGCAGAGACTAAATAGTCAGAAGTCTACTAAGGCAACTGCAGTTATTTGGACCCTCATGGCATAGATTGCTGCCCACACCTGCAGCTCCATCCCTGTCCTAGGCAAGGGAGGAAGGGGTATGAAGCTTCATTAGTGTTTCTAGGCAACTAAAGTCTAGGCCTACGTGACTTGGATTATTACACACAGCTGTGGCTCTCTACCTATGCCTAGCAAAGAAGAAAGGTGGGAGAAGCTTCACTGGTCCCTGGGGCAACACAGGCAGCTTGAGCATCCACAGCTTGTAGCACCAACTACATCCTTGGCTCCTACTACAACCATCAAGAGAGAAAGGGCAAGAAAACCCTCAACTAAAGAGAGAAACCACACCCAGAATAAATACATCTAGGAAGACAGATAACAAGACACCAACAAAAAATTACAATCCATACCAAGAAACAGGAAGATACTGCCCAGTTAAAGGAACAAGATAAGCCTCCAGATGACATAAAGGAGGAGAGACAACTAATCATAGATGTTCAAACAAATCTCCTTAATAAATTGCATGAGATGGCTAAAGACATTAAGGATATTAAGAAGACATTGGGGAAAGTGATTTGGCCCAAAGGATAGAGCATCCATCTACCACATGGGAGGCCCAAGGTTCAAACCCAGGGCTTCCTGACCCATGTGAATAGCTGGCCCATGCGCAGTGCTGATGCACCCAAGGAGTGCCATGCTATGCAGAGGTGTCCCTTGCATAGGGGAGCCCCACACGCAAGGAGTATGCCCCATAAGGAGAGCCACCCAGAGTGAAAAAAATGCAACCTGACCAGGAATGGCAACGCACACACAGAGAGCTGATGCAGCAAAATGATGCAACAAAATGAGACACAGATTCAGGGTGCTGCTAACAAGAATACAAGTGGACACAGAAGAATACACAGCCAGTGGACACAGAAAGCAGACAACTGGGGGAGGGGGGGAGGGAAGAGAAATAAATAAAAAATAAATCTTTAAAAAAAGAAAGACATTGGATAAGCACAAAGAATTTGAAAGCATACATAGAAAAATACCAGACTTTATGGTAATGAAAGGTGCAATAAATGAAATTAAAAATATACTAGAATCATATAACAGCAGATTTGAGGAGGTAGAAGAAAGGATTGATGAGTTTGAAGACATGGTCTCCAAAAGCAAACATATAAAAGAACAGATGAAAAAATAATGGAAAAAAATTAAATAAGTTCTCAAGGAACTAAATGACAGCAAGAGATGTACAAACATATGTGCCATGGGTGTTCCAGAAGGAGAAGAGAAGGGAAAGGGGGGGGCAGAAGAAATATATGAATAAAGAATGATAGAAAATGTACCAATTCCATTGAAGGACCTAGATTTCTGTGTCCAAGAAGCACAACATACTTCCTTCCAAATATATCCAAATAGACCAACTTCAAAACACATATTAATCAGAATGTTAAATGCCAAAGACAGAATTTAGAGAGCAGCAAAAGAAAAGCAATGCATAACATGTAAGGGATACCCAATAAGATTAAGTGCCAATTTTTCATGAGAAACCATGGAGACAAGAACACAGTCATCTGATATATTTAAGATGCTGCAAGAAAAAAACTCCCAGCCAAGAATCTTATACCTGGCAAGATTGTCTTTCAAAAATGAGGGGAAGTTTAGAGTATTCACAGATAAACAGAAATTGACAGAATTTATAACAAAGAGACCAACCTTGCAGGAAATATTAAAGGGTATGCTACAGTCTAAAAAGAAAAGTCAGGAGATAAAGGTTTGTAAGAGATTCAAGTAATGAAGATTATATCAGTAACAGTAACTAAAAGTCTCAAAAAAGTGCTGAAAATAAAATATGACAGATAAAACTCAAAGTTCAATATGGGTGAAATAAGAATTGCCTTTACAGTGATAACACTGAATGTTAATGGGTTAAACTCCCCCAAATTTATTTGGAAGGGTAAGGGGTCTCAAATAGAATCATCTTAAAAAGGAAAATCAAAGTTGGAGGACTCTCACTTCCAGTCTTTAAATCATATTATTTAGGTACAGTGGAAAAAACAGCATGGTACTGGATTAAAGAGACACACATAGACAAATGGAACTGAAATGATGGTTCATAGACAGACCCTCACATCTATGATCAAGTGATTTTTGACAAACCCAACCAACTCAGGCAGAACAGTTCGGTCAAAAAATGGTGCTTAGAGAACTGGATATCCATAACCAGAAGAAAGAAAGAAGACTTCTATCTCACACTTTATACAAAAATTATTTCAAAATGCATTAAAAACCTAAATATAAAAGCAAGAACCATAAAAGCTTCTAGAAGAAAATGTAGGAAAACATCTTCAAGACCTGGTGGTGGTAGTGGATTCTTAAAGATGACAAGAAGAGGACTGAGATATAATACTGATGTTTAATGTATGTAGAAGTTTTAATTAGCTTTAATGTAAAAATTGATGGTAACATACTACAGTGAGTAACAGCTGGTTTATAAATGAGAATGTGGCTGGAAAGGGCAGTCTAGGGATGTAAATGTCAACGGAAAGAAACCTAGAGAACAATCTAGGGACTGAATAACACAGTAAACCCAAAGTGGATGAGAATTGTGGTTGATGGTACAGATGCAAGAGTGTCCTTTGTGAGCTAGAGCAGATGTACATCACTATTGCAGGGTAGTGAGGATGTGGAGAAGCATGGGAAAAATACAACTGAGTGACCTATGAACTGTGGTTAACAGAAATACTGTAATATTCATGCATTTATGTCAAAGATGTAAAGTGTTGATAATGGAGGAGTACGGAAAAAGTGTGCCAAATGTATGCTACAGACCATGGTTAATGGTAATAGTCTGACAATATTATCTCATAATCAGTAACTACTGTTTTATGAGGGGGATTGTATGGGAATTCTGCACATGTACATGATTGTACTGTAAGCTTACAACTTCTGTAACAAAAATATATTTTGAAAAATAATAAGAGGGTGAGTTGAGGGGAAAATATACCAAATGTAAGATACTTTGGTTTGCAGTAATATTCTGAGGATGCTTTTTCATCATTAGTTAAAAGTGTTTTACAATGCAAAGTATTGGTGGTAGGATGAGGTATGAGAGCCCTGTCTGATATTATGCATGTTTGTTTTGTAACTTCACAACCATTATTATACTTATTGTTTATGCATGTTTATGTATGAGTGATATACTTCAATAAATTTTTTTAAAAATTGAAAAAAACATTTATTAAAAGCTTAAAGGTGATAAATCAGAATCAGAAAAAGTACTCAGTATAAATGATATCCATTCATAATTAAATTATCTACAAAATACTGAGAGCAACATCATCCAAATGTTGTAACGTTGAAAGATTTGTTTTGGAGATGACGAAGAAGATTGACTGCTATGGCATTTCTTTTTATCATTTTGTCCAAATCCCTTGACTATTGCATTACAGCAAATATAAGAATTGGAAGAATGAAAGGAAACTGCTATTTTTCATGTTGAAGTAACAAAAGTGTATGAGTATAGGAAGTTTGCTGAATTCAGAATCAATGTACAAAAATCCATTTGTTTCATCTTAAAGAAGTTTGAAAATGTAGCTTTTGAAAAGATAGCACTCCAAAAGTATAAAAACTGCTTGGCATAAATTTGGGATATCTCTAACAAGTGATGTACCAGATCTTCCTGAAGATTATAAAATTTTATTGAAAGACATTTTAAAAAGACCTAAAATAGAGAGGTATATCATTTTCATTGATTAAAAAAGTCAATGTCATAAAGATGTCATCTCGCCCGGAATTGGTCTATAGTTTCAAAGCAATAATAATAAAAATGCCACTTTTGTGTGGAATTTGAAATTTTAATACTAAAATTTATATGTAAGAGCAATAGAAAACCTCTTGAAGAACTACTAAACATCAAAAACTAGTATAATGCTATATAATTAAGACACTGTGGGATTGACACAAATCTAGACAAACTGAGCAACGGAAAACAACCAAGTCCAGTAACAGACCACACATATTGACTAACTTGACAGAGGGGGCAATGCAGATTAACAGTGTAGTATGGATTTTTCAATCAGAGGTGCTAGGACAATAAGAAATCTACTTGAAAAAAAATTGTACCTTAACCTCAGTAGGCACTCAAAAATCAATACCAAATGGACTTAAATATGAAAGGCAAGATGGCTAATCTTAGAGAAGAAAATTCAGGAGAATATTTTTAAGACTATGGTATCAGAAGGAATTTCTTAAGCAAGGATTTAAAAATGCAAACCATAAAGGAAGAATTTATGCACATCATTATTTGAAATTAAGAGAATCTGTTCTCCAAAGATATCACAAAAATGTAAAAAATTTTAAAAATCCAACTGGCAGAAGATATTTGCACACATGTAACTAATAAAGTATTATTATTCAGAATATGTAAAGAATTCCTTAAACAGAAGAAGAAATAAAAGTGGCCAATAAATGCATTTTTAAAATGTTTCTATCTCATATAAGAAAGAAAAAAAATCACCATGAAATGGTATTTCACATTTATAAGATTGGTGAAACAGGCTAATAAATCAAGGGTTGATCAAATCTGGGAGTAATGAAATGTTTATACATCACTATTTGGAATGTCAACTAGTAAATAGCACTCTAACAAATAACTGGATATTATCTGTTAGAGTGATTAGATGATGAAGAACATATATACTCTGCATCACAGCATTTCTACTCCTGGTTATGTACTTCAGAGAAACTCTTGAATGTGTGCTCTAAGAGCCATAAAAAGGCACTGTTTGAAATAGCAAAACACTGAAATTAATCTAAATGCCCATCAGCTCAAATTACAATATAGTCTGCATAGTAAAAATTAAATACAATATGGATGAAGTTTAAGAACATATTATTGATATTAATCCATTGGTGCCAGGGAAGCTCATCCCTGTGAGTCATGTTCAACCCCAGAGGAAGGTAGTGAGTTTACTTGCTGAGTTTGGCTTAGAGAGAGGCCATGTTTGAATTACAAGGAGGTTTTCAGGAGATAATTCTTAGACATTAGTTGTTATTACTAGGCTAAGTTTCAATTTTACAGGAATAAGGTTCATAAGTAGTACAAGCATATTATATCAAGGGTTGGCTCATTGGCCTGTTCTATTTTATTAGGCACTGCCTATGTATTCTAGAGATTCTTGCCACTGTATGTGAGAATGTAGCAGGACTTCCCGGGATGGGAACATGCATTTGGAAAAAGACCTTGACCAAAAGGGAGAAACCTTAAATACAAAAGCATTTTTACAGCTAAGAAATTTCAGAGAGGGGAGGTCATGCCAGAAATTACGCTTATGCGCATCTCAGGCAGATCTCGCTAACTGCCACAGTAAACAAAGCCTCAACAGGGGTGCTCCTGAGGGCTCTAGAGATATCTGAACACTACAGACAAGGCACACAGTCCCATGAAATCAGCACCATGTCTGAGGGCCTTACCTTGGAATATATGATAATCCATGTCTCCAGTGCAACAGAGTTAGACTCATTTATAATTTCTCTACGAGTCTTCTACCCCTTTTATTTAAGTCTATAATTTGCAATATATCCATTAAATGTATGTCCCAGAGACTTATATATGACTGTTCACATGCTGGTCAAACCCTGATCTCAACAGAGTTGTGGCCAACACCTATTCTCCAATTCATCAGACTCACCTAGGATAATTAACAAGATGATGATGATAGACAATCTCCATCCCAAACAAAGAGTATCCACAACTGCAAACAAAACAGTTTTTCCATCTGTCACGTAAGTTCTAAGCCCCCTCTCAATCTGAAGTGGAGCAGGCATCACAAAATCCTCAAGACTGAGGAATGAACAAACATGAGGAGGGAATGCACTTATGGACCAAAGTAGACAATTATTGTAGTGACAGAAGAGCTTGTAACATTGGTATAAAGATAATGGTTACCATAGTTTAAGAGCAAGGGAGGGAAAAATAGGTGGAATATGGAGCATTTTTAGGGTATTGGAATTGTTCTGTATGACATTACAATGATGGATACAGGTCATTATACATTTTATCAAAACCTATAAAATTGTACAGTGCAAAGTGTAAACCATAATGTAAATTGTAAATCTTGGTTGGTAGCAATGCTTCAGTATTTATTCATCAATTGTAACAAATGTGCCATATACACGTAAAATGTTGTTAATAGAGGGAAATGTGAGAGAGGGAGGGATTGGGATATATGGGAATCCCCTATATTTTTTATATAACCTTTTGGTGATCTAAAACTTCTTTAAAAATCAAGTTTATTATATGAACAAAGAATCTACTATTGAACAAAAGATAAATAAAACTACTAAAGAATACCTTCAAGATTTGATTTGCTTAATATTTAAATAAACATGCAAAATGCTATTTTTAGGCTTATCAGAAAATTTCATCTGTTTAGTAAAAGCAAGAAAAAGCTAAAACAAAATTTGGAAGAGTGATTGCTCATTAGTGAAGAGAGAAAAGCCATTGGGAAGATAAGGGATGGTATTCAGGGAAGTTTAAAAGTAATGGTAATATTGCTTTTCTTAAACTATGTCACTGATATAGAGCTGCTTATAGTTATTGTCTTTTTTCCTGATACCTCATATACATTTTATGAATATTCTTTTTTATCAACTTAATATTTTAAAAACAATTTTTAAAGGAAACACATCACTTATTCTGTAAACCAGTACTCTTTCCAGATCCCCAATTTTTGTTAAATCCATCATTTTCAATAACAGTTATAAACTGCTCTTTCTTAAGGAGATTTTTTTTAGAGGAGTTCAGTAAGGGCCTGAAAAAAATGTGGTAACAACCAGGTTACTGGAGAAACTGGTGTTACTGGAGAAGCTGGAGAAGCAAACATTCTAGAGACCAGGAACAGTCTTCTATCTTAGTAAGAATTGACAAGACACATTCTGTATGACATGGGCTTAGAATAAGAAAAGCAAAGTTGTATCGTGAATAATTTAACAGACAATCCCTAAGATGGTATATATAACCAACCTGTGGTTTACCTTTTTCACAGGTGTTTAAAAGAGCACCAATTTTCTTTTTTTTTTTTTTTTTTTTTTTGGATGAGGTGTAAAGATAATCTAATAAATTGTCCACACGGTCCTGGAAGCACCCCAGAACATGAAGGTTCTCAAAGGTGGAAATCTGAGAGATAGAATGGGAAGAGAATCTGCACACAATCCCCAGATCCCTGTGCTCAAATACTGTGCCCAGCCAAGGAGAGGAAAATTCCTTTTAGTGACTAGCCAGTCTACAGAGAGGTACAATCACAAAACTCAACTGCATCCCGCATGATGAAGAACATCTTCCATGCGGCTTGCTTGCCTCCAGACACTAGGAATCTTCCAGATGACCCCTTGAGGTACTTCTCAGCCTTCAATCCCTTCATTTGCATTATTGGACCAATTACAAGGGGGAAAAAAAGCAAACAGCCAAACACCACATCTCAGTGCAGAGCTGTGTTTTTTTGTTTGCCTAGTATGTCTGCTCATTTTGCAGCATCTTCTAAAAATTAGTCAGGGTACTTCTGCAGGGTCATTGTTATTGACAGTGGGACAGGTTCCCAACATTCCATTAATGCCTGGGAAATTTTATACACTCACAATCGTTCAATAGCTGATGTGAATTTGAGGTTCTGTCATCAGTGAAGAATAATCAAATTACTCTCAAACCACTAAAGCCACAGAGCTCAGAAATGAGTCTCTTGCCTACACACCATTTTTTCCTGTTATGGGTTCAGTGCAAGTTTCCATGTGCTAGTTGGGTATGCTGATACAGATAGGGGAATTAGGACAAGCCTCTCTAATGAAGCAATATTTATGTTATATCCAGAAACAAAAGTACTGCTTTGTTTTCCTTTAAAAAAAAAAAAAAAAAAAAACTTCAGAAACTAAGACCACACCTTTGCCTTCATAATTCCAAATTTCCATTATACTTTCCCCTGTGAAATCTACTGGCATATAGTACCAAGTTTCCCAGAGAATGAAAGAGAATGAGACTTACTTCCCAACCCCTTCTTTAACAGAATTTCCCACTGGGCCAACAATTCCCAGCCTATAGATATAATAAGCAAAAGAATGCAGCTCCCTGTGAATGTGAAAATCTTTGGGGAAATTACAAAATGTAATTTTATATTCAATTTATCAAGAACATATCAGGCATACTTTTAAGCACTCCTTGAAACTTCAAACCAGTAGCAATGCATAAATATTACCATAATCAAGTCATAAAAATCGTTAGAAAAGGGTTTAGGCACTTTGTTTTCCCTCCCCATAAGAATGGCTTTTATGACTCAGGACTCTACATTAATTTTTAAAATTTATTAGAGAAGTTATAGGTTTACAGAAAAATCATGCAGAAAATAGTTACCATATCCCACCCCATTATTAATACTTCGCATTAATGTGATACATTTGTTACAATTGATGAAAGAATATTATTATAATTGTACTAATTATAATACCTATAGTCTATGATTTACATTAGGGTTCACTGTGTTGTGCTATCCTATGTTTATTTTTTAAACTTTTATTCCAGTAACATATATACAACCTAAAATTTCTCCCTTTTAACCATATTCAAATATATAATTCATGCCATTAATTACATTCACTATGTTGTACTACCAGAGTTGGATAATACCCCAGAGATGACTGACTCAGACTTCTCATTGTATGATTGAGGAATGTGAGGTCCAAGGAGTTCAGTAAGAATAGCTGCTCATATTAATGGATGTCTATGAGCCAAAAAGTGTGCCAAGTACTTTATTCCCTTTAACTTATTTGGTCCTATCAACTACCTTATGAAACAGGCATTATTATTGTCCATATTTTACAAAGGAGAAAACTGAGGGCTCAGAGATCTCATGGGAATTGCTTAAGGCCAGATCATTAGAAAGCATCAATGACAGGACAGCTTGAACCCAGAACCCACATTTTTCACCATCCATTTTATTGCTCAAAGTCTTGATGTTTGCAGTAAAGGGAGGTCTAGAACCCAAGTTTCCTGATTTCTGTGTCCATTCATCCAGTAACTAAATATTGACCCTATAGTGTTAGAGCCCATCCGATAAAGACCACCAGGGACACTTCTTATGAACTTGCTGCAACAGGAGACCATACTCAGAGAGGAACCATGGCATTTTCACCAAGCAAGGACGGGGTATTAGAGGATTTGGAAGAAGGATGCCAGATAGGTAAAAATGCAGGATTTGTTTTGATAGGCTTTTTTAAAAAGCAGCACAATGTATAAATGATTATCAAACGTGGGGCCAAAAGTTGATTCAGGGTCCTATTTCCTTGAATACTATGAAGTTAATATAAATAGGGCATCTTGTGCCTGAAAACCCATTATCTGAAGTTCTGCACCTGGGTTGGAAATTAAGCTGTTCCTGTTTCAAAGTGATGCAGATCCTCTAGGCAGAAAGGGGATGCTCCATTCTTGCTGATATGGTTTCCTGCCGTTATATGTTTATTTAGTTAATAAAGCAGTTTTCACAGGTCCACAACGCTAGTTGCCAGACATTAAGCTAGGTGCTGGGAATATGAAACTGAGTAAGACACACTCATTTTTTAGTCCTGGTGCGGAGGAAAGTCATGTTCACCAAGTAATCATAATGCAGCTTGGTTAAGTGCAGGAACAAAGGGAGAACAAAGAAGTCTGCCTCAGGAACCCAGAGACATGACAGGGGAGGTGACTTCTGAATCAGTTCTGAAGAATGAGTGGTTTGCCTGGTAAGGAGACAAGAAGCACAGGCTTATTTTCAAAGAACTACAAGGTAGTAAGATAAGAAACAGAATGGAGGACTCAATAAGGTGCTTGAAGCATAACTGATTCTACCAGATGTATTATAGTCTTCATGGTCTCCAGACCATTGCATATTCTATATCCTCTTCTGAAAAGTTCCCCCTGTGCACTATTCTCTCATCGCTGACTGGTCTAGTCTAAGCTGAAACACATTCTCTGGGAAGACTTATTCCTTTGAAAATAATAGCAAAAATAATAATAAGCACTAAAGCTGACATTACCTGAATAATTTCTATAGGCCAGGTACTGTGCTAACTGTTCCACTCACATCATCTCATTTAATTCTCCCAAGAGCCCAGTGAGAAAATGCTTGTTCTGCATTTTATGGAGATCACTCAAGCTTTAAGCAATTTGTCCAAGTTCTTTTCCCTCAGAAGTGGAGAACCAGAGTCTGACTCTTAAGATTTCCCCTGGCATCTTTAACCAGCTTCTCTGCAGCTTTATCAAGATCATGCAAGTGTGGAAGATCATACCTTCCTTTGTGCTACCTCTAAATCTTTATATGGCCGTTCTTTGGTAGTGGTCAAAAAGAGATACTGACAGAAATGGGTTTTTTGCTTGCCTCACTCCCTTATGACATTGTGAGGTCCTGAGAGCAGACTGTTTCTTATTTAACTTGATATCAATCCCCCAGTGCCTAGAATCCATTATGGACACATAGTAGGGCTTCAGTTAAAGTTTTGTGAATGAATAAATTAACAAGTAAAATAACTGTAGACGACCCACTATGTGATACTCCACATAAGTCACTTCAGGCACATTCTCTGAGAGTGAACAGAACTGTGAAGATTTATGCCATTCCCAGGCAACAAATGTCTGTATGTGAACAGCCAGTCATGGTGGCAGGGAGGGAGGAGGGGAATTGGGCAAAAGCGTGGATGTGCCCCAGCGTAAAGGCTCTAACATCACCATTGTTGGCAAGAGATGGTCCTGGCAATTCTTGTCTAGTTCAAAAAAAAAACCCTTCAACTAAGGAGAAAGACACACTGAAAATGAGCTGTCCCTTTCCCTCACACCCCACCACCAATACCCACACACAGTTTTTATTTCCCCACAGGAATATCTGAGTCAGTAACCCTCCCCAAATCTGAGACAGGTCTGATCCCGAAGTCCTTCCATCCAGGCATTCCAAATCCTTGTTAAGAAATGGAAGCAGGTAGAAACAAACAAGAAAAAAGCAGCTATTGCTCCTGCAGCATGCTCTCTCAGGACCTTACTGCTCTAGGTTATGGGTGCTTTGTCTTTTGCTCTTGTTTTCCTGCTTTAATTTAGAGCTCAGAATTCTGAGTGGATTAACAGCCAGAGCACTGTAGAAGAGCCCTTGCTCAGCAATATGCATCTGTCGCTTCAGGGACACCATATCTCCATATACCATGTCCTCTCCTGAGTTATCTATTGCTTCATGTTTTAGCCCCTGCACTAAAATTGGCCTTCAGTCATAGACTTCATTTTGCTGCACCTGTTGCATTAATAACCAGAAAATTCCATTCAGCCAAGGGCCAGGCATGCACCAATCATTGTTCTGATACAATAAATAATTGGGTAGCAAGGAGTTATCCTTGCAGACCTCACTTTCCTGATATTATTAATTCCTGAACAGAGAAAACATCTACATGACGATACATTTCATCTGTATGGTAATAGAATTGAAACAATTATACCTGCACTTACTCTATAACATAAAAAGGAAAAGTGTATTTAAAAACTAGCAGAACATGGTATTCTATATTTGAAAGAGATCATGGAATTCTCCCTTATGTTTCAATTATAAGATATTTTACGAGGATGAAAAAAGAAGTCTCTTCAAGTCCTGATTTGTTTTCATCAAGGCTGTTTTGTGCTTTGGAAAGGAAATGGCTTTGAAATCAGATGTATCTGAATTTAAATCCCATTTTGCCCCTGAGCAGTGATCTGAGACTCCAGCAAACAACTTCACCTCTTCAAGCTCAGTTTTCTCACCTGTAAAATGAGGATACTGCCAATCTTGCAGGATTGTAGAGGAATGATGATGATAAGGATGTAAAGCAACTAGCACCATTCTTGACACAGGTAGATGTTCAATAAGTGACAATCCTTTTTAGATAGGAGGTGGCATGATAGAAGTATCCCAAGGAAGAAGACACTTTTCTTCCCTTTATCAGCTACTCTTCCTGCTATCCTGTTTACTACTCCCACCTTATTCCCTCCCACCATCCTGGTAGCAGAAGTGGCCGGACTTAGCAGGGGGACCATTATCCCTTCCTTATCAATCAATCATACCAGTATTTCAACCTTCATACGCATTTTGCACAAATGAAGGTTTACTTAGCATACCTCAAGGCTTAGAATTTACTAACAATCTCTGGCCACGAAGATTTTTAATCCATTTTCTCTCTACTCTTTGTCAATTCAAAGACCTGTTTAGATTTTAGTTCCATGCAAAGTGCTTTGACTTCTTTAGCCTGGGCTGATTTTTCATTTCTCTAAATACTACGAGTTAGTGTCTGACACACAATTCAGCCTTTATATTATCTGATGCCATACTTTTATTACTTATTACATTTAATTATAGCAGAATAAAATTTATTAACCTATGAGTGTTCTCAATATTTCCCTGCATGATATAGATGAGAATTTTGGTTTGGCCTACTTCAATCTTTCTCTAACCCTCTCCCTCCAAGAAACATGCTTGCAGACTAGTTATAAGGCTTTTGAGATGCACAATCAGAAAGAAAAGAAAAACAGAGAAAGAGGCAAACGAGAAGTATAGAGAGACACTTCTAGAGGGCTATAGGAGATTTTCAAGAGTGTTGAAGAGACCAGAATGGGATCAGTTATAATGTGAGGGGAGTGGAATGAAGCAAATTTTAAGAAGTACTCTAGAGTGTCTGGATGCACTTCATGGTATTCAAGGGATATAAGTAAAGAACTTGAGTTATTTTAAAATTCCTTTGATGGCAAGGATTCTCTTCTTTGAAGCTCAGCTTTACTCCCAAATTGAATTATATAGGTTAAGGCATTACAAGTCTTATTTGCCCCAACTTGACTATCAGATTCATAAGTGCAGGGCTTTATCTTTCTTTTTTATTGTATTTTCTAAGCACCTAGCATAGCACTGCAAATGCTTCAGCCCTTTAATACATTTTGTTGACTTGATTCACTTTATATTGACCATCAAATCAAATAGGACTTCAACTACAGGTTGGGCTAATCAATTCCCTATTCCCTCCTCTAATAGATGATAGGTGTGTTATTAATTAGGTGAAGAGATTAAAGGTGCTGCTCCAAATGAATCCTAGTCTCCTGACAGAGTGAGGAGAGTTTCCCAACTTACTCAGGAAACCCTACAAATATGCCTTAATTGCTGTCAGTGAATCTGAGGAAACCTGCAGTGGCAGAATCCCTCGAAAATTGGATATAGGGACGTGTCATTAGGATTTATAAAAAGAGTAAGAATGTGTATTTCTGAACTACAGAGCACTGAGCTTGACATTGATCTAGGGTAAGATTCTAGAACAATTTTTTTAAACAGTGGCTTATGAGCACTTAGAAAAGGAAGTGATAAACTCAGCATGAGTTATTCACTAAGAATAGTCCTGTCAGACTAACCTCATTTCCTACTGACAGAGTTACTACACTGGGAGATCAGAGAAATAGAGTAGAAATCATGTATCTGGATTTCAGAAAAGCTTTTGACACGTTCTCCCATGATGTTCCTCTGGGCAAGATGGGGAAAAAAGCAGCCTGAATGATATTACAATTGTAGATTCATAGCCAATGAAACATTGGTACCCAAAAGGAATTAATTAATGAGTCACCATAAATTCAACACAACATTTTAATTCAATCAATATTTTTTCCAACCTCTTATGCTAGTCACTGTATCAAGGGCTAATGAATCAATTGTATAAATACAGAATAGAGGAAATCTAACTCAGCTGCAAATGATCCGTTTGTGTAATTTGGCTTTCAAAAGTATCAATGAAAACCAAGATTGGATCAGACAATGACTGTGTCTAAAATAAGAGAGGCAATGCTTCTGCTCTTCTCCATGTAGATTGTGTTTACTTTGGGCTCCAGGCACTAAAAGAGACTCTGAATCATATCCCAAAAAGAGTGATTGGGATGATAAAGAGATGTCAATAAAAGGATGTTGAGAAGACAGAATGAAATGATAAAATGAGAAAATCCACAGCTATCTGAATGATCTCTAAGAAACAGAAGACCCAACAGGAATTCCAGATGGGCTGCCTTGAAAAGTGGTGGGTGGGGGTATAAAACAAGAAGGCTGGAAGTCAAATTAGCAAGTATTGAAAAAATCCAAGAAAGAGTTGATGGGAGCTTAAAATAAATCAAGATGAGGAGGCTAGATTAAAGAATATTTTTAAATATTGTTGTCTATACAAGGGTATATTTTTAATAATGATAGAGATATTTAAAAACACAAATGTACAGGACTTGGTGACTCATTAGCTATATAATTATATTTCAGGGAATAATTTGCAACATGAAATAGTTGAGTCACTAAATAATGGATTAGATTATTAGTATCATTGTTAAATAAGATATAAAATAATATAGCATATTTATAAGAATGTTAAATATATCTTAATTGCCTTGATATAGTGAACAAATTTGTGCTGTTTTGATTTCCATTTAATTTTCAAGGAATTCTTTTTAAAACAATTCACAATTAGTTTTATATAATAGACTCATACATAAAAATATGTATATATTCAAATCAACAAATAATGCCTATCAAGTGTTAATTATAGTGTAGAACTGTAGTCAAAAAGATTAATCCTACTCTTATTAATTATTTAGCTACATTTCCCTTTCTTCCATTTTTTCCTTCACTCCCATGATGAAGAAGGTATGAGGTAAGAAGGAGTAAATTCCACTCTCATTCTCCAGGGATCAAGATGGAAATTTGGTTGCTCAGTCAACTCCCAGGTGAGTGAGCCAAAAGATAGGGTGGTAGGACTCAGGTGCTCTCACATTCACAAATCAAACTTGATTAAATTAGTCAACTCTCCTATTTAGCTTTAAAAAGAAGCTGTTTTTGCTATTGTTTTATTGATGTTGTTTTGCGTGGTATAGTTCAAATTTAACAGTTACTTGCCTGAATTTTACCTTCAAGCCACTTAAATTTGTGTTAGATAGACAAAGCATTAGTAAGTAATATTCATTAAAAATAGAAGCTGTTTCATATATTTTTAAACATTCTTACCAGATGACTTAAGAGGTATCAATTGTGTAAATGAGACTGGTAGTTAATAGAACATGTATTTTACTTACAAAGTTGTTACTTCCTCTCAGATAGTGGTTCTCAAAATTGACCAGGTATCAGAATTACCCAGAGGACTTATTACAACACAAAAGATGGCCTATCTCCAGAGTTTCCCATTTAAGGAGTCTGAGAATTTACATTCCCAACAAAATCCCAGGTGGTATTGATGCTGACGTCTAGGGACCACACTTAAAGAAGCATCTCTCTAGAAAGACTTCCCTAATCCCAAAGCCTGGGTTTGGTAGTCCTCTTATGATCCACTCCCACCTTGTCCCATGTTTACTCCTCACCTAGTATTATGACTCTGCGGTATGAAGTCAGATTGACACTTCTGGCTCTGTCAAGAACTGAGTAGAATGTGCGAAGCTGAGCTGCCAGGTGTCAAAGGTAGCTGATTAAAAGAAAAATTAAGCCAAAAATAGAACAAACAGGGAAGGTTATAATCACTTTCTGTGATGGGCTAAGAGGTTACCCAAGTAAAAGTACTGGCTGACACAGTTCTGTTATCCCCCATGGAATGGCACCACAAGAGGTTCAGAAAAATCAATGCAGGGGTGCATCTCACTGCAGAGGGAGCCCTGAATAAAAGGCTCCTGCAGTATTATGGACCTTGGAGTTGGAAAGTTTCAGGGAAGGAAGGGTGTGGAAGGAAGGCGGTTGCTAGGAGTGGAAAAATATTGAGAACTGAGTCGGAATGGAGAAAGAATCTTAAACATCTCCCCAAAACCCTCCCCCCAATCAGAAGGTCTCAGCAAAGCCACCTGGGGAAAGCCTCAGGTTGGGAATGCAGATAAAGGTAAGAGCATGACTGGCCAAGGAGACTGGAGTCCTTGACTACAACTCCCTTCAGACACTGCAGTTCACTGCCTGTGCACCACGTCTGTGTGGGGAGGGCAGCTTTCCCCATGAGAGCTGCCAGGTAAAGCCTTTGTAATTGCTTATGGTCAGGCCTGAAAAATTTCGTTTACATTTTGGCTGAAACAAGCACGTGTCTGATTTAGAAATGTGTCCCCAAGGGCACAGGATGGGGCATGGCTGGCAGAGAGTAGATGGTTAATAAATTGCATTGAATGATGCTTGATTGATCATTGAATAAATGATAATGTAACTTCTAAGAAGTAAATTGAGTATGTGCTAGATATATAAATATATTTGATTTGAAGTGCCCAGAACGGCGTCAAGAAAAAAACTATGTATTAAAAAAAAAATGTAAAGTGACAAAGGCATGTCTAACCAAAGGAAAAAAAATATTAGAATTTGAAATTCACTTAGCTATTGTAGTATAAGATGGAAATAAAATATTTTAGAAAGATTGTACTAGTGAAAAATATACAAATAATTTCAACATTGTCAGATATACTCCTTTGGCACACAAATGCCTTTTGACTTGCCATCCTATATAGCTGGTAAAACTGAGAGTCACCCCAATTTACCCACAGTATAGTCAAGGGCATGCCAGAGATTAGAGAGATCATCCACATTGCAAATAGAAAAGGAGAATTGTAAGAAGAAAAATATCAAAAAGACCTAGTAGGTCATTCAGCCCTAGTCTCTGGAATAGTGGAAGATTAAATAAAGTAACATAGAAAAAAATTTTGGAAACATACCCAAGAAAACTTAAGATTCTCTGATCCTCTAAATTTTAATGCATCATGAAGTTCAAGGGTTTATTGTCAACTCATTGCTTAAATCCTTATTCATCAAAAGAAAAACATTCTCTATAGACTGCATTAAAAATGGAAACAAGAAATGTAATAAGTTGATTTTTGTGTGTGTGGTATTAAATGACTCACTTTTTCCCATGTTCATGAATTTCTGGTTTGTAACTGCACTTATCCAAAATATTAGAATGGCCTTCAGGCCAACCTCTGTATTTAAGAGAGAAGGGGAAAGAGAAAATGACTAGAAGTTGACCATTACGAAAATTACTTGCAAGGCATTTTTCTTGATAGCTGCCGTTTCACTCATATTATCATCCTTTTCTGTTGACAAGTTTCTGAGATTTTAATCTTGGATTGGAAATGTTACCCTATCAGAAAAGGCTTATATTGTCAGGAGTAGCACTGTCATGGAATGCAAAATCACATATGAGAGCACTTGTTGTACTGAAAAATATACCCTTGCTAGGAAAGGCATTTAAATGTTTAGTCTGCTTGCTCATAAATCACTTTCAATGTGTGCAAGTCCTTAGACAACATATTGAAAGATTTCTTGTTTCTTTTATTACAGTAGTGCCATTTGTATCATTGATATTGGGGTTCTGTTGGAAATTCCACATAAACCCTTGCTTAGAGGGTTTGTAACTCTGCAATTAAATTTCAACCTGACCTGGAATTCAAATGTGAAATTGTGAATTGTTGTTGTTGTTTTTTAACCTAAAGTATGCCTGATATTTTGAGAAATGGTCAGGTTGACAATTTGGATTTATAAATGGAAACAAGCGGCCTAAAGCACACAAAACTAACATGGACATTAGGAGACCCTGGTGTGTTTATTTAAACTCACAGTTTGCTTGGTTGGTCTGCTGATCCCAAAGTTGTTTTAGAAACACACTGTCAAGTCGTTTTCAAGCTTTCTATTAATTTTGCTGGATATCATTGCTGTCCTTTTTTCTTTCTTCCAATTTTTAAAAATTATATTGACAACTTTTCTACTTCCTCGCAACCAAAATACTTGAAATTCATTTGGATGTCTATTTAAACTTGGGCATGCATATGCTGAGTGTTTTCACTTTTTGGTGTGTTCTTATACCAAGCTGACACTGGTATCTCTGTCATTTTTGACCACAGGGAGTTGTTCTCTCAGGGTGAAACAAGATTTCTACTAGCTAAGACAGAAAAAAAGAAAAGTTAGAATACATTGAGGGGGAGCCTTCTTGAATTGAGGATGAAATGCAATCAGAAATATGGAGCAATGAAGTATTTCTGAGAAGTAGAATTTGAAGGAGATTTTAAAAAGGAAATTAATCAACAGGTTTACTGGGAAGCCGATATGGCTCAAGCAATTGGGCTCCTGTCTACCATATAGGAGGTCCAAGTTTTGATACCCAGGGACTCTTGGTGAGGGCAAGCTGGCCTATGTGGTGAGCTGACCCACATGAAGTTCTGGTCTGCACAGAGTCTGGCCCACACGGAGAGGTGACGCAGCAAGATGACGCAACAAAAAGAGACACAGAGGAGAGACACAGAAGACCAGGGAGCTGAGGTGGCGCAAGAGAATGATTGCCTCTCTCCCACTCCAGAAGGTCCCAGGATCAGTTCCCTGAGCTGCCTAATGAGAATACAAGCAGACACAGAAGAACACACAGCAAATGGACACAGAGAGCAGACAATGGAGGGAGAGGGAGAAATAAGTAAATAAATCTAAAAAAAAAAAGGTTTACTGAATTTGACATAAAATTTTAGACTAGAGAATAGGAGTAATCACACTTAGCTCTAGCTAAGGAAAGATGTTTTCTTAAAGCATCCTAGGAGTTATCCTAACTTGCTCTACCTTTTAGAAAAAGACAATACTGATGATTTACTTGCTTTCAATATATATGGGTTAGTAATGATAACCCTAAGTATTATTCTATAGGTCCTACATAAAGGGGGGTGTCTCTGTACAAAGGAGGCAAAATGTTGCTTCTGAAGACTCCAATCCCTATGTGGCTCCCAAGTACACACACACACACACACACACACAGTATAGCTGTATCATGTTGGCTTCAATTTTTGCAATTTAATGCTAGCAAAAATACTTGAGGAGTAGCTATGACCTGCAAATACTAGGCTCTGTATGCAGATCTGTGAACACCATAAGGCAACCCAGGAATTCCAGTAGACTTGAAGGCCACTTGAGTAGATTGATATGTACCCAGAAATTTTTTTCCAGCAGATAGCATAGATACCAACATAGTATGCCAATTGTAAGAGAAGACACCACATTCTAGTAATAGCTTTATCCCTGAAATTTTAACAGACCTCTACTGTTTTATAATTTAGAACACTAACACTGGATGCAGGATGTACCATTTGAAGTTGGATGAAGGCCTACTGGAAGCAGGAAGATCAGTTAGAAATCTGTTTTAGAAACCAAGGAGAGACACATGGGAGCTTCATAAGATAGTGGCAGTGGAAGTGAAAAGGAGGTATAATTTGAGAGATATTTATGGAGAAGAATTCACAGGAACTGGTGATTTATTAGATATGGGATGAGGATCAGGGAAAAGAGATAATTAAGAAAAACCCTAAACCTAAGATGTTAAAATAGCAAGGTAATTGATTACTGAAAGTAGGAAAAATAAAGCAACATGGGTAAAGCACAATTCAGCCCAAAGCAAGAATACCTAGCCTAGTGAAAATGAGATTGAACGAGAAACTGAAGATAGTTATCTAGAGAAAGCATGATGCCAAAATGAACACAGGGTCATGAGAGACCTGTTAATGCACATATCTATACTTCTTTCTTAGAAAACCTCATTCCTCTATATACTCTAGAAAATTAAGTATGGATCAAATAAATAAGCTAGGCCAGTATTTGTCAAAGATGTAGTAGGGACCACAATTATAAGGATGAAAAAAGGGATGGGAGGATCATGGAGTGTGTAAGACCTACCCACTTTTTGAGAAAACCATTAGCCTCTGCAATGAAGTATAGTCAGCCTTACTGTGCCAAGTCAAGTGGGAAAAACACTGCTGTGCAGCACCTTGAAAATGACAATGTGCTTTCAAGAATCCCCAGGGAAATAACCACTAGAGGAAAAGGGGTTCTATTATACACATCTAGTTTAATGATTGAGTGCATAGTGGGCCCCCTAAACGAATACCATAAGAAAAGCAGAACTGATTGGAGAAAAGGGTTTCATTTTTAACCTATTGAATTTGAAGCAGTTTACACAGAAATGTCCATTAGGAAATTGGAAGTGCAGAATTAAAGTTCAAGAGAGTGATGAGTTCTGAAGACAAAGAAACATTTCTCTTGCTGGTATTGGCAATCTCCAAATGCATAAGCACAATTTTGAGATATAATTTGTTTACTAAAATCTCTGTTTCTTTAATCCTTCTTTACAAAGGCCAAAGACGTTTTCTCTTACCAGAGAGAATCAAAAGGGAGACAAAGAGCAAGGTGAAAAATTCCATCCTGCTACACTGAGTCAACAAGAAAGCATTTGAAAAGGAAGGAGTACCTTCTGTTTCCAGCAGATTCTCAGACACATTCTCAGACTCTTCCACAGAAAACTATAAATAACGCTGAATAATGTATAAATAATATGTAATCAATGAGCTTACAAGAAATTAAAGAATTCTCAGAGGCTAATGGAAAAGTGAAAGAGGGAATCCAGACGGATAAGTAGAACTCTGAAGCCAGCTTTGACCCTGAAGGCAAGAAGAATGGTAGAACAGTGTTTGTTGCACTGTTCCTCTTTATAGTCTACCACTTGTTTTGTAAAAATGCATTCATATTTACTCCTCTGGATATCTTCCATGTGTCCCTTCACATGGAAGGGACTATCTTTAGTCCCTTTGCTCTGAACCCTAGGGAGTTTGATCTTTAGGGACTACATCAAAAGACTGACTTCCCCTCTAGCTTCCAATTGAATCTGGCCATGACAGAACATGGCGGATGAGGGGGATGAGGACTAATGTTAGGGTATGTACTCCTCTGGGTCTCTATCTACCAGGTAGCCGTAGGTAGGTCAAGCTCCTCTGCTGAAGACCACAATCGTTGTCAATAGACCCTACCCCACAGCTACTCAAGTGCCAATAAATGTTTCTCTCTTGCTCCTTCAGGCCTTGATAGAGGGTTGAGGGGGTTAATAGACCCAGACTGCTATTGCTCCAGTCAACTACACCATCCCTTGTTTTCTCTTAACTATGCCCACATGTTTATAAGTAGCCCTCCATCAACTCTCCTTAATTACCCTGCTCAAGAGTGACATCTGTTTCTTTGCAAGTCACTTACCAATGTAGCAATTTCATATTCAGTGAAGAAAAAATTTTTTAGAAAGAAGAACAAGTGATCAAAAGAGTCAAATATTGCAGAAATTGTGTCCATTTTGGCCTGAGAAGGAAATAATGGTTATGGCATTAAGCAGGTAACTGGTGACCTTGGTAAGTGGTGGCAGCTTTTGAACAGTGGTAGGGTTGGAAGCCATGTGTAGAAGGCAGGCTTGGAGGTGAGAAAGTGGAGTCAGTACAGGCAGACATTTCTTTCAAGAAGTATGGCAGTGAAAGGAAGATAAGCGTTGGCTAGTACTTTGAGGTAATAGAGCTAAAATACATGTACACATTTTTCTGTTTGGGCTTTGTTACACGAGGGAGACAGAGAGACAGAGAGAGAAGGAGAGAGAAAGAAAAAGAGAGAGAGAGCAATGAGATGGCAAATCTAATTGTCAAAGGGAAAAACGGATGGATGGATGTCCAAGAGCAAACAGGAGAAGATAGGAATAGGATCAGAACAGTAGAGAAGTAGCAGCCTTTCTCCTCTGAGAGAAAGGAGAAAAAATCAGGGTAAATAAAGATGGAAATAAAGTCTGGAGGTGAGAGGAAGGAAAGTTGCAAGCATTTGTTTGTCCCTGTTGGCTCTTATTCTGTGTTTGAAATAGAGGTAAAAAGGTTATCTGTTGAGGCAGGGAGCTATGAGGTTGGGGTCTTAAGGAAACTGGTAAATTCTGAAATAACTACTGAGGACTTTGAAAGATGTTCTACTTTTACTAAATCATCTTTCTGATACACCATAGCCAACCCATTTTCAGTGGGGATCAGACTACTAGAATGTTCAACAGATGCGTTTCCTTAGTTTTCTAGGAGGCAATTTAGATGGATTTCTATTGGTTTCTATTGTGTGCAGCTTTAATGTTAACCCATGCTCCAGTAAGTCTGACACAAGGATTGCAGATATTCATCAGGCATCCCAACAAAGGAAGTGCAACAGGAGCAAAAAGCTAGGGAACAAATGAAAGACAGCAATAGGAGGGGAGAAGGGAAAAAAAAAAAAACAGCAGCCAGCAAATCATACCTCCCAAATTCATCCCATGAAGTCACTGATGGCTTAAAAAGTGAAGCAAAGAAAATCAGGTTATATGAGGCTTTGTTGCTTAATTAAATGTCTCTGAGGATTGAGGAAACAATGTGTGCAGAGTTTTTTTGTATTATTTCATCATCAAAGGCATGGGATTAATGGAAGGAACTCTTCTTTCTTGTGCCTGACAATATTTTATCACTCTTTGCTTATATCCTGAGACCCAATGAGAATAGTTCCATCCTGTTGCCCTGCCAATCCATCTTAAGTACAAGTAGAGTTCAGGTACCACTTTGTGTTTGATTGTTATACTTCCTACTGAGGCTGACCAAAATAGATAATCTATCTACTCATGGCAGTAAAAGTCAACAATGTGAACTCTAGAAATGAGAATAAGGCTATGATTTTCAAGCTATCTAAATGCAAGTTATGTGAGCCTCTAAAGTTGTGGTGAGGGAAGTAGATGTGGCCCAAGCAGTCGGGCACCCACACACCACATGGAAGGTCTGGGGTTTGGTTCCCAGTGTCTCCTAAAGATGATAAGCAAGACAGTGAGCTGACACCATCAGACGGTACAACAAGCAGGCACAACAAGAAGACACAATGAGGAAACACAATAAAAGACACAATAAGCAGGGAGTGGATGTAGCTCAAGAAATTGGGCCCTCCTATATGGGAGGTCCCGGTTTCAGTTCCTGGTGCCTCCTAAAAAAAAGAAAAAAAGGCAAGCACACAAGGAATGGACACAGAGAGCAGACAGCAAATGCAAACAACAGTAGGGGGGAATAAATAAATAATTTTTTTTAAAGAGACTTACGATTTTTTTAACTTCTGGTTAATAAATTTTATAAGTAAATGTCATTTTTAATATATCTCTGGTTTGCAAATTATACTGTGTAGGACCTCCATCACTACAGTGGAAAAAAGCAGGGAATGAGCATGCAAAGCTTCAGGACCTCATTCTCCCTGCCTGCCCCCACATGACCAAAGCACTTGAACTTTTATCCATTTTGCAAATAGGGTCTCCTGGTAAGATTTTGTTTGAACAAAGAATTTTACCACTAAAATTTTGAAAACCATTCCACCAAAGGAACAATTTAAACAATGCTTTCCTAAACCAATGATTGCTGTCATTTATTGGACAAATATTGTATTAAGTACCTTCTGTGTATGAGACCCTGTTCTTTGCACTGTGGTGGGCATAAAGAGTTAAATTAAAAGATGAAGTGGGGAGAGGATAGATAGAGACTAATTGAGGGATCATGGTCCCTGAGCAGGATAAGTATGATCCCGAGCACAGGGAAATAGCCCTAGCTAGAGAAGCAAAACCTTGTCCATCACAATACATAAAAAGATACAAATGTTTATCAGGGGAAGAGGATGTGGCTCAACTGACAGAGTGTCCGCCTACCAGGGTTTGAACCCAGGGCCTTCTGGCCCATGTGGTGAGCTGGCCCACAACAGTGCTGCTGTGCACAAGGAGTGCCATGTCACACAGGGGCACCTCCCATGTAGGGAAGCCCCATGCGCAAGGTGTGTGCCCTGCAAGGAGAGCCACCCCGTGTGAAAAAAGTGCAGCCCACCCAGGAGTGGCACTGCACACACGGAGAGCTGATGCAGCAAGATGGTGCAACAAAGAGACACAGATTCCCGGTGCCACTGAGAATGCACAGACACAGAAAAACACACAGCAAATGGATATAAGAGAGCAGACAACGCTTATTGGGAGAGAAGAGTGAACAAAAAAAGGAAAATCTCAAAATATGAGGAAATTCCTGCCTAACGACTCTTTATTTCCTTTGTGAATAGTTCTGCTACATTTACCCCATCCCAACCCATTATATCATCAATTCAAAGTTCAAAATCTCATCTAAATATCTCATCCTCTAAAATCATTTAAGTTAGGTATGGTTGGGACTTTGGGCATAATCCATCCTGGAGCAAAATTCCTCAACATCTGTGGACCTGTGAAATTAGAAAACAAGTTATCTGCTTCCAAAACACAATGGTGGATCAGGCATAGGATAGAAATTTCCATTGTAAAAGGGAGAAACTAGAAAAAATAAATGGGTCACTGGTCCCAAACAAGGTCCAGAAGCAGCAGGGCAAATAGCATTAGGTTTCAAGGCCTCAGAGTAGTCCTCTGTGCCTCTCAGCTCATCCCTGTGGTCCCACATCTTCACCACCCTCTGCATCCATGGGTCCCCAAACTACAAGCAAGATATTATGCTAAGTGAGGAGAATGGAAATGAACAGACTTAGGTCTATCCCCCAGAAGCTTGCTAGTTAACTGAAGTACTAACACAAGTGGATACATGGCTACAATTGTGAGAAAATATGGGAAAATCCATCATAAATAGATATTCTGTGGCTACAGGAGAAAGGATCACTTCTGACTTAGGTGATCAGAGAAAATCATGATAGAGATTAGATGTTCCATAAGCTTTTGAGGATTATTCCACTTACAAATGATGTAAGTAGGTGGGGAGATGATTGACAGAATTTCTGCTTAATAACATGTGGAAGAATATGTGTATTGCATACTATCAAAGTTTATCTTTCTTAAAATAAGGTCAGCTATCCTCCAACTATGTTATCTCATTGAATCTTCACAATAACATTGCAAGCTAGACACTGTTGTCACTGTTTAACAGATGAACAAATTATCTCAAAGAAGGAAAGGAACTTGCAAATGACACTTTGCTAACAAAGGGCAAAGTCAGGATTTGAATCCAGATCTGGGTCCAAAGTCCACATATTCTATCTTCAAACCCAGACACCTTCTCCATTGATCCACTTTAACCATTCTCTCCCTGCTTTGGGAACCTCTCAACTCACCTGCACATGGTCAGCAATCAAGACACCTTTTTAAGAACCCTTACCTAGTGTTGACTTTCCTCATGACAGAAATGTGTACTGAAGGAAACTTTGACACATTTCCATTTATCACAACTGAAGACAACCAATTCTTTAGCTGGAAAATGTCACCCTAAAGCCAAAGTCTCAGAAAGATCATGATAGGGTTCTGAGCAACCTTCAAAGAGGTCTGTGTCTTAATTGTGAGTTTTCAGTACATTATACAGTACATAATACAAAAGAAAAATTCAACTAATGCTTCGTGAGATGAACAGAGTGAAAAGTAATCACTTTGCCTTGAATTACTGATATGATAAAGTTAAGTGGAGGAAACTGTTTCAACTGGCAAATTCTCCATGGTTAAATCCATTAACCAATCATGTGATTCCACATTAATAATAACCTGGTGGTTTTGATCTGTTTCTCTGTATATTGACCTGCTTTGATATCAAGATCTAACTCAAGACCCACTTCTTTCATTCCAATTCAATTGATATTTAATTCTCCTTAATATCTCCCACCTGTGAAATGAGATGTTTTATCCCCATTTTTCAGATGAGGAAATGGAGGCTTAGAGTTTACACAGTTTCCAACAACTCATCCAGTTAATAAATGTGAAGATTGGATTCCACCCCAACAAGTTTGAACTCACATTTATAGAGGAGAATTTATAACAGAAATCTTAGCAGAAACCTATTTTAAGAGGAACTAATTGAGCCTTTTCTTCCCAAAAGAATATTCTATATCCACAAGGCCAGTAAAGAAAGCCACTTTGCTCTTGGCTTTGCCCAGGAGACATAGAGAGAAGATTTTGTCACAATCTCTGCAGATGATATTGGAAGATCCAGGAAACTTGAGAAAATAAAATACCCAGATTTAATTTTCTACCAATACATCTATCATTAATCTTTTAAATGGATTTTATAAGAATTTTATTACACATAACTCTAGTCTTGAAATCTAACTCAGATTTACAGAAGCTAAAATTTCCATAAAATATAAATTGTGAATAATTTAGATTACATCCTACTGTACAATAAATATACACTCTAGACAGGGGAGATCTATAACCTCATTTTCCTTTTGACATCCATAGAACAGCTTTCCCTAGCAAAGTTTGCTGACTCCAGCAATTCAGCAAGAGTCCTAACAAAGCTAAGTAAAGCTTTCTTTGGCTAAAATGCCTTGCTTCTCCTAAACAGCGGAGAGAACAGGCACTGGAGTTACCCTCTGTGGGTCTGAATTCCACATCTGCCACTCACAATCAGTGTGACCTTGGGCAATTTCGGAAATATCACTGTGTCTCAGTTTTCTTCTCTATAATTTGGGCTAGGATTATGAAGAATAAGTGGGAAAATGTATATAAATCAGTTAGTTTATTTCCAGGCACAGTGCAAGCATTTAATAGATGTTAGTTATCATCATCTATGTATGTGTATATATATCCCCCTACTGTGCCCCTGTCCTACTTCTGGTTCCCTACCTACCCTGAACTCTACTACTTCATGCAGGCCCATATTTAAGTTGTGTTTGCATCCTCTAGCAGCACCCAGGGATTTGACCTGTCCCCATTACAGCCCATCTAACCTGCCCAATGTTCTACTCCTTCTTCATTTCCTTCTCTGAGGAAATTATGAATTCATTTTGACTAGAGTGTTACAAGACATATATAATCTAATATTAACATTCCCAAAATAATAAAAGTGATAGCAAATATGCCCTTGTAGTTAAAATGTGCCAGGCATTATTTTCTGTGCTTAACAAGTATGATCTCAGTCCTCAGAACACCAAGGAAGGCTCCTTAACCTACTCAGAGTCACAAGTTCAGTGACTGACACTCCACAGTTGGCGAAGGATTGCCTGACTCCAAAAACGATATTCTTGCCTAAAAAGTTCATATACCCAAAATCAGGACTTGGACAGGGGTCAGTGTTACTTGGGTTTGAGAAAGATAGTGATTCAATAGGGGTGATTTCCCAGTTTTCTCTTTGGCATATGTTTGCCCCCCCACAAAAGCAGCAATTTGCACAGTTTTCAAGTTACAGTTGTATTGTGTCTACCATTCAAGATTTCACTCATGTATTTCCTCCCCATCCTAACTAATATCTCAAGTATTAGGTTCCTCAAATACACATTAAATATATGAGGAAACTCCTGAAAACCAAGAGAAGATAGTCACGATCACCAAGAAACCCTGGTGATTCCAAATGTCTAGGCGTGGATTTAAAGAGGGTGGGAATAATGGGGAGAAGCTGTGTACCTAGAGTGACAAGGTTTCAGAGAATTTATCAGATTTCTGTTCTTTCATTACCAGGTTCCTCAATAGAGATAGGAAATAAGAAACATGGAGCAATATAAAAAAAATATTTGAAATTAACCCCCAGCACAGGAAATGACTCCCAGGGATGAGCCTCCCTGGCACTAGGGGATTGCTACCAAGTACCAACAAGCAATGCATGAGGGAAAAAAAAAAGACCTTGACCAAAAGGGGGAAAAGCTAAAGACAAATAAGTTTGTATGGTTAAAAGACTTCAAAGTGAGTCAGGAGGCCATCCCAGATGGTAGTACTTATGCACATCTCAAGAGAATCACATTGACAGTCAAAGTAGATACTACCCCAAATAGCAAAGCTGCTCAGGGATATGGAAACATCCAGACACTACAGTCAGAGCAGATGGCTCAGGAATTTGGTCCCTTGCAATTGGGCCCTAATCTGGTATTTGCGCTTTCCAGTGTAACAGAGTTAGACTCACCAATGTATTTCCCATTCATGACTCTTCTCTCCTTCTATTTGAACCTATAATTAGTATTAGAGTTGGTAGGTGTACACCCAAGAGACCTAAATCTTTGGGCTGTCCATGTGCCAACTGAGCCCTGAATCTCAACAAAGTTGCAACACTTACTCTCCACTTCAATGGACTCACTCAGGACAACTAACAGAGAGGAGATGATGACAAACAACAAACCAAGGAACCAAGAGTGCCTACAACTGCAAGCAAGAAAGTCCCATCCACCAGATACATGGGATTGAAGCCGCCCTCGATTAGTAGTGGAGTGGGCATCACCATTCCAGGGTCCTCAGGATTGAGAAACAAACTATAGACTAAAATTAAGTTATTAGTATTCTACTATAGACTTACTGTGATTCTAGCAATGGAAGATAAAGCATTGTTGTGGAGGCAATGACCCAGGGGTGTTCTGGGGTTAGCGAGAGGAAAAAGCAAGTGCAATGGGGGGCATTTTCAGGACTTGGGAATCATCCTGAATGACATTACAATGACAGATACAGGCCATTATATATCCAGCCATTACCTACAAAGTCGAATGGGAGAGAATGTAAACTACAATGTAAACTGTAATCCGTGTTTAGTGGCAATGCTCCAAAATGTGTTTATCAATTGCAATGACTGTACCACACTGATGAAAGATGTTGCTAATATGGGAAAATGTGGGAGGTGTTGGGAGCAGGGCATATTCTGTATATTCTCTGTAACATCTATATAATCTAAGTATCTTTTTAAAAATCATAAAGAGTGATTTAAAAAAATGGTTTAGGACCATAAATCAACAGTGCAAATTGTCGTCCCACTCCCAAAAGAACATGATCTAACCAATGTGTTT
Source organism: Dasypus novemcinctus (assembly GCF_030445035.2). Lineage (NCBI taxonomy): Eukaryota > Metazoa > Chordata > Mammalia > Cingulata > Dasypodidae > Dasypus > Dasypus novemcinctus. The sequence continues at coordinate 70,552,661 of NC_080680.1, forward strand.
GTGGGAATCTATCACTAAACAAGATCTGGTCTCTTTGAGGCAGTTGCAAAGATTCAGTTCATGATCCCCAGGCATTCACTTGTACAAGGTGTGGCACCTAGTTGGGATAAACGTACAAGTACATGTTTAGAAGGATCACATTTCATACTACAAAGTTGGGCCTAATGTAATAAACCAAAAGCAGATCAGAATTTGTAAGACCTAAGGAGCTGCTCCTCATTCTACAACCATCTGCAGTATGAACTCAGGCTTCATCATCTGCTCATATCGCACATGGTGTCTGAGAGAATCAAAGGGCATAATGTATCTGAGAGTGCTTTATAAACTCTAAAACAGTATACAAATGTAAGAAATTATTAGTGTTGTTACTATTATATAGATTCTTCCTAGCTAATGACTTTCAGAAGTCAGATCACAGTACCTAGAGAAAAATACAGACTTTTTATTAATTCATTTAGGCTTTGTGCCACTTGAATTCTAACTCTAGAACTGTTTCCACTAATTACGATTTAGGAGTGCCAGAAACAAATATAGCTATCAAGTTCAACCACTTGTATGGAGAACAAATTAGTTCATAAAACATAGTGGATTTTATCTCCAAATTGAAAATTTCGCCTAAGTTAGCAACAGACAGTAAGTCATTTGAATTTTTCTCAGTAGGGTAATTTTGGTTAGCCAATATTTTCAGAGGAATAGTAGCCATTAAAAGTAAGGTCCTGAGCAAGAGAGCGAGCTAACAGAACAAGATGATGCAGCGAGATGACACAATGAAGAGACACAGTGAGGAAACATAATGAGAGACACAGCAAGCAGGGAGAAGAGGTGGCTCACGTGACTGGGTACCTCCCTCCCACATGGGAGGTCCTGGGTTTGGTTCCCAGTGCCTCCTAAAAAAGACAACGAACAGAGAGCAGACAGCAAGCACAAATAGGGGAGAGTGAGGATAAATAAATAAATAAAATCTTTAAAAGAAAAAAAAGGTAAGATAACATAATTATAGGAGGATAAAAAAAAAAAAGATCCTTGTAGAAATGTCCAAACAAGAGTCCATTTATGATCCTAAGATTTTCATCTTTTTTTTAAAGACTAGAATTCTCTTTGCTCTTTGAGACTTTACTTTGTATCAGAATCACCATGCTTCATGGCCATATATTTTAATTCTCTAGGTCTAGGCAGGGACTTAAGAATCTCCATTCTTAAACAGGTTCTCAAGTAATTTTGAGGCAGGAGGCCTTCAAATCACTATTGGAGATCATAAGCTTAAAAACCAAACTAGGACCCTGTCTAGACCAGAGCAAAGCAGGTAAGGAGTGAGCAAGCGTGGTGGGTAACATAGTGAACAGGAGAAGACACACCTGTCCTGAAGGATACAGTAGGTACCTGGTAGGTGTCAGTTTTTGCCCCCAAAGAAATATATATCCAATTTTCCAGATATTTTAATATCTCGAAAGATGCCCAAAGCCTAAATTTTTGTGTGTGTGAAATATCCTGATTTTTAAAATGTCGGCTCAACATTTAAAACACTATTTGGATCAAAACACATTTGTAGGCTAGTTTCAAGCAGTGAGAGGCGAATTTTCTACCTCTAGTATAGACTAGGATTCCTTGAAAATTACAGAATGTGGACCTTAGTTACAAGTGAATAAATGAATGGATGACATGCTAACTCTCATAATTGCTGACCTTATCGTGTCTCTAAAGCAAAGATCTCTCCTAACACTTCAAGTAATTAAAAATGAACATTTCATTGTCTTTAGTGGAGAAAACTGTCCAATTAAACAACCACACACTTGCTCATTGTAGACCCGTCCTTCCCTCAACAGTAACATGTTATTTTGTTTCAGGTGCCATCGTCTACCTATCTTTCATGATGCCGCTCATTGCATTTTTAAAAGACGTTTTTTTTCCAGGAGCTAATTGAGCTTTATCTATGTGAGTGAGCCAGAATCTGTCACTGACAGCCTGCAGAAGGCCATTTCTTCAATTGCTTGAAAGAACTAAAGAGTCAGACATGACAAACTGCAGCTCAGAATACCTGGCAGCAAGCCCATTAGCTCTGCCGTGCCAAGATGCACCAATAAATTACTTAGAGAACACAGACTCACTTTATTTCTGTCGTGAAACTTGCCACCCTAAAACCAAAGGAAAAGGGTTGATTCTTTTTCTTCTATCATAGTTTGTCAGGGTCTTTTAGAAACAGAACGCATTATTTATATTTTACAAAACATAATTGCTGGCAAACCCACTCTAGTCTACAAAAACAGCTTTTGTTTCTTGTATGGTTTCTTGAGAAACAAACCTTAGGCTTTCTTTATACCTCTCTCTCTGCCAAGCGACTGTTAACATAGTAGCAACTGTACCAAAGGAAAAAAAAAAATAATCAAACTGCGCATTTCTTGCTACTTCCATTTTATAAACTATATTCTATTGCCTCAGCTTTCCTTGTAACCTAAGAGATGATTGACAGTCTAAAGGATAGCGCAAGAGTATCCCATTCTACAAAAATGTTATTAATCATTGACTTAAAAGATTAAGAATAAGTTATGAAAGATTTTTGTCAATATCCTGGGGATTTCCTCTATTTAGCTTGGATCAAATCCTTCCATAGGCAAAGCAGTCCAGAGAAGATTCTAGGTCTGAAATTAATGAGCACTTCTCTAGATAATTTTCTGAATTGGCTGATTCTGCCATCCTCATCCAAGTTCTAATGCTCATTTCTGATCAACAGTGTAAATACCAATGTTTGCTGTGAAATTCTTAGAATTGTCATTCCTCCTAAGTACTGAGCTACCACTGGATAGACCTCAGTATTACCCATTCTTGTTTAATATCTGTACAGTAGGAGCCTCAATGCTGAATAGCAAACTTAATATTTATCTCCTAAATTGTCTGTGAGTAATCCTGAAGGCCTATGGCATGGTGTAACTTGTCATTCTGTTGAGGCACCTCAGTTACTAAGTGAGCCTCACCAACCACTGGTATCCACATCTCAGCCCTACTTCGTCCCAATTTATCTTTGACTGTCTATAATCCTTAGTTCCTGTGTATAAACTTTACTGAAGAAATTATATACTATAATATTTTTAGCAGAATGATCTACCAGCATCTCAGAAAAAAAAATTCCCTTATAAATAATAAGAATCTACTCTGTCGCATTATCTGTATTATCTTGTTTCTTCCAATGCCAGGCACAGTGACAAATACAGACGAAACATGCCATATTGTTAGGTAGATATTGTTGAATGTAGCATCTTAGCTACAAGTAGTTCTAAGCAATATACTTCAAATACTAAGACAATCTTCTGGAATGCTCAAAACATTCCAGAAATTATTTTTCTATATACTTCATTTTCAAAGGCTTATGGATGCTTACCCACATGTTTCCAGTTTATGAGTCATGGTGTCATATTGGGATGTTTAACTCACAAGAACTTTTCACATAAGGTGGTATTTGGGAGTCTAACCTCTTCCTTTCTGAAATTTATATAATCATTCTATAAGTCCAGGCTGTTACTGTGAACTTTACTCTCTGATTTTAATTGTGGAATCCCCTGACTACCTGGAAATTTAATGACGCATTTGGGATTTAAGCAACCTATGGTAAAATTGCTAGAAAAAATACAGGCCCTGAAATAAGAGAGATATGGTTTGGAATTGTTGCTCATCCTTTTCTTACCTGTGCAACTCTGGGCTAGAGAATGGACTTCCCTGAAATTTAGTTTCCTCTTCTGAAAAATGAACATTATAATGGGTTAAATAGTCGCCCAAATAAAAGATATGGCTGTGCCCTAATCCCTAGAACTTGTGAATAGTATTTTATATAGCAAAAGACATGATTAAGTTAAGGATTTTGATAGGAAATGTTTATCCTGGATTATCTGGCTGGGCCCTAAATGCAATTACAGGTGTCCTTTTAAGAGAAGGACAGGGAGTTCTGGGGACAGACACACAGAAGTGAGGAAGCAATGTGACCACAGAGGCAGAGATTGAAGTGATGTAGCTACAAGGCAAGGAATTCCTGGATCCAGCAGAAGCTGGAAGAGGCAAGGAACAGTCTCTCCCCTAGAGCCTTTGGAGGAGTACAGCTCTGGCAACACCTTAAAGGGAACACTTAAAGGGGCGCTGCAACAATCTTAGCAGAAGATAAAGGTCAATATAAAAGTCTTAGCCATGAAAGAGTGGCATGGCCAAATTCAAGAGACATTTCTGAATTTGAACACTTAGGCTTCAGCAATTAGATAATAGGACTACCAATTTTCTGTCTTGGATGACAGGAATGATGGTAAACCAGCTCACCAATTATCTCAGTGAGAATTGAAGGCAGCTGCAAGTAAGAGAAACCCAAGAGACAGGAGCTTGGCATAGAAGTTTATTTCTCCCTCAAGTAGAAGTCCAGAGCTGGGCAATCCAGGATGGATATAATGCTCCACAATATCAGAAACCAAGGCAGCTGTAGCAGTTTGATATTGTTTATGAATTCCAAATAGATATTGGATTATATTTGTAAACTGGTCTGTTCCTCTCGGTATATTAGATTATATTGGATTCAGAGGTTTCCTTTTTTTTTTTGTCTTTATTTATTTTTTTAATATTACATTAAAAAAATAGGGAAATGGACTTGGCCCAGGGGTTAGGGCGTCCGTCTACCACATGGGAGGTCCACGGTTCAAACCCCGGGCCTCCTTGACCCGTGTGGAGCTGGCCCACGCGCAGCGCTGATGCGCGCAAGGAGTGCCGTGCCACACAGGGGTGTCCCCCGCGTAGGGGAGCCCCACATGCAAGGAGTGCGCCCCATAAGGAGAGCCGCCCAGTGCGAAAGAAAGTGCAGCCTGCCCAGGAATGGCGCCGCCCACACTTCCCGTGCCGCTGACGACAACAGAAGCAGACAAAAGAAACAAGACGCAGCAAATAGACACAGAGAACAGACAACCAGGGGAGGGGGTGGGAATTAAATAAAAATAAATCTTTAAAAAATATATATATATGAGGTCCCCATATACCCCCCACCACCCTCACCCCACTCCTCCCCCCATAACAACCTCCTCTATCATGAGACATTCATTGCATTTGGTGAATACATCCCTGAGCACCGCGGTACCTCATGGTCAATGGTCCACATCATAGCCCTCACTCTCCCACAGTCCACCCAGTGGGCCATGGGAGGACATACAATGTCCGGTAACTGTCCCTGCAGCACCACCCAGGACAACTCTATCCCCCAAAAATGTCCACACATCACATCTCTTCCTCCCACTCCCTACTCCCAGCAGCCACCATGGCCACTTTCTCCACACCAATGCCAGAAAGGTTTCCTTTTACTTGATTAAATTATGATTAAAGCTTTGATTGGAACATGTCAGTAGGATGTTGTGTCCCTGTCCCCTTGGCAGGCAGGAACTTGCAGAAAAAAAACACATGGCAGAGCAGAGAGTAAAATTTAGAGCTGGAGCCCCAGGAAGTAAACACAGAGAAGCAGATGTGGCAGAGGCCCCAGGAAGAGAGATGAGTTGTTAGCCTGAGAGTCTATAGCTGGCCTTATGGAGAGAGCAGAGCAGATGAGCCCAGAGAGAAACAAGTCCTGGGAAAGAGATGAGACTTATCCCAGCCTACAGATGATATTGGAAGAACCTGGGACCATAGAGCCTTAACAGGAAGAAGAAACCTGAACTTGGCACACCTCGACAGCCATGTTGCTCCAACACATGGTAACAGACTTTGGTGAGCAAAGTAACTTATGCTTTATGGCCTGATAACTGTAAAGTTCTACCCCAAATAAATACCCTTTTTAAAAGCCAACAGATTTCTGGTATTTCCCTCCAGCACCCCTTTGACTTACTAATATAGCAACTTTCATCTTGATCCTCTGTGCAAAGAGGATGTTCCCAAGATTACCTCATAGTTCAAGCTGCTGTATCAGCTCCAGTTCCAGCCATCAGGAAGGAAGAAGTGGATAAAGAAGGAAGAGTTCTTTCAATAGCTATAATTTAAGGAGGGCTCCCAGCTATTACCTAATACTTTCACTCATCTTATTAGAAAGAATAAACCAAGAAGGTTGAAAAAGTAGATGTTATTTAAGGCGGCCATTTGCCCAGCTTAATTAAGGATTCTTCTTTAGAAGGAGACAGTAGATACTGGAGAATAAGTACCAATTTCTGCTACAACCAAACAAGAAGTGGGATGGGGGAAGGAAGTTTAGCTAAGGAAAAATAAAAATTAAGAATAAGGTACCTATGGATAAATAGTGTATGATTGCCCTATTATGAACTAAATATATGAAATATAAATATATAATATGAAATGGGTAGAATAGCATATATAAGACCATTTTCTTTGAAGCTGTACAAATGTAACTTAATACTATAAAATGTTAATATCAGACAAAAACAAAACAAAATGAAACATTATATTAAGTGAAGGAGACCAGACACAGAGTACTACACATTGTATGATTCCATTTATATGAAATGCAAATATAAATCAATTTATAATGATGAAGTGCAACTAGTGGTTATGTAGATAAGAGGAAGGAGTACTAAGGGATGTGGAGTCTTTCTTTTTGGAGTAATGAAATTGTTCTAAAATTTTTGAGATGATGAATATACAACATTGTGATTATACTAAAAGCCATTGATTATATACCTTTGGATCAAATAGCAAAAAACAGCAGCTATGTACAGTGGGGGAAGCATAGAGTTTGAGAGTTAAGGAATTTTCTTGTCTGTTTTTTGATTTATTATTATTATTGAAATAATGAAAATGCTCTAATACTGATTGAAGTAATGAATGCACAATCAACTATGTTATTATAGCAAATATCATTGACTGCACACTTTGGATGAACTGTATGGCTTATTAAAATATATCAATAAAATTGACTTGTTAAAAAAAGAATAAGGTACCTATGGAACATGGGACATTTGATGAGAAATACCCAGGAACTGTTGGTATAAACTCTCTAGAGTTTAGGAGAGAGATGTAAAGACATAGATAGGACATTTACATTTATTTTTTTCCTGCCTCCAGTTGCCCTCAAGGCTTGAAAGTTGCCTATTTATTCCATTCCTAGGGAAATATATTGGATAACAATAAAATCACAGTAGAAGTTATTACATTATGATTCTTAAAAAGAGTAACTCGCAAGGTTTACAGGTAAAAAAGCTTCCCCCAGGATCATGCAATCTCTGCTATCATTGCTGATGGACAGATGATTTTTTTTCCATGTCAGCTTTTGGAACTATTTCTTCATTTGTTTTCATGGATTTTGAGACTATGAACATTCAAGATCCCTTATAGCAATTTCTTTAAAACATACTTCATATCCCACTGTGTATGCTGTGTCAGGAATAATATTTATTTTCATGGCTCTAAAAGCGTAGAATTTATTTTGAGAGACAGAACCTTTCCTAGAGTCCATAGAACCTGGAAAACATGGTCAAACACCCCACCCTACCCCCACCCCAATACTCACCCCAGACCCTACACCGAACGAACAGTGATATTTTGCTTAAGCTGATCTTATATTTCCAAGAGATGCCTCATTGTCTTTCTGTGAATTAAGGATTTAGGAGCCCAGAGATAATTTTATAATGTGTTTTCAGGAAGGGAAATAATAGACTTCCAGGGCCAATCTACCAATCTTTTAAAGAGGCATTGGCAAACTTGAGGAGGCCAGAGAGAGTAACAGTCATGGTGAAAAAATCTTATAGGACAGTTTGAGTAATCCTGAGGAGAAGAGGGAGGCATAACAGGATCATAAGTTTCAAATATTAGCAACACAGGCAAGAAACTGACATTTATCTATAAATCAGGACCAAAGATAGAAGTTGTAAAGGAAGTATATTGAGACTAAAATGGGGCAGCCTTTCTAACACTTGAAAATAATCTACTGAAAAAATTAATTCTTAGTAAAGGAGGAAAAGGGGTAGACATCCCAGATATAGTAAAGACTAGCTATCTCAATCAACACACTATTTAACAAAAAACTAGAGGCATCCCCCTTCAAATAAAAAATAAAACAATGATGATTATTGTTGCCACTGTTATCTGGCATAGTTCTGTAAATTCTAGAGCTTGAAACACAACAATAAAAAGAGATAAGCATTGAAAGATGACAAAAAGTCTATTTGCCGATAATATGATTTATATTTTTAACTGGAAATCCCAAGCAAATTAACCTCCCCCAAAAAAATAAACTAACTAATAAGTGTTTAGGAAGATATTCAAGTATAAAAATGTAGAAAATCAATGGCTTTCCTAATATAATAGAAGCAATAAATTAGAATACATAATGGGAAAAGATCCCATTAGTAATGGAACAAATATCAATTTCTAGCAATTTGCTGTGTTAATTGCAGAAGTAGATAAGCAAAGAGTCACCAGAATCCATCTGATCCCCCTCCAAGTCCTCATTATCTACTGAGAGCCTTGCTTAGGTTAGGCTATGTCAAGCGGACCCCTGGCTCTGTATCATGTTACTTATTTATATGGGTAGGGGTAGAGGGGTCGTGGATAGTCTCCGCCATGATGTGAGCTATATGGCCTGGGAAAGAGCCTTATTAGGAAAGGGCAGCAAGTCAAGGCAGCCAGAGCTAAGCCAGGAGGGCTTAAAAGCCAAAGCTGTCAGTATCAGCCAGAGACACTGATGCCATTCTGCTGAGCCAGCAATAGGCCTGCTGATAGCTCCCAACAAAGCTACCATGAGGTGGAGAGAGACTGACTCCAAGGTTATAAAGGAGACAAAGGTTTTGTCCCTCCTCACAAATAAATTACAGGACCTCCCTCAAAGAGGAGCAATTTTTTTTCTGAGAGCTGTAACAGAATAGTTCAATAAATTATTTTATTCCATCTAGTCATTTATTCACTGAAGAAAATATCTTTTGAGAACCTATTCTGCTGGTGGATATAACAAGTGTTAGGTATACAATGGTGCCTTCCCATGGAACTGACAGTCTAGTGGGAAAGACAGTGGACAAACAAGTAAGTAAATAAATCTATAATTAAAAGCAGCACAAGCAGTAGAAAGCAATTAAATAGGGGCAATGCCAAGGAATAAACACAGGGACGGGACAGGAAGGGCTACTTTAGCTAAGCTGGTCAAGCACAGATAGAAAGATATGAGGGTAGCTCAACACTGTGGATATAATTAAAATGGGAAATTTTGAGTTGTGTATGTGTTGCCACGATTTTTAAAAAAAGTTTTGTAAAAGTAAGAGACATTTACAGTGAGACCTGAAGTATCAGAGAGAGACAAAATCCAAAGAGCCAAGAGAATAGCAATTCAGGAAGAAGAAATAACAGGTGCAAAAGCCCTGAGTTCAAAAAGAGCTAGAAACATTCCAGAAACAGAAGCCAACTTTATTAAAGGTCAATAGGCAAGGAGAATAGTGGTGCAAGATGAAACTGGAGAGGTAGATGAATATAATATTTTGAGATAATATTAAGAACTCTTATTGGAAGTGCAATGGGAAGTCATTGATGGGCAACAAAGAAAAGGGTTATATTATCAGGTTTATGGTTTTAAAAGATCACTTTGCCTTTGTGTAAATAACAGATTAGAGAAGGGAAAGAGTGGGAGTAGGGAACAATTAAGGACAGAATTTGTACAGCCCAGAAGAGAAATGACCACGGCCTGAACTAAAGTGCTAGCCATGGAGATGGAGAAGAGGGGACAGATTCAAGAAATATGTCTGAAATAGAATCGAAAAGAATTTTTAGGTATTATATATGCAAGGTTTTGAAAGAGGAAAAGAAATCAAGGAAGTCTCCTAGGTTTCTGGCTTGAGCAACAGAAGTCTTGGTGAAAAGGCTAAGACTGGACAAGGAAGAGATCAGGGTAAGGTAGCTCAAGAGTTCAGTTTGGAACATAATAAATTTAAGAAGGTTGTGAGACATCTAAGAGGAGCTGTCAAGGAGGCAGTCAGCTATAAGAACCTAAACTCCAAGGAGAGATTTAAGCTAAAGATCTAAATGGAGCTGTCAGCATGTCAATGGTTTAAGCCAGGGAAAGAATGAAATCACCAAGGACAGTGGTTCCAAACTGAGTCATGATATTTGCCATATCTGTGGAGCACATCTATGTATCTTTATTTACTAAATATTTTCTCTAGAAATAACTAAACTGTTCATTCCAATATCCACTTTAATCTATTCCAAAACAATAATACCTGTGAGATCTCATGTTTAATATGATAGTTATATTCTAGTGGAACATGCAGTAAAATAAATATGTAACTATTGAAAGAAAATGTTTGCCCACATACCTTCTAAATCAACTTGGCTTCCACTAGAAGCATTCATCTTATAGTTCAGAAAATACTGAAGGAGAAGCATTAAAGAATATGAGAGTTCAAGGAGCAGCAGGAGAAACTGAATATTTAGAGTTTGGGCAAAAGAAGAAAAATCTGCAAGAAGTCTGTAAAAACTATAAAGAGAAGCCAAAGAAGAAAGGAGTAGGCTGGAAGAGTGGCGATGGAGTGGGGGTTGTGTTACACTACCCAGATCTCCCTTCAGGACTGAAGGATTAATCCTCCTGCTCTGGAAATTGCCTACAGCTGCAGCGCACTCACTACCTTACTCAAGGTCACACTCCTCCTTGGAGGACAGTTTCACTCCCCCAACCCCAACTCAGGACAATCCTGAAGGGCCTGTCTAGCTTCAGAGCTCCCCAATGGGTGGCCAAAGACTTGGTGGAGACTACACTGAAGCTTAACTTCTCCTCCTGCTCAATCCTGTTTCCTCCTCTTTCCCATAGGTATTGATTCCAAGTGTACTCCCTAATTAACTTCCTGCATGCTGGTCTCTGTCTCAAAGTCTGCTTCCTAGAAAACCCATCCTGCACCAAGAGAGAAGAGTGTTTCAGGGAAATATAGAAAGATATAAAAAAGTCACATAAGAAGTCCTAACACATTTCTTGATGGAACATCTCAGTAATTGTAAAGATATAATTTCTCCCCAAATTAACTTGGATATTGCTTAGAATAGGGGAAAATGATTTTAAAATCTAACTTGAAAAGTAAACAAGTAAGCAGCATTAAAAACCTTTGAAAAGGAAAAATAAGAGAAGATTTCCATTTCCCTAGGATCTAGATACTAAAACAAACTGAATAAGCCATACAGGATAGTGTTGGCAACAAAATAAAATGAAAATAAGCAAAAAGCTCAAAATTGATGCAAATAAATTGGAATAAATGCATACTTTAAGTAAGAATTCTTCAGGAAAAAAGGAAAAAGAGTTTTCCAGCAAAAAAAAAAAAAATCATACTTTCAAGGGTCCAGAAGTTTGAGAGAGGAAAACAATTCAACAACAGACATTCTTTGTACCTAGAGCAAAGGCAAAGAAGGAGGATGAAGTAGTTTGAAACTGTGTGTACGCCAGAAAACCATGTTCTTAGAGTTAATTCATTCCTGTGGGTGTAAACCTATAGTAAGAAGTGCCTTTTGATTAGGTTACTTCAGATAAGACATGGCCCAGGGTGGGTCATAATCCTCTTACTGGCTTTCTTATAAATGGGATGAGAGAAAGTCATGGAAGCAAGAAGCTGAAATCCCAAAGAGAAGAGAGAGACCAGCAGATGCTACCATGTGCCTTGCCATATTACACAGGAGTCCAGGATCACCAGCAGCCAGTCTTTGGGGAGTAAGCACCATCCTGATGATGACTTGATTTGGACATTTTTGTCAGCCTCAAAACTGTAAGCTTGTAAGCTAAAAAATTTCCACTGTTAAAAGCCATCCCATTTTATGGTGCCTGCTTTCAACAGCCTAACAGACTTAAACAGATGGTGTAGCATGAGATAACACCAAAGATGAAGGCAGATCAAGGGCCTGCTAAGTCATATTAAAGATCTTGGATTTTGTCATAACAGCAAAGGGAAATTATCTAAGGTTGTGTCTATCACTTATTTTAAACATGGCTAGTCTAAACTGAGAGGTGCTTCAAGTATAAAATACACACCAGATTTCAAAGACTTCAGATGAAAAATCTCATTAATCAACATGGTGAAAATCTCATTAATAAGTTGTATATTGATTGCATATTGAAATGATAATAATTTAACTGTATTGGGTTAAATATATTCTTAAAATTAATTTCACTTGTATCTTTTGTGACGTTTTTGGATAAAGCTTCCAGAAAATTTAAAATTACATATATAGTTCACATTTGGGAATCATATTATAATTTCTATTGACCAGGGTTGACCTGACTTCAGGTCAGGAAATGACATGATTAATTTTGCATTTTTTAAAGATCTCTCTGGCTTCTGTTTGTCCTCCTCCAATCCCCTGTGCATGTTGAGTTCTTGACCTTCATTTCCTCCTTTTCATCTTCTTACACTCCCATGCAACATTCTCTTAGGAAAAAGTTCCCTTAGTACATTTTCTGATAACATGATATTTGCATTGGATTTCAGTTTTTTGTTGTAGAATGAAAGAATTTATCCCTTTAGGAAAGAAAGGGAATTATGAGTGAAGGATGAAGAAGCATGGAAGACATACATATAGCATGAGATACTATCATATGATGGATGCTACCTCCATATCCAGAAACCCATCTCTGCATGTCCATCTTCCTCAGTCAGGCACTACCTGCCCTGGTCCCAAAAGGCAACCATCCCCTCAGACTGACCAAGACAGAATCTGCTCTTCGCTCTTCTCTCTCTTACTTCTCCGTCTAACCAGTGCACATGGCTCCCAGAAGCTTCTGCTGCCCACTTCGGCTAAGAGAACTGTGCTAAAGAAGGAGGTTTGTGGTATGTCTATGGAAAGGCCCCTCCTCCTCCATCAACTTAGGACTTCCTTTAGAATTAAATACAAAGAGCTCAAGAGCAATACAACTGACTTGGTCTTTTCCAGCTCTGGTCATAGCTTTTCACTATCAGTAAGCTTTTTAGAAGTTTCAGGAGGTTCTAGACTTACTGGCATCAGTCAGGAAATATCAGTATTAACCTCAGGCCTTAAGGATACCAGGTAAGATTTGGACCTACCTAGCGGATTGGGTGATTGTACAATAGGCCTGAGTTTAGGAAAGCCGATGTATATGAAAATGCAGTCATGACCCATAGAATGCTTTCGATAACTGCAGTTGAATGTGAATCTCTACCACCTTCAAAGGTCCCATAGCTATCAAACAACTATGGTCATTACCAAAAACTTCTGAGGGCTGGAGGGAAGACCTCATAGCCAAAAGTTTCCAAAGCCAGGGGCAAGAGACCAGGACTGCTGTTTTCTCATTGGAAAGTGACAAATTTAAAAGCCTGAAGGAAGCAGGCCAATGCTGAGACTGGACAGAACATGCACAGTGTTTGCAAACAAGGCTGCTACAATTCATTTCCATGCCTGAATAACAGTCCAGAGATGTGAGACCTTTCCTTTTTCTAGAGAAACTGAATATAGAGAGAGGCTTTATATGAAATTACTCGGTTTTTTTTTTAATTAGCAACTAATTCACTAAATGCACACACACACATTCCCCTGTATGCACACCTATAGGCACACACGCTCACACACAACTTCGCAGGAATAACTAAACTCAATCACGAATTCATACCTGGGGCTAACATATCCTCTTTATACCTCCAGGCAGGCCATCTTGGTTAAATCAGTGATTTTTAGCCTTTGGTCTGTGGATCTGTGTTGTTGTGGTATGTGTTTATGACTGCAGTGTTGAAGAGAATTAAACATAAAACTTAAGTTAGTACCTGTTTGAATCTTTGATATACGGAATTTAAAAGTCAAGCCAAAACTGTTAGCAATAGCAAAGGCACGTCAAGCATGAAGGATGGAAGGCAGTGGCACAAGCAGTAATTGAGATGATGAGTAAAACACCTGGCAATAAACAAGGGATGTAGGGGACAGATAAAGAAATTAACTTGTAAACATGTTTTGCTCCAAATCAGTTAGCCAACTGGGTTTGGCATTTATTTTTATGTAAATCATTATCTTTTTTTGAGATCAACACGCTGAGGCTGGCTAATTTGCATAAGACACAAACAAGTCTAAAAGCCTCGCCACCTTCCACCTTTGCAGTCCACCAACAGGGCTCTTCTGATTGAACGCCCGCGTCTTCCTTCTGAGCGGCGTGGAGAGAGTGGCCCCCGCCTTGCACTCCAAAGCCGGAGCTTCCTCCCGGGTTTAAAGTGCTCAGAACACAGGAGGCGGGGTCGGGGCGGGAGAGCAGCGCCCTGAGGGCTGGCCACGCCTCCAGCCCTGCTCTTCCCTTGTGCTTTGCCTAAGAATTGTGTACAGTGGTGATCCTTTTGAACAGGATTATTATTTGTTATTCAATATTATGCTTGTTGGTTGCTAATCCCAACTTTTTTTGCTGGATTTTTAAGTAGATGCTAACCAGCCAAATTTGTGATCATCATTAATTTACCTGATGCTGATGTTGGAGGCAACTAGACCAACATAAAAGGAGCCTCTGTGTACCAGACACCAGGTACCTGAAGATCCAAAAATAACGAAGACAACCCCTGTCTAGGAAAAAGCTAGTGGCAGGGTTAGCATTTAAGCATGCTAAGAGAGAAAGAAAAAGAGCGAGAGAGAGACTATCTCCCACCTCATTCTACATCTTCTCTCATTTTTACATCCTTCTAGTCAGAACATTCCATGGCACCAGTTGCATATTTGTAATTTTCAAACCTTGAAACTGGAATGTAGTTAAATTCATATCTGCCACCCTACCACACTCGAGGAGGTTCTGATTCCTTGAGAGTACAAAAATCTATATTTAAAATAAAAATCCCCTGAAGGGTTTCCTATGATCATCCTTGCTAGATCAGCAAAATTCTCATCCCTCACTTCACTCTACATCCCCAAAGCCCAGAATATGTCTGCTAGTTTTTGAATTACCAGCCTCAAGGCTTGAAAATCACAACCATGGCCCTGACACAAAGCTCTGCTCACAAAGACTGTTCAAAGCCACGGAATGCTCTGGCTCTTTCATAATTGTAATAGATATTGAAATGAAGCACATTCTATTCTCTCCATGGGAAGAGTTCCTTTTCTTTTTTCACCTTCAGTTCAAAGACTCATCCTGATACACTGATAGCATAATAATTTGCTTTTCTTTCCTATTTTGGTATGCTTGTGGATACAGACGCCTCTGTTTTTGTCCTGTTTCAATAAAAATTATTGACACAAACTTTGCAATGAATGGCTCTGATATAACTGATTGTTCTCCTGTTGAGTAATAATACTCATAAAAAGAAATAGAAGGCACAAGAAGAATCAGAGAGTGGGCAAAAATTGGAATTGTAGAGGGAAACTGTTTAGCATTTATAACTTCCATAAACTTAACCTTGTATTTGTGTCAGCTACTTTATAGTTTTCCAATTTACTTTTTAATTGAGTCCTTTTTTTAGCCATGTTTGGAAGATATAACTCTAAGTCGTCTTTCAAAACCATACCACTTTAGTTCAGTTCAATTGATCGCTCATTGTATTTATTATTTTTGTGCCTAACATATATCACTTTCCATTTGGCCAACTGCAAATGTAATTTACCATGCATCAAGTCACCTACACGGCAGATCTGCGTTAGTTAAATATTTTATTTCATGTGATCTTTCCCATGTTTTCTGTTAGCCTTGATCGCTGGCACCTACTGTATAATTTACATTGCAAAGACAGACAGAGTGGTTCAAGTGAACTTATTTGTTTGCCTGACTGTATAGTTTTAGTTTAACCATGTGATGTGAGGCTGCTGTTAGAGCTACATAAAAGTGAGTTGATTGAACCAACTTTGGTCTCAGACTCTAAATACTCTGCAGAAATGTACAAACTGCCCTTTCATGATTTCTTTTCAGTGTGGTCTCCAGGAAAGACTCTTCAGTTGAAAGTCTAGAGACCTAGAGTCCAGTTCTGGCTCTGTGAACTTAGGCCCCTTTTTTCTGTCTTTGCTTCTATCTATCACCTAATACTGGAAGGCACGAAGAATGCCACCTGGGAGGAAGTTTCACTGCCATTTCTGGTGAGTCACAAAAAACTGGTCAGTTGACAAGGAGGGGAATCAAGTAAATAGCAGAAAAGACAAAAGAGGTGCAGCCAAAAATAGAGAGGATTAAAAACTCAGGAAAAGACAGTTCAAGAAAGTAGAGGTGAGAGAAGACAAACGGGTGGTGGCTTATTTTAGAGTCACAGGTACTTAGCTCTATTTCAAGAAAAATGAGTATCTGTTGATCACAGGTTTAATGCTTGTCATTCCCAGTGCACATCACTGGGTTGTTCAGAGGACCAGATGAAAGTATAAATACAAAGCAGTTTCTGTCAGTGTTAAGCGAGATGCAGATGATACACTGATGAAGGAGGCAGACGCAGGCCCTACCCTCTTGATATTAATGCCAGAGGCTTTATTATATAAAGGGCTATGGAGATGCAGGTTATTACTATTGTTGTTGGTATTATTAATATAGCAGCAATTCTGATTCTTCCTGTTAGAAAATATTAACTTCTTTTGCAGTTTCTGAATAAAAGCTACTAAAATGTATTTTGCCACTGAAAATGTGCCATTTGACCTGTCTTATTTACAGGGACTTTTTGCTCTAGCAGGCAATTCATTTGAGCTGCTTTTAATTCTAAGTAAAATTCTTTACAAATTGAAGAAATGTATTTAAATGATATATATTTATCTGAAGATTCTTCTGATTTCTGTTTATGAGAATAAGGGATATATCAAAAGCTGTCTTGCTTTTATTTCCTTGTGTTGGCAAAGTCACGTTTAGATTTATGCCTTCTTATGTGCCCATAGCACTTAGCACATGTATCCATTATAGAAATGATCTGATCGTATTAATTATTTCTACCGGCTCCTTGAGGACAACAATTATGTCTTAATTATTTTTATGTCACTGGCACCTAATGCAATTACCGAGCACCTACCATGTGACAAGTACTGTGGAAAGCACTGGAGATATACAGATGATTCAGATATTGACCTTCTTCTCAGGAACTCATAATTGAGTGAGGCAGACACATTTGTAAACAAAGGAATGCAATAATGTGTTATGAGTTGCATCACTAGCATGCTTCAGGCTATAAGTAACAGAAAAGTCAACTCAGACTTTAAAAACAAAGAAATTTCCCTGCCATTTCCATCTTTATTTCCCCTCCTATCCCACAGTACCCATTCCTTCCCATTCTGATGCAAAGATGCTGGCATCAGAGTGATAAGAGGGTAGGGCATGGAAGGGGCAGAGGGAAGAGATGACTGGAGTGCCCAGTAGAATGAACAAATAAGCTAATTGATAGAGCAAATAAGTAAATATGTTGAGGATAATGGTAGCCAGGTTTTTTTTTAAACCATCTGAGAAGGAATTTTTTAGACATGGAAAAAGGGAGGCTAGAGAGAACCCTGAAGCATGAGACTTGAGCTTTAACCCTCAATATGAGCTCATGGGCTTCTAACATACAAAATCAGATATATAGAGAAGCCATTGTTATAATATGTAAATGTGTGTACATATATAGATCTATGCATACATAGATTTCCTAATTCTGTCTTCTGAGAGGGCCATCTAGCAGTGACATTCTGGAAGCAATGACCACACTCAACAGCAGAACTTAAGTTTCTAAATTCCATCCTCCACTAGAATCTGGTCATGAGGAGACATCAAAGAGACTCTGGTTAAGATCCATACTGTAAAATAAAAGACCTGTATTGTTTAAGGCTGTTAAGGACATGGGCTACAGAAAAAGACTAAGAAACTGTTCCAGTTAGAAAGAGACTAGTGAAACATGACGACTAAATGCAAACATGCTCTTGAATAGAATCCTGCACCGGAAAGGAACAAAAAAAATTGTTGGAAGAGTTGGTGTATACTCACTTGCCTTCAGATTACTATTTAAAGATTCAAAATTACAAGATTACTACTTTAGCTGTTTTTGACACTTGCAGAAGGCTAGTTACAAAGCTTTCATTTTCCTTCAAAACATTTTTGTTGCCTCCATAAAGGACTTTTAATGGACACATCTGATTTCAAAAGTATTGCTTCTATGACAATTATAACAAGGCCTCACTGCTGAGGACAAAATGAGATCATGTTTACATTAATACCCAAATTGCAGTGACTTTGTGCCCCACCTGCAACACTGCAGCTCCTTAACCCCATCAAAGTGTCCTACTCCCCATTACTTCAAGTCTCATGTGCTTCCTGTTCTACTTTCTCATCAGGACCCAGTGCTTTGCCCCTGGTGATGATCTGCTGTAGCTCCAGGACCACACAGGCCTTGGGACGTTGTGGTGCTCTCTCCCTATCACCCTAGTCTGGAACAGACCCCTCCCTTGATTCTCTACAGACCACTAAAACCCAGATTGAAACGTTCACAACTATTGAAAGTTTGGCCATAAGAGAAAAGAAATGCATTACATTTAGCAACTTATTCCTGCTGAGATCCCATGGCCCCAAGCTTACCCTCAATGGTGTTTTGTGGAGTACCACCCTGCCCAGCTCTCAGCCTTACTCCAGGAGGCAGACTCTACCTCATCCCCACCAACCAGTGCTCCACACATGTTGTCTACAATCCAAAATCCAAGCTCATCTGCCGGGAAACCCAAAGAAAAAGAGTTTTTTCCCTCCCTCCTGTCCTGGGCCTGTCTTCTCAATTCTCTTTTCTTCTCTCTGGATCAGTCTCTTCCAGAATGATTGATGGTGGGACTGGTCACTCACTACATGGGAAACTCTGACTTAATCTTGTGCTATGGTCCCCACCAGAGTAATTACAAAAGAATATAGCCTGAAAACCACAATAATTCCAGTTTATTACATCTGAAATAATATATAGAACATCAAGTTTGAGTTGTGCCATACTAAGTCATTTCTTTTTTTGTTGCCCCCCTTCCAATGTTAGGTAGAAGATAGACTTTGAGTCTTCGGGGTTTCACATTCTTTTGCCAGTTAATACAATAGGGAAAACAGAATTTTCCACAAAAATGATTCACAAATGTCCTAAATCTATCATTTATATATTTATATTTCTCAACCATTTCTCCACCTCCACCAAGAAAATAAAAGCCAACCAAGTCTACAAGAAAGATTGCTGGCTCAAACATAAAGAGCAATTTATATTTCCAGATAAAACATTAAGCTCCTCAGGGTAAAAGACCTGCACTTGGGTTTCAGCGTGACTTTTTCCAAGTACCTTTACAAATATATAATACATAATAAAGGGATAATGTGTCCCAAACAGAAACTGAAGTCTCTAACTCTTAACAAGGAGCTTGAAACTTCAAAATAACAATTCTGCTCATGTTCACTCCACCATGAAAAAGCTGATCTTTACCCAGCACCATTCCATAGCATGGCATTTGTATCCAAATTACAAAAAAAAGCACAGTGCTTATTTCAGTCTCTGCTAAGACCATGAAGCTGCATATAATCAAAATCGAGCTTTCCCAAGGAACAGATTCTTTCTCTCCACGTCCATCCTCAAGTGCCGTACTGTCTCCTTAGTCAACAGTTTGCTTCACTCCTATTTGCTCAGGTGTCCGCATCTTTCCCATTACTTTCCTCTGGTGTTCATTGTTGCCGCTTCCCCTCCCTGCTGCTATATAGATGACATTCCTTTGTTCTGAATTGAAATGCTCTGTTAAATGAATTCGAAATGACAGAAAAGCCATCAAAACTTAGAGTAGCAGTGCTCACACAGTGGTGGCGTATAAGGTCATTGTAGGGAGTCCACAAGTAAATTTTTAGATTTGTAATAGACATTAAATCCTGACATAAATGGTGGAGGAAGAATTTTGTGGCTAAGAGAGAATCTTCCAGGTGTTCTTGGAATCAAACCATATTAGGTTTCATAAATCTAAGTGCCTTTTCTGACACATTCAATCACTGAAATAGCGAGGTCTCCCTGTTAAAAAATATGTTCCTCTCCTTTATAGCCCTTAGCCCAATTATAACTCATTCTTTGTGTAACTCTGTCAATCTCCACCACTAGAGTATATGCTGAAGACAGTAGTAGCCCGATTGTTTGTTTACCAGTATACACTTAGCTCTCAGCACACTCTCTGGGGCATATTAGCATTTCTAAAGCATTTGTAGAATAAATCCATTAAAAAAATGAATAGATAAATAAGGTTGATCTTGATTATATGATATGTCCATTGAGTTCCCAAGATCTCTGAGCAAAAGAAAGAATCATCACCTGAGAATAAGGCCCCCCAAAAATGAGTGAGTTAAATTCATAGTATAGAGAAAAGAACAATGGATTCAGAGTTGCAAGATCATGGTCTGAGCTTTAATTCTGCAAGTAACCAATTGATTGAGTGACTTCTTTTTTACCCTCCAAGTCATTCCATTTCTACAACTTTGTTTCC
Organism: Dasypus novemcinctus; assembly: GCF_030445035.2. Taxonomy (NCBI): domain Eukaryota; kingdom Metazoa; phylum Chordata; class Mammalia; order Cingulata; family Dasypodidae; genus Dasypus; species Dasypus novemcinctus. Next base: position 70,572,974 of record NC_080680.1, read on the forward strand.
CTGTGTGTAGAATAAGCAGATGTTTTCTTAGACATGTCCCAGTCCAAGGTGCTTTGCAGTCCAATCAACATAATTCAACAGGTTTCCTTAGGCTGTGCCTTTCTTTCCTTCCCGTGTCAGTATGTGTTCAATGCCTCTTCTATTTGGGATTAAAGCTTCAAACAATGCTACTGACAGCAGAGAAGATACCAAACATCTGACTAACCAAGGAATGCTTAAAATTCTATGAGTTATATTAAAAAACACATTTCCCAGAAATAGTCACTTGATATCAAATATATGAAAATATAAATGATGAAGATTTTAGTCAGGAAGGAATAATCTTCCACCCATGCTTGCAGACTGCGAAGCCATAAGATGTGGCCCTTGATATTATTTCAGCCACCAAAATCTAAAACATTCATTCATGTCTACTAATAATAATAACCTATCACACACTCATATGCATGAATTTAGAAAACTCTTCCTAAAAAGATTAATACCAGCCAACTTTCCTCCATGAATTATAAATATTGTGTCTTATGAATGCAACATTGACATAATATTAAATACTAAGTTAAAATGACCTGAGAACTCTATCACTTCCTTCAAAAGCACAATAGTTTTAAACCTCCAAACTGTTCTGTATTTTTCTATTTATATCATAAGAGTCATGAACATGCAGAGTCCTAAACAAGTGCACATAGGTTAAAAGCTCCAAACTTGAAAAAACCCTGCTTCTGACTGTAAAAAGTGCTTTGCTGAAAAAGAGCTGCATAAACAGAGTTGTTTCTCCATTATCCTTCCCTTTGACATTGTCCCACAATTTTCCCAGAACCGAAGATGCCACCATTTCCATGTGCCAAGAAACTATACCTGTGTGAAGAGCCAGGCATGTGACAGTAACAGGCTCACAACCAGCTTCCCCACTGCATCTGCCCTTCCAGACCAGTCTCAAGGACAAGTATTACACTTTAAAGAAATTGCAGATCAGATCCTCTTTTGAATTTGTTTTCTAAAGGCTTGGTAAAATGTCCTAGTTGATACTTGAGAATGATACTTGAGAATGAATTGCAAAGAGGTCAGTTTTGCCAAATGACACAAATGTCAGAATGTGGTACTTAAAGGATTTTTTTACTGATGAGACTATTTTTAAAAAGTGTCTCTATTATACTTCATGTTTTTCCTTTTGCTCTTTCCCTCATTTTTACTTTTTTTCCCGGTTATAAAAGCAATGTAGGTTCAGTTCAGAAAATTTGGAGGAAACAGAAAAGTAGATAAAAGAAAAAACATCTAGAGTCCTACCATCCAAAATGAGTCACTTATTAACATTTTAAACACCAGTTTCTGATCTATATCTAAAGATTAAGAACATTTTGCCATGCATTTTCTGTTTTATTTGCATCTTTCTCTGCATCGAGATCTTAGGTAAAACATTCATAGTGCTTTCATTATCAGAGCCTGGAGTTTATGCTAAATGCCCAATAAAATGTTTTTGGAATAGACTCTAGAGAAAGACAGCCTCATCTTATAACCACTTCTTGGCAAGTCCTAGCTTAAATGTCACCTCCACAGAGGAAAAGCCTCCCTGATGCTCCAAAGCAGATTAGACCCACTTAGGGGCTTTCATAACACCCTGTGCATCCCCTTTATAAGGTCTGTCACAATTGACCAGGTAGAACATTAATGGCTGTTATTCCCTATACTTGGATGTAGGTTTTCAGAAGTCACTGACTTTGCCTTATTCCCTGCTATCCTCTAACAATTAGGTGACTTTTATTATACAAAATATACTTATCCAATAGTTACTGAGTAAGTGAAAAAATGACTAAACTGAAGAGCAAATCACCTCTGGGATACAATCTAGGACCATGATTGGCTGAAAAGATGAAATCGGTGTGGCCGTGTAATTGCAGGAATAAGATCTGAGTTAAGACTTGGGTGAGTTACTTGTTTGATCCTTCTTTTTAGACACCAGGACCCAGTGGAAAAACCCCTGCTTAGGATAGCGATACTACTCAAAGAACTTACCTGCTGTGACACATGGAACAGAGAGAGCAATGGTACTTCCACTTCTGAACAAGGTGGAATAACAGGAACTGGACTAATCCTTCTACCTGAAGGAACAAAAATATGGAAACATGATTTTCAGACATTAGACATGAGGCAGTACAGGACAGTGATCCCTGAGATGGGAGAAACAAATGAGGTGAGCTCTGAGAGTGCCCCAGCATACTGCCCAGTGTCTTAGTTTTCTGGCTACTAAAACAAATACCACACAGTGGGCTGGTTAAACAACAGAAATTTCCAGAGACTAGAAAGCTGGCTTCTTTCCAGGACTGCTAGCATGCTGGCTAGCAATCCTTGGGTTCCTCAGCTTTTCTGTCTCATGGCAATGGCCTCTCCTTTCTCGGACAGCTTCTGGCTTCCTGCTTCTACCCATGGCTTTTTCTCCCCAGTTCTAAATTTCCTCTGCTTAAAAGGGACCCCAGTAATCTGGATTAAGACCCAGCCTCATTCAGATGGGCCACACCCTAACTAATAACATCTTCAAGAGATCCTATTTACAATGGGTTCACACTCATGAATAAAGATTAAGACCAAGGACATATCTAAATTTGAGGTACGTAATTCAAGCACCTAGAGAGAATTCTCAGGTGCCCCCCAGGGTGGGAGAACCTAGGCGGTACCAGGATTTCTCTCTGAGATGAGGTAATGGAGCTGGTTGTCTGGGTAGGACGAGACAGCCAGTGTTCACAGAGCAAAGTAACAGAGAGCAGAAAACTGCACAGAGAGAATGCCACAGACCATCAGAGAGGCTACCCAGTTCCTCAGCTAAATATATGCTGTGAAGAAACTACCTGAGGCTGAGGAAAGACCACCTGAAGGACTGGAAGGAAGAATACATGCTTCTTCACACAGGGCTGGAAACAGTTCCTATTCTCACCAAAGTGAAAAGGTCTCATAAATCACAGGTTTGGGGCAGAATATTCAAGGGCATTGCCGCAGTAGTGGGAAAAATTAGTCCTAAAAGCTACTATACTCCCACCATACCCAAAGGGACCAAACTATTTCCAAGTAATTTAATTGTATACTAAAACAAAGCTCAAGAATATTTATAGGGGGGAAACGGACTTTGGCCCAGTGGTTAGGGCGTCCGTCTACCATATGGGAGGTCCACGGTTCAAACCCCGGGCCTCCTTGACCCGTGTGGAGCTGGCCATGCGCAGCGCTGATGCGCGCAAGGAGTGCCGTGCCACGCAAGGGTGTCCCCCACGTGGGGGAGCCCCACGTGCACCCGTGAGAAAAGCCGCCCAGCGTGAAAAGAAAGAGCAGCCTGCCCAGGAATGGCACCGCCCACACTTCCCCTGCCGCTGACGACAACAGAAGCAGACAAAGAAACAAGACGCAACAAATAGACACAGAGAACAGACAACCAGGGGAGGGGGGGAAATTAAATAAATAAATAAATCTTAAAAAAAAAAAAGAATATTTATAGGAATACAAACATATCCAGCACCCAATAGGACTGTAGAACACAGTGAACCACATGATGATGGATGATGAACTGTGGTTAATAGTACAAATATGAGTGTTCTCTCATGATCTATAACAAATGTACAATACTAATACATGGTGTCGATAATAGGGGTATATAGAAAAAATATACAAATGTAAGTTATGGACCATATTTAGTTGTTATATTTTAACGATGTTTTTCATAATCTCCCACAACAATGCAAAGTGTTGGTAGAGTAGTTATGTATGGGAATTCTGCATGTTATACATGTTATGCATGACTGTCCTGTAAGCTCAAAACATCTCTAATAAAATACCTATCCAACTCTCAATTAAGTAAAATTCACCATGTTTGGCACCCAGTAAAAAAAAAATCTAGCACACTAAAAAGCAGAAACATAAGCCCCATAATAAGAAGAAAGAGCAATGGGAGAGAGTGCATCTGAAAGGGACAACAAAATTAAAGCCAGGTGGAGCATCTAACAATATCTTATATATATGCACACACAATATACACACACACACACGTATATATGTATATATATATGCACACATATATACACACACATACATACATAGTGTATGTATGTATATGTGCTATACATGGATATGTATATGTATATGTATATGTATGTGTGCTAGAACAAATGTCCAGATTTGCAAACCAAATCCACTATTTACTAGTAAACTCTGACTCAAACACCTGTTTTCATAACTGCTGCTTCTTCTCCTATCTATGCTCTTGTAAGAACTACAAGAATTGAGATGGGTATACATAAAGAATTGCTAAAATAAAGGCAGTCCTACAGTTTCCGTTTTAGATGTTCAAGTCATCTGTACCTCCAAAGCTCCTTCTACAAACTAGGGAATGTAAGATCCAGTAACGCCCACCACTGTAAGGGAAGATACTGATATTTTGAAAGGATTGCCACAGCCTAATCAGTGTTTCCCTCACAGCTTCAACCCATCTATCGTGAACTTTGGACTTGTTTTTTCTTTGCCAGCAGTTTTCATAACATGATTCAAGAGGATGGATTTTTTCATCAATTAAGTGACATATCACATTGCCTGAACATGTCATAAATTTCATGGATTTCTCAATATCTTGTCATGATGAACCCAAATTTAGCAATATTATCAGACTGTGGCTCTACATATCAAGATACTTAATGTTTGTGCCAATAACTGAAATTTATCGTTTCTGGAATTTAATGGACCTACTGTCATTGGTCCTTTTAGATTGTTTCAGCAGAGACTAAACCTTTTGAAGTCAATAAACCATTTTCTGTCTTTAAAATAAACTCCAACTGTTTCCTCTTAAGTTGCTTTCATGGCCAAAATATTGCTTCTCACCTCTAGCAACATACTATTTGGAAAAGGAATATTCTTAGAATTTTACTCACTGAACCATAATTGAGGCTCTGAAATGGTCCTAAATATAATAAGAGCATTACCAAAGCTATGGATCCAAACCAAACATAAGGATTCAATGACCAAAAATATTCTTTGGTTAAATTAAAGATGCCACAAAAAGTGCCTATTAAAATATCACCCCTTTTAGAAGGGACAGCCCAGGATTTTAGTCAAAGGAAGTGACGCTTTAGAAACTTTGGCTGTCATGCAGTCCAGCAGAAAAGCCATTACAATCACAGACAGCACCATCAGAACAGAAGAGGATACAAGGCACTGGAGAATGGGAGAGATAAAGAGATTGAGATCTAAGGGTGATCTGTACCAGAGTGGGTAAACGCAAAGCTTAGCGGGTTATCAGAAAGGCACCTGCACACCTCCAAAATTACAGCATCAGTGGGCAAGAACAAGGGAACAAATCATTGTGTTAGGCAGAGGCTATCTTTGGTAAATCTCTGGTGCCTCTGAAGACCCACACAGCCAATAGAGTCAATAAAGAGGACAGGGACCATAGCTTCCACTACAGTCCTGACAGATATCTTGAGTGAGAGAGCAGTCCTGGGTCATCATTCTGAAAACTGGTGGTTTAGGTAATACCTAATTAGGAAAACCATAAAGTGACTAAGGGATGTAAAAAAAGCAATTAAAGAACAAATATAGATTTTATAGAAGCAAGGCAAAGACAAAACACATCCTAGTGCTGGTTAAAACACAAAGAAAACAAGGAAACCGTAATTCCTGCAGGTACGTGTGTACGCACACACATTCCCTTCCCTATACCAAGGAAAGACTGACCTCAAATAGCAGACACAGAGGCTGCTCAAGTTCGCATTTCATATAGGATTTTCTGAAATCTTACGTAGAAAGAAAGTCAAAAGGCTCTTATTTTGAAGTGGTATGTGCCAATATGCTTATATCACAGGAAATGATGAAGTTACATGGCTGGTTCTTCTGAGTTTAAGACATGAAATGGAGGTTATATAGAGGTCATACTTCAATGAAGTCAGAAGAGAGGAAAAGGTAGTAAAAGTAGGAAATGAAAGATCACTTCTCACACTTTACTATCTCTTTCACTATACTATAAGCTAAAAATGGTAGAGAATATATTTGTTTTGCTAAGCACTGAAAACATAGTGTATAGTAAAATGCCTAGTGTATATTAAATATTCAATGAATATTTATTAAATCAGTGAAAAGGGAAGTAATGCTGTAAAGAACAAGGACATAAGGAAAGCATAGATCCTCAAGGTAGAGGTAATATTAGCGGTTAAATTAATTACAATTAGGCTGTGAGTATCTTCATATGGGTAGTTTAAAGAAGATAAAATTTGATTTCTCAAATTTCAAAAACATAATGACTAGAGGTAAGCAATGCTGGGACTGAAATTGTGCTTCTGCAAAGTGGGTCAGGAACTAGTCCACTGATCTACTCTGCTGTCCTTTACATATGTTCCATTTCAAGATCCAAGATGGCTGATAGAGCTTCAGCCATCACATCTTTATTCTAAGCTGAAGCAAAAGAATAGAAGAAAAGTACAGGAAGGGCATATCCCCTTTAGCTGATCTCTCACATAGCACTTTTAATTACACTGATTAGCAAAAACTTGATCATATGGTCACATCAAACTACAAAGAGAAGCTGAGAAATTTAGTCTTTTAGCTGAAAAATAGTGTTTCCAGCTAAAAATAGTCCTCTCTTATTAAGGAAAAGGGCAATAATAAATATTGGGCAGTTTCTGCCATAATTTAAATGTCAAAATTCTAGAATGTATGGAGGAAAAACAGAAATTATTTAAGACCTTTCCCTTTTGTTCAATATTTTTATAAAATACTTCTTTTGAAATTCTTAAGAACTGTAAAGTAATTAACCAGTAACATACACCTGAATTAAAAGATGGGGGGGGGGGAGATATTGATGCTTTTCTTCCTTTCATTTTTTTGAAGTCCTAAGCAAGGACCTGCTTGAGCTCAGAGAGTTGACTATCTCTGTGTTTTGTTCCCAGAAACCTAGGAATCTGTCAATAGGGTGGAGGCTGGCACTAGCTCTCCTATGCCCCTCAGTCTTCTGCCATCCACTGGTCCTTACCCCTCCAAAAGACTGCACCTTCCCATAGTTCCAGCCCATAGCCCAATTTTCACTTTTTCAGGAGAAGAAAAAAGAAAAGATAATTCCAGCCTACAATAAGATATCCTTTAATAGAGCATCCTTTAATGCCACGTTCACAGTTGACTACCAAAGGACCAATCCAATTTTTGTGGTAAAAACATGAACCAGAAAGGAAATCATCATAAATGGTTCCAGCTATTATTTATTCCTTTTTCCTTTAAAATACAGGATTTCTAGCAGATTGTTATCAAACAAAACATTTCTTAGAAAATACAGCCACTGCACTGCCAAGAAAAACCATTGAGGCTTTACCTTAAATCTGAAAGTATTTATATATTTCTGAGGGCTATTTGAAATATCATGAATCAAAGAGAACTGAAAGGTTGATTGGGGGAGGAAAGGCTGACCAGAGAAACTGTCTGAGTCTTTGCCTGGTGACAGGGATAGAGGGTAAAGATTTAATGTGACGTTCCTCAAACTTTTCCTCATCCTCAGCCTACTTGTAAGGGGTAACAGAATTCCTAGGTGGCTTAGAATGAGACAATCAAATTTCTGTTTTTTTCTGCTGTAAAAATTCTAACCTATAAAAGTTACAAAACTTTAGAGAGGGTTACACCAAGTCTTGAAGATTCAGTCCCACTGGGTTCCTTTTAGGCTGATATTCTTTATACAGCAGCAACCCATCAGAAAGAACACCAGCCATCTCAGGGTTCCAGAGGCTCCCTGCTGTGCCAGGCAGCTCTTTGGTTTCTGGGTTGTGAAGAAGGTGACAGGACTGTAAAGAGGTTCTGGGCATCAGATATTTGCCTACCAGTATTTTAACAATGCGCATAGCTGCCTTGGGGCATATCAGCTGAATACAAACTCAATCCCACCCATCCCAGCACTAATGAAGCCAGGCCCATGATCCTTGCTCTCCAATTCAGAGTCATTTAGCTGTTGCCACTTGAGGCACAGGGCCATTTAGTCATGGGGAGAACGTTCAGGAATACATAAATCCTACCTCTGTTTATACCATTACCCAGAGTCATTTTGGAAACAATCAGGTAGGGAACAGGAATCTCCATTATGTCTTTTGTATTCTAATGTCCACTCAGAACTAGACATATTTCTAAAGGGAAATCAGAAAATTTAAATATTTACTTTTTTGCAGCAATCATGTCCTTCTCTGATTCCACCCTGGACTCCTCTGGACAGGTAAATTAGACAGAAATATGCTCAATGTCTACAGCCTGCACGTTTAAATCAGCGTCATTTTATTTCTCACTTATAAATCTGTGTGAATAAGATGATGAAGTTATTAGGAGAGAAAAGCACTTAACAAAGAGACTTGTTAGTAACACCAATAACAGTGACTGAGATATATCGGTGTGTTTAATTATTGTCAGGCAAAGCATATTCTCTTTAACAGCTTTCTGTATTTGATGTTTCCCAATACACAGTAAATCCTTCTGTTTGTTTCCTTGTAGACTTTCATTTTTAATAAAAGTCCTCCTAAATGAAGATTTTGGAAAACCAGAACAACAGGAAAGAAATTCAGTTTTACTTCTTCTTCTTTAATTAATGGGTCTATTATTAGGTCCCTGTCTTACTTTTCCATTCATTAGTTTACTTCCTCTTCTTTGTCTTAAATGTTACTTTCATCTGAGTGTGCTCTCTTCCAATCATTATTTTTTACTGGAGTAAAATTTCCTGAACAAAGAAGAAAGGTTTCTAGTATATTCACAATGAGGGAGAACAATAACCACTAATTCCAGAATAGTTTCACCATTTCAAAATGAAACTCCATCCCCATTAAGCAATCACTTCCCATTCTCCCTTCCCCCAAGCCCAGACAACTACGAACCTGCTTTCTGTCTTCGTGGATTTATCTATTCTGAACATTTCATATTGATGTGGGCTATGGGTGGGAGGCTCTTTGTCTCTTCAGAGATAACCTAAGCTCTCTGACTTGTGGGTGTGAGGGTAAGAGGCTGCAGTCCTGCCCTTGGTAACAATGGCAACTGACTCCAGTCCCAGGAAACAGTTTAACAATGCAAGTTCTATAAACTTTAAGTATTTAGGGGAAATGCAAACAAAATATGCTAAAAGCTTATCTAGAATGTCTGAAGTCCATGCTAAAAGCTTACCTTGGACGTGAAAGATATATATGCTAATTGAAGCCTATTGAGAACTGAAACAAAGGGACCATTTTGGCCTTTCCTCTCTGTATAAAAGGGATTAGAAAATCTTGTTCGGGGCTCGGGATTGAAACAGAAAGCTCCCAAATCCAGCCAGCCATCAATAAACCATTTTTCCTTCTCAAAATCATTTCTGAGTCCTGGCCTTTCTATACACAAATAATTGAACCTCTCTCAAATTCTACAACAATATGAATGGAATCATACAATTTTGTGGCTTTTTGTCTGGCTACTTTCACGTACAATATAGTTTTCAAGATCCATCCATACTGTGGCTTATATCAGTACTTCATTCCTGTTTATGACCAAATAATATTCTATTGTACAGAATATATAACTTTTATTTATCCCTTCATCAGTTGAATATTTGAGATGTTTCTACTTTTTGGCTATTAGGGGTAATGCTATGAACATTCATATACAAGTTTTTGTTTAAACACCTGCTTTCAGTTTGCTTGAATAGATACCTAGGAGTGGTGTTCCTGGGTCACATGGTAAAACTATTTTTAATTTTTGAGAAACCATCAAACTATTTTCCACAGCAGCTGGATCATTTTATTTTCCCACATCTTTGCCAACACTTGTCATTTTCCTTTTTTTGTTTATTTTTATGGTACCCATCTGACTGGGTATGAAGTAGTATCTCGTGGTTGGGGTTTGCATTTCCCTAATAAATAATAATGTTAAACATCTTTTCATGTGCTTACTTGCCATTAATATATCTTCTTTGGAGAAATGTCTATTCAAGTTCTTTGCCCATTTTTTAATTGGATTGTTAATTTTTTTGTTGTTGAGTGCTATCTTCCAATCTTTTTAAGACAAAATGTTTCACACTGGCTTTTCAAACCAATGACAAAGTTGCAAAATGAGTTATACAAAATAAACAAAGCAACCTACCTCTTTGTCATACATACTAACTATGCATACATATTCACTTCAGTTCCAGATTTTTGAATTTTAATATTCCCAGCAGGATAACAAAAAGGCAAGGTATTTCTAGGGAAAATTGAAATTGTCCAAAATTGACATACAGGAAAATAACTTACTCATACATGTATTTATTCGACAAATATTTATCATTCACTCCACTAGGCATTAGGGTGATTAAAAATGTTTGAGCAACACTCTGAATCTTTGTACCACATATACACACAGAAAGATATACTGTAAAGGGTGTTGTATATGAAAAACACAGAGGGTGAGAGAACGTAATTGTGGGAAAAACTTAATTCACTTTACTCAGAGATTAGAAGAAAAATAAATCTCAAGCAGCCTGGAGATAGATAATCCATGTTTTTACCTGCCCTTGCAAAAGCAACTATGATCAAGAGCAACAATCCCTTCCATTCCATGCACAGGAATACATCATCCAAACTTCATCCACACAATGACTTTGAATAGGTAGGTGTTCATAATGATGTACTAACTGTCTTTTGTTACATTGGATTGTCAAAGATGGCTCTAGGAGGAATTTGTAGAAACTTGGAATATCAAGGAAATGTGGAACTCAGATGAAAAAAAAATTTTATTTCAAATTGAAAGGCAATTTGAAAGCCTACAGAAGAAATCTACAAAACAAAGGATGAACCTCAAATGGTAAAACCTCTATATTCTGATTCCCAATGCCTGAGTTTATGGGAAATCTAGTATACAGGTTTTTAGGACTTGATAAATGAGAGGTAGAATATAAACTTAAAATTAGCAATATTGCTCAGTGGTTTAGAACATAAGCTTTGAATAAGACAGACATGGGTTTAAAATCTGCTGTGCCGTTTAGCAGGCATATCACTAAAGGCAAGTAATTTTATACAATTTAAACCCCAGTTTCCTGAGTTGTGAAACAAGGATAAAAAAATCTGTTTCAAGCTGCCCTAGATAGCAAGAGACTGAACGATAGACTTGCAGGAAATCGGAGGGTGGAGGAAGGATATGAGCCGATGTCTGCAGGGGTGGAATTTAAGACGAGATGGTGGTAAGTATGAACACAAAGAAGAGATAAAAGGGGGGCAAGGGGTTGCCTTTGCTTGGGGCTTTGCGGGTTTGAGGGTGGCTGGGGAGGGACGGGTGGGTAACGTTGCCCAAAAGTGGGGGGAGGGAGGGGTAGCATACGAACCAGGAGAGGGTCAGGTGTTGGTGGAGAGTAAAATGCCGAGAAAATCATATCAAAATATAATAAAGAGGGTTACCTGTTTAGAATGCTCGGAGGGGAGGGTCTGATGCAGGACGGGCTCCTGGGGAATGTCTAAATGCTCATTCTGCCAGAGTGGGTGACACCATGGGGTAGAAACCCAAGTAGTGAGAGTGGGGGTGGACCCACATCCTGGGGAGGACTAATGCCATCCAATAGAGGGAACTGTATCCCTCGAGAGAAAGGGTGGCTCCCAGGGCATTGGGGCAGTTGAGCAAGTTAGGCCCTGAACACTATTCCATCTATCTCTGGAAGTGGCTCCTCAGGAAACGGAGGTTGGCTATCACTGAGGGCACTAAGGTGGAAGGGAAAATGGACGTTAAATGTGTGGAACCAAAGTAAATGGGGGGTAAGAGAGGAGTTTCTTGAGAGTACACAAGGATGGATATAAAACATGTAATATTACACCATAACATATAGGAGATGATGGACTGATAATGTAAACCATAATGTAAAACATAGGATAACTAAAAATGTAAAGAACTGTGTATCCTAAAGTATGCACCATAATGTAAATACAGATGTCACCTTGTTAGAAAGCTAATGTCTCAGACTCTGTACATCACTTTAAGTAAATATGATATGAATAGGGCGTAAGAGTATCACTGTGGAAGGGAAAAGGTTTTCTGGTGGATATGTGGGAGTGCTGTATATTATATATATACATTGCTGTGGTCTAGGACTCCTGTGAAGAAAAGCTGAATAATTAGGGGGGGGGGGGGGAAAAAAAAAAAAAAAAGAAAAAAATAGGATGTGGAATTTTTTCAAGTCAACATTCTTTATCTAAGTTCTTTATCTAACTTTATCCAAGTTCTTTATCTATCCTTTAAACTCATCGCTATATGCCATTCCCTAGTAAGGGACCATGACATTATATTGGGCTTCAAATTTCGGGGAGTTCTGGATCACAGAGTGTTTCAACAATGGCAATGGAGGGATACTGGTATGGGATACCAATGACAGATGATATATGACTGACAGGGAGCTGTACAGAACATATGTCCAGGGTGCATGGTAATGTTTGGATATACTCATAGTGGCAACAATTAAAAACCACAGTAGGGGGGGTACTGGGTTCCCGGCCAGTGGTGCTCTGTCGTGGTCCCTAGGGGAGCAGCGACAGTCTCCCAGGTACAGTGGTGGGGACCGGGAGGGAGTGAGGGTTCAACAGTGAGCCCCTGATACTAATGACTATGCTTGTGAGCTGATAAACCCAAAATAATAACAAGGCCTAGAGCAACTTTGTGCCTGGGAATTTCCTTCTGTCAGCCTTCATGTTACTCAAATGTGGCCAGTCTCGAAGCCAAACTCAGCATGTAAATGCAATGCCTTCCCCCCAGCGTGGGACATGACACCCGGGGATGAGCCTCCCTGGCAACGAGGGACCACTATCAACTACCAACTGATGATGCAACTGGAAAATGACCTTATACGGAAGGTTCAATGCGGATCAGCAGAATATCCATGTCTACATAAAATACCATGACTTTAAAATGCTGTTTGACCTAAAGTAAGGGGGAAATGGAAAGGAGAAATGAGTTTATATGGCTACGAGTTTCTAAAAAAGAGTCTGGAGGCTGGCAGAAGGTTTGCCCTCATGCACAACTGAGCAGAGTCAGAGAGACAGATAAAGCAGATACAACCCCCAGATATTGGTTCCTTTGAGGGCTAAAGAGACCCATGGGAGTTATGGTCATGGCTGATGGGGTTAACTACCAGGGCAGATGGCCCCTCTTTGGAAATGGTGTTTATGTGTGATGAATCTGGACTCAGATGGGATCTCCCTTCATAAGACTTTCATGCTAATGTGCTGGAGGTGCAGTTAATGTTGGGGTTTAAGATATATTTAGGGGATTTGAATCTCTGGACTGACAATGTGATAGCCAGATCCTGAGCCTCAACAGACTCCAGCACCTACAATCTGATTTATTGGACTTACCACACTCAGCTAAGATGGAGGTGAAGAAGGACAACCACCACACCATGGAGCCTAGAGTGATTACAACTGAAAATGGGAGGATTGCATCCAGCATCCAGGTGGAATCTGAGCCTCCTCTTGACATAAAGGTGCAATGGACACAACCAATCCAGTGTCCACATAGAAGAGGTGGCATTGGATTGGGAAAAGTGGACATAATGGACAAAGGGTATGGGGAAAGGCAGGAAGAGATGAGAGGTGGAGGCATCTTCGGGACATGGAGCTGCCCTGGATGGTGCTTCAGAGGTAATCACCGGACATTGTAAATCCTCACAGGGCCTACATGATGGAATAGAGGAGAGTATGGGCCATGATGTGAACCAATGTATATGAGGTGCAGAGGTGCCCAAAGATGTACTTACCAAATCCAATGGATGTGTCATGATGATGGGAACGAGTGTTGTTGGGGGGGGGGGAGAGGGGGGGTGGGGGGGTGGGGTTGAATGGGACCTCACATATATATTTTTAATGTAATATTATTACAAAGTCAATAAAAAATAAAAAAATTAAAAAAAAAAAAATCTGTTTCATTCATTTGTTGATGCTTAGCACCATACCTGTAATATAGTAGCAATTATTATTATTGGCTTAGGACATTATGTTAATGGTGAATTGAGACAGAAAAATGAGAGAGAGGAAAATATATCTGAATAAATTTTGATGAAATCTAGGTTTGTTAACAGATACAAATTCCATTCTCCAGAAAGAAAATGAAAATTCTGACATTTGTTGTTAATCTTCCTACTTACTGATTATTCAGAAATGACAGTTGGTTAATCTAACTTTGACTGACTCAAATGAAAACTCATTTATTTTGTTTAAGAATTATAACCAGAAAATGGATGTGTCTTAAGCAATTGGGTTTCTGTCTACCACATGGAGGTCCAGGGTTCTATTCTGGGGCCTCTTGGTGAAAGGCAAGCTGGCCCGAGCAGAAAACTGACCCATGCAGGAGTGCTGGTGCAGCAAGATGACAAGATGATGCAACAAAAAGGGACACAGATGAGAGAACAATAAGAGATGCGGCAGACCAGGGAACTGAGGTGGTGCAAGAGATTGAGTGCCTCTCTCCCACTCCAGAAGGTCCCAGGATCAGTTCCCAGTTCTGCCTACAAAGAAGACAAGCAGACACAGAAAAACACACAGAGTGAAGACAGTGAGCACAAAAACAACCATGAGAGTGGTAGTGTAGAAATACATTAAAAATCAAAAAAAAAAAAAAAAAAGAATTATAACCTCAGTCAGACTTTGACCCATAACATTTCTAATCATATATATTGACTTAAAATTATTTCAACAATACAGATGCAATTCTTATGATTTTTGACTGTTCTGTAAGATATGGTCTATGGAAGTCCAACAGTTAAGAAATAAATTCTAAAGACCAATGTGGTTGGCTGAATAGAGGTCCCCAAAAAGATATGACCACATCTTAATCCCCAGAAACTATGGATATTACCTTATAAGGAAAAAGAGTGAAAATTACAAAAAGTGTAATTAAGTTAAAAATCTCGAGAGGAGGCGTTTATCCCATATTACCCAGATGGACTCTAAATACAATTACATCTATCTTAGTAAGAGAAAGACAGACGGATGTTAGAAAAACACACACACACACACAACAAAGAGGATAAAGCACTGTGACCACAGAGGCAGAGATTGGAGTGGTGCAGTCACAAACCAAGAAATGCCTGGAAGCTGCAAGAAGCACAGTTTCTTCACTAGAGCCTTTGGAGGGAGAGCAATAGTGCTGACACCTGGATGTCAGACTTCTGACCCTCAGAACTGTTAAAGAATGAATTTCTGTAGTTTCAAGCCA
Organism: Dasypus novemcinctus; assembly: GCF_030445035.2. NCBI lineage: Eukaryota > Metazoa > Chordata > Mammalia > Cingulata > Dasypodidae > Dasypus > Dasypus novemcinctus. The sequence goes on from NC_080680.1 coordinate 70,588,154, forward strand.
TCATGTTTGTAGCAATTATTTACTGCACCCTAGAAAACTAATACAACCATCGCCTCAAATATATATATATTTTGGAGTAAAGTCAATGAAGTTGCTCTGGTAAATGGAGACTGGCTTTATCTACAGCCAAATGGTATTCCAAAGATAGAACTTTTTCTTGCAGGATTTGAAAGCATCTGGGAAAATTAGAAAAACATGTTGCAACTCCAGGGCAGAAAAATAGCCTCTAATTACACACATAAACAAGATGAAACATAGCTCTGATCTGTTGAGTGAAATCTGTTAAATCAGCTCCTACACTCCGGTTTATTGGACTTACCCCACTCAGCTAACATGGAGTTGAAGAAGGTCAACCACCACACCAGGGAACCAAGAGTGCCTACAACTGAAAGCAGGAGGATTGCATCCAGCATCCATGTGGAATCTAAGCCCCCTCTTGATATAGATGTGGAGTGGACACAACCATTCCAAGGTACACAGGATGGAGGAATAGAGTATGGATTAGAGTGGACTTACCGATATTCTATTCATGAACTATTGTGATTAGTAATTGAAGAAAATGTGGCATTGGTGTGGAGAAAGTGGCCATGGTGGCTGCTGGGGGTAGGGAATGGGAGGAAGAGGTGAGATGTGGGGGTGTTTTTGGGACTTGGAGTTGTCCTGGGTGTTGCTCCAGGGACAGTTACCGGACATTGTATGTCTACCTACGGCCCACTGGGTGGACTGTGGGAGAGTGTGGGCTATACACCTTCAGGGTAGTACAAATAATTGGAAAGTTGGGAAAGATTTAGTAATAGGAGATAGCCTATAATTAAGAATTTTAATGGGAGGAAGATAATTTTGATATGTTACAGCACAAGGGAGGTGACTATGGAATAGCCAACTAAATATTGTAATAGGCAGTTAGACATACAGCACTGGAATTCTTGTAAGAACTCAAGGATTTGGTGTTTATTCATATGACAGTTGATGAACTTTAGATAATTTCTCCAAAGGAAAGGGTAGAGCAAGGATGATCTAGGATTCAGCCCTGGAAGCGATGCCTTTAGTTAGGAATGTCTTATAAGAGATAGTAAATTCTTGTAGGCTTAGCATTATGCTGTGCATTTAAGAGATTAAATAAATGTTGGTTAAAATAAAAGAAGGAAAAAAGAGATAAGTGGAATATTAAGGCAGAAGGAGAAAGTCAAGGAAGAGGAAAGCTGAGGGACAAAGACATGGAAAGGAAATAATGTAGCATAGCCATAAAGCTAAGTAGGAATTGCTTCAAGCAAGATTTCACATATCCTGGAGAAATTACGGAGAAAAAGGCCTGAGAGAAAGCAGGTTGCTTTAGCTAAACTGAGGTAATCAGTGATCTTTAAGGAGTCCTTTCTGGAGAATAATATCAACAGAAGCCAGATTTTCAACTGATAACGAAGACAGGAATAGTACAAAATAAAGGCAACAGCAATTTTGGTCCCTTCATTTGTTATTGGCTGGCGGATTAACTGGTGAATTGTTTCTTTTTCTGGATGAAGGGAAAATATGCACATTTAAAGTAAGAAGTTTCCTATGAAGAGAAGCGTTTGCATGAAGTATATCATGAAGTCATATATGAACGTAACCAACTTATGGTTCACCAAACCTGCTTGGTAAGGGGTTCTCACCACTACCACCACCACCCAACACATGTGCACACACACTCACTATCCCTCATGGCCTCACAAAATCATGAGAACAGATGAGATCTTATATTATTTGTTTAATTGTTGTGTCAACTTCAAATGCACTCTTCTGACATCTTTGCAATGCTGTGGCTGGGACTCTCTGAACTACCTGTTTTGCCTTTGCTCCCTGTTAAACTCTGTCAAGAGGGGACGAGCACTACTAGAAGACTGGCAAGCTGGAAGTGAAAGAAGACATAGGTTCCTTCCTGCCTGCATCTTATTGGTTTTCTCTTCTTGTCCACATCATCCTAGTAACACTTCTATATAGACACAGCAGCTATTCCAGTAGCAGCAATTTAATCCAGTTGCGTCCAGTTTGTAGATTTTTGTTTTGTTTTTAACACTTTCAGTCCAGACTTATAACCTTCTCTCAGAGACACAAGGACCAGCTGGGCTGCCTTCTCCTCCTCAAGGGTCTAGATCTAGCCCCAGGGAGAAGCTCCTTCAAGCTTCATAGTTTCAGAATGGTGCCCAGTCCAAAAGCTGGTAGCTGCTTCCTAGAACTGCTCCCTCCTGGGATACCTTAGTGTTCTCTGCTTACTTTTTAAACACTCTAATACCTTTAAACAATTATTTACATTAAATTCTCTGTTAAAATAACTGGAGTGGTTTCAAACTACTGACTGGACCCAGATTAATATGGTTTTCTAGCCAGTTGCCTTCCAGGCTTATTTCTTCCAAATAGGACAGGTAGTTCTCAGAGCAGTAACTGAGAGGCTCATTTCTATCCCCGGGAAGCCACTAAAGACCACTCTGCTAGTGCTACTGTGATACCTGACCACATGCGTTCTCCCAACTTTGTGGGAATCAAAGAGACTAAAACCTCCAGAAAAATCAACCTCTGAGAAAGACAACTGGAAAGAGTGTAAAATTAGTGTTGGGCTGGGAGTGGGAACAGGAATTGACTGCAAATGGGCACAGGTGATCTCTTGGGAATAAAGGAAATGTTCCAACACTGGATTGTGATGCTGGTCCATAAATGTACTAAAAATCATTGAACTATATACTTAGAATTAAAATGGGTGAATCAAACACTTAAGATGTATGAATGATCAATGAAGATTTTTAAAAATCCACTTCTGTAGACCAGTGAAGGATCCTTTTGATTGAAGACCATCATGGAGAGAACAAGAAAGTCATCGAGGCCAGGATTCTCATTCATGACAAGCCTCAAATTTGGATTTTGATGTTATCTCCAAATGAAATTTTACAGTCAAAGAGATATATCGAGAGGACTGAAAGAAAATGTTCAGCACCAATATTGTGAAAATACAATTTTTGTAATTCTGGGCACCCCCATCTCTGAGCTATTTGTCTTCAATGTCCAATAGATATATATCAGTAGAACAGAATTTCTCTTTGGTATCTGTCTTAGTTTCCCAGGGCTGCCATAACAAAGTCCATAAACTGGATGGCTTGAAACAGTAGAGACTCACAGTTCCGGAGACCAGAAGTTCTAACTCAAGAAACCAAGCAGGGTCATGCTCCTTCTGACACTTGTAGGGGAAATTCCTTTCTTGGTTCTTCTAGCTTCTGGTATTTACTGCCAATCCTTGGTATGACTTTGCTTGTAGATCCATCATTCACATCTCTGCTTCTCCATGTTCACGTTGCTTCTCCCCTGTTCTTGTCTGCATACAAATTCCACTCTTTTACAAGGACACCAGTCATACTGAATTAGAGCCCACCTTAATCCAGTTTGGCCTCATCTTAACTAGCCACATCTTCAAAAACTCTATTTCAAAATAAGGTCATATTCGCCATATGTTAGGTTGAATTATATACTCCAACAAACACATGTTCTTAATCTACATCCCTCAGGCTTCAGGTGTGAACCCATTTTAAGTAGGATATTTGCAGTTGTTATTTTTAGTTGAGGTGTGGCCACCTGATCAATAATCCATATTATTGAAGACCTTTATAAAGAGAACCCAGAAGTCACAGGGGCCAGAAAGGAGAATAAAACAGCATGTAATGTGAGACAGTGATACATGCAAAGGAACTTCAAGGAATGCTGGTAGTAAACTCCAGAATGCTATGGACTTTGGGAGAAAGCAACACTTGCCAATATTTTGGTTTTTGAATTTTCTCTAGCCTCAAAACCATGAGCCAAAATAAATTCCTGTAGTTAAGCCAAAACCAAATTGTAGGCTTGTTATAGCAATTCTAGCAAACTAAGACCAAGGTTGAGGACTTGAACATGTCTTTTGGAGGGACACAACTGAATCCATAACAGTATCCGAGCTTATCTCTAAGATGTTATAAGAAAAAAGGCACAGGGAAGCAGACTTGGCCCAATGGATAGGGTGTCCACCTACCACATGGGAGGTCCACGGTTCAAACCCCAGGCCTCCTTGACCCGTGTGGAGCTGGCCCATGCACAGTGCTGATGCACACAAGGAGTGCCCTGCCACGCAGGGGTGTCCCCCACGTGGGGCACGTGCAAGGAGTGCACCCCATAAGGAGAGCTGCCCAGCGCGAAATAAAGTGCAGCCTGCCCAGGAATGGTGGCGCACACACGGAGAGCTGACGCAGCAAGATGACTCAACAACAAAAAAAAGAAACACAGATTCCCGGGCCACAAACAACAACAGAAGTGGACAAAAAAAAGACCAGCAAACAAACACAGAGAACAGACAACTGGGGTGGAGGGGCGGGGGGACAAGGGGAGAGAAATAAATTTTAAAAAAGGCACAGGAGGGAAGTCCAGAAAGATAACACTTACTAAGCATCTAATATGGAATAGGCACCATAGTCTTTGCTTTACTCAAATTAATTCAATTTCATTTTTACAATAGTACTATGTGATGGGTCTTTTAACGCAATCATTTTACAGAGAAGAAAATTGGAGCACTCAAAAGTGAAATAATTTGCTCAAGGTCATGCATCCAGTAAATAGGATAGTTAGATTTATAATCCAGCTTTTTCTCACTTGAATTAGTCTTCCTATAAAATCTCGGTGCCTCCTTTAGGGCAGCATTTCTGAAGGTCAAAGATAATTCTTCAAGGTTATACCTTTGAATGAACAAGGATTAGTCAAATCAACCTATATAGCATGTAAGTGTTTAGGATTGTAGAAATTATGAGGGAGAAATCTTAAGGAGTAGGCAATCCACATTTTATTTTACGTTGGTATTTATAAATGTTGCAAAAGCTTCTATCAACCTCATACAAACTCTAAGTACTGCAGAAACACAATTCAATTTAATTTTGACTCTAACTCACTAGAGTTAGGCCAGACTCCTCAGGTACCATTTGTAAATTCAGGAGGTACAGGCGACCCTTCTGACTGATTACAAATTTGGGGGTTCCCACTGTCCCCTTGCATTCAGTAATTCACTAGAACTATGCAGAGAACTCATTGAAACCATTGTACCACAACAGTTAGAGTTTTATTTTAGTAAAAGGACACAAATGAGAAGAAGCCAAAAGAAGATATGCATGAGGCAAGTCTGGGAGAGTCTCAAACACAAGATTCCATGTCCTTTTCAGGTATAGTCATTGGAGTCAGAACATCTCACCCTCACAACACATTAATGTATCTTATCAATCCAGGAAGCTCACTGAAGCTTTGAATGTCCAGAGTTTAAGTGGAGTTTCCTTATGTAGGCATTATTGATAGAATCAATGCCCACTTGGTTGAATTCAATTTCCCACTCCTCCCTTCCATCCCTTCCCACCCCAGGGGTCTGAGAGATCAAATTCAGGCTGACAGGAAGTGGCTTAAAGCCCCAACCCCCTAATCACATGATTGGTCCTTCAGGTGTGGCCTGCTTCCCTCCCTAAAACTGCGTGAGTGGCTGGCCCCACCCTCCCATCTCCTTGGCATACGAATTATCAGGTCTAGTCCCAGGACCATTGGGAAGAACAGAAGCACTCCTATTATGGGAAATTCCAAGGTAGAAGTCACTCCCCTGGGGACAAAGATCAATCAAATTTTAATTATGCTATAGTGTAATATAAAATAATGCAATATACAGTACAAAAAGAACAAGTTTCTTTTTCCAGGTTTCTTTAGGTCCCTTTTGAATCAAATGCTTAGCAATATTTTTGTACTATGTTTTGTACTGTGCTGTGCTGAAAAGTGGTAAACCCTCAGGAAATACATCTCTTTTATTCCAAACCTAAGGAAACAATGTTGTGCATTTTGTCTTTGGTAATCCCTAAGGTTGGGACCACACATTTAAAGTTGGTGTTCCCCTGGGCTCACCCAAGCCAAGACAACAAACTTTAAAAATACATCTGAGGATCAAAACGCATCTTTTCAACGAAGAAAACCAAAAGAAGGCAGAAATAGTGTTTTTAAATTTTTTAACTATTTGGGGAAGTTATCAGAGCTTGTTTGTGCTTACTGCATTGAAATTAACTTTGCCATCTTTTAAAACAGAGGAGAGAAAATCAGCTAAACTCATTTATGTGTGAAGTACAACTATTAAAAATTTTATGCAGAATTTCGAAAGAGTATTTATGCCCGTATTGTGATTTAAGCTATATGTACCCCAGAAAAATATGTTCTTAAGTTTGGTCCATTCTTCTGAGTGCAAACCCATTCTGAGTAGGACATTTTATAAGGTTGTTTCAGTTAAGGTGTGGGCCATCTCAATCAGGATTATTTCTGTGGTTTTTGGTTTTTTTAATATTTTTTATTTTTAAAAAAAGTTTAGGTTATGTAAAAGTTACATTGAAAATATAGGGGATTCCAAATACCCCTCCCTCCCCCCTCACCCTTTCCCCCATTAACATCTTTCATTAGTTTGGTACATTTGTTACAAATGATGAACACATATTGAAGCATTGCTACTAACCATGGTCTATAGTTTACATTATGGTTCACATTTTGCAGTGCACAATTTTATAGGTTTTGACAAAATGTGTGATGGCCTGTATCCTTGCTTCAATATGATGCAGAACGACTCCAATGTCCCCAAAACACCCCATGTTACACCTATTTTTCCCTCTCCTCCCCTCAGAACCTGTGTTGAACACTGTTTCTATATCAATGTTAGAAGCTCTTCCATTACTAGAACAATAAGTCTGCTTTGGTTCATTGTTGCATTTCCCCCTTATGTTTGTTTATTCTTCAATGTTGAGGATTTAGGGATGGTAATGCCTACTCTGCTTCCAGTTGAGAGGGGGCTCAGATCCCATGGGACAGATGGATGGAACCATTTTGCTTACAGCTGTAGATACACTCCAATTTTGGGGTTGGTTGTTGCTCATTATCATTCTTTTGTTAGTTGTCCTGGGTAAGTCCAATGAACTGAAAAATAGGTGTGTTGGCTACAGCTCTGCTGAGATTCAGGGCTCAACTGGCATATGAACACATTGACGATTTAAGTCTCTGGGAAGGATGTGTCATAATCTTAACACGGGATTTCATTATAAGCAAAATGAAAGTCAGACAGGAGAGAAAGCCACAGGAAGCAAGAAGCTGAAACAGAAAGCAGAAGAGAAGGAAGAGACAAGGAGACACTGCCAAGTGCCTTGCCATGAGACAAGGATTGCCAGCAGCTAGCCTCAGAATTCCATAGTCTTCAGGAAGAAATCGCCTTGATAATGCCTTGATTTGGACATTTTCCTGGCTTCCCTGAGCCATTTCTTTTCATGAGCAAATAAATTCCCATTGTTTAACCCAACCCATTTGATGGTACTTATTTCAGCAGCCTAGGAAACTAAAACAGTCCCCAATCCCAATATTTTGCCGATAATGGGAATAATTTTACATCTTACCATCAAAAAAATGTTATTTAGTTTGTTAATATAGATTATGATCAAAACTGGCATTAATTAAAACATTTTAAGTCATGGGGAAAGGGCATAAAGGCCAAGTCTACTCGATGGTTCATTCTTTAAAAACATCATTTATGGGAACGAATGTATCTCAGTGGTTGAGCACCTGCTTCCCACGTATGAAGTCCTAGGTTCAATCCCCGGTACCTCCTAAAACAAAAAAGATCATTTGGGGGAACTAAAGGTCACTGTGATATAATCTCAATGGCACACAATATATAAGTTTTCATATTATCCACCTTAGGTAAGGAAAGTAGTGATAATACTATAGCCATGAGGTTTATCTGAGAGTGGTAGAATACATTACCACTGAAAAATAAATCACTTTTTAAAAGAAAATACTGTCAATCTTTATCTCAGAGAAGTTGACTAAGAAGTTGGGGGAATAGATAAAGGAATTTTTGCTTCATATTATTCTGTACTTAAACTTTAAAGAAAATACTTAAACTTTTATTTTATCATAAGGGTACATTGCTTTTTTTTTTACAAGAATAAAGCAATTACCTTAAAAAGGGATTATTTCAAAATTTTCAAAAGAACAAAAATGACTTGGAAAAAGTCACATAATTTTTAAATAAATTTTCCATTACAGGTACATAATACAACCACAGGAGACAATGCTCCCTAGGGTAAAATTGCAATTATCATTAAAAATGAAATAAGCAGTTTTTTAACGCCGAGAGAAACAAAATACTGAGTATGTGCCCTATGGCCTTTGAGTAAACCAGTGATACTCAAAGTACCCATTCCCCAGCCTGTGCCAGAACATAAATTAATTCACTGCTTTCTTCTTTGAGAAAGTCTTGCTACCAAAGACAAAAACAAACAAAACCAGATGAACTAGAAAGTGTGCCTAAGGGCTAAATTGATTTGCATTTTAGTACAAGGTGGTAACAAACAGTTGGTCAACCAGAGATCACACATGAAGCCTACACACACACAAAAAAAAAAAACAAATGGAAAGAGGAAGGTTTAGATTGTGAGTGAGTCAGGATTCAGCATGGAAACGGAAATCACTGCAGAAGTTTCAAGCAGAAAAGGATTTAATACAGGGAACTCAGTGCATACAGAAATGTTGGAAGAATGGGCATCATGTAAGAAACCGCCACTGGCTGATTTAAACTTCCACCGTAACTGCCATCCAGAGATCAGCAAGTTACAATTGTGACCACTGCCCCTTAACATTCATGAAGCAGGTGACTGGGTAGAGGAATGCGACTCTGGCCAATGTAATAGCCTCTAACCCTTAAGACCTTGCTTGCTGGCTGAAAATATCCTCTACTTTTCTTCTGCATTCCGCATAGCATGCTAATGCATCTAATTGGAATAATCTATCTTACAACCAGAACCCTAGCTTCAAGAATGTCTGGGACATATATATCATCATAAGCTTTTCAGCCACAAACAGAATAAAGAAGACTTCTAGCAGAGTGTGAAAATAGACATTGAGTACCAACTGATGATGTATAGCCTGGAAAAGAGAAATAGTGTAGAAATGAGATTTCAAATAAGTGCAGGAATAATTAAATTTATTCTAGCTTGTGCTGAAAATAGGCTGGAAAATTTCTGATCTGTCCTGACTCATCTCCTTAAAGAGGTGTTTATGGGGATCCACCCCTTTGGGTTGAGATCAGTATGTTTTGAATATGTTCTTTCTGGGGCCCTGGCTGAAGGAGCAGTAGATATGTGATTCTTCTCATGGTGATAAACCCAAACTGTACAGAACATATAAGGCCTTATATTGCATCTACTAATATCCCATTGTCCAAGGTAAGTCACATGACCATCCCCAATCTCAATGGCACATACTCCCTGCCCACAGTGGAAAAGGTACTACAATATTACACAGCAAATGATGTGGATCTGCAATAACATGGTATTGAATCATTGGAACCAATAACCCAAACTGCACAATCTCCAAAGTCCTTCTCAATGCTGCAATTTTGCATTTTGTAATCTAATGACATCCAATCACGAGGACGGGTGAACTCCCTGAAGTCTCCATTTATCTACTTTCTCTCCTCCCCAAAAGTCCACTCATAGTTAATCCCAAACTTAGTATTTTCTTTTCCCCTTCTACCTCAATGGAAGAGTTATCCCTCTCTCCAACCGAGAGACATTCCCAAACTCATTTCTGAATTTTAACCCCTCCTACTGACTCAGAAACTTTGATTCATGCTTACTTCCTCTTCTCTTCTAAGATTTTTACCCTGGCTCAAATATTAGGACTATGATCTTGAAAATAAAAGCTCTCCCAAGACTTCGTATCTCCACTAGGTAGCATCATCTTCTTGCTTTCAAATTTCATATAGATATATTTATCCACTGCCTCTACTTCTTCCCTCTCCATTCACTCTGCTGCACACTGAAATCTGACCAAAACTGCTCACAGAAGAATGAATGAGATCATATTTGCCGAATTTGCTCTTTCTTGTTGGAGGGTTTGATGAGGCATGATAAAAATCTCTCCTCCTTCCTGCTTGAGTGCTGCATGAAATAAGAAAAGGAAAAAAGGACAGAGCTAATATTGAATAATGTGGCTTAGGTGTGAGACCCGAATGAGCATATTAACTACCTACCCCCACAGGACCAGTCAATCTGAGAAAAAGTTTGAGTCTGAAGGCACCTTACCCAGGCTACCTCATGTCCAAGGTAGCATAGGAAGGAGAAAGAGTTCAAATCCCACCCTGCCTCAGTAACTAATAGTTAAGTGCCAGTCAAGAAAAATAGAACCATAGCAAATATCTAAGATCCAAGAAAGGGATGAGGAAAGAGATACAGAGTGTATGAGGGAAGTTGCCCTTCAGGAAAATGAAAGGGCTAGAGGAGAGATGTCCCTCAGAGTTAATTTTCAGGCCTTTAATTTACTGAAGCTTTCTGAGATATTTACCCTATTTTCCCTTCCTTCCCCTAGAAAAACTTTATTTACCTTAAGTTCCAAGAAATTAATTTTTCCAGATTTTCTTTTTAATACTGATAGGCCCTGTATTGTCTTCTTAATGGGGTGTTTGCAAGGGTACTGCCCTGTTTTCCCATTCTACATGGTGTCCCTTGGAAATCCCATCCACTCCTGTAACTTTTGCTGTCACTCATGTGCCAAAGATCCATATAGCTGGATACTTATCTTCCTTCTAGGCATTTCAACTCAAGGATGCCTGTATGCATCTCAAGTGCAAAATGTCAAAATACATTGGTCTTTTTCCCCAGAGCAAACTTTTTCTTCTATCATCTTGGCCTTGGGGGGTAGTACTAATATTCGCCTGGTCTCCCAAGCGAGAACTCTTAAGAAACAACCCAGACTCCTCTCTTTTTTTTCCCCTTCCTCTACCCTCCCTACCACATTACTAGGTCCAGTGAATTTTATTTCCTAAATATCTTTCAAACCAGTCTCCTCTTCTTTTCCATTGCCCCTGTTGTGTGAACTCCCAGTATTCCTTCAAATCGAATCTACTATAAAATTTCCTCAACTATTGTACCCAATTTCAACCCTTCCTGTTTTGGGTTGTCACAGGGTTGTTGACTTTAGTTTTTTTTGTTTGTTTATTTGGTTTGGTTTTGTTTGCACCTGCCTAACATCAATTACCATTTCTTTTGTTAATGGCACCCTGATTTTTAAAAAGCATATAATATAGCTTTTATTAAGTAGAAGAAAAAGGCATTGGCCTACATGATACAAAGTTTGGTCAAATTCCAACAAAAACCCTTCCATCTATGTGATCAGGGTTGCCACCTCTATCAGGGAAACCTACGCTGCCTCCCTGACCCAAAAGGACTTGTGGAAGATGACTATCTCAGGAATGAATTCACCACAGCCACAGAAATAAATCCTCAATTCAAGAGGCAAGTCCCAGGAGGCAAGGAGAGAGGACATAATAAATCTCACAGAACTACTTTACAAATAAATTCTGTGTGACTTCTTTAGTCGTCTCTTATAAAACTTTACTTTAAAAGATTGAGCAGAAAGTAGGGCAGAGGGCCATGTAATCAGTGTTGTGTGGCAAATGGAATGCTCCAGTCTATGGATAGTGAGTAGCAGAAAGTCTGATTAGGCATTTTAGGAAGTGGACAACATGCTGCCACCATGGCCCGTCCAGTTAGAGTGGAAAAACTGCCCCGGGCTGGCTAAGAGCTCATAGTTATGAGCGCCAAAGTAATCTCACCAGGACTGGCAGCAGCTTATGGGTATCGGAGTGCCTGTCTGGATGCCAGTGTTAATGGCCTGGAGTCCTGTCAGTTTTCAACAGCAGACTTAAATAAGCCATCTAGGAGTAGATTCTGAAGTTCTGGGTTACAATCATATACGTCTTTTATCTTCCCTAGGAATATACTTCTGATAATGCAGCCTCCCCTCCAGAGCAGGGCAATGCCACTGTAGTTGAGAGTCCTGCCAAATGTCGTGGCTGCCTGTCTTAGAAGCATAAAGCCTTGAGCATAAGAGATAATCTTGGAAGCATAGAGAGCCTTCTAAATGTCCTCCAAGATGATTAGCACCTTGAAACTGGATCTTTTGGGGACCCCTCAGCTTTTTGCTAGCTTTTATCCTCTCGTCCTTCAGGAATGACAATCCGTGTGCAAAGACAGCTTCTCCAATTAGGGTAACAGGAACCCTGTACTTCAAGGAATGAGAAAGCAGTCTACTTCCCAGTGTCTTTCTACCACACACTGTGCCTGATCTTTGGCAGCAGCAGGTGTTTGCCATCAGTATCTTGGAACTTCAGAATATTGGCTATGTTTTCTATCAGGAATGAGTCTAGCTCTGTCTTATTCCGTTCTTCACATGCCTTCACAATCTCATTATGCTCCATGCCCGGACATACTTCATCAAGTGTTAAGCCCCACAGATGAGCTGCATATTGCCATAAGTGATCCCATTGTGCACCATCTTCACAAAGTGTCCTGCTCCTTCCCCTTCCCCCAGTCACAGCAGGGTTCTCTGGTTCCTAGTTCTGTAGCAATACCTTGGAAGATTGTGTTGATGTGGGGCCAAGTCCAATTTTGCTGAATGAATATAAGGTACTAGTGTGCATTTTCTTTTAAGAATAATATTTTCAAATGTGAAGTGAGATGTGATTTATAAGACAGGTCTCTATTTACAGGAATGTTTGAGTAACCAAAGCTTCCTATTGTTTAATAATGTTGGAGAATGGCCTACCATTTAGTGATCTACCATTCAATTAGCCCCAATCAAACAGTGTTAGGGTTATAGTGGGTGTGTTGAGCAAAAACAAGGTAATTTGCTTCAGGTGACTTCACTCTATAGATGCTCCTGCACACCATAATGCCTTTGAAGCCCAGATCAGAGCTCCTTCACTCTTTTCAGAACCACTATTTTTACTTTGAACTCTAAAGTAGGAGGACTATGTATAAGGCAATGAGACAACTGTCTCTGACAAGGCCATTGGCATGGGACCCAAGCTTGGCCACTTAGGCACTCCCCTAGTTTAAATCTAGAGCAGCAGGATACAAAAACTATCAAGGGGGGAGAGGAAGAAAAAATTGCTCTAGAGGTCCATGAGCTCCTGCTTCCTAGATTCCATAAACTATGCTGATGCCCTTGTGGCCATCTGTTTCTTCACCTTGTCATAAATTTCTCTTTTCTTTAGGTTGGCCATGGTCAGGGTCTTGCCTGAATTCTGTACAGTTACCTCTGTCTTTCCTCCCCAACCCTCCTGTTCTTCCACCTGCCACCAATTTCTTCACTACACTCTTTCCAGTTCCTGAAGATTTAGCTCAGACCTCTGCATGCCCATGTCCCTCTATGCACTCTTCCATCACTTCACACTTAATAAAGTGTCTATAGTCGATATATTTCTCTATTTCCCCACAAGATAGTGACCTCCATGAGGTACAGACTGTCACCTTTTTCTCCTTTTCTCCAGTGCATCACACCACATCTAAATCATGCTCAATTTTTTTTTAAAGTTGACTTAAAGAGAAACTCTAAAAATTGATGACTAGAGCTATTAAGGATCAAGGGTGATATCTCCATTTAAATCTTTGGGGATCTTCCAAATTTGGTATACATGTTTTTCACTGAAGAAGGAAGGAGATTTGTTTAAATAGATTATATTAATAATATTATTGGTGATGTCACCAAAGGTCGACAGGCTATGATCCACATTTTCTAATCATTCCTACACTCTTTTGGTTTGCTTTGTGGAAGTTCTACATCATCATGTACTTTGTCCATATGCTGAAATCTTCTCAATGTTAACCTCAATCAGAAGTTTGGGGGGACATATCTTAGTAATAAAAATCTACATACATAATTCACTATACTAGATGTTATAGAAGAGTCCCTGACTTGCTCAGAATTCCCCAATGTGGCAAATGAATATAAAATACCAGTGTACAGTTACTTAAAACTATTTTCAATTGGTGACCTATGTATGATATGACAGGTGTTCATAACCAAAATATTTGATTAACCAAACAATTGTTTAATGGTGAACAGAGTGACAGTATGGTTGAGGATTAGGGAATTAAAGAAGAGTGAAGAATTCATTTTAAAAGAAATTCATCAAACTGGAGGACCTATGATTCTTTGGTTTTTCCTTCTTGGTCACTAGTAATATTTTAATATCCTCAGAACTCAGTTGTTTAGCTTCTATGAGTTTTGTGTTAAGTGAACATGGTTGCTTTGAGTACTATTGTCTCTATAATAATATCTCAGTTAATGAAACATACTACCTAAGCTTATGCTATACAAATTTGTGCTTTCATCTCTAATTCCCTCTGAAAGACTTTTCTATCAAAGTAACAGTTACCTTAGATGTGTTCAAAACCAACTAAACATAAAACATTCACTTTAGTCTATCACACATCACTTCGTCCACCTTATAAACTGGAAAAAGTCCTTTGGTTTGAAAGCTTTGCCAGTATTTGAGAAAGTAAATCACTTTCAAGTTCAGGGTGAGCATTTTCAAAAGAATTTTACAAAGGGTTTTAATGACAACATGGTCTCTGTTCTGCCACCCTCAACTCAAACCAGATTTTGAACTCTAAATTCAACACTGAGCTCAGATTCCTAGACTCTAAGAGTTAAAAGGACTTGAGAGTCCATCTTAATCCCACCTACTCATTTTACAGTCCTGGACACCTGGAGAGAGGAAAGCATTTGCTCAAGGTCTTGGTATGTTTGACATGATTAAGATTTATTTCCCTAATAATCTCAGGATTTTGAACAGAAGGGATTTTAATAACCCTCGGACTGTTGCAACCATCTTGTCTGATTTTGCTGGCCTCTGATTCCAATTCAGCTGCCACTGATGGTTTTCCACAAAAAGTCAATGTCTGCCTCTTTTCATTAAACCTGAAGAGGTCTCTTCAAGCCTCTGGTCAGAGGGCAGAGTCATGGGTGACGGGGACAGGAGGGGATTTCACCTAAGGAATGAGCCACTGCTTCTGGTGGCGTATACCCCTTCTCAGAGAGAACAGCCCCAGTAGAAAAAGATATTATCAAAGCCTCATTACACCTTTCCTTTTCAAAATGGAACGAGGTCAGAATGAGCTCATGCAATTCATTCTGTGTCTCTTGATCATTTTTACAACTACAGTCTGATAGGGAACTTTCTGCCTATCGTGCTGCATGTCAATTGGTATATCAGATGTATCCCTAGGCTTGAAGCACAGAAATTCTTACTCTGAGGAGGTAGCAAACATTCCTGTAGTGGCCAACTGTCTTAGCACTAGCACACAGAGGTAGCTGGGTTTCCAAACTGAAAAGCAAGAGATGGCTCTGGCTGCAAAATATAAGGGGAGAGAGGGGGCAAAAATACCCCTCCTCAACAATACAAATAAAATGACTGACATTTCCCCTACTTGCGCGCGCGCGCACACACACACACGCTACCACCACCACCACCACCACCACTACCTGTCCTGGCCAGCTGCCATTTGGTGATTTTGCTATATATTACACCCATTAAACTTGGGGTTAGGGTGGGGAAATGAAGATACAGTGCAATTTCCTCCAGGTACCTCACTTCTGCAGAGCAACCTATATTTTATCAGCCCTCTGAAGTAACCTCATTTAAAGGTCATCCTTACAAAGTGTTCACTCACAGGAAAGGATTGAATTTAGAAACATGTTTTACTGGGGTACACACAGTTTCAAACCACCATGCTCCACTCTCTGGACCCCAAATAGCCATGTTCTTTCTACATACAAAATACATCCATTCTATCACAATATCCCAAAAGCCTCAAGTTATTTCAGAAACAATGCATAGTACAAAGTCTCATCAAAATTGGTTATGGCTGTGGTCTGTCCTGGGGCACAATTCCCCCCCATCTGTGGACCTGTGAAACCTAAAGAACAAGTTATCTGCTTCTGATATACAATGGAGGGACAGGCGTAGGATAAACATATCCATTCCCATAGGGAGAAGATAGAAAGAAAACAGGGGTCCTGGGTCCCAAACAATTCCAAAACCCTGTAGGGCATACTCCATTGATGTGGGCTATGGGTGGCAGACTCTTTGTCTTTTCAGAGATAACCTAAACTATAAACTATCTGTGACTTGTGGGTGTGGGATGATGAAAGGTTGCAGTCCTGCCCTTGGTGAGCAGGAGACAGTTTAACAATGCAAGGTCTATAAACTTTAAGTATTCAGGGGAAATGCAAAGAAAATATGCTAAAAGCTTATCGAATGCCTGAGGTCCATGCTAAAAGCTTACTAAGATGTGGAAATATATGCTAATTCAAGCCTGTTGAGAACTGAAACAAAAGGACCATTTGGCCTTTCCTCTCTGTATAAAAGGGACTAAAAAATCTTGTGCGGGGCTCGGGATTGAAACAGAAAGTTCCCAAGTCCGGCGGCCGTCAATAAACCATTTTTCCTTCTCAAAATCATTCCTGAGTCCTGGCCTCTCTATACCCAAGTAAATTGAACTTCTCTCAAATTCTACAACACCATTAGATTTCAAGGTCTGAAAGGAATCACCTAAGGAATTACGTTTTGTCCTCCTTGCCTGATAAAGTGGCAGCCCACCCCTTCCATGTGCTTGCACAGCAGTCATACAAACACTGGGATGAAGTCTCCACCTTCTCCATGAATTAGAATGGTGACCAGGCTCTGTGTGAATGCCTGAGCCCAGGCTCCACCCTCTCAGAGCACTGGGGTGGTGGCCAGACTCTCCACATTCCGGGGACACAGGTACCACTGTCTCTGAGCACTGGAGTAGCAGCACTCTTCCTGAACAATGGGTCAGAAAGCCCATCCTCTCCAACTGCCATGACAGACTCACTCTTTCTACACATATGGTTGGGCCCACTCTCTTGGCCCATGAGAATGTCTTCAGTCCAGACTTCAGCTTTAATTGTTCTGCCCTTGAAGTGAGTTTTCCTTCAATCTGTCCAATCTTGTCCAGGCTGGTAGTGGTTCTATTCACACAAATTGTGCAAAAAAAAGAGTCCGTTTTGCATATAGTACACAGGGGTCCAAGCCATCAGACAAAAGAACTTTCCACTTTCCTTCTTGAATAACTGCATGTCCAACCCTGACTTGCCCTGAAGTTACTGGCTGGTTTCATATTCAGTCAAACCCTCACATGGAGCACTATTCTGGACTTGGTTTCTAGAAGTTCAGAATTTTCCAAACCATCAATTTCTTATATCCTGGTGCCCAGGAGTTCAGTTCTTAGCTATCCCTTTCCTCTAGCATTTTGCTATAAGCTGCAAGGAGAAACCAGGCTACTCCTTCCACACTTAGTTTAGAAATCTCTTCAGCTAAATATCCAGCTTCATCGCTCTCATGTTCTGCCTTCCCAGACATCAGAACTCAACTTTGCTAAGTTCTCTGTCACTTTGACAAGGATCACCTTTCCTCCAGTTTCCAATAACACATTTATCATTTTCTTCTACATCCTCATTGAAACTACCTTTAGCATGCATATATCCACCAATACTTTCCTCAAAGCAATCTAGGCCTTTTCTTTTAAGCATACTTCACAATTCTTCCAACCTCTACGCATTACACAATTCCAAAGCCATTTCCACATTTTTGGTATTTACAGTAGCAGCACCCCTCTCTCCTGGTACCAAAATCTGGTTTAGTTCCCTAGGATGCTCAAGAAAATACCACGAAAAGGATCATGTTAAAATTTATTTGCTCATGGTTTGAGGCTGGGAAATAGTTCAAAGCAAGGAGGCAATGCTTTCTTCCCATAGACTCTGGCATTCTGGGGCTGGCTGCTGGCAATTCTTGGTCTATATCTTGTCACATGGCAATGTACATGGTACCATCTTCTGGTCTCTTCCTTCTCATCTGGGTTCCATCAATGTCCAGTCTCTATTTCCTATGACTTTCTCTTTTACTCTGTCTGAATTTCACTCCACTTCTGAAGGACTCCAGTAATACCATCACAAGCCATTCTGATTGAGGTGGGCCACACCTTCTTAACTGAAGTAGCCTCATCAAAAGTCCTACATACATTGGATTCATACCCACAGGAATGGATTAAATTTAAGAACATGTTTCTCTGGGATACATGCAGCTTCAAACCACCACAACCATTATACCATGAAATGGGATGTACCTGGAAGTAATGGTATCCCCATCATTGGAAGTATTCAAGCAAGGATTAAAGAAATGAGTGTTCAGACATCCAGAAAAGGGCTAGAAGAGATGGCCCTCATGTTCCCTTCTAAAGCAAGAAGATGCCAGACGGTGTGAATGAGAGCAAGGCTCACTACTTTTACTTCCGTTTCCCTTCCCATCATAAATCAACAGTTTTGTTGCTATCATTGTCATCATTATCATCAGTAGTGCTGCTGCTGTTGTTACTTTTACAGGTAGACACTCCATTTTATTTGAAAGGCTCACTTCTAATTTCAGAGTGGGAAGCAGGCAGGTAAAACTGGTTCAGAATCAAGTGGTAGAAGGATATGATGTTATTCCTTCTTACTTATAAGCATTAGGTGTCTAGTTAAAATGCTGTGTGAGATTGGAACTTGGGCCTTGTGAGTTTTCTGGCTTAAAAACATGCAACCAAGACCTGCCTCACCAGTAATGTCTCTCTCTTCCCCGATGCCTCAACCCTGTTTCATCCCTGTTGGAGGAAAAGCTTCCCAGAGGCCTTAGTCTCATTCTCCAATTCCTACAGATCCCAGGTGTAGATATACACTGAATGCAGTTACAGCATGAATTGGAAAGTGGAGTGCAAATGGAAATAAAAGAAGACCAGAACAAGCCTTTGTGGAGGTTAGTGAGGTGGATTTCAAGGTGATACCAGTTCTACAAATCAAAAACCTCAAGGTAATAAGTCCTTGCTTTAGTCAATATTTATCTTTCAGGTTAATCTGTCTGGAAGTAGAACAAAAACAAGAATTAAGTGCTCTGGCTGTCTTGTCCATATACATAATCACTTCAGCAATGCAGGTTAGATTGGTGTCTGGCTGCACAGAAATTGACTATTGGGGATGTTCTTTTTGCAAAGGGACATTCTAAAGGCAAAATGGCCTAAAGTGCTTGTAAAAAGTCATTATTTTCCTTCTGAGAATTGAGTACAATTGTAGTTAAGACAAGCAATTGTTGCCACTTAACTCAGAAGTAGCCAATGGAGAGAACTCATTTGTATATGTGAATTGACTAGTTAGTACTATTGCAAAGAGTCATTGATCCTAGAGAGCGTGAATGATAGCAAGGCTCACTGCTTTTACCTGTTTCCCTTCCCATCATAAAACAACAGGGTTTTTTTGCTGTCACCACCATTATTATCATCTGTATTGCTGCTGTTGTTAATTTTACAGATAGAAACTCCATTTCATTCGAAAGGCATTCCTTCCACTGCTCAGCTTTCTATTTCAGAGGGAACCAGGCTGAAAAATTGGTTCAGAATCAAGTGGCAGAAAGAAAACCCATGACCTAAAGTAAGAGGTCACAATGCAACAAGGAGAAAAAAATATCAATATGAGGTAGTAGTATTGTTAATTTCATGTATCAACCTGGCCAGGTTATGGTATCCAGTAGTTTGGTCAAGCAAGAACTGGCCAGATTGTTGCTGTGAGGGTATTTCATGGATTTAAATAATCAGTTAGTTAATTGCATCTATGGTTGATCACATCTACAGTCAACAAAGGAGAAGTCTTATCCAATCAGTTGAAGGCCTTAAAGAAATAACTGATGATTTCAGCAGTCAGAAAGAATTTCTATTTCTACTTCAGCCAGTCAGCTTCTCCTGTAGAAATCACTAAAACCTTCACCCAAGTTTCCAACATGAGGCCTGCCCTATAGAATTTGGACTTGCCAATTCCCAGTCATATGAACCAATGCCTGTAATAAATGTCTTAACGTTTTCACATGTAGATGTACCCTGACTATTATAACTGGATTTCCTGACCTCCTTTGGGTGTTCAACAGTTCCCACACCACCATCGCTATCCAGAGAAGTTGTTTAAGGGAACGGATATGTTCTGCACCCATATTCTTTCTGCTTAACCACTTATAATGGCCTCATAAAAGCCTCCATTCTCTGGTTTCTTTTCCTTATTTCTACAAGGAAAAATTTTTTTCTTTCCCTGCCCTCCACACCTTCATGTTATACCTCTCTGCACCTGCCAGGAAAGCATTATATGGCCAAAAGGTACATTTATACAAAGAATAAATAATTCTAAATTCCCAATGTGACACAGAAGAAATACATGCATCTGCAAGATGAAGTCCACATTCCTGGACATGGCACACCCCTGGCTCCTATTTACTTCTCCAACCTTATCTGCTGCTGCTTCCCTGGATGAAACTCATACTGAATTACTTACAATCTTTGGAAAAACACTGAAATTTTTCCTCCCCAAATCTTTCTTCACACATGTATTTTATCTGCCTTGAAAGCCTTTGCTCATCTCATAGGTCTGATGATGTCATTCTCCTTCCTCAATACCAACCACAGGCCTCCTCTATGAAAGCTCCCCAAACCACTGGAAAAACATTCATTATCTCTTCTTGTGTACTCTGTTGTACCCTATTGCTCTTATATCACTACATAGAAATTTTATATATGTTTTCCTTCCCATGGCATGCATTCACCAATGGACTTTATTTCTTCTCTTTATACCCAGAAACTACCCAACAGCTGCTTACCTACCTAGATTTTCCTAAATGTAAAAATAATGAATAAATAATGAATGAAGAAATATGAGTCTTTCTTCCCTTTGGGCCCAAATGAAATAAAAAATTTCTTTTGACCTTTTCGATGAGACCTGAAATGCTAGCAACTTTGCATCATCATTATTGAAGGCACGTAGGCCATCTGATTTCATGCAGAGAAAATTAAAATAACAAAAGCAAAGATCTTATCTATTAGGAAATGTGTGTAATGCTGACTCTCTGATATTTATCTTGCTCACTCATAATTTCTTCAGATCCCTCACATCAGAGAAGTTAAGATTTTCCTTTGCCTTATCTCTGAATAAATTAAATTTCTGATTAGAGGCATTGGAAGGTTTTACATAAAGAAGATAAAAAATTTTTTAGAAGATTCTTGCAGGAGCGATTTCAGAGCTTGGTCCTCAACTGCACTACAACTGGACACTACAGTACTGCTTTAAATTAAACAAAGCTCTGTAGCCCACAATCTTAAACTGCTTCCCCGATGAAAGGGTGAGTATTCTAGGCTCCTTGCCAAATGCCCCATCTCTGAAGTCTAGATCTCCAAGGGTAAGTAAAAAGAACAAGTGATGTTCTACCATTTAAACCATTCTAATCATCATTACGGTAAAAACTGATCTTTCCAATTTTCTATGGTTTCTATACAAAACTAGTACTTACATACTTCTCTAGTCAATTCACTTGCAATGGACCAGGGAAGAGCTAAAAGGTTTAGAAGACATAAACTAATTTTACTTCTAATATAGCAATAGTTTGAGGGTAAGCCATAATTTTGATGCATAAATAATAGCTCCACCTAGTTTCTAGGGAAAAGGGAAATGTTCCAACTATGAAAAGTCCATGGATAGAAAGATAATGCTTAAAGAAATAGGCTTCCTAGTGACACCTTGCCAGACAATTTCTTTCTGCCTCATTTCTCAAGGGTTAGGCAAATAATCTCTCCCTGAATCCTGACACAGAAGGAATCACTGCTCTCCAAAGATCAAAAACAGCCTTTCCATGAATCTGTATGGTCAGTGTATCCTCTAGGCAACATAGCCAAAGACGTCAAAGTTCTGAAAACTAAAATATTTGATAAATGACATCAAATCCTTTCTGGAACAATAGAGAGCATACAAATAAGCAAATTAATTAAAGACCAGAAATATTTGATCAGTCACATCATTAGCTCAATACCCATAGCCAGACAAGTATTGAGCTTGCACAAACGAAACCGTTTCTGAGAAATGGTCAAAGAAAATGCACATCCTTACTGAAAGAGAGGTGAAAAGCAGCACAGGAAAGGAATGCAGGGTCTCATAACACAAAGATTAGCCAATTGGAAGACACAACAAAAAGGGTTGCTCATGCAGATAAATAAGGCAATGTAGGAATGTGAAATCAGAAAAAGACAAAGAATAGGCAAGAAAAGAGTGACAGCAATAAAATAGCTATAGCAAAAGATAAAGCAGGGAAACTTCACATTTAAAAATTAAGTAGTAAAAGTACAGGGCACCTGGGAAGTGGATTTGGCTGATCTGATATAGCGTCCGTCTACCACATGGGAGGTCCTGGATTCAAACCAGGGCCTCCTGATTCATGTGATGAGCTGGCCCATGCACAGTGCTGATGCGTGCAAGGAATGCCTTGCCATGCAAGGTGTCCCCTGCATAGGGGAGCCCCAAAAGTAAGGAATGCATCCCATAAGGAGAGCCGCCCCATGTGAAAAAAAGTTCAGCCTGCCCAGGAGAGGCGCCACACACATGGAGAACTGACACAGCAAGATGATGCAACAAAAAAAGAGACACAGATTTCTGGTGCCACTGAGAAGAATACAAGTGGACACAACAGAACACACAGCAAATGGACACAGAGAGCAGACAACTGGGTGGGGGCGAAGGGGAGAGAAAGAAATAAAAATACATCTTAAAAAAAAAAAGGACAGGGCATCTAATGAACCTCTCTAAACTACTAGATACAGTTTTATTATGTAAGATATTCATAAAGATAAGTATAGAACCAAGAAAAAGGATGGTCCCTCTGAACCAAAGATTTTCCAGATGCCAGTAAGGGAAGTCAGGAGTTAAAAAGAATCATACGGGAAACGGACTTTGGCCCAGTGGTTAGGGCATCCGTCTACCACATGGGAGGTCCGCGGTTCAAACCCCGGGCCTCCTTGACCCGTGTGGAGCTGGCCATGCGCAGTGCTGATGCGCGCAAGGAGTGCCGTGCCACGCAAGGGTGTCCCCCGCGTGGGGGAGCCCCACGCGCAAGGAGTGCGCCCATGAGGAAAGCTGCCCAGCGTGAAAGGAAAGAGCAGCCTGCCCAGGAATGGCACCGCCCACACTTCCCGTGCTGCTGAGGACAACAGAAGCGGACAAAGAAACAAGACGCAGCAAATAGACACCAAGAACAGACAACCAGGGGAGGGGGGGAAATTAAATAAATAAATAAATCTTTAAAAAAAAAAAAAGAATCATACATACAGATAAGCTTAAGTAAACAATTTGCTCTTTTATAGTGTATGCTTTGTGTTATTCTATTTATGTTAAATTAATTCCTTTGCCTCTATAGTCCCAAATTAAAGAATTTTATTCAGATGCGAGAGTTGAAGCATTAAAATTTTAAAAAAAATTTTTAGGTGCAACTACCAGGCATGTAAGCCTGAATTTGGTGATTCTGGAGCAATAGACAGGACAAAGGTTTTTCATTACAGGCACACTAGTAAAATTTATGGTGTCTCAACTAAGACCAAGGGGTCTTAACCTCTATACTTTTGACCTTTTGAACTGGATAGTTTTTGTGGAGGGTGGTCCTAACATTGTAGAATATTTAGTAGCACCCCTGGCCAGCAGCAAACCACTCCCTCCCCCAACTGTGACAACCAAAAATGTTTTCTGGAAGGCAAAATTATCTCTGGTTGAGAACCACTAAGACTAAATCTATTTTGGACATTGCTTCATGAATAATGGTGATAACTGCAACTCCACATGGTAGCCATGGAGCATTCTAAGTTTAAATTCCTGGATGCATTCATCAATCTCTTCATCAATCTCTTCAGATCAAATTTCCATAGAGGTCTTTGATTTTTGCAAATGTCAGTACATATTTGTATGCAGACAGTTAAAGTCAATTTTAACCTGTCCATGTTCAACTCACAAAATTTCCCTCCATAAGATGAGAGTATTTGTGGGCATGAGACAGAGAAAGAAGTCAATGACCTTGTTTCTTTGTTTTGTTTTATTTTTATAAATATATGTGTCATTTGAGAAAAGTTCGTTTTTTTATGACATAGTACAGCCTACCTTGTCAGTCTGACAAATGTTTCCTTCTTTGTTGAAAATAATTCAAACTAACAGAGGAAATGGACCTGGACTCTTACACACACTTTAAATCTATGTAGAGTTGGGTTTAATCACTTATCGATTCATATGGGTTCTCCACATTGATTTCCAGAGCAGTTTCAATAGGAAAGAAAAAAGAAAAATACCAAAGACACTGTCCGAATGGCAGAGTCATTTTCCATGATCAACTATCAGTCATATGGTTTTGATTAAAAATGACTTATAAAGAATGATTGCTGCTAGAGGATAGAATACTAATAGTTACATTCTGACATTCTGAAACAATTGGAATGTGATTGTAGCTTTCTGAGTGGCCGAGTTTGGAGGAAGCAGCCATTCACACTCTGACTACATCCAGGAGGTTTTGAAGGACATCTGTGTCTAAATGATTACCCATCGTTGTTTGACCATCCCTATCCTTACAAACATAGACTAAAATGTGAGGCGGGTTGTTTTGCAATGGTGAAGTCTAGAATTTCAAGATCCCCTTTTAAGTGGAATATCTTGTCCACTTGGCCACTAATATATCCACACATCATGTGTTGACTAACCAATTCAACCCGAACTCTATTCTACAACTTGAAGCTAATAGTGCACTTGAGCCTTTGGAAGTGGCATTTTTAATTGTCTCCTTGGGATTTGACTGCCTTCTCTCCCAAATGCATTTTGACTTGTCTTGCCCCTATGATCTCCTTGCTCCTTAACATTCTAGAGAGAATCTTGACCAAGTTCCAGTCTTAAAACCCAAGTATTTTACTGACCACTGAGTGAATTCCATAAATCGTCACCTGAATAATATGAATAATAAATGTATGAATAATAAAAACTGAGGAACTTGCTGTCAATAATAAAACACAAAGGTATGCAGTCTAGATTGATTGAGAACTGTAAATTTTAGATCATCCTATTTGTACTATTTTTTATGGAAGATTGAATTCCCCAAAGTTGTCTGTAATATCTCCCATCTAACATGCTTTTCTAAAACACTGCCACCTCATCAAGCAGTAGAGTATATGCCTTCTTCTTCAAATATGGGGAAGTCCTTGTGACTGCTTCAACAAATAGAATTTAATGAAAAAAACACTTCGTGACTTTCAAGGCTAAGTCATAAAAATGCAAAGCATTTCTACCTTGTTCTCTTAGGATAGCCACTCTTGGGAACACAGCCACTGAGCTAGAGGAAGCCCAAGCAGTGTGTGGAGAGGTTCATGTTGAGAAGAAGTGAGGACCTTGGTCCATAGCACCAACTGAGCATCCAGCTGACAACCACCACCAACCAGCCAGATAGATGATCAAGGCATCTTGAAAGTAAATCCTCTTGTCTGGGCGAATTTCCCCAATGGACACCACATAAAGCAAAACAAGCCTGAGAAGACAATTTGAGCACTATCCAAACTGCAGATTTATGACCAAAATAAGTGATGGTTGTTATTGTTTTAAGTCATTAAATTTGGGGGTAGTTTTTTTTACACAGGGATAGGTAACTGGCAAAAGCTTTATCAAGAATTAATGCATATGCTTTAAACAGAGAATATTTTGGAAACAATGAATTCTAGAAATTCCCCAGATAAAACACTTGAGCACATTTCAGGATAAATATGGGGAAAAAAGGTGTTTATTACAAAATGGTTTAAAGAAAAAAATCTAACCCAACAATTAGGTACTGCTTAATAGAAATATCTCAATAATAACGAAGTCAGAAATTCTTAACATAGTATGCATGCTATGATTAAATTTTATAATGTATTTGTGTGTGAATGTGTATCTTAATATATGGGAAAAGGTCTTACTCTACCTCCAAAATATGCACAAAAGTCAACTACATGTGAGAGGTTTGAGAGGATTCTGTTCATTGGAATATTCTAATTTTTCTTCACTAAACATGTAACGCTGATGTAATTTTAAAACAATTAAGGAAAAAGAAAAGATTCCCTTTATATTTTAGTGTAAGGGAAAGATTGTCAGGCCACCTCTGTTTGTGGTCCTGTTTCCAGAAAGTGGATTGACCTACAACATATTCAAAAGCATGCCATGGTTTCTCCTATTCGATTTTCCAGAAACTCCAGAAGAAGATACAAATTTCTCTCCTTTCCAGAGTAGCAACTGGGAGGCCAGGGGCACAAACACAAGCAAAGAAACTTCTCTATGAAGGAAGGAGTAGGCACTGGCAGCCACAGCAGCAGTAGGAATGTCAGCATCTAGTGTGATTTTTGAAAATTTCTGTTACTATGAGAAGAATGAGTCAAGTGATTGTTTCATGTGAAAAGAAAGGTAAATTCCTTGCATCTGAAAGGCCAAGTTTGGATGAAGCCCTAGAGAAGGGCAAAGCGAAGAAGAAATTGCCCTCCCTTCCCCCAAATAAGGGCACCTGGTCAACCCAATTAAAAACATTAAAAACCAGATCACAGGAGCAGGTTTCCTACTTAAATATGTATACTCTGCCTTGTTAAAAAAAACAAAATACTTGTTCCCTTTTCTTCTGTCTTCAAATAGTTTATTCAGAAACCATGTGGTCTGCTTTCTCCCTGTTACACTGAGGGCCTGTATTACTAATGCATCAGCTCATCACACCTCTGGGCTTTGAACAGGTGTGGGGTGGGGAGAAGGATGAGGGAGAGATATCCTATCACCTGTCATCTGAACTTTAAGCTCTTGCTCTTCATGAAAAGGATTTTAGCTGCATAAATTAAATGGCTGTCACAGGAGTGGCAGGTTTGTTCACTTTCAAAACAAGGGAAAAGCTGCTGCTATACTCTCCGCCACCCCTCCTCTTTTTCTCCTCTGAAAGGGACTTCCTATTGATGGTTTCTGTGTAGAACAGAGCAAAGTTTCATTTTCCTGTTTCCACATGGGTTGCAGTTTAACTGAAACCATCTGATCTGCTGTCACAGCACAGTCTTGAGACTATACCGTAGGTCTGTAAAACAATGTATTGCTCAGGATCTGTTATGGGTCACCAAGGAATGAAAGAAACGCTGAGGATTAGAGGAAATGCATCTAGGGAAGGTTAAAATGTGAGCATCCCTAAGAAGCCAGCTCAGGTTTTTCCAATCACATGTAAGAGTCCAGGGTCAGTCTCCCTAATTTGGAAAGGCAAGGTGGAGAATGACAAGAGGATGGCATTTGCGAATTGCTTATTGACTGTAAAGTAGCCTAATTACCAAGTACCAGGCAGAGAACATTTAAATTTTACAAGGAAGCTTTGGAAATGTTCCAGACTTGGAGTTTCATTTTAGCTCCACCACTTACTGGATGTGTTAGAATATGATCTAGATGTGTAAGAATATGATAAATATTTAATCAACTCTTACATTGTATGATGGTTTATAACTATGTACTCCAGAAAAAACAATTCACAAACATTCCTGCGTGAGTGACATGACCCTATTGTAAGTAGGGCCTTTTGATAAGATTACTTCAGTCAAGTTATGGCTCAATTTAAATAAAGATAGGTATTAACCCTATTATTGGAGTCATTTATAAGCAGAATGAAATTCAAACGGAGAGGAAGCCACAGGAAGCAAGAAGCTGATGGTCAGTGAAACTCAGAAGGGAGAACCCGGAAGAAGCCACCATGTGAATTGCTATGTGACAGTGGAGCCAAGGAAGAATGGTCACTGGCAACCAGTCCCAGAATGCCAGTATTCAGAAAGAAAGCATCGTCTTGATGTTGCCTTGATTTGGACTTCTCTAAGCTTCAAGACCACAAAACAATGAATTCCCATTGTTTAAGTCAAAGCATTGCATTGTATTTGCTTGAGCAGCCAAGGAAACTAAAACACTTTTCTTCCTCAGTGGGCATATGGAGATAATAACTATCCACTAAGACCTCTACAAATTAAGCCAATGAATTGCAATACAGTGGACCTGGTATATAGTAAGCACTCAAATGTCAGCTTCCTCTCTAACCCCATTTTCCTGCAAAAAAGTTTGCTTAGTAAATCAATATACTAAGAGACGTTAAGATAGATGTTTATGCTTAGGTCATTATGTATCATAGTCCACAAACTCAGGTATACTCTAAATATCACTATATTTTCTTTACAGTCTCTGCATTCAGACCCAAGTACCCATCCCACCAGACTGAAGGGAAATTCTCAGTCATTATTGAGGTTTCCTCCCCTTTCAAACCCTCACAGAATCCAAGACATTTTTGTGGTGACCAAGCTAATCTCCAATGATAAGTGACATCCCTATTGGCCAACTCATTCCGTGAGATCCATAGGTATCTGTTTCTGTGCCATGTATGGTTCCTGAAAATCTGATTGGAAGCTGGACACCATTCTCCTGAATAGCATCAATAACCCTGAGGCCTCCTCAGATGTTGCTGCCCCAAGTGGTATCCCTCCTCACAGGAAGGGACCTCCTACCTAAGGTCCCTCAGCCTCTCCTGCATCCAGATACGATGAATGTTGTGGACATCAAAAGCCTTTGCTCTTCCCTTTCCTGCTCTGGAATACCCAGCATTTATCTCTACAAAGGGCTTATGCTTTTACAGAAGGCAGAATGTGGCAAAAACTTCAGGCTGCTTTTGCTTTGGGATCTACCAAAATGCCAGAGGAAAAGTAAACAAAAATTCTGCTAAATCCTGAACATGGAGAGAGGCTGGGGGGGAGAGGTGAATATTAGGAGGAAAAAATCAATTTAACTAATCATTCTGCCACATACAGAGTTGTGACATAAAAGCCAACTCAAGTTTACTTTTTTGGTATACCCATAATTTATACCAAAAAGTATCAACAGACTTACCAACGAACTTTTTCTTCTTAAAGTCCTCGAATGTGGATATATTTAAAACCTCATTTTCTTAGACAAGTTTTCTGATCATTGCCAGCATTTGAAATCTTTTGAATATCAAAGGCATAATAAACTTTTTATGCTACTATCCAAATGACAGTTTTCTCATTCAATTATCATTCTATTGCATAGTTCGCTTGATTTTAGAAATTTTGAAATGTCTTGACATACAGTTTTGCTAAACAGGAATTACAGAGGGAAAAGCCACACCAGTCCACCTGAGGAAGGGAAGGATGGGTCATTTCTGTTACTACCTTGTTCTTTGGAAAACCTAATTCTTGAAGCCAATTCCCAATCAATGTCTGGGTGGAAATAAGTTTTATTCACTTTTGAAGGGTTAAATAAACAGTGTTTTATAATTCTATCCCTCAGAGAACAATGTCTTTAAATATATATATTGACAGTTTTAACTTTATAGTACTTGTGAATCCAAAAAGTCAGGGGTAGTGAATTTTTGATAGTGAATGCAGCTATAGTGCATAGCAATGACAACTAGAAGAAACAACTAACTTAAGAAACTAAACCTTTAAAAAATAAAAGGACAGAGTAATAATAGAACAAAGATCACTACTGGTGTTTCTGTCTTTTAAACAAAAATATCTGAGGAGCACCAGATTGAAAGATCCATTTAGTTGTGTCATTTGCAGCAGGCCAGTCCAGCAACTTCAAATCAATTTGACACCAAAGATTGGCACCCTTGGCAAAATTTCAGGTGACATAAAGCTGGCCAAGATGACAGGTGACAGAATCAAAGTTTGAAATGATCTGGTCAGGAGCAAACAAGTTTCTGAAGGTAAAATAATAGTGATAAGAAGAAATATACTAAATCCCTGAGTTGGGGTTTAAAAAAAAAAAAAATCAGTTGTGCCAGTACACCTGCCTAGGAAGACTTTCTTCACCAATGAAAAACAAATAGGAGATTTGGGTTCATAAAACTAATATGAAAGTGTAGTCAGTTTAAAAGGCTACAAGTAAGGGGTAACTCAAAGTTCACTAAAGAAATGTGATGTATAGGTCATGAAATCACCAGTAGTAGAAATCACTGAGCATAAGTCAGCCATACCTTACCTGAATGTCATGTTCAGTTCCAATACCAGGTTTTAAAAATAACACAAACTCAAGAGCATCCAGAAAATATACCCAAAATAACAAGTATCCAGAAACTCTTATCCTATAAGGATAAATTGAAGGAACTAGAAAAGGGAAAACAAAAAAGGTATCTGAAAATTATTTTAAAATTACTGAATACATTTGAAATAACTATATGGGAGAAGCTGTGCTTATGTCATATCACAGAAAACCAAGAAAAAAATGTTTGACAGCTGGTAAGAAAGATTTCAGCTTGAGAGAAAACTTTTCAAACAAATGGAGTGGTCCAGTAATGGAATGAGCTACTTTATAAGGTTTCTAAGATAGAATCTATAAAGATGTATTGGTGTGATTCCTGTATTTGAGTAGGAAGCTTATCAAAAGAACTGCTAGCACCCCTACCCAAATCAGGATTTACTGGTTGTCTTTGATGGTCCTGAACCATGGTAGAGAAAGCTACAAAAATGTGTTAAAAATTTAAAAGACAACTTCTGGCTAAGATGGCATTATAAGTTTACACTCTAAGCCTCCCCTCCCCATCATGCTTTGCTTCCAACAAATAGCAACAATAGGTGACAATTCTTAAAAGAAAATCTAAAACACACAGTTCCATCTTTGTAGAGGAAAAAGTAAACTAGAGCACAAAACAGTGTTCAGGGCTCCAGGTCTGAAGTCTGTCAGAGGAGTCAGACTAAAATCCCCTCTCTTACATATAACAGCACAAAGGACCCAGCTGGTCTCTCTGCTTGAAATCAACAGCTATGATGGGACCTCCTTGTCCAAAAAGAGTAAAAAATATTTAGTTAAGTTTTTCCAGAGGCTATGTTCTACATAAAGCTGAATGCCCAAGAAGTTCAGGGAAAGCTGAGGCATATACAGTGTCTCAGTCATAACCTAGGTTGTGCCACCTCTTGACTCAGTGATTGTGTAAAGAAAAGAGTTACAACGTCAGGTCTCAGTTTCTTTGCCCTGTTTACAAAGTTGTGCCTTAGCTGATTTCTGGGAATTCGGCACTAAAACCATTCCTTAACTGATAAGGACAGCTCATTGTGCCTACAATGTTTGTACAAACAATGTGATTTACGATGAAAATCTGCTTTCCTTCTGGAAGTCTGGCATTTTAGTTTGGGTAGGCAGAAGGTACCTACATGATCAGCCCCCAACAAAAGGTCATAGATATTGATTCTCCAATGTGCTCTCCTGGGCAAAAACATTGCACCCACGTTATTAGATTCTTCACTGCCTTAGTAATGAGCATGTTCATTGTGTCTCTTTATGAAAGGGAGAGAACATAAGGAAGCTTATAAATGGATTTCTCCAGACTGTGTTTTTCCCCTTAATAATCCTGTCATGTATCCTTTCACTGTAATATACTTTAGCCATGAATTCAAGTATATGATGAGTCACATGAATCCTATTATAGTGGCAGTGGTGGGATTTGCTAGAATAATTACAACTCACTGAACTATGGCTATAGTAGTATTTTGAAAAAAAAAGTGGCAAGGAAATACAACAAAACCCTTATACCTAGATGGATCTAGACTTACCCATGATATCTAACAGTGCCTATTATGAGAAGTAAAAGTTACCTGTGGAATGTGAAAATGATAGAGCCAAGAGTGTTGGCTCATTGGATATCCTCACTTCTTTTGTCCAACTAGCTATAGTGGGGGGAAAAAAGAGAGTGAAGACCAGCTGATGACTTTACTCTTTATGTTGTCCTCTGTGTGAGATGAGAAAGGATGCAAATATTCCCATAGATGGGTTTGGGATGGACCAAAGAAAATAAAAATTAGTTCATTCGTTGCTTTCTCCTCCACAAAGGATTAAAAAATGCTGAATAGGTCAAGCCTAGCTTCAGCACCTTCCCTAAATCAGCCCAGCAGGGATCTCCCAGCAGCCATAATTTTAACCCTATAAATGCTGTATTTACTGCCCAGGCTTGGAGCAAAGCGGGCAATAAAAATATTGATTTAAAAAAATAGCTTTGAATTTTGTGGCTATTGCACCTGTGAATGGTAAAAATTGATGAAAAGTATCATATACTTGTAATTTTATTAACACTAAAGGAATCATCTCAACAGGGAAAGCTGCAAATGAAAACTGTTAGTAAGATACAAGCCTGTTTTTTTGCCATGAGTAGGAGAAATGAAATTTAAACTCTGAGTATTGAAAGCAGAACAAATCTGATTTTTTTCTATTGGACTGTTTAAAAAAGGGGAGGGGGGACATGAAAAGAGAGGCAATCATCAGATGAAAATATACTTCTAGAGTTTGAAAATCAGTTTTTAGTATGTTAATGAGCTCTCATTGAAATCAAATGCCTGACCCTTAGAGGCCGATGATTTTTCTAACCTGATGTGTATGTTTTAGAGTGGGTCAATTTGGACTCAAAAGTAAAGGGACTTAGAGCAGCCTTGTCACTTGGTCTTAAAACACAGCTGTCTCACCCTTTGAACACACCTATCTCGACTTTGCTACTGCAGAGTAAAAGCCAGTGTTTTGTTTTTTAATCCTGAGTTCATAGATCCTGATTCCTTAGACCAATCTCTAAACTGAAACCTGATTGTCTGCTATTGGTGTTTCAGCCTTAGTACTAGCTGAACTTAACTGAAATCAGATGAGATCACTCTCGTCAATGAACTCAGAATCTGGGTCTGCTGCAGATTAAGGATTTCCCTCAGTGAGTAAACACAGCATGGAAGCTCTTTGGATTGTCTGGATTACCTATAGATGCCCATGGAAAAGGACATGTTCTCTAACAGAAACATCTGAAATCAAGCTGCTGATTGGCTCTATACTACTGATAGATTTCTAACTAGTGGTTCCTGCAAAAGCTGCAAGCTGGGGAAAGGCACATTATATGAGGAAGCCTTCAGGCTTTTTCAGATAGATCTTTATGGTTAATGGGATTTGTTTTAACTGGCTAAATCCAGAACTCCGAGGACATGACTTTGTCAATACTGCAGGTTGACCCCCGGTTTGTCCCTAGGGTCCTAATGATAATTTTGTTGTAAACATAGTTATCTTAGCTAAATTCTAAGGAGGCAAACTTTAGAGAAAAGAGTTTATATCGCAGGCCTGAGGTTGCTATATTTAGAAAGGCCTGCTTGCCAGGTTGGCCCTTGGCTGGCTCTGAGGATTGGGCACTCTAATCATTCCCTAACTGATAAGGCTGTTTCACTGTGCCTAGACTGTACAAACGATGTGATTTATGGTGAACATCTGCTTTCCTTGTGGGAGTCTGGAATTTAGGTACATTCTAGACAACGGATGTCTAGTTGGACATCAGCTCCCAATAAAAACCTTGGGCACTGTAGTGAATAGAGTAGTGGCCCCCAGAAATTCATGTCCAAGTCCTAAACCCCCAGAACCTATAAATATGAACTTATTTCTAAAACGGACTTTGCTGTAATTAAGTTAAGGAACATTGAGATGAAGTTTTCCTGTATTTAGAGTGGGCCCTCAATCCAATGACAAGTGAAATGCAGAGGGAGATTTGAGACACAGAGGCACATAGAAAAGGCAGCCAGAAGAGTGGAGGCAGAGAATCTACACATCAAGGAAAGCCAAGTATTGTCAGTAGCCACCAGAAGTTAGGAAAGGAGCAGGCAACAGCTGTCCCTGCAAAGTGTCCAGAAGAAACCTGCCAGCACTTTCATCTGACTTCTAGCTTTCAGAACTGTGAGAGAGTAAATTTCTGTTGTTTTAAGCTGCAAGTTTGGGGTAATTTGCTACAAAAGCCCTAGGAAACTAATACTGGCACTGAGTCTCTAACAGACTCTCCTGGGCAGAAATATTGCACACACACTTCATGTTTTGCTGCTGAAGAAAGGACCATACCTGGTGTGTCTTCTCATGGGCGAGAGAGAACAGAAGGATGTTTGTGCATGGATTTATCCAGTCTCTGCCAGTCTTTTTCCCTTGCTAGTCCAATTATGTGTCTTTTTGCTGTAATAAATGTTAACCATGAGCACAACTGTATGCTGAGTCCCTTGAGGTCTTGTAGCAAATCATTGAATGTGAGGGGAGGGGTCTTGAGGACCCTTGAAATAGACTGGATAGGTACCATCCTCAACATTTTACTACAACAGGAGCTCTCAGTCATCAGTATAAGGCCTGATGGTGGACTGGAAACCTAGGAAACCCAGTGGAGAACGCCATTCAGGGTGGAATATAAAGAGAAACACTAACTCGAGATAAGCCTGCAAATAAAGTTCCAGCCACAAGAGAAATCTAATTCCAAGAAAGCCAACAAAATCAGCAAGAATTATTCGTACACCCTACTCCACCCCTTCCCAAGTGAGAGTAATGGAGCAATCACAAAATAAACTTTAAAAGATTTTATATACTTAAAGGTACAGAGGAATAAATCCATTAAGATGACCACAAGATTATGAAACAAAAACAGGAAGAAGGAAAAACAAAATAAATAAACAAAAACAGGAAGAAATAAATCAAATTTAACATAAAAGGACCAGTCAGATTCTGAACAAACTACAGGGTTACTGAAATTTAAAATACAGATGAAATAAATGCCAGAGACAGTTAAAGAGAGAATAATAGTAAAGTGTAGCATAAGACATGAAAGAAATGATCTCAAATGTTGCACAGTAAAATAAAGTTATCAAAAATATGAAAGAGAAGACATATGAGGTAGAGTAAAGGGATCCAAAACATATATATATGTACATATATCGAATGGGAGATTCAAGAAGAGAGGGAATAGCAGAGAAGCAATACTGGAAGATTAAAAGCCTGAGAGATCGGCAAGATAAGTAAAAGTAAATTTACATTAAGACATCTTTTGAAAATGTAAAACAGTAAGGATAAAAAGAAAATCCTAAACAGTCCTGGAAAAAAATGACTAAAAAGTATGACAATTGGACTGAAAATTACATCTAATCAGCAATAATATAGAGCAGAAGGCAATGGAGCAACATCTCCAACATGTGGAGAGAAAAATATGTCACCAAACATTTTATATATAGTTAAACTAATACTCAAAAAAGTTCAAAGATATCCATATATATATATATATACATATAAACTAAGTTTCTACAGTTTCTTGCTTAAAAATTACAAAAGGAAATACCTCAGCAAAAAAAGGGAGTCCAGAGAAGAGAAAAAAGAAATAATGGTATGCACAGAAGTTATTTTAAAAAGTTGCAATTAGTTAACTTTGATTATTAAAATATCTAATTTTTGTGTTAAAATAAAGTAGAACTGAAACTCTGAAAATAACCAGGAAGATGGGAATTGTGGATGCTAAAAATAACAAAAAGAAAAAAAAATTTTTTTAAATAATAACTAATTATGCTAAAGTACTTGTATTAAAGAGCAGAAAAAGTGACCAAGAATGATTTTGTCTTGTTAGAAAATTTTAGTTAGGTATGTGTGTTAAGCATTGAAGAATATACCATAATTTATGTCATATTTAATAAAAATATATATTTAATACATATATAATAAAACCCATTTGTCCCAACCATAATATCTTATGGGTTAAAAGTTGCAATGTCCAACACATTTAAAATTAAGTGATAATAAAAGAACAATGTGTTAATTTTGTGTAATAGGACAGAAAAAGTAGTTCCCAGGTAAATTTATAGCCTTAAATTAAGTTTTTACAGAAGGAAAAATTGAAATTCACGAATTGCTCAGTTCAACAAGCTAGAAAGGGAACAACAGAAAAAAGTCAAAGAAAGCATCTCTTGAAAATACTAAAACAATGGACAAACCAATAGAAGACTGATCACCAAAAAAAGGTATCAATCGCATAAATTAATATTAGGACCTAAAAGGGAACATAAATACAGAGTATAGGTTTTTATGCCAATAAAATCTCTAAAATATATATAAATTATAAAAACAGACTAAAGAAGGAACAGAAAAACTGAATAAACCAATAGGCATCAAAAGAACTGATCATGGGTCAAAAAATATCTCCTCCTCAAAATATAGGCTCTAATAGTTTTGCAAGAGAATATGATCTAACTTTTATGTCACAGATCATACCTATCCTATAAAAGCTTTTTCAGAAAATAAGAGGGAAATGTCCCAAACCATTTTTATGAGGTTAACATAAACTTGCTATAATAAATTTATAAGAATAGTACAAGTATAGACCAAACTTATTTATGAAAATAGATGAAAAAATCTTAAATATTAGAAAATCATTTGCAAATTAGTAAGATATGTATTAAATCTGGGTGGTAGGAATATAAAACTGATGTCTATTATAGGATTCTCTATACTTTTGGCTGGTTCGTGTTTGGGGGAAAAAAAGTCAGGCCTCTAGATCATACACAACATTGATAGAGAACAAAGCAACAGTGTTTTCAGGGGCAGGTTGAAGGACACTTCTCCTACTTGGGATGACTATAGGAACTCAGAAAGTAAACAGTGACCAGAACACAAGCCTCAATATGTGATATGAGAGAAATAGATGCGGGCCTATCTCAGAGATTCATGGCACTGGCAAAGACAACAGTAATCTATTGTTATGATAAAGCTGCAGTGTTTTAAAACAATTTGCATTTTTTTAGCTTAAGAGATGACTAGGTAGTTCTGCTGGTCCAGGCTGGGCTCCCTCAAGTATTTGCATTCTGGGGCTTCCAGTGAACTCTCACAATGGACTCAGCTCACATAGTCTCTAATCCTCCAGGAGACTAACCTGGGCATGTTCTCAGGCAGAGGAGAAAGAGAGGAAGCAGAAGCTTCAAAGTGTTTTACAAGCCCCACTGACCAAAGCAAGTCACATGGCCAAGCCCAGAATCAGAACTGGAGAACCCTACAAAATACAGGGCAAGGGGCAGGGAGACCATTTAATGGTCAACATAATCAATCTACCACAACAGCTTTGATGACATTAATATCAGACAGCCAGAACAGGAAAGGAGGGAAAAGACATAATTATAAAGTAAAAAATAAAAAAAATAAAGCACCCAAAGGGATAGCCTCAGAAACTTCCTGAATAAGTTAGAAGAAATACGGAGACAAGATTAATGCAGAATGTGTGGAGAATGGACAGAATCAGAGAAGTACAGATCTCTATTATTGCAACCCTAGTTTTACCCTATCCAGGTGATTCGCCAGTGGTGGATCACAGTACTTCCCAGGATTACCCACAAAAATCAAGCATCTCTACCAATGACTACCACCACAAATGTTTCCAGGGTAAGGTTAGTACACAAAACCGTCTAGTGCTTTCATTTTCTTCCCTTTTGGCCACTGCCAAGGCTCTTCTTTCAAATGTCAGGGGAAAAAACAGCATACAGGGAAAACTTCCTACAGGACACTCTAATGCAAAGCCTAATTGGCAATTCACTGAAAAAAAAAAAGTCACACAGTAATATCAAAACTCAAATTGCCAAGACTTTCTCTTCTCCTACACTGGGATATGAGTGAGGATTATCATTTTAATTAATAACAATATTCAGGAAAAACTTACTCTTATCTCTAAGAAACCCCATCCAACATGTCCCTCCTTTAAGGGGAAAGAAATCTGGCTTCTTGCTCTCAGATCTATAATTTGACCCACTACTTTGCTTAAAGTGTGGAGGACTGGAATTCTAGGTGAGGGATACTTTCTAATGTAGAATTTGCATCTGTCTTTGATTACAGAAGTAGAATACTCCAGAACAATCTTAGTTTTGAATTCCCCTGAAA
This sequence comes from Dasypus novemcinctus, assembly GCF_030445035.2. NCBI lineage: Eukaryota > Metazoa > Chordata > Mammalia > Cingulata > Dasypodidae > Dasypus > Dasypus novemcinctus. The sequence goes on from NC_080680.1 coordinate 70,625,642, forward strand.
ATCATGGAAATAGGCATCTTAGATGAACTACCTATGGAGAGCTATTTCTTCAGTGGCCTGCATTTAGTATTTGGTGGAGGTAATGCAGAGACAGAAATGATGGAAGTCTACTTTTTTCTTTTTAACACATTTTTCTTATTAAAGTTAATAGATCACATAGAACATTATATTAAAAAACATAAGAGGTTCCCATATAACCCACTCCCCCACCCCCATCATTTTTGTAAATTGTATTTTTTTGAAGATACATCACAAAAAATGTTACATTAAAAAAACATGAGGTTCCCGTATACCCCCACCCTGCCACCCCACTCGCCCCACACCAACAACCTCCCCCATCATTGTGGCACACTCATTGCACTCGGCAAACACATTTTGGAGCAATGCTGCACCACATGGATAATAGTTTACCCTGTAGTTCTCACTCTCTCCTAGTACATTTGATGGGTTATGGTAGGATATATAATGTCCAGCATCTGACTCTGCAATATCATTTAGGACAACTCCAAGTCCCAAAAATGCTCCCACATCACATCTCTTCTTCCCTCTCCCTGCCCTCAACAACTACTGTGACCACTTTCTCCACATCAATGCTACAGTTTCTTCTATTACTAGTCACAACAGTTTTATAGTAGAACATCAGTAAATCCACTCTAATCCATATTTTATTCCTCCATTCTGTGGACCCTGGGGTGGTAATGTCCACTCCACCTCTATATCAAGAGGGGACTTAGATTCCACATGGATGTTGAATGCAATTCTTCGGCTTGCAGTTGTAGGCACTCTTGGCTCCCTGGTGTGGTGGTTGACCATCTTCACCTCCCTTTTAGCTGACCTGGGTAAGTCCAACGAACCAGAGAGTAGGAGTTGCAACTCTGGAAGTCTACTTTTATTGATATTTTGGACTCCCATGTGAAGATGGAGAATGCCCTAGGTCCCCACTTCCCTTTATCCCCACATGTTCAATCTCTTGAAAGGGGCTGGTTGGTTTACTGAGGTTAAAAACTTGCTTCCTGACCATATTTATTCTGTACCACAGGTATGGATTGCCTGAGAAAACAGGCATCTTTATTCTCATAAAGCTAGACTCTCTCCTATATCTCTCCTCCTACATGCATAAAACAAAGCACATCAATTTTCTTCCCAAATCTCTGTATCTCATTCCTTCACAGACAAAACCTGGCAAGAAATAATGGCAATCAACAACATTTATTGAGCAACTAATATGAATCTTGCCATCACTGACCAGTTGGGATTAACATAACTGTAGACAAAATCCCTATGATGCAGTTAGTATCTATCTAATTGATCATATCTAAACTTTGCTCCTTTTAGAATTATAGACTCTTGCGGACATGCATCCACTTTGGTCCATCCAATGGAATAAAAGATCTATTTATTCACATAGATTGATCTTTTTTGCAAACAGATTCCAGAGTGTATGTGATACTTTGAGATTTATCTTGCATAAAGTATACAAACCATAAGCATACAGCTCAATGGGTTCTTATATATGCATACACCCATCTAAAACCACCCATATCAAAATATAAAACTTTTCAGCATCTCATAAGGCATCTTCATGCCCCCTCCCATTAATATTCTCCAAGAGGAAGCATTATTCTGAGCTTTATCACTGTAGATTAGTTTTGCCTATTTTAGGGTCTTTTATATATCTGCTATGTCTCTAACATGTTTAATCTTTCCTCTAGCTTCTTGAGCATATGGAATATGGTAATAGTCACATTTAATTTCTTTGTCTATTAATTCTATCATCTGTGTCATTTCTGAGTCAGATTCAATTGATCGGGTTTTCTCCTTATGGGCTATATTCCTGCTTCTTTCCACGCCTGATAATCTTCTTTATTGGATACGAGATATTATGAATTTTATCTTGTTATGCACTGGATATTTGTATTTTCCTATAAATACTCTTGAATTTTGCTCTGGGACCTGATTAAACTTCTTGAAAACAGTTGATTCTTTTGGGTCTTATTTTAAGCTTTATTAAGTGAGACCAGAGTAGCATATAGTCTAGGGCTGGTTTTTCTCAATTACTAAGGTAATACCCTTCTGAGTAAGGTGAATCGTGTGGTGTTATATTCTGGGTGGTGGGATAGAAACCATTCTGGTCCTAGGTGATCCCCAAGGACTGTACTCTCTAACCTTTTTAACAGGTTCTTACCTTATATGCAACTGCTGGCTAATACTCAGCTGAAGACTCAAAGGGGACTCTCTGAACCTCTGGACTTATTTCTCTGACCAGCTTTCTCTTCTTTCTTATTCTGGAACTGTGAACTCTAGCCACATTGACCTCCTGAATTCTCAGCTCTATCTCATCTACTCAGGGACACTCCTGGGCTTTACCTGTGTTCCCCTTACCTGCGCTGCAATCTGGAAAGTCTCCCCAGAAGGAGGCTGTGGCTTCTCCTACTTCACTTCGCATCTCTCAAGGATAGCTGTTCTTTATTGCCTGCTGTCTAATGTGTTGAAAACTGTCGCTTCACACAGTTAGTCTGGATTTTAGTTGTTCCAGATGGGAGGGTTAATCTGGTCCTTGTTACTCCATCTTGGCTAGAAGTGGAAGGCTTCAATTTGTTAATTTTTTTTTACTTCATTTACATGGAATTATTGTATATTCTCCTGTATCATTGACTCAACAATATATCTGATCCATCTGTGTCGTTGCACGTATACTAGTTTATTCTTTTTCATTGATTTTTAGTATTTCCATCAAAAATATTTTAAAATTGGTATCAAAATTAGCAGTCATCCTTTCTCAGGATGGTGTTAGTAATTCCGGTATTAGAAATCATGGATTTCAATCCTTAGCTTGCCATCTGTTAGTTATGCGCCCTTTGAACACATTGCTTAGCCTCCCTAGAGTTGTTGACTCAAAATCAGTGATATTAGTTGAAGTGCTTTAGAACTATAAAGTGATTGTAATTTGTAGAATCAATGTTTCCTGTTTTTTACTGGAAAGCAAGAATTTCAAATTCTCACAGAAGGCTTCAGTGAGTGACAAGTGGAAATAAGTGCTTTCTAAATACACAGAACTAGGAAACTCTTTAAGGAACACAATCACATTTAGTAATACAGACAGTATTATTCTGATATCATACAATTAAGGAACTTACCTTACCCTAGATAAACAACCAAGGTAAAAACAACATGCTAGATTATGAATACCTTTTAAAATCAAAGGCTTATTGAGTAGATTTAGCCAGTTTGTTTTCAGTGATATGACTGGGGTTTCAAAGGACACCAAAAGTAGAATCTACGCATTTTCCTGCTGGATGTAACTTTCATTATATTAATGAGGTAAGAAATTCCATTTATATAAAAGATGAGTGTGCTCTGATAATTTGGTTATAATGACATTGAGCTTAGTAAAGATAAATACACTGCAGGAATCCATTTTGCAAATATAAATTCAATTTCTTTCAATGTTCTGAGTTTCTCTTTTTTTTAATTTAAATGCCTGAACATTAATTACTCCAAGAGTAGATAACATACTTAAACCATTTTGAAGACAAACTACTCTCATATCAAAGTGTTCAAGAGAATTTCACTTGAATCAACATAGACTGTAAAAATAACATATTCGGTATTTGCTTTACTTCTCAATGAAGACCCCTCAGGATTTCCAAAGGCACATATCTTCCTACAGAAATCTACTATTCATCTATCCCTGCCAATTCTTCCAATTGGCAGCCTTAACAGTTTTTTGCCTGGGTTAGAAGCAAAATAAAGGAAATGAAGTCATGAAGGGTAGTTAATTTAGGGCAATGAATTAGACTATCTCTGCCACTTGTTAACTAAGAGATTTTGCGAAAGTTACACAGTCTCTAAGTTTTTTCCTATTTAATAGCAGTAGCCTCATACACTAACAAGAGAATTAAGATTCTATATATAGGTGGCAGACTTGGCCCAGTGGTTAGGGCATCCTTCTACCACATGGGAGGTCCGCAGTACAAACCCTGGGCCTCCTTGACCCGTGTGGAGCTGGCCCATGGACAGTGCTGATTTGCACAAGGAGTGTTGTGCCACGCAGGGGTGTCCCCGCGTAGGGGAGTCCCACACGCAAGGAGCGTGCCCCGTAAGGAGAGCCACCCAGCGCGAAAGGAAGTGCAGCCGGCCCAGGAATGGTGCCGCACACACGGAGAGATGACACAACAAGAAGATGTACAGATTCCCGTGCGCTGACAACAACAGTCGCGGACAAAGAAGATGCAACAAATAGACACAGAGAATAGACAACCGGGATGGGAGGGACGGGAAGAGAAATAAATAAATAAATCTTAAAAAAAAAAGATTCTATATATAAGGTTTTTAGTAGCATACATAGCACAGAGAGCTAAATGTTAGCTGTGTTCGTCACTTGTGAACTTGCTTCACCCCTCCATGGATCCTCTTTTCAGAACTTTTCAGATCCTCTTTTCAGAACTCTTTTCAGTCCAAATGCTGTGGCCAAATATGGGATCTTTCCAATTCCCAAATAACTCCAGATGTCACCCACAAGTCCAACACACACTGAAAGGCTACTCAGAATAACAATTTTCCTTCAAACAAAATTTTCCTGGATATGAACTTTACATATGTGTGTGCCTTCTTCTGCATCCTGCTTGCCTTGTTTTGTTTAATTTCCTGAGAGTTCTCACACGGTAGTGATTTAGGAAAGCAAACTCTGGAATCCGAGTGTCTACATTTAATCTATATTTACATTTTAGTTTTTGAGAGAACAAATCCCAGCTGTGGGACATGGACAACTTAAACTGTCCAGTGCTGTTTCCCTATCTGTAAAATGGGAATAATAAAATTAGCACATTGAATTACTGTGAAGACTAAGATTTTGCAGATTGAAGGGAGTTAGCACAAAGATGGAATTTAGTAAGCACATGGTAATAGTAGCAAATATTAAGAGCTAAATAGATAAGATCCTTGTGGTACTAATAACATACAGGATTGTTTCTAGATTGGCTTATTATCTGCAGGTAACAGGCAAATCCCCTCACCCAAAGAAGTAGTAATAATGCCATCTATCTGATTTATATAGATATTAGACATTTATTTAGACACACTTTTACATGTATATCTAAATATCTAAATGGTAACAGAAATGGGAAAATCATAACTTGTTAATTAGATGAACAGAGCCTATCCTTGGCATAGTGGCCATTGTTACAAAAGAGTAACTACCTACCATCTAAAAGTTCAATTAAGGCAATTCTAGGCCCAGCCTACCTTTGTATAGAGATCATTGAGAAAATTGTCCTAGAACTCATTTTGAGGGAAAGAGAGTAGATTGGTTTGATGCCCTTAACATTCCAAATCAGCTTAGAAAAAATTCCAAATTGTGGACCCTTTGCCAAAGTACTACCCATAGAGCCTTCCCAAGAAATTAGGTACTGCTTTCATTTTAAAATATTTTGGCAGAGGTCCATGAGGAACTTCCTCAGGCTTTCCCTGGCCCTGGTGTTGAGTATCTCTTAAATCTTTGTGTTTGATCCCTAGACCTATTACACTGGCTCCAAAATAATGAGATGGACATCTTAGGTCTTATTGTAAAAGAGGTTCAGGGTGGGAAGTGGCTGTGGCTCAATCAGTTGGGCTCCCGTCTACCATATGGGAGGCCCTGGGTTCACATCCCAGGGCCTCCTTGTGAAGGCAGGCTCACCCGCACGCTGTGGAGAACTGCCTGGCCCACAGACACTGTGGAGCACCGCCTAGCCCGCAAGTGCCACAGAGAGCCTACTCAGCAAGGTGACGGAACAAAAAAAAAAAAGGGAGACTAGCGAAAAAAAAAACAAAAAACCACACAGAAGAGTACCCAGTGAATGGACACAGAGAGCAGACAGAAAGCAAGCTGAAAGGGGGGAGAGGAAATAAAAATAGACACAGCAGAACACACAGTAAATGGACACAGAGAGCAGACAACACGCAAAAAGTCATGGGGAAGGGGGGATAAAAAATTTTTTAAAAAAGAGATTCAGGGTGCCCTGAAGGAGGAAGGTGAGGCTGAGTCCCACATACTACGTCTGTGTGGTGCAAGCTCTAGGGGAGCAGGCTCACGGGCGGACCTGCTGATACGGGTTAGTTTTCTCCTTTCTTACAGCCTCCATTTCCCCCCTTCCCCTTGTGTAAGTGGACATTTGAGTGAAGGACAGCAAACCCATGGCCTGGAACAAGAGGTGCAGTTCCCTTGCCTTTATTCTGACTGCCAAAGATGTCTCACTTGCCAGAACCCTCTGCATTGCCCCATGTTTCTCCATTCAGAGCCCCCTTCTTTGAGTTGGGTGATAGTCCTGGGCTTATGGGAAATGCAGATCTTAGTCCGCTCTTAACTACCTCATACTCTCCCACCCTAACATCAAAGTTCAACTTAGAATCTTAAATTGAACGAGATTCTTGATCTCTCCCTCAGCCAAATTATTATATACCTTATAAAGGTAAGAGGTGTATATGTTTATATTTTAAGAATTTTCAAACTTTTAATAAAAACAAGTTATTTGATTATTGGATTTATTATTTGGGGAGAAATTGACAAGGAAATAAAGAGCAGGAAGCTTGCTTCTATAAACTTTATTATCAAACAAGTATTCCCTACTAGACCATTGGCAAGAGATAGCCAATAGGGGCATTTCCAAGGATTCGTTGGAGGCATAAGTGAAAGATATGTGTTGTCTCAGACAGAATAAGGGATAATAAAAGATGGCAAATGGGGGATATAAGTTGGGGAATTTAATTACACAATCACTTTGATTATTTGGTTTGGGAAACTGAGTTTGCCTGTTTGGGTAAGAAATCACTTGTTCAACCATTTTGCTCTGGGCCACCCACATATTTTGTCCTCCATTCAGTTCCCATCCATGGCTAGAGGCACACTGATTCCTGGCAGTTGTATAAAAATGCCAGCCTCCCCATTTGGAAAAAGAAAATACATAAAACCCATACAAACTTTCACACCCTCTGAAATCCAATAATCCAACTCCAGGGAATGTAATCAAATGAAAGAAGCACCACATACAAAGCTGTTTAATATTTATAATAGCAACACACAAAAAAACAGTAAACATTTCAAGAAACCAAAATATATTATGCCTTATAAAATCAATAAAATATTATACAGTCATTAGAAACATTCATTAAAAGATAATAACACAGGAGAATGTACTTAATGAAACATTTTAAGTCAACAAAATTGGATCCAAACTATGATTATATCTATATGAAAAACATATCTACATATAATCAAATATCAGAAAAGACTATAGAGAGTTAAAATGCCAACAATTTCATGGGTCATTTTGCCTTTTTGTTCTTTTATTAAAATGCTAGAATATAAGGAAAAACCTTATATTGTGAAGATATGTTCAGGTATCTAATAACATGAGAAAGATGCTAAATGAAGATAACCTCTGCCCTTGTCAACCAAAATTTATACCTTCTCTAACAAAAAAAGTTTGACAAGCCAGATTTTCTTCCCCAAACAGAGGAAGTGACTTATCCCTAAATGAAGTTACATAATAGAAGACTTTAAAACAAGCCAGTGGGAGAGTTTTCCTTGGAAATAAGGGGGTAAAGGAATATTTCAGAAAGTATCTCTACTTCTGAGTTTACTCTAGAGTTCCAGAGAAGGCCAAAGACTGTTGAGAAAGGGCCAACCTGGGTCCTGTGATCGGTCCCAAGGACCATTGAGTGCTGCTGCTTCCTGACTCAGTGAGAGGGAAGATGCCTCTCCGTTGATTTGTTCAGTTCACTCACTTCAATAAGTGTCAATCAAGTGCCTGAGCACCAGGAACATACCAGCCAAAAAGGCAAGAACATCCAACCATAAGGGATCATCCCAGGATGCACTTGGTCCCTAAACATGAAGAGACATTTAAAGAATCATCTGCATCATGAAGAGATCAAAGCTGTCCAATAGGGTGGGGAAAGGCATGGAAAGCCAAGATAACTAGGTTGAGTTTTCCCTCAGAAGAAAACAGTGAGGAGAATCCATGACTGTGCACTTCAAAGAAAGAAAAAGAGAACAAGAAGCCAGGGAACTATGCTGTTACTGACCTTCAGGAGGACAACAAATTGAGGAAGCCCAGAACTCACAAACAACTCCACCCTAACCAACCAGCTCTTCTCCCCAGTGTAACTCTGCAACTCCTACCTGTATATACACTGTTATGAGTGACTTTTGTTAACAGAAACAAGAGCCATAAATTAATTAAGCAACAATCAGGGAAGTGGAAGTGGCTAACTAGATACCAATACATATCATTTCCTTGTGTTTAAAGAAGAAGAAACTAAGGCACAGAGAGAGAAATTACTAAATGAGAAAGGAATCCAATTCTTGCTAAAGGTGGTTGGCCATGTCTGATGAACCTGGCCCAACAGCTCTGTCCCTCAGGCAGGGGATTAAGAGCAGTGGGACAAATGCCTGCTGAGTCTGATAATACTAATTGTGTTTCCTTTTTTTTTTTTTTTAACTTGGAGAGATAACAAGGAAAAGGTTAACGCCTTTATCCAGATTTACCAATATAATGAAACCATGAAAATCTAACACTGTAGCTTCATGGTAGCTTGACCATACCTAGGAGCCTCCTTATTTTACTCATTCATTGCAGCTTCATAGTGCCTAGATTAACGATGATGGGGAAAATTGAGAGAAAGGCTAAGAATGCAGTGGGCTGCAGTAGAGACCAAAGAGACAGGGGTATTTGTAGGGATAAAAGAGAGCAATGCTAGGCAATGATAATGGAGACCAAGTAAGCCACTGCCTACCAGCAATCACGGTGGGAGATAAGGAAAAATCAAAGCAGACTCCAGAAGTCCTGTGACTCCAACCCCAATGATAAAATCATACCTTTCCCTCAGCTAAAGAGGGAGGGTGAGGATAGAGGAGCAGGGTTTTATCCATAGGATCCTTCTGGGCAATCAGGGTACAGCATTGGAATGTTAGGCTGGTAGCCATGAAGAGAGTAACGTCTCTCCTTCAGCAACCTTGAATGTGCCACCACAGAAGAGAAATCAGCAGAGGTGAGATCAGCCTACTATATAAAAAGCACACACAAAAAGTTGGGGTTTTCTTATCTTTTTGGTTTTTTTGTTGATGTTGTTTTATTCTCAGTTTACTGCTCAGGGATCCTGAGAGTGAAAAAGGATATAACCCAGGCAAGACTCAGAGGTGATTAGAACTCAGATTCAAGATAAAGAGAGGAAGTGCATGGCCTCAGAAAACATTTCCTCTCCTTCATAGGAGTCCTATAGCTCACCTGCAATCTCTCTGGAAAGAATGGGGCCTACACAGTATTATATGCATGTGCAAATGAAGAGGAGGTCAAACTTGAACAGGTATAGAAGATCTTGAATAAGAGATTGTGGAAATTACCAGCTGTTTTCCCCACAGCAGTGTGCCCACTACAAATTTCTGGACCAATTATGAACACTAAAAGCTATTCAATTAGATAACCAGAGGAGCCCCCTCAATGACACCATAATATGACCAAAGAGACCCAGTGCAGGGACCTCCAACCCTCGAATCTTTAACGACTGTGGTCCTCAGTAAAACCTGCAGGCCTCCGTTCTCCAACCTGTAGTCCAGCCCATTCTGGAACACACAAAACAGGGTAAGGATACCAGTTTGGAATGGGTGAGGACAAGGGGTACCATCAAGGCTAGCAGCAGGATGAAGACAAGTAGAGCAGCTACATCCAAGAGACCAATTCCCAGGAAGGTCTTCATGGCCACTGATATGTGCTTGCTCATACAGAGCAACCTAAGCAAGAGGAGCTCTAAAATAGGAACTGGCTCTTACTGCCCATCATTCTGCTCCAGTCTCCACAAAATCCCCACCAATTTGCAACCTGGAAAAGGGTGATGACCTTTCACTGCCTCTGTCCCAGTGATGTGGAACCCATATGTTCTCTCCCACTTTTGTTAGCAGTTGCTTAGATAACCTTCCCTGTTTCCCTTATTAGATGCATCACTAACTCTCTAAGTTTCTTTCCAACCTCCAGCACAATGGGTTCTAAGTCAGGTGCCTAAGAAGATGATCAGATATGTGATGGTCCAAGAAAAGTTCTGGGTAGCTGAGCAACAGTGACTGCAGAGGGACATGTGGAATTTAGCCAAGAATAGAAAAAGATAAAGACCTTCCAAGTGAAAGGGAATAGAAGGCACAAAAATGTGGAGACATTGTCTGGTGAGTGTCGATCCAAAGTTCATGAAAAGAGGAGTGATGGGATAATAGATAAGAAATGAGATGAGAGCTATGCAGGGGTCACAGCATTAAAGACTTTGCTAAGGAGTCTGGATTTTTATCCGGTAAGCAATGGGGAGCCCATGAAAGCTTTCAAGCAGAGGAATAGCTGGATCATATTTGCATTTTAGAAAAAATGACATTGGCAAAGTGTGAAAGATCGATCATTTGGAGTGGGGGCCTGAATCAAGGTCATCCAGACAAGATGAGTCAAGGCCTAAAATAGGGCAATGACATAAAGAGATACTGAGTAAATTCCAGAGATATTTGTGATATAAGGATCGACAGTCCATGGTACGGCTACATTGATATAAAGGATACTAATCTGATTCTAGGATTAGTCTCAGGCTTATCAGATTTAAAGGGCTTATTAGGTGATGTCACTCATAACAGGAGATGCCTAGTGCTGAGCAGAGATTGAATGAAGCAAGACACTGAGTGTACACAGTTTAGGTGAGATGACCAAGATACCATGCCCAGAGAATGATCATGGTTGGATAGATGGCTGTGATCACATGACTACAGAACAGTATGTTTATGTGCATCAAAAATCCAGGGTACATAAAAGAAACAAGACAGGGGTTTAGAAGGATATATACATAGATGTTAGTAGTGTGATTGGCTCATATCCATATTTTTTATTGTTTTCTGGCCTTTTTATAGTAATATGTTCCTCATAATTTAAAAAAATATGGTTTTATGTTTTAAAAAAATACATATCATAACCTAATCTAAAGAAACAGACTTGAGAATACTGCACATAAAGTAGGTAGAAGCAGTCCTGGCTCTGACTAAGGTGATCCAGAAAGAGTTTGCAGGGTCAAAGGAGAGCTGAAACTAGAACTGTGGGCAACTGGAAAGGATTAAGCAGGAATGAAACCCTAAGAGAAAGTCTGGAAAAAAGTATCCTAGGAGTCAACATTCCTGCAAATTTTAATACTCTAGCTTTTACGCTCTTGGTTGTGGGACAATTTCATGTTTGATTTCCATCTCATTGGCATTCTCCATCTCTAGAGAGAACCTAAGAGTGATTGCTCAGTAAGTCGCTTGTGAATAAATTTGATCCTATTTCTCTCTTGGCCTCCATCATCTGGAGTTCCGTGAAATATGTTCTCTGGGATATTTTCTCTTGGAATATAATTAGAAAGGATTTGCAGAACTCTTAAACTCAGAGGTAAAGTTCCTCACTCCTTTAGAGACTTATTCCCTCTGGAAGAGACCATTTAAAAAGCATAAAACAAATCCCTACTCTCTGATTTTTAACTGTGAGAGGCCAGGCTCAGGAGCAGCAGTATTTAGACCCAAAAAGGAGTTTAAGAGGGAAGTATCCACTTCTAGCCCTATTGAAAATACCCCACTCGCAAATGGCTATAAACAGAGACGGTCCTTGTAACTGATCATCAATATTGACAACCCCTCAGGTGCCCCTGAAATTGATCCCAGGTGCAGCAGATCATACAAGTCTATAAAAATTTTACTCAGGTATGAAAACCATATAAATATCTCATGCACTTATGAATGAGGCAGGAAAAGAGCATGAAAAAATGAAAAAGATTTCTTGACTTGTTAGATTTATATCTTTCACTTATAAAAAACACTTTTATTGTTATAATGTTGGTGCAATAAAGTTTTAAAAAAAGACAACAAAAAGACAAAAATCAAAGGAATGGTGGCAGGAAGGGGGAGTAATGTCACCTTGGTGAATCTCAGCTCCTGGGAGGTAAGAGTAAATGGGAACAGCATATGAATTACGGCATACAGAACAGGTTAAAAGGATTGGAGAAAAGATGGAGAGGGGAACTCCAAGTCAGGAAGTTATTCGTGTATATATTCAGCAATGGTTCAGAACATTAAAGTTTTTCCATGGAAGATTTCCCACTTGTAAAAGTGAATTCTCCTCCCCCACACACACCTGAACATGGGAAATGAGTTTTTTTCAACTGGAGCCACAAAATACCTAGGATCTGCCAATGAGACAGAGAATCTTACAGAAACCCTGGTGAACTTCAAAATGACTGAACACTGGGGATTTCCCCCTCATTTTATTCCTTAGGATATTGCTCAATTCATGTGACAAGTGAAAATAATACTAGTTTGGAGGAAGACCTTTAAATATCAACTAATTGTCTGAAAGCCAAGAACCCACCATCTACAGGGACAAATGAACCCTCAAATGAGGAAACTTCCTGGAAGCCATTTGTGTCACTGCCCACATAGTTTTGCCAAGAGCAAGAGCCTCAGAAAAATGATGCTATGGGATAAAATGAGCTGCAGCCAAAAAGAGGTAGTCAAGACACATTTAGGCCAGAGGGCTGGATCAAGATTTCCCAAAAAAGAATGCATTGGGGAGATCTTGGCATTCACAGTAGGATGGAGAAAGATGGAACCATAGGGGTAAATAATAATGTCTTTCAGAAAGACTCCAACTGTGCTTGAGGAGTTATGGCGCCTACAAAGCATTCAGCCCTGCTCCTTGAAGGATTTTCCATTCAACACTGAATATGTCAGCAGCATGTGCTTGGCATTTGCTGTCAGCAGAGTGCCGTCAGCCAAGCAGAAAAGTAGCTACTGCTGCTTCCTTAAAGTCAGTCACTGTAAGGGACCACTTGGGAAGCACACATAGAAATAATGGTCAACTTCCATTTCTTCATTTTGCAAAGGGTAAAACCAACACCCGGTGATAGGAAGCCCTGAAGACTGAGAAAAGGGGAGTGAAGGATCCAGGAAGGGATCTTGACTTGACAGTAAATGCTCACTGGGGGAATTCTGTCCAGTGGTAGGTGCCATTCTGAATCTCACAGCAAGTTCTGGCAGCTCCATGTTTCCTGGTCAAAACATAGGATTTTTGGAGGGGATAAATACAGAGTTGAGATGGTTATGCATCTCTTCCCTAAAGAGCTCATGGTTCTAATATTCTCAGTATAAAGGATTTCAGGCTCTAGTTTGTGAATAGATGCCTGCAAGAGTACTTGGGTATGTGTAATAAGTGGGGATGGACCATAGAAAGGGTACACTAAGATAGGTAATGAGGAATCCAAGGATACAGTGGCAGTAACTATAAAAATGAAGTTAGAAGGGCTAGAGCACCCAAGAAGTGGGGAAAATTGTCTAAATTAAAATAAAGCAAGTCATCTCCAACTGATGGTTGGAGAAAGAAGAGTAGGTCAGGAGGTGGTGGTGTTGAAGCCAGAATGAAGCAGATTGAAGGGTACTTGTTGAACCCTACTTTGGTATTGGTGGAAGTAGGGCAACAGTAATACCAGACTTGTCAAGAAGAGTCTTCCAACCTTCTTAGGGAGAGACTCCCATAGTTGAAGGCTGGAGGCAGGGAAGGAAAAGAATGTCCCATTTCCCCAACAATTTCTGAAATTCTAAGTCATGAGGGAGATCACAAGAGGTAAAGTCTGCAAGTGAAATAATCTAGCGTAGTACCTAGTACATAATAGGCACTCAAAATAGGAACAATATATGCATGTATATCAAAATGAAAAACTTGTCATTCCCTTCCTCATGAATCTAAATGTAGGAAGAAGGTGCCTGGGCTCTCTAGGGAGATCAAAATATAAACAGAACTCAAGGTCAGAAGGGAAGGAGAAGTCTTCTCCTGTTACTACTTCTCAGGTTATGGCCTCTGCAAGTCAATTATACACCAAGAGGAAAAATTCCAGTAATGCATTATAGGCTAGTTGAGTCCAGATGACAGAGGGTGATGTGACCTAGAATCCTTCAAGTCACTTTGTGAAGAGGGTGCCATAGATTTTCCTCCCTGAAAGAAGGGAGGTTCCACCGCAAACTTCCTTAAAGCCAGTAAGCCCCACAAGGAAGAGGAAGACATCGAGGTAAGAGCACATGTGAAATATAATATGAAAATAACGTGATAATAATGCCCTGGCTGGCCAGAGAAGCAACAGCAAAGACCCTTTGAATGACTGGTCACCCTGGACAGTGACTCTCTCCTTCATGTCTGGCTACCCCTAAGGCTTTTCCGTGATGAAATTCCTCCTGGTGCCCTCCAAGCACGTGGTCAGTCAGGACTTTGCCTGCTCCATATCCTGCCCAATCAATAGACAGGTCAGACTGACCAGAAGGAAGGATCCATCAAGATCAAGACCTAAACATTACTAGGAGTGCAGGAGGGTAGTACCACAGAGTGACCACAGCAAGTGCTGGCTCACTCTTTGTCTGAGCCTCCCAACCTAGCTCATGAGATGAAGATGGCTCCATAAGGAAATGGAGATCTGACTTTCAAGCCTCCCATCCCAGATGCCACAAAAAAATACTCCACCTCATATCAATTGGTTAGACTAACTATACTGTGGTAAACACCTCCATATCCAGGCCACAGTACATCTGTTAGAAAAGAGGTTAAAGACAAAGAGTTCAAGTTACTGTAGAAAGAAGCACATCTTCTCTCCAAGACCACAAGTACCACCTCCATCCCAGTGCTGAGAGATGAAAAGGCTTCCCTCATTGAATGTAAGAGGATTCTATGAGCAGAAAGGAACTTCCATATTGGTCTTTGGTTTCCTGCTTTTCAAACCAGGAAGACATAGCTGTAAGAAGCTCCAGTAGAGTTTCCTCCAAGTTTCAGGTCACTTATAAGATTATAAGATTAATGCAGGATTGTCCACCTGCATTAAGATCCAGCTGGGTCTCTTCCCAGGTCTTTAGGAGTTTGTGTGTGAATAGACGCAATACACTCAGATCAGTCCAATGAGGACACATTTCACAAATAGACCAAAATGTCTCTGCAGGGATTTTTGTTGTTCCTTACTTTTATCCTCTAAGAGAAATGGGGTAAGGTTATCAGCAGAAAGAAGATATAATGGTTAGAAGGATCAGTGACTCCTTGAAGACGGAGGGTGTTTGACCCCCTTCCTTGGTAAATGGTCCTCACTGGATCTAAGGAAATGATCATTAACATGTGTTGAATGAAAACAAAGGCAACTCCTTCTCCCCCTATCAACTGACACATCACCTCCCCAATTTGGGTATCCCACACTTGGGGCACAAAGGCATTGTGAGAAACCCAAAGCTGGTAGAGATCTTAGTGAGGAATATAATGAGCAGAGGAGTCTTCTGGGTGTACCTATATGAAGTAATCTATCCCCCTGGTTGGAGAATGGAGGTAAGGAGGGTAAGGAATAATAGTCTGGATTATGCACACTCCATGAGAGGAGCAGAGGGGCCAATGTTGAGTTCACCAAGTCATAACTCTTCAGCATAGTGGCTTGTAAACAGGAGGCACTCACTAAATTTGAGTTATATTAAAATCTTCCATATTGGTCCTTCCTTTCCTCTAGGACCCAGTGACTAGAAGGTGGCCCCCAATCCAGGCTCTTTAGGGGGTTCAGAATGTACACAGAACTCAAGACCATAGGGAAGGGGACTTCTTTTTCTGACTGTTACTGCTTCTCAAGTTATAGCCTTTGCAAATCATTTCTAAGTATGTACCAGGAGGGAAAATTCCAGCATTATGCATTATAGGTCAGTTGAGTCCAGATGATTGAGAGTGGTATAAACTAGGATCCTTCAATTCACTTTGTGTGAAGATTACCACAGATGTTCCTCCCTAGAAGAAAGGAGGTTCCACCACTAACTTCCTTAAGGCCAGTGAGCCCCACAAGGAAGAGGAAGACATCGAGGTAAGAGCACCTGTGAATAAAGCAATTCTCTGGCTGGCCAGGGAAGCAACAGACAAAGACCTCCTGATTGGCTGGGTACCCTGAACAGTAACTCCCTCCTTCATGCCTGGCTGCCCCTCAGGCTCTTCCAAGTTGAAGGTCCTCCTGGTGCCCTCGAAGCACCTAGTCATTCAGGACTTTGCCAGCTCCATATCCTGCCCAATCAATGGACAGATCAGACTGACCAGAATGAAGGACTAATCAAGAACAATACCTAAACATTACCAGGAGAGCAGGAGGCCAATGCCACAGAGTGACCATAGCAAGTGTTGGCTCTCTTTGCTTGAGCACCCCTCCAATCTAGTTCATAAGGTGGCAGTGATTCTGTAAGGAGATGAAGATCTGATTTTCCAACCTTCCATGACAATCACCACACAACAATGCCCCTCACCACACATCAATTGGCCAGACTCACTGTACTGAGATTGAAATAACTTCATACCCAGGCTAAAGTACATGTCACCCAAAAGAAAGTGAAAGATCTGGAATCCTAGAGCACCCTGAAGCATGCCTTCCTTCTCTAAGACTGTAAGTACCACCTATATCTCCAATGCCAGGAGGTGAGAAAGCTGTGGCAGGAGACTGCAACAGGAATGCTGCCCATGTCCTAGGCATCCAAGAGTCCACTCATTAGCAAGGACCAGTCATTCTTGTTTGAATTCCAAGGGATTTTCCCATACGTTGACCCTCCTGTGAAACTGGGGATTCTCCCATCATGATTTAGTGTGATTCATATGTAACAGTCTATAAAGGAAATATTTCACAAATGGGAATGTAGTTTTCTTTTTGCCTCCATCAAGAAAGCAAATAACGTGAGGTTATCCACTGAAGAGAAAATGTAGGACACAAGGGGAAGATGCCCCGAAGTACAGTATTTGGGTTGATGCTCTTTGGTTTGAGACAGGAGTACTAGCAACTCTAGGTGGTTAGACTCAGATATAATGTTCCTACTTTTATGTTAAGGGATTAAGATTAGATCATGCAAGGTAGGCCTCTGATTGAAAAGGAAGTAGTACAGAATAAAAGCCGTGCATTCCAACAAACAAAATTAGGCCCCCGCATGTTCAGAATCAGCACTGAAATTCTTCCCACACCTGTATTTTCAGCAGAACATATAACAGCAGTAAGGGCTTCCTCTATCTGCCTGCTTCCGCTCTTATAGGAGCAAGGCCAAATATTTATATTTAAGGTTGGAAGTTGCTGGTAACATTAAGGAAATCTTAGAGGAGATAATTTTTTAAAAATAAATCAATCAACTCAAGGATATCTAAGACTTGCTGACAAACTGCCCTATATACACTTTCTTTAAAGGATGCTAGGGACCCTTTTTTTGTTGTTATTGTTGTTTGGACTTCCATTTTAATTGTGTAAGGTTAGATCAAAAGGTAGAATCAGGGAGCTAGGAATTATGGGTTGTCTTTTTTATATAACCTCACTGCTTTACTGTTCACACCCAGTGGACAGCAATAGCTTTTCCCCACCTACCCACCCCATATTCTCTGTCTCCTTGAGCCTCCACCTAGTCACCAGCAGCTTTCAATTGCTGAAGAATTCCAGGACCAGAGACCTGAAACAATGCCCCAATTTAGAGACAAAAAAGAAATATGCTTGTCTCAGAGATAGTGACTGAAGACAGTCACCAGGTAAAAGGAAGATATGTACCTCATTCAAGTTCTAAGCTATGCCTATTAGTAGCAACAGGAAACAGAAGAGAAAATACCCACCCCCAATCACAAAGAATAAAGTTATGTAAGAGCATTAAGAGCAGCAGCAAAAAAAGGAACCAAGCAAAGTAGAGGAGAGAAGCAGAAGGACAAGGATCATATCAGGAGAAGGAAGGAGAGGAGCAGCCAAGAGAGTCAACTTCAACTTCATAATTTCTAAGCATGCTGTGCCTGGTTAGGGCCTAGGGTAAATCTGAGACGGACAATAATAGCCTCTAAGAGAAAATGTTGAGAGGCACAGAGGCTTCAGAGAGAAGTAGAAATCAACATTTATACAGTGTTATGAGGTACATCACCTGGGAGAAAGGCAATCTCCAAGAGGAAGGGGTCAGAAGTAATTGCCATGGCTCAGACCCTTGCTCTCTTATAGTAATGAAGTCCAACCAGAGTAAAGGCAAGTCTGACTTGGATACACTCCAGATATCTCTATAGAATATTTTTCTCACTGCGGGTGGTTTCTAGTACCACAAGTATTCAATATGTTTTTGGAGCTATTCTGTTGAATGCAAACTGAGTGATAAATGTATTGAAGACAATTAGCTGAAAAACAAATCCCAATTTTCCCAAATCAGTCTCATACCTGGAGGGAGAGGGGAAGGGGAGGAGCAATGAAGAGAAGGGAGAAAACAAACAGAAGGGGAGACTCATTCTCAGGCAGGCGCAGGGGCTCCTCATAGAAAGACAACATGATAGGTCAGCACCAAACAGCTAAGAGCCTCCTGACCTTTCCTGAGCCCTCAGCTAATACCCAAGTCAAGAATGGAAAGAGGATAAAATGACATTGTCAGGATGAAGGAAGCAAGATTTGGGACTTCTCTCTATATACTGGGAAATATCCTCTGGGATAGGAAACTAAATGGTAGTGAATGAATGAATGAAAAATGCTTCTTTCCCAAACTCAAGACTTGGAGTGATAGAATAAGAGGGGAGACTGCTGCACAGAAATTAACTAGAACAGAGGGGAGAGAGCATCATTTCTGAAGAAGACATAGTCCTCATGAAAAATCCTGTCTCAGAGGGCTCTCAGGACTGATATCATCCTAGGAGGTGCATATCGATGCAGACAAAGAACTCCTGACAACGAGGAAAGGCAGGGAAAAGTGGAAATCTTGGTTCAGCCCCTTTTTAGGTACTAGCCCTGGGTGTGGTGGTCTCCAGAAACTCACCCATGTAGTAGAAGCTGTTATTCTGTGGACATTGGCCAGGATATGCACTTGAACTCAACAGGAGAGACTGGTTTCTCAGAAGTGCCCACTATGTTTGGGGTGAAATGGACTACCTTTGGGGTACCTGTCACTCAGTAGTTCTTTCTTTCCCTGACAGCTAATTCCATTAAGTTCTACAGCCCTTGAGGGTTCAATAAACTTCAAGGGTTGATAGGCAAATACATTTCTCAAATCTTTTGTTTTTCCTTTGGTATTGAAAAACGTGTGCCAATTGCTTCACCTATTAGAGAAAAAATGGAAAGTATTGTCTAACTTTGACCCACAGCAGAGTTTGGCCCCTCTTTTGTGAATAAAATTACTGAAGTGGGAAGAATTAGAAATCAATCTTTCTTGTCATGGGAATCAAATTAGGAATAAAACCTACTCTTTTCTTGAAGATGAAACCTGACTGGGTATAATTATTCATGTGCAGCATTCTTTGATGTTCGAGATGTCAACAGCCTGAGAGAATTTTTTAAAAATCATACCACTGTTCTTTCATTGAATACCCATACCCTCTTAATATTTGCAGTCTTATCATAGAAAGCAGGGGGACGTCCAGGGATTCAATGTTGAATACAAGGTCCAAATGTCCAGGCATATGCCTTTAATGGGCCTATTAGATTAAGCCCTCACCCACTGTGGACTTCTTTTTCTTTCTTGGCCCTCATGACTCCTACAGTGTTCTCTTTCTAAGGGTTTGTTGCATTTCTTTCCTACAAGGGCTGATTACAATGCTATACACACTAAGAAATACCATAGCCAAGACTTCTACTCTTCCATCTGTGTCATTAGGTGACCCCTTCCCTTTAAGAACCCTGGGCTACACCACAATGGGGACAGATGCAGAGGGACCAGGTAACACATGAAATCCCTGAAGCTCCTCTGCTGGGATCCTACCCAGCTCTGACACTGGGATTTAGAGTTCCATAGCAGGCAATCCCCTGATTGGGCCTCTCATGGATGCCCACTTATATAATGAGACCTCCACCTTCTCCCTGGGGGTCTAAGAAATATGGATGATGGAAAGGGATTTGTTTCTACCATGGGAGGAAGTTACAAGGAAGTAGCTTTTAGTTCAAGATTTGGGAAGGGACTTTGACAGAGCTGGAGCTGTCCTACAAAAGATTGAACAACCACAGAAGAGAAGGTTGTGGGATGGGAGTCAAGCAAGACCAGTAGCCACCATCAGGGACACCAAGAGAGGATTTTTTCCATTAGGCTATTGTTTTCTAGCTCCAAGATCTTATTTGCTAAGCATCTATGGTCATGGACCATGTTTTACGTATCAACTCCTAGTAGAGTTCTTGAACTGTTTTAAACTGTTCATACATGCATGTTCAGTGGGTAGGCCTTTGAAGTTGCTCAACTCAGCACTACTAGACATGAAAGGGCCTAGTCATCTTATGCCTGAGCCTAGCCTGTGAACAGAAGCAGTTTTCAGTGAAAGGGCTCCCAAGGTCTCAATTCTCATAGCCTGGGTAGGAAATGGATTTTACTCAGAAATCCAAAGACACAATCTTGAAGCAAAAAGTGCAACAGGCCCATTTTAATACAGCAAGCTGATACCTGAAAAGCATGGGAGCATGGAGTACAGGTGAGGAGGCTATTACACTTGAAGCGATTCTTAGTCTCTGAGAAAGACCCTTAACATACCAATATCCCTATCTCCCCAGAATCCCAATGAGAGAAATTCCTCGGCATATAATAAAGCTTACTGTTCCATGAGAGATCAAGTTCCTGGGGCAACTGGCCCTTGGTTAAAACATATTAAGTTTTGAGTGAATATTTCCTCTCCCCAGACTAACTCAGACAATCCCAGTCCACAATCTTCCCTCCTCTGTATTCCCCAAGCACTTCATTGATACCACCAAATTCAGCACTCAGTTTAGTAGCCTGACTCCTGTCCTTTCTCAGGTCTGCTTAAATTGTACTCTGAATCTCTTCAAATGCTCCAGGAGTTACTGAACCACTGTTGCACTTCATTATGAATTATGGAAATGACGACCCTGACCTGGATGAGCTATGATAGATGGCCCCCAGGGCTCCCCATCCATAGCAGAGAGGTCACATGTCTACAGTAGAATATTTCATTTTAATATGTGGTTAAATCACACTGGCTCCCCCAGAATAAAGTCACCCCCAAATGGCCCTATGAAACCAAACGGGGTCATGATGGTGAATAACTCCATCCGGTCATGAAAATAAGCACATTCAAAACAAATATTGGGCATTTAGCACCACACATTCTTAGGAACTACTCTTTTTTAACAAGCCTATGCCTGCCTGTAATTTTTCTTTAACAAGTTATTCAAAAGATGCTTGTGGTGAGGACGGTTTAGAGCATATTCTATTACTCAGTAACCATTTCTGAGACCACTGGTTTCCAAAACCTGCCGGAAGGACCTAGAATCAAGTCTGTCCACATGTAACTATAACACAGTATTGGTCTCCTGACAACAACCAAAACAAAATACCCCAGTCTCATTCACAGGGAAAACTCAGTTAAAATTTCCAACACACAATACCAACTAAAGGATGTTGCCATTTAGCCTTCTGCAAGGTTATTTTTAACAGGGGAAAGACTTCAGAACACTGCCACTCCATCCAGCCTTTAAACCTCTCCCAAAACAAATCCACACTCTATCTTTGCTATTTTGCCAACCACCAAGTCTGTCTTGGACTCTACAACTGGGACATTCTTTAATGTGTGATTTTAATTTCCCCCTAGATAACAGACATAGCCATTTTTCATCTGACCTGAACTCAATGTTTTTGCTTTGAATTTTTAAAAAATGTTTAAGCGCTCTCTAAAACTTATGCAACATAGAAATGATCATGTGCATATCTAGGTTTAACAGGGTGATTTCTGCTTGCAGTGTCTCCAGGGCAATAAGCAGCACAGGTCCAGTGGTAAGTCAGCAACATTGGACCAATCAATTGACTTTCCTCTGCAGTGTGACTGCCACTGCTTCCAACATAGCTGCAGTAACTCTGCATGCTTAGAGATTACCCTCACAACATAAAGTAGAAAATAGAGATCCTAAAAACCAATTCTTCCATCAACCAAGCTTTTTTCTCTTCAAAACATAAATGCACTCCACATTACATTTGTGGTTATACCATGATATAAATGACAAGAAATAAAGAACATACTGGAAATATCTTGCTGCAGAACCCCTAACCAGCTAATTTGTTGATAAGAAGGGAAAGAAAACCTAATTTGAGATTTTGATTATAGCAAAGAAGACTAAAGAAAAGGAGAGACACATTCATATCAACCCTCCCATGCAGATGTATCAATCTTTCCTATTGGCATAGTCTTGCAAATGTGTACATGCTAGATATGTATTTTGTCTATATCAGCAGTAGGTATACATTATAGCTTAGATTTATTCCAAGTATACCCTTTTGCCCTAGACATAAATGTGAGTGAAGAAAATACAGAGAAAGCAATTAAATTCCATCCCTCCCTCAATTGTTTAAAATGCACATAAAGAAAATAAGAAACAAAATGTTCACTAGGAGAAAAGTAATCTCAAAAGGTCAGCTGCAAGGTAATATTCATATAGCTATTATTTAACACAAGTTTAAGGTTAGAGAGAGTATACAAATGTTTTGTTAAAATAAACTAATTCCTCACTTCCTTTCCATCTATGAAGTACAGAAAATATGAAAAATTTTCTTCCTAATACAGGATAACAAGATCTTAATGGCCCATGCCAATAATTGTGTAGACACATAGCATATAAGACCAAAGTGATTACTCTGAAAATCTCTTCATCAGACACTCTACTATATTATTATATTTTTAAGTTACTGCTTTTCTACTGCTAAGAAGTTTTATGCAATCATCATGGTCATCATTTTTACTCTGGCCCTTTTATATGAGCAGCAAATTTGCCTGGAGGAGACCAAAAATAAAAGCCAGAAACATCATCACATGGGAAAGGTAGACCACCTAAACAACATAACATCTGAGTGCTTCTTCACATCACTGAAAGACAAAAAAGGCTCATCTTATTTCTATCCAGCCTTCCTCCTTGTTCAATCTAAAGACATGCTTTTCAGAAAGCACTAAAAGGCAGGGTGTTTTTTACACCATATAAATACACACACATGTACTCCAATCGCATAAAATATGAACCCGTATGTAAGGAATTGTGATCACCACTTAGTGACACACAGCCCCATACACAACCTTAAACTTCTGGAAACTGTAATTCCTGCCCAAACTTAGAATCAGTCTTTGAGAAAACAGTATTTCCTATTGTTCCAGAGCCAAGAATAAAAGCAACTTTTAAAAAGGACAGGGAGGCTTTTAAATCAGAATGTGGTAGAAAGAATAAAAGGGCTACAGAGGGGCACAGTAAATATGTTATTTCTTAGAAATGGGACTCAATCAGCTGCAGGGTGGTCTTGGTAAGGGAGGCCGAGATGTGGGGGCCAGACCAGCCATGGGAAGAAAATGAAATATAGGAATTTCCCAGCAGTAGGCGATAGGCAGAGATATAACTGGGCAGATGAACATAGGAGAAGCCAGTGGTTAGCAGCAGGTAAAGGAGCCAACAAGGGGGCAGAGCACTGCATCATGGGAGACTGGCAGCCTGGGCAAGCACCTGGCAGCAGGGTCATCTTGCAGCAAGGGGTACACACTCAGCCCTGAGGACTGAGGCCCAGGATCAGGACCCCTACATCCCAAGAGTCTTAAGATCATCCCAGTAGATCTTGTGATAATAGGGAACATGAAGGGTACATAAGGATATGGGAACAAGACAATGACCTTTATTGGAATATGAATACAAGGCATGGATAATGAGAGGAACAGCCACCTGTTATTAGCAGCAGCTGACTTGAGTTTGAGCTATTATCCTTGAACTAACGCAAAAACAGAGTGGTTCCTAGCTAATCCCCAAGGCTGAAGGACAATGAAGGGGGTACTAAAATAAATTACTGGATAATTAACATAGCACTGTCCACTAAAAAGTGTCCAGAGCATATGAAAAAATAGTATAGTCCCTCCCATTCACCCTCATCCATCCTTTTTAAATGGGCTTTATATGTAAGAAATATTTATTGAAGGCCTGCTCTGTACCAAACACTGTGCTAGGTACTGGATATTCAACCCTGAGCAATACATAAACTCTACTCTCAAGATCCTTACAAACTAGTAAAGAGAAAAAAGGTGGCTCTCTGTTCTTGATGTGTCTCTGATGCTTTCTAACAGCAGTCCTCATCACTGTCCCCATTACTTCTAAGAGGTAGGCATGTCTAGGCCCAATGGTGCTCTAGAAAGGAGGAAAGGAATCTCCATGCCAGCTCCTTCTCTTATACATTATCTTTGAGAGGGTAAAAGAGTGACAATTCACCCCCAATCTAAGGCAGGCAGTTTGGGGCAGACCCATGCCTCATGAGGTGCAAGCTGGGCACAGGGTACTGAACATCAATAGTGCATAAATTGATTGCTACATCAAGACATAGCAGACACTAAAGACAGACCAGGACTGGGTCAAAAATGCAGAGTAAGACACGAAATCATCCTATGGGGAGAACAAGGAGGATGGTTAAAAGACAAAAAAAGTATCAGCTTCTTTGAAAAGACAAGGCCTTGTGGAGGGCTCAGCCAAGATCTTGTCAGTTGGCCTCTCTCCCGAAGTGGAACTTCTCAGCCCTAAAAATTCTAAACCAACTGCAGTAAGGCCCTTGGAGAAAGAGCCCTTCTCAGCAAAGATCTGCCTCTGCTGTCAGTATCTGAGTTGGAAAACTGTGATTTCTGGGCAGATTAGTCATTGTGTGATGTGGTAGTTATTAAGGTGGTCCTCCCCTACGAGGGAAACTGAGGGTTAGGGATGGAAAACACACCAATATGGCTATTAAAAATTCAGAGATGCACAAGTTAAATACCTGGAGTAAATTTTACTCCCTCTAGGTAGAATCCCAAAGAGTTATGCTACAAAATGGAGGAGTTGGTGCAGGAGGGAAATATACGATGCTCTCCCTAATCCTCAGATAGTAACAAAAGCAGAAATTCAAAACACTGTCCCAATTCCCTAAAACTATGTTTTCTCTGCCTGCAGATATATGTATCGTGTCACTTAAAAGCTAGTTTGTTTGCTATTCTTTCCTTGGTTCATTATAAGTTTTAAAAAGGAAATACTAAACCAAAACAAATTTTCTTCTTTTTCTGAAATGTAATTTTCTGTCCTTTGAAATCTTTTTAACCTGCCTAATACTTTTTAAATGGCTATGTCTTATTTTACAATATTGATTTACAATTGATAATTTGCATGTATGGTTCAACATGTCTCTTGTTTTCCTGTTTGCCATCAGGAACATCAACATGCTTTTTCACCACAATGGAATTAATTAGCTAAGAAAAATGTTCTCTTTGCAATAATACATTCAAACTCCTCTCCCATCCTTTTTATGTTTCTCAGGCTTGGGTGAAAATGTTTCTCAAGGTTAAAGTTATAAAAAACTGTAGCCCTGTTACAATACAAATCTGGCTCTTGAACTCTGATTTGGCACAGGAATTCCTTCATGAACCAGGTGCAGTTCAACACCTGAAGTGAGTTTTCTCTTTGCTCTCCCCCTACAGAAAGAGGGCTGTTTCTCTGCAATCTTTAGCATGGGTTAATTACCAGGGCGCAAGTGAAATAATTATGTGGAAAGCAGATTGTTTTCAGTGAGAAAGACTACATGAAATCTCCCCACAGATGGGCCAACTTCATTGCTCACAGAACTATCAGTTCAATTGTCTCAATGCCTTTGCTGTTTGCTTCCAAGATCGGGTGGGCCCTTTGTCATGGTCTCCTGCTGATGAAATCCTATTTTGATTTTCAAGACTTAGCTTAAGGTCCACTGTCTCCCTGAAAACGTAGTCTTCATCATCCAGCCCCAAACATGTTCAAGTACATCTCTTGCAGCAGGCCATATCCAAGACATAGTATGACATGCAGAAAAGTGCTGGAAAATACACAGCTAGATTGAGAAAGTCTGAGGTCACTGGCAGTAAGGGAGCAGCTGGCTTTGTGTGGTTTAGGGAAAAGCAGACCTCTTGGTGACTGAATCCCCACTCTGACACTTACTAGCTATGTAGCCTTGGGCAGATTACTTTCCCTCCCAGAAACTCAATTTCCCATTCAAAAAACTTCATAGAATTGTTGTGAGGCTAAAACTGGTTAAGGTGTCAACCAATTTCCTAAACAATGGAGTTAAAAAGATGAGTAAAATAAAGTCCCTGCCCTGGAAAATCTCACTATAGATAAATTGTTTGCAATAGTTTGATTCTTTTGAGGGAAATGGTTAAGTGCATTTGGGGAAGAGTAACCCTGACAAGTAAGGGAGAGAAGCTGGAGGGGGAGAGCCTGGAGTCGAAGGCTAGTCTTGTATTGAAAACATATGCTCAAGGCTAGAAAAGGTTAACTGCTAGAAATGAAGATTTGAGAAACACTCCAAATAGAATAAAATGATAGGCTTTGGTTCATTCTGGACTTAAGGAGAGACTGATGAAGAGTCTTGACTCAAATTTCTAACCAAGGAGATTGGTGCGGCCAGACAAATGAAGTAGTAACAGGAAAAGAGCTGATTTGAGTGGTGGGAGAGATCGAACTCTAGGTGAACCCACAAGCTTGCATCTCACAGACAGCTAAGGCTTGTCTCAAAAGTCCATCAGCTACTTTCACAACCCCATTGATTCTCTTCCTCTCTTTCAGGGAATAGAAAAAACTCTCCAATTCCTTTTAGAAGGCATAAGACAAAAGGTGTTTTGAATGGTAGTTAATATCCATTTTCAGTCCATCTTGATTTTATCTATAGAAAGTTCAGTGGTGAGTTGAGCAATCAACTAGATTTGCTGAATTTAGGCAAACTAAATAAGAAGACAACTCATCCCCATGCATCTATTTAATTGGCCCTACTTGACTTGTAAAGTTAAAATGACTTTAACATAGATTAGCATCTGTTCCTCACGACCCAATCCAACTGCCCTCTGAAGCTGCCTGGGCAAAGCAAGGCAGCCTGGTCCTTTACAATTGGAGGGTGGAGCTCCCACATTCTGAACCAGTAACTGCCATCTCTGTCTAGCCAGAATCCTGGCTTCTGTGAACCCAAATTCCCTGTTAGATGCTGAACATGCTCACGGCAGTCAAGAAAGTGATTGTTAATTACCTAATTTGGATGGACCAAAATAATTTTTTTTCACTTTATTTTCAAAGAAGCTTTAGGTAACAGAAAGACACATGGAAAATATAGGGGATTCCCATATACCCACCACCTCCCCCTCTCACATTTTCCCCTATTAATAACATCTTATATTAAGTATGGTACATTTTTTACAATTCATGAGCAAATGTTGAAGCATTGCCACGCACCATGGTTAATGGTTTATACTATGGTTCACATTCTATATACCACACACTTTTATAAGTTCTAACAAAATGCATAATGGCCTGTATCCGTCATTACAAGATCATGCAGAATAATTTCAATGCCCTAAAAATGCCCCATGCTCCATCCATTCTTCCCTCCCCCTACCCGTGAAACACATGGCAACCACTAAGTAGCAATTTTTGAAGAAAAAAGCTCATAGTTACATGCATTAATATTGCATTAATATTGAGGGTTTGACATATTGGTCTGTTCTCTTTTTATTAGGCACTGCCTATGTTCTCAAGAGATGCTTACCCCTCTATTTGAGAACCTAACACGATGCCCCAGAATGGGGTTAAATATTTTCCTGTTCATTGTGTGGGTCTCCACCCACTGAGATAACACCCTATGACAAGATGAACACTTTCTTATTCCATAGAAGCATGCACCAGGTGTGCGCATTCCCACAATCCCCACACCACAACACCCTTCACCAATAACCTTCCTCTGCCATATCTGCTAAAAGAACATTCCCACCATTGTAGTTTTAACCACAGACTTACAAATCCCCAGAGTTCCCCTGTTCCTTCTTCTAGCCCTCTCCCCAGTTCCATGGATAGCCCAGTTTAACCACCCCCACCCTAGTCATCCTCTCATTTCAGAACCTTCAACCCCACTCACATCCCTGTACCACTATCAACACCATCTACTGCCAAACCACTCCCTTCCACCTTATCATAGGTTTTGCCCATATTGAGCCTTGGCTCACCACATTCTACTCCCTTTCTGTCTACTGATAACCTACCTTCTAGACTGGCTCTGTGAGACTGCTCAATTTGCTTATGTCATATCAGTGAGGTCATGTAATATTTTTAATGTACGTATTTCCCTTGGCCCGACAAATCTAGAAATTTATACCGAGTAAATATTTAGAAATGCACACAAAGATTTGGCTGGAAAGATATCTACTGAGGTCTCTTTTTAGAGTGTCTCTAACCACTTTCTCTCAGTCTCTCTTGAAGGCTCCTCCTATAGATCGATAATTAGTCCTCATGGGTGACCTCCTGCTCAGTGAATACCTTTTTATTTTTTTAAAGGCAGTATCAGGGATTGAACCCAAGACCTCTTACATGGGAAACAGTTGCTCAACCACTAAGCTATATCAACTCCCCAATAAGAGCTGTTTTTTTTCATGTGTTTGTTTTTTAGGAGGTACTGGGGATGGAAACCAGAACCTATACATGAGAAGCAGGCATTCAACCACTGGAACTACATCCACTCTCCTGAGTGAATGCTTTTATTTCCACAACTTTAACTTCCTCATCTATGTGCACACACACAAGAAAAGATTCCAAATATATCTTTGGCTATAATCTCTAGACCTGATATCTAAATATGAATTCTAAATTGCTTGCTATTCAAGTGTCCATCCAAAGGTCCAGGGCCACTATAAACTTAATATGTCTAAAATGATTACTCAAATTTAGTATTCTTCCTACTGGCCCTGCTTCCACTAAAGTTACGACCTTCCTCCTACATGTGATGTGTCGTGGCTCCTCCTCACCTATCATGCTTGGTATTCAAAGAGATGTGAGCCCATCAACAGATATCAAATTTGTCATCACCTTTATAGTCCTTTCATTGTCTCCCCAGTAAGATCATAATGGACAAGTAAAATAATTTCTTAACTGTTATATCCTAAGCACCCCTGCCAGATTTATAGTCCTATTATGCTATTGACCTGCTCCCTTCACCTATTGGATTATGTAAAATACATCTTTCTGGATTTCAAAACTATTTCAAATCTACTCTTCAAGTCACCTCGCCCCGTTCCCCAACACAAACCAGAACACCCAGCACTTTCTTGCCTCTGTATCTTTCTTCCTGCTGTTCTTTTTCTATTACCTGCTTCTTTACCATCCTAACGTGTTGAAAATCAAGACCAGTCTCTTATTCCATCTTGTAATCCAATTTTTCTTTGAACCTCCCATCACAGTCAGTGTGATCCTCAAGTAGCAGTTACTTTACTATTCCACAATACTGCTCTTTGTGGATTTGTAGTAATCCCCTTCCACCACTTACTTGCCCTGTCCTCTGCCCACACCCTATCACACACGGACACAAACACACATCCTAGACTATAAATGTCTTGAGAGGAGATACTATGTCTTAACCATCTTGCTATATCACTGCTAGCCAGTATTAAATTGATAAGTAGGTATTCAAAATATTTTTTAATTCTTTGTCTACTAGAATAGTTGTGTAACGGTAGTTCTGTACTTGATGACCCTCTCTTACCCCACCTGCCTCTACTCTTATTTTTCTTCCACCACAAATCCTTTCATTCATTTAAATAACTTTCAGCAAATAGCATTTTATTCTACAGGAAAGTTCTAATGAGGTTTCTAAGTTGTTTTAGTCTAAGATTCCAAAATTTGAACTTATCTGGGAAAAGAAGGAAATCACTGATTTCCTGTGATTACCATTTAACATTTCTGGGCAAAATATCCTCTACTTTCTAAAAATATTTTCACAGCTAAACAAGGGCAGGATTTTCATTTTGCAAGGTTGCCTAGCCCAATTCAGTATTCTTCATTGCTATGCTCAATTACAAAATGAAGAATTAGAAGAAACTCCCATTTTCCTATATAACAGTTACATGAGTCAAGTTATAAAATATTTTTTGCCATGCCCTCCTAATCATATCCTTCAAGTTTTCTTTTTAAATAGCTCAACAACACTTAATTGTGTTAACAGAGCATATTGTCTGGGTTATCTCTTTTTTGAAATGTAAATAGATCTAGAAGCTAAGCCTTCCTAGAAGGTGGATATTACATTTAAAGTTCTGTTACAGGAGTAGAGAAAATCTCTTTGATAGAGGGCCCCATGCTTTAGACATTACCATAAAGGATTGGTTGGTTTAAGAGAAATGACATGCACATGCAACACACACACACACACATCTTTAGACAGTGTGTGTCTCTTTTATAAAATGTGGATTAAGGCACCTAATACAAACTTTAAAATGTTTAGCCTATAATTTTCATTAATTACTGTCTTCAGTACAGAGTGCTGCTGGGAAATTAAAACATAAAAGCAATGTGGATTTTGTGTGTGTGTGTGTTTTTGTTGTGGTGGTTTTTTTTTTTTGTCTTGTATTTATCAAGCAAGAAAAGGAAATGGAATAATAAGGTATACACTAAGGAAAAGCTCCCTGTTCATAATATATTAAAGGCATTATTTTACATATGCGTCTTTGTTCCTCAGGGGCCAGCTCTTTCCCCGAACACAGAATAAGCACAGCCTACGCACCTACAAATGTTCTCCAGATTTCACCAGTGGCCCTCCACATATCTAGCCCTGCTTTCCACAGCCTTTCTTTCAAAACAACTAAATTCATTAAGGATTTGGGGAAGAAATCATGGCATTTTGAGACAATTATGATTATTATTTCTAAAAATAAAATGAAGTAAGGATAAATGTGTTGGCAATGGTTATTTGGAGCATGAGTTTTCAAAAGGTTCTTGTCTGAAAGCTACAAACTCTAATTATAATCTGAGTTCTGCCTATAGTAATCCATTTTTTCCCTTGTGTTTCACTTGCACTCTAAAACAGGTATCATGTAAATGGAATACTGAATTAAAGCATTATATAATTAACACTTCAGAAATTACAAATATTTCCTACCCTTCTCCAAAACTATTCTTGCCTTCTCCCAAATCCCTGCTACCATGTGCTTCTATGTCCAGTGCACTTTTGCATCTCCATACTTGCAGCTTGCATTTCCAGC
Organism: Dasypus novemcinctus; assembly: GCF_030445035.2. Classification (NCBI taxonomy): domain Eukaryota; kingdom Metazoa; phylum Chordata; class Mammalia; order Cingulata; family Dasypodidae; genus Dasypus; species Dasypus novemcinctus. Next base: position 70,656,667 of record NC_080680.1, read on the forward strand.
ATCTCGGACAAGCTTTGCTCCCTGCATCCCATGACCAATGCTATTTTTATTCCTTAAGGAAAATAACCATGTTACATATAGCTTCAAACTTTTGCACCCTCTTGGTACCCTGATTTTTTTTAAATCAGAATTTCCAGGTTTCTCTAATTCTTTGCCCAATTATATCTTCTCCCTGGTTTCAAGATCTTTCCCAGTCCTTCAAAGGAACCTGTCTCCTTTCAGAGGAGCAACTTCAGCTTTTGTTTTCACTCATTTTGGTATTATTGTCCTTTGCACAGGCTTCCTTGAAAGATCCTCGTGAAGAGAGTATACCCAGAATCCTGACAAGTTCTTTTGTTCACAGATCATGAAGTAGTACAAAGAGCTTAAGAATCTGAAAGATCTGAATTTACATGGTACCTCCACAGCCTAGGCAAACTGAGCAGCCTTTCTAAGTCTCATGCCCTCATCTATAAAATGGGTGTCCTAATACACACCTCATAAGCACTGCTGTGAGGACTTAACTTCTATAAAGATGTTAGTCCATTTTGAGCAACTTATAAGGTCCTTCTCTTACCTCTTGTTAACCTCCTTTCCCCTTGGGTTCTTAAAGAACTTTCATTATGTTTCTGATTGTAGACTTCAGGATAAGTCACTTAGGAGCCTCTAACACTTAGGAAATTCCTTAGAATGTACAGTCTGCCATAATTTCATCTCATTTCCGTTTCATGCAGATTATATACCGACTTCAACTACTGTTTGGGACTCAAGATCTCACTCTCCCCATGCTAGAAAAATCACAGCAGAAAAAAAGCAAAGACAGACAATCACGGTTTCTGGGTTTTGAATACTGTTTTCTTCTTTTCCAAAAGTTTGGTCAAGTACACACATTTCAAACTTGAATTCAGCACTTTTCCCAAGCAGGGCAATCAGTATATACCAATACCAATTTGGCATGCCCCTGCACAAATGTGATATTCAGTATAAAAGTGGTTTAGAAGAAGAAAAGAATCAGAAATTGTAATAAAGTAGAGGAGGGGAAAAATTCTAATGGAGTTCAGGACCAAAATTGAGCTGTCCAAATCTATTGTTTATATGTGGGCTTAATTTCCACAGAACTGCTTGCTCAGCTTAACATAAATCCAGGGGGGAAAAAAAAGCCACTTTCCTGTGAAGAAATATGAACTGGAATTCATAGATACAGCAAGAAAAAAAGTTCTGCTCTCATCTGTCTACATGAGCAAAATTATTTCACTAATGTTCTTTCAGATTCACTGTTTCCATTTTGTGACACTTTTAGATGAAGTGCACACACAAAAAAAATAGATCTCTTTTGTAGCAGAGATAACAGTTTGCTCTTGGTATTAGGCTGAGGAATGACGACTGAATTACTGGCATCTCCAAAGATGGAATACTGCCGGGTTTGCAAGTTTACCCATGAACACTAGCCCTCTTAGGTTGGGAGAACCAATATACATGGAGGCCTCCCTAAAGGAAAAGCATGCAGTGTGTACATTCTGTCTCATGACGCCTACATAAGCTTCACTTTAGATCTGGGAGTCCTTCACAGTTCAGGGACTACATAGGTGACCCAGTGAGACAGGATATTCCAAGGGGATGCTGGACATTATCCTCACCACACCTTGTCCTGCCCTCCCCCACCCACTTTCTTTTACCATTCTGACAATTTTTGAAAAATGATGACATTTCTAATTCTGTGGCAACTTTCCCCAAGCTGAGATTACATTTTCTTAGACTGCAAACAGGCTGCCTCTGACGTGGACAGGTTTTCCAGCTGTCAACACCCAGTGGAATTCTTCAATGGAAGTCCCACTGAGCCAGAGATGGATAACAGAGCTTACATGTTAGAAGGAGAGTGAGTGCATTGCACAAGGTCACATCATGGCACAGCTAGGGGTAATACCAGCAAATTCCCCAGAGCAGACTTGAAGGCTCTGGGCTCAAACTGGAGATCCCAAACTAAAGCCTCAGGACTTAAGTTAAACAAACCTTCAACTGAACACAAATTAATTCTTCTTTCATGGGCTTTTTGTAGTCTAAATACAAATTCCCTGTCAAGAACTATAGTGGTGTACAGTATTACATTCTGAAAGAAAATAATAGGAAAATGGGCAAGTAAATGACAAAGGATGGTACCTTACAATCGTGAAATGAACACTACCTTAAGTTGGGGAATCCAAATAGTTTTCATTATAAAGCAGTGTTGCCTTGGATAAATTTCAGGGATTTTTCGTTTTGGAGAAGCAATGCGTGTCTTGCATACAGTCATTCTCTTTCATCTTTAGTCTTGCAACACTTATCTTTCTATACAGTTTTATATAAATATTCAATTGCATGCATATTCATTGGAATTAAGCTCAGAGAGGTGCTTGCAAAAGTAATCTTCATTTGTGTTTATGTCATACCTGCCTTAGAAATTGCTAGAATAACTATAGAGGCATGGTCATTATGCTTAACACATCTCTGTAGACAGCAAGATCTTATTTATAAATTGAGAACGTCAGAAACTGAAGGTCTTGCTGGCTTGCCAATGTTCCAATATGAATTTAAATCCTACTACTTCTAATGATCATTCTGAAACATTAAACCCAAAGTGACCCCATATCCCCTGGGATCTGCCAGAACTTTCTTCTTCTTAAATTTTACAGCCATGTCAACATGGATACTCCATTTTATACTAAAATTTCTTCTTGTATATTTGAGACTCTCAGCACAAGGACATATTGGGAATAGGGGGACTAGTGATTGAAAGGACATAGTGAGTGGCATGTAACTAAAACAGAGGTGTAATAAACGCATCCCACAAGCAACTTCATTTTTACACCCATATTAAAGCCATCTGATTAAAGAGCAACTTGCTAAAACAACCTCCCGATGATGGACTGTCAGGTAGGAGACTGGGGTTGCATTATAGCAATTTGGCTCTGCTCTCACTGAGGCAGCTCCTAGCAGAATGGAGAAACTTGGAAGTAGTCACCAAACTGCTTTTTTCAGCCCGAATGCAATAGGATCACAGCACAGCCACATCCTATAAAATGCTCCTCTAGAGCCTGGTGTGTGTCCAGTAGAACCTTCCCCAGAGCAGGGAAGAATATTCACCCTTCAATAGGTAGAGAAGGAACATCCCCTTGGATGCCTGGGGCAGAATCCACTGCTCCCTGTATGGCCAAGGAGGTAAAACTTGACAGCAGATTCTGAAAAGGCCAATCACTGGGAAATTCTGAAGTTTTTCAGCATTGATTTTAGAAGTTATCTCACCCAACTTTCTACACAATACAAAAATGAAAGTTTTCATGAGTGTTTCCCAAAGCAAGTTCCATAGAATTCCATTTTCAAAGTTCTGTATTTGCCCCTTTATTTTTTTTATTATTTTTTTAAAGATTTATTTTATTTATTTCTCTCCCCTACCCCCCATTGTCTGCTCTCATGTCCATTTGCTGTGTGTTCTTCTGTGTCCACTTGTATTCTTGGCAGTACCAGGAATCTGTGCCTCTTTTTTGTTGCATCATCTTGCTGCATCAGCTCTCCATGTGTGCAGTGCCATGCCTGGGTGGGTTGCACTTTTATTGCATGGGGCAGCTCTCCTTGCAAGGCATACTCCTTGCATATAGGGCTTCCCTACGCAGGGACACCCCTGCATGGCATGGCACTTCATGCAGCAGCACTGTGCATGGGCCAGCTCACCACACACGCCAGAAGGCCCTGAGTTTGAACCCTGGACCTCCTATATGGTAGGCAATGCTCTATCAGTTGAACAACATCTGCTTCCCTGTAATTGCCCCTTTAAAGTCAAACAGAGTTCTTTCCTATAGAACTTTTTCAGGCTTCTTCACATAATACCATGGTGTACAAATTTGGAGGAGGAAAATATAGTCTGCAACATTTCCCAGATGAGTTTCCCTTAATCTTTTACTGTGGAGAAAGTCTCTTTCTTTGTATGCTAACTTTGGGGAATCAGCTCTCCATTATCCCTGTGGTATTTGAACATCTCCAGGGATGGGGAGTTTATTTCCTCCTGGAGTAGCAATTTCCTTTGAATGTTCTAGTGAAAAGACCTTTTTTGACTGACTTGTGATTTGGGCTACCAGTTTGGGTTCTGCCCTACAGATTTGTACAGAACATCTGTACTTCTCCATCACATCTTCAATGTCTTGATGTCTCCTCTTAGTTTATTTCCATTTTTTATTAAATATGGAAGCCCTAATCCTTATAACCAATCCATTCATAAAAGATCATACTTTTGTACAACTACAAAATATATGGCATTGATATCTTCAGTAACATCAAAGAAATCTAGATGTAGGGAATACAGAGTCCTAATCTTTTCCCCAATGAAAGTATTGGTTTCCAGTACAGTTGAGACATATTCGTTTGTAGATATCCTATAAGAAAACAGATGCTAGAAATATTTTTCAAAAGAAGCAACTTGCAAGGATTCCATGGTACATCTCCACAAAGCAAACTTCCTGTTCTTACTTGACATCCACATCACCAATATCCAAAGCTATTCCTTAAGTCAGATAAGTCAGTAGGTTACTAATATGAGCTGCATTTCTAAATGGGGGCTATAAAGGAATTAGTGCAGTAAGAAGTCCTCGATCTATCAAAGATGAACCTAAACCACAGAGCTATACTTTCAGTGCAACTGCTGTAAGTTAATGGTTTCCCATCAAAAATGATAAATTTTATTGAATATCATCATAGATCCTGAAGTCAGATGTGTTATGTATTCATGTGATAATAGAAGATGAATGTTTTCTGCATATCATCTAGAATTTGGTTCTTTGCAATGAAATATTGAATTTTTTCCCTTTACTTTTGAATTTATCAAGTCCAAAATACATAATCCATTCTTTATTTGAAGAAAGAGTGTGAGTCATTACTCACTGTGTGTACACACATACACACACACACACACTTTTTTTTAATAACAAATACCAAGGCTTTTCCTATTCCTTAAATCAAGACTCTTTGTAGTCTTACTAAAGCTATAAAGAAGAGAAAATGGAGATTTCAGATACTGACGGGTAGCTTCTGAAAAAACAAAGAGGGGACTTGGCTTCTTGAAAAACCTTGGTGCATTAATTTTCAGTTTCCATCAGATATCAAATTCAACACACTGTGCAGATGGGAAAGACTACTGAAAGACTGCCTATTGGAACAATTAACTATTGTGAGTCATTTCCTCAATTTATTTTTGTTTTAGCCAATATGTCAAGTGGTGACAGACATTGTTAAATTTCACAAGCTCTACTGTCTTCTTGGAAAAGCCATAATACAGTTGACATAACTCAGCTTGATAAATCTGCCAAACTAATGTGGGGCCTCTTTCTACTTTCTAATGCCAAAATCCAAAGATATTTTATACAACCTATGCAACAAGAAGAGTACAGTGTCCATTTTATTCTCTCAAAATTTGCCCACCTAGTCACCTGCTAAGATCATGGCTCTTAGTTTCTCAATTCCTTTGATGTGACATTAAATGAATAAGATAAAAGTTCTCATTTATTCAGACTCTACTGTCTCAGAAAAATCATCATGGAGACTGAGTTTCCCTGAAGTTTGCCTCTTGCTTCAACTTGCTCTGAAAGTTTCATACTTTAGGCGACCTAGTTTATTATTTACCACTTACCACTTTAGATGATTTCTTAATTGACCAAAAACTACTTGCCTTAATCTAAATAAAGCCTTATCTAATCCTGTATGCATGACTTAAATATTTGTGTACCTCATTCCATTTCCATGTCAAAAGAAGAGAAAAACCATGGTGGTTGTCCCAGGGAAGGTCTTGCTCCAATCAGAAAAAGTGATTACTAGGCAGTTTCTCCTGCACATGCTTCCAGTTCACTAGCCATTGCTTTATCAGTCTGTCACTTGCATGGCAGAGATGCTCGCCACCTTCTAGAACTCAGCTCTGACTGACATGGATGGAGGTGCAGTGAATCTTCAAACATTCAGGTCAGCCAGCAGCCAGCTCCAGACAGGTAAGGCAATTCAAAAGGAGTGGCCATTCCAATAGTAAAAGGGAAATGACTGACCCAAGATTGGGCAGACATATTGGCTGGGATGCAGGAAAAAATCAATATTGAGATTTTGGCAGCCTTATTAAGGCAGAACCCCAGCATGCTAAAAGCAACAACTGTTCTCATTTTTAAATTTATGACCACCAACTTCAAGTGGGCCCTTTAAATTCCTGGCAATCATACTGTATTGCTGACCCACATAGATAACTTCCATACCTCCTCTCTTCTCAAACCTCCAACACCTCCTTTCCCATATATAAGACCTTGTTTTCTCCTGCTTAAAATAAAAATTGAAGCAATCGGAAGAGAACCTCCATGGACTTCCAGTACTGCATCTATGTCCTTACCAACATCCATACCCACATAGTCTGGTTTTCCACCTAGGAACATATTCTCCCTACACCTAACTAAAGCCAACCCCTCACATGAGTCCAAGATCATATACCCTCTTGCCTTTTCAAGGACCTAGGAAAAAGATGTAGCAATTTATGAGTCCCTCTTCTATGTCAATTTCCTTCTTTTATATAACAGACCTTGCTAACGAATCCTTTCACTTTTTCTACAAATATGACCTTAAAAAAACAGCAACATATATACACATACGTGACACATATTCATACACAGCTGTTAAAGACTAATGGATCCTTAGAGAACATCTAGGCTAGTGGTTCTCAAACCTGAGTGAACATTAACATTCACTAGGCAGCAACAATCCCCCAAGTGCAACGGCAAAGACCAAAAAAGAAGGAATGTCCAACAATGAGCCCTTGATACTAATGACTATGCTTGTGAGCCTGTGCACCTGAAATAAGAACAAGGCCTAGAGCTGCAGGGTGCCTAAGAGTTACCTCCTGAGAGCCTCCATGTTGCTCAAATGTGGCCAGTCTCAAAGCCAAACTCAGCATGTAAATGTGTTGCCTTCCCCCCAGCATGGGACATGACTCCCAGGGATGAGCCTCCCTAGTGCTGAGGGATTACTACCAAGTACCAGCTGATGATGTAACTAGAAAATGACCTTGAATAAAAGGGTCAACTCGGACCAGCAGAATATCTCAGTCTACATATAATACAGAAGTTAAAAATGCTTTTTGACCTGAATAAAAGGGGGAAATGGAAAGGATAAATGAGTTTATTTGGCTATGAGTCTCCAAAAAGAGCCGGGGAGGTTATTAGAGGAGTTGCTCTTATGCACACCTGAGCAGAATCCCAGAGACAGATAAAGTAGATACAACCCCAGGTATTGGTTCTTCTGAGGGCTACAGAGACCCACAGGTTCTATGGTCATGGCAGATGGAGTTCAGTGCCATGTCAGTTGGCCCTTCTTCGGAGTTGGTGTTTCTTTGTGATGGAGCTGGACTCAGATGTGATCTTTGTCCACAAGTCTCTCGTGTTACTTTTACTGAAACTGTAGTTGGTGCTGGGGTTTAATATATACCCAGGGGACCTGAATCTCTGGACTAACCATGTGATAGCCAGGCCCTGAGCCTCAACAGACTTGCAACTCCTACACTCTGGTTTATTGGACCAAGAATGCCTACAACTGAAAGCAGGAGAATTGCACCCAGCAATTCTTGATATAGATGTGGAGTGGACACAACCATTTTAAGGTCCACAGGATGGAGGAAAAGAGTATGGATTAGAGTGGACTTACTGATATTCTATTCATGAACTATTGTGATTAGTAATCAAAGAAAATGTGGCATTGGTGTGGAGAAAGTGGTCATGTAGCTGCTGGGGGTAGGGAGTGGGAGGAAGAGATGTGATGTGTGGGCATTTTCGGGAGTTGGAGTTGTCCTGGGTGGTGCTGCAGGGACAGTTACCAGACATTGTATGTCCTCCCATGGCCCACTGAGTGTACTGTGGGAGAGTGTGGACCATTGACCATGAGATGCAGCGGTGCTCAGAGATGTATTCACCAAGTGCAATGAATGTCTCATGATGATGTAGGAGGTTGTTATGGGGGGAAGAGTGGGGTGAGGGAGGTGGGGGGTATATGGGTACCTCATTTTTTTTAATGTAATATTTTAAAAAAAGACAAAAAAATGAAATATAATTTTCACAATAAAAAAATAGATAAATAAATAAAATCCACTAGGAAGCTTTATCAAGAATACCAATGCCAGGACACCTGCCCCTCCAGAGAAATTAAAATGATTGGGTCTGGTGTATGACTTGGACATCAGTAACTTTGTGTATTTCATGTGATTCTAATGTGCATGCAAAATAGAGAAACACTGAGCTGGGCTACATTTCTCATTTAATGAGGTGATGAAAGCCCAGACAGGTGAAGCATCTCACCCAAGTCCAGATAAATCATTAGTGGTAGAGCCAAGCAAAATTCCAGCAGCTGATTCCCAGTTCAGTGGTCTTTTAACAACATCAGGCAATATGTCATACACACACACACACACACAAATGTGATCATTGACAAAGGACTGAATGGCACCATAAGTAATGAACTTGCTAATTGTTCATCCCCACTGAGAATATTGGCCTTTTAGTCTTCGGTCACAATAGGAGAGCTTAAAACCAGGATGCTGAGAAGGTAAGTGTAACAGGGAAAGTGAAGAAATCCCTGCCATGGTGCCCACGGCAGATGTTTCAGAAGCTTTTGGGATGGTGAGGGACCTGGGGGGAGGGTGCCGAGAAGCAGCATGTGGTACAGTGTGATGAATGGAGCTGTCTTTTTCCCATTACAGGAACATAGCAAGTTTCAAGAAACATATCAGAAACCTAGAATGATTAATTGTGTGAGCCACAATGAGTCCTGTTGTGTTTGTCTTTCAATCCCTTTGCTCTGCAGATCAGGCACACCAGGTGCAGAGAAACACCTGGCTATGAAGAACCCTCCGCAAATTCTTAGTAGCCCAGTCCCAAAAAAGGTCAGCAGTAGTTTTGTTTACAGATGAACAGTAGGAAGGAAATCAAAGCTGGTGAGAAAACTGATACGGTGGAATAAGAACAAAAGCCATCTTTTAACATCAAGCCAAGCTGCTGCCATTCCTCTGGCTTTGCATCCTCTTTTTCTAGACATAGTTGACATCAAAAAGGAAGAAAACACATTGTCATAACTTCAATCTTATGTGTCACCACCCACGGATTTAGCTGACCTGGCAGTCCCTTTTGCATCATCCATTAGTAAGTCTCAGCTAAGTATTAGCTGTGAATAGCATAGTGGTTGAGCTCATGGGTTCCTAGGTGCAAACCCCATTGTCCATTTATTATCCATGTGACATTGGACAAGTATCATCTAAAGTTTCTATGCTTCTCCATTTGCCCTACCTATAAAATAAGGCTGATCATACCCGTGTGGGAATTGTTCAGGACATTAAGTGAGACATAGCTTTAAGGTGCCTGAAGCAGTTAATAAATGCCAGCTGTTGTTGCTAAACATGGTTGCCAGGGAGATTTCTGTCATTTTTCTTTGAAGTGCTACAAGCACTTTAACAATATTTTTGCATACTGTTATGGGTTGAATTGTGTCCATCAAAAAGATATAGGTTGAAGCCCCAAAACCATCCCCCCCTCTGAGAATATTACTTTATTTGGTAATAGGATCTTTGCAGATGTAATCAAGTGGAGGTCAGGCCATTCTCAGTTAGGGCGGGCCCTAAATCCAATGACTGGTGTCCTAAGGAGAGAGAGATTTGGAGACACAGGCACATTCACAGCAAAGACCAAGGCAGAGATGGAGCTACAAACCAAGTAAACACCAAGGATTGTCAGTAGCTACCAGGAGGTAGGAGAGAGGCCAGAACAGATTCTTCTCCAAAACCTTCAGATGGACCATGGCCCAACTGACTCCTTGATTTCAGACTTCTAGCCACCAGAACTGTGGAAGAATATTTTTCTCTTGTTTCTGGGGAAATTTGTTATGGCAGTCAGTAAAAGGTCTAGATTCAAATACCAACTCTATTGTTTTACTAATTGCAATCCTTGAAAAAGTTATTTAATCTCCCTATGCTTCATCTATTTTTTTTTAACTAGGAAGAAAAAAAACCATTTTCAGGGTTGTGAGAATTAAATCAGATAATACAAATGCCTAATATATAACAGGTGTCTAATAAAGGTTAATTGACATTACAGTACATATATACTTTAAGATAAAATTGTTCATTTTTACTGTTCTCTAATCGTCTTCACTAATTCAGTATAGCCTTCCTCCAAATGAGATTGAATTTATGTTTTGTTATACTGTTTAATTCCAAGAAATGCTAGATGACAAGCAGCCATCTCAGAATGGCTTTTTGGGAGGGCAGAATCTAAAACAGATTTATATGCAACTCTTTAAAATATCTAGGAGAAAAGAATTCTGAAACCTCTCGTCATACTTAGACCTTTGGAGTGAAGAAGCTTTTACATTATTTTCTGAGAGGGTAAACAACAGGATTTAGATTAATTGAACTCAAAGGTTGCTGATAACATTTGACATAGATATACTTTGTTTTACGAAACAAAGGTGTGGCAGGAAAATTGGTACATAAATTTCTCTAACTTGTTTGGTTTTGAAAAAGCTAATGGATTTAAAATAGTTTTATTTATTTCATGAAATGATCGTTTGGATTACATTGCAAATAATGAGATATCCATATGTCTGAGAGCAAAAGACGTGAAACACATAGGCATTTTTATGGTTGTCATGCCTATTTCTAAAATATTCTGAACTTGATACTACTTTAGGTTCAGTTCCCTGGAAGCAGACACTGAGACAAAGTTTGATGTGCAAGTGGCTTATTAAGGAAGTGTTCTCAGAAAAAGAAAAAAAAAATTGTATGGGAGAAGGAAAGCAGGGCCTCGATGGGGAAGAAGGCAAGCAAGGCTTGCCCTGTGGAGGGTAACACTCTGGAGTGTCAAATGTACCTCACCTATGCCAGCTTGAGGTAAGGAAGCTGGAGCTTTTCTACAGCTACATCTGTCTGTCACTGGGCAAGGCCACCCTTGGAGAAGAGACCTGACCATCCTGATCTCGAGAGAAACCCCGCAAAGAGTGGCAACTGCTAGTCTTAGAAGTAAAAGCACATGGAAGTAGGGGAGGCACAGGGAAACAGGAAAGATAACTCTTCATGGACCAGGGACGGGAAGAGAGAAAACAAAGTCAGAGACTGTAGCTCACCTCTCAGTTAAACAAAAGTGTTTTCATTACAACCTGGTTTGGTCTATTATGAATGTTATTAGCATAAAACATAGAAAAATTGTAGATATACAGTATCTCCTGTAAGTAGCATTGCCAACAATCTAACCTGGATTAAATAAACAAGAGAGAAGCAAGTCCATGTGTTTGCATTAAAAAACTTTATATTATGTACACTGTTAACTGAAAATGTGCCCATTCATATCTGCAATGAGGAATTCCTATTATTTAGTTATGATTATGAGGCAAAAATTTACAAGTTCAATAGAGTTTGTATTAATTGTCTAATTGGACACTTTCAACTAGGTTTTTGTAAATCTTTTTTCATGTGTTATTTTCTTTTGATTACATTTATTAAAATGCAATTTGGGCTGTAGAATCTGAAAATAAAAGTGGGCTTGTATTTTGTAGAATTTTCGTTGTTCTAGTTCTACGTTATTATTGTTTTATAAGCTTGTCATCTCACAAGAAGGTTGGAAATTTCAGCACACCTTGTCGGGCACCACAGCAAGTTTGGGAAGCTCCGAGCTACCGCATGTGACCTGCCTGCCTCTTGCCTGAGGGAGCAGGTTCAGCCTGAGACAGAAGCAGGGGAGGTGGGAGACGCACGCCCAAATTAATAACAACGGAATCATAACAACAACTCTCTCTAAAGCCTGATACAGATAACTCGAGATAGGATATGAAGTCAGCTTCACCTATCATAAAACCTAAGTCAACATTCCGTTTCTATGCCTTGATTTGAACAAGTTTCCCTCACGACACACCGAGAACGAAGAAAAAAAAAAAGTCCGGGCGCCCTCTTGTGGCTAGAGCCACCAGGTCCAGCCGCGCCTTCCTCCACCCTATGCCCAAAAGCAAGCCTTTCCTCACTCAGGGCGTCAGTCTTTTTCAGAAATCCAACAACTCTTCCAAAAACAGGATTCAAGAAAAAGAAAAATGCCCCTGCTGCCCCATTTTCCTTCTCAGCAGAGGTGCATGTGGTGAGATGTGCTTTAAGCCGGCATCTTTAATCAGGGGACATAAAGACTCCACCTGCTTGTGACTGGAGGGAACCCCTCCTAAAGCAGGGTCCTTTTGTGCCCCCCCCAACCAGCTGTTTTTCCCCATCTTTCACCTGTCACAGAAAGCCGATGAAGCAGGAAGAGGCCTGGGGGCCAGCCTAGGATTAGCTTCACTCTGAGCAACAAAATGGATGGTGTGTGGGGAGGGCTTTTAAGTCAAGTGCTGCCACAAACAGCACTGTTTTGAGGAAATGATGGTTGTGAGGGATTTAAGAAGTCATCTGTCACTTGTTTTCATGCAGCACCACACAAAGCGTGCCTGACATAAGAATGGCAATCCAATTTTCTAGGCCTTTTTCCTCAACAATTCCTAGAGACTTAATTCAATATCGTAGCCTTTCGTATCCAGAAATATGTCCTTATATTTAATACATGTCTCAACCTCTGCTTTCTGTACTCAGTGGAAATGAAAATAAAATATATATAAAGACATCTCCTTGTCATGTTTGAATGATCAATTCCTTTTCTTTCTCCTGGATTTCTAATTTTTAAATCTTTTCGTCATATTTTAAGTCTATTTACAGAGCACCCTGGAATTGATCAAGACTGAGTCGCAAATGACAGCAGTACAACTCGAATGCCCTGGGGGATCGGGGTGAGGGGTTTCACATCACTGAATTCAGGCACAGCTGGATCCAGGGGCTTAAACAATGTCCCTGTTCATCTGTCTCTCAGCTTGGCTTCCTTTTGGGTGTGGCTTTATTCTGAAGATGGGTTCTGTCCATATGGCAAAGGTTATAGGCCTTAGCACTGAAGTAGTCATGTCCCCATTCTCAGCACCTTGACCTTGAAAGCCTAAAGCATTATTCTGTGGTCACTCAAGCAGACTAGTCACAGGGAAAACTACTCTGATTGGCCTCTCTTTTGTTATGTATCCATTACTGGTGACACAAAGGACTGTCACAACAGAGCCCCACAGGACAGGGGACAGGTGGTTCAGGAAGGATGGGACTCTGGTCTGAATTTGGGCTGGGAAACTGAAATTCCCTACTGTGTGCTTAGATTGGTCTTAGTGTCAGAGAGTCATCTCCTTCCCTTCATTCTGGGCTCCAGGCTCTATAGGGACTGGGTTTGGCTTTTTACCATCATGTCAATGCAAAGTCACATCGGCACCCACTGTGACCCTCTAAACACCAATCTGAGAGCCAACATGAAAAACACAAATTAGGAAGCCCTTGCCTAGATCTCTGCATCCTGGGAAAAAGTAGGGACTTTAGTTGAGGCCAAATGTTACATCGGATATCCCTTCAGTCTAGCTGTACCAGGGTATAATCCAAAGGAAAGCACACAGACTGAATTTAGTTTTTTTCCTCACATCCTCCATGATTTTCTTCATATATAAAGATAAAAGGAATTTCATATTTCAAGAAGAAAAAGACATTTAAAAGCAATAGAAAAAGAATGATAAATAAAACCCAAGAATAAATTTAATACTGAGGTTCTAGCCCTACATCTGCTCTCAACTTGCTGAGTGTCTTTAAGCAAATCATTTAATCTTTCCAGTTATAAAAAGGAAAGAAAAAAATTGTCTGTGAGCAAAAATCCCTTCTGTATTGGGCTGTTAAAAGGGGACATTTTTTTTTTGTCTCCGTATAAGTAAGGCCCAAAGCTGAGTAGCAAAAAAAATTAAGTATCCTCTATTCTAAAGAAGGTTTCTAGCTGCCGGAAACGGCTTCCCTTCTGACTGCCACCAACCACCATCTTATACAACAGGGCTGCAGAGGAAGACAAGGCAAACCCTGTGGGATACTCCCTCCTCTATGTCGTGCGAGGGAAGCACGAGAGATGTTCTCAAACAGTGCGGGCAGCCCCACCCCAATCCCATCCCTGTCCCTCAGTGGGAGATAGGCCAGTTCCCTATCTCCAGTGAAGGATCTCAGGGAGGGGAGGGCGCATGCTGCAGGAGCCGTGGGTCTTCCCTGGGCAGCACTGGGCCGAGAGTACATATAAATGATTAGCATAATGAATCACTTTTAAACTCATAACTTACCATTTTGTAATGGTAACTAAACAAATGATGAGTGAAATAGTGATCCCCGTATTAAGCCACCTATATGCACACTTTGAATGAACTGTGCATATCAATATAAAAACCTGAGAAGGGTACAGTACCCTTGGTAGGTCTTGGGGGCACTGGCTACCCCTCTGGAGAGGATCTTGGTGACAGCAGACTCCAGGGTGAATCTGAAAACCTTCAAGGAACCATGTGAACCAGAGTGCTGTGGGACCAGGAACCCTTCCGCTGGTATCTCAGCCATCGCTTGAAGGGACCCCTACACTCCGTCCCCTTCCTCCTTGTTCCCACCAATGAGCCAGCACCCCAGAGAGGCCCACCATGCTCCAGCATGGCCTCAGTTCTGACTTTCCCAATTCCACCTGCAATAACCTTATTCCCAGATAAGGTCACATACACGGAGGTATCTAGGACTAACCAGGACTAGGCCTTCAACATATCTTTTGGGGGGACACAATTCAATCCATAACAGTGTCTTATCTTGAAAAAAAAAAAAAGGGAATTCTTTCCCTTTAACATTTAAGAAAATGAACAGAACTGAGTCTTTAAATAACAAAATGAAACCACTTAAATAATAAAAAGCAGCTGGGAAGGTATGGAGTCTAGCCTAGACGTCATTACAAGACCCACTCCTCTTCAAACACACGCCATTTTTCACATGAGTCAAAACAATCTTTTAAAACAGTAAATTAGGTCTTATATCACCCTCCTTGAAACCCAGCAAGGGTTGCTTCCCATCACACACAGCATGAAATGCAAACTCCTTCCTCTAACCTTACCTGAGCTTACCTTCCTCCTTACCTAGCTCCAGCCATGCGGGTCTCTTTCCTCCACACGCCAAGCTCTTTGCCTCCTCAGAGTGCCATAACTGCCATTCGCTCGTTCACTTCTCCATGGTCAACTTCTTCACTTCCTTCAGGAGGCTGCTCAAACAGTACCTCCTTTGAGAGGACTCCGGGATCACCCTTGGTAAAACTGGCCCCCTTCCCCACTCACCATCACTGTAACCTTTATCTGGTTTTACTTTATAGCACTTAGCAACAACTCAATGTTTGTTGTTTTTGTGTGTTTGTTCACTATCTCCCCCACTAGAATGTAACTAGTGTATCTTACTCACTCTAAAGTTGCCAGTGCCCAGAAAAATACCTGGCACCTAGAAAGGAATCAAGAAATCTGGAGGTATTGGGGCAAAAGGGCAAGGGATGGTATGGATGGATTTTGGTCTCAATCTGAGTTAATTCTTAAGTAAATAAACTCAGCTACAATTCTTTTAAATCTTCGGCTCCTCATCTGTCATCTTTTTGTACCATCATTAGATAATTAACAGACAGCTGTCAAGGGATTGTTAAATATTCTGCTAACTTGTAGGTTTACACATATGTCAGAACTTGGAAAAACATATCTAAATAGTCGCTATGTATAAAAAAGTGTTACTGTGATGCCCTCGTCCCCCAAGTCTATAATATATTTTACTCATATAAAGCGACCTTTCTAATTTTATTTCCCAAGCAGTAAAATTGTCCACCTTCTGCACAGTATCCAGTCATTTTCCTTGACAGTTCCATCAAACAGTCCTCATTTCAGGCCCCTTCTTGTCAGATATGGTGCTCTATCCTCCTCCTAATTGTCTCCCTCCCACTCCTTATGCGCAGCCCCCATCCTCTGGCCCTTTCCTTGCCTCAGCCATCATTTTTCTTCATGGGCACATCATAAGTGCCAAGTCTCATTCTACTCTCATGGGTTCCACCCCCTTCAGAGGTTCCATCAGCAACATCGCAAGTGATCAAAGCTCTGCAGCACGACTCCATCCATCAAAAGCCTATCCACATATCCCAGCTCGCAAAATGATTTGCAGTCATTTGGGCTTTACAGAAAAACTAACCACGTAAAGTATTTGAAGGTGAAGGGAAAAGAAGAAAGAAAAATGGTTGCAGGCTTGGTCCTGAAGTCTCATCAAGAGAGGTAAGGAACTTCTGCCAGAGAGGATTTGACATTACCCAGGGACTTTCTAGATGGAGGGTACCGCACAAATGAGTTGACACCCTTTACCCAAGACATAGTCGACAGTGGCTCTGAACTCAGGACTATACTTGAACCCAGGCTCCTGCGCTGTCCTCCCAGCACCTCCCAACCACTCCTGTTATACACACGCCCACAGGCAAACTCACACATGTGCCTTGCTCATTTTCCAGCCTCTCTAGCACTTAGCAAGATATCTAGCCCATGACAATAATAGCCAACATTTCTCAGCCAGCAGAACCTATGCCGTGCATTTTACAAAAAAAAGTATTTTATTTAACCTTACCAGTGACATCATGAGCAGAACTATCATTTTATAGATGAGGTCGCTTTCACATGTTTTTCTATTTCTCTTATTTAATCAACATTTATAAAGTAGTTATCTCCTACATATTTTTAGAAAAGGAAACTGAGGTGCAAAGTTAAATAACATGAATAATCAACTCCTGATAGAGTTACTGGCTAGATTGAAACCTAGGATTCTCTAACTCCACAACCCAAGCTTTCTATTTCATAAGGTCCTTGCTTTCCAAAGTACAAAACCATAAAATTTAATCTTCAAAAGTATATTGTAGGGAAGCAGACTTGGCCCAATGAATAGGGCATCCGTCTACCACATGGGAGGTCCACGGTTCAAACCCCGGGCCTCCTTGACCCGTGTGGAGATGGCCCATGAGCAGCGCTGATGTGTACAAGGAGTGCCCTGCCATGCAGGGGTGTCCCCTGCGAAGGGGAGCCACACATGCAAGGAGTGTGCCCTGTAAGGAGAGCCACCCAATGTGAAAGAAATTACAGCCTGCCCATGAATGGCACCGCACACACGGAGAGCTGACACAACAAGATGATGCAACAAAAAGAAACACAGATTCTGGGTGCCACTGATAAGGACAGAAGTGGTCACAGAAGAACACACAGCGAATGCACAGAGAGCAGACAACTGGGGGATAGGGGGAAAGGGGAGAGAAATAAATAAATCTTTTTTTAAAAAGTACATTGTAAGGAAAAGAACCAGATAGCTGCAATGAGTTAGTTGCTATTAATAAGTATTAATTTAACTGTGAGCTTGTGCAAGCCAACTAAAATAAAACTGATGAACCCTTGTCTACCTTCTGCACAGTATCCAGTATCCTATGTGTGAGACAGCATGCAATAGTCACACTGGAGGTCTAACTTTCTGTATCTGGCATATTCTGCTTTCAGATACCTAAGAATAAATATACAATGCCCCATCCTGCTATGGTAGAAGGAATGTATTTACTTTAAGAACACACATTCATGTAAAATTCCCCAGCACTAACACACACACATACAATAGGGGGTGATCGACAAGAGCTCGCCCTCTATCAGAGGCCCTGGACGATGTATGGATGCAGCACTCCTGCAGAGCCAGCAAAGCGTGGCTAGTGGGGAGAGAAAGAGCTCAGTAAGATGGAAATTAAGGGGGAAAAAACGCATATTTGCTAAGGTTTTATGCCATCTCCTCTCATCCTCTTAATAGCTCTGTGAAATAGATATTAATAGTCACCATTTTACAGCTGAGAATTCTGACGTCAAGACAGGTAAATTAACTTGCCAAAATAATAACAGAGGGATATGCTTTAAGCATAAATCTGTTGCCCACATTTCTTTAGGGTCCAAAAACTCACACCTCATGCCTGGGTACCTGTTGCTGGTCATGTGATCTGGAGCAAGTCACAAGAGTTTTCTTGACATCTGAGTCATCAACAGGTAAAAGGATTCACTGGATTGTTGGGAGAGTGAAAATGAACTAAGGGGTATAGGGGAGGTATAGCTCAGTGGCTGGGCACCTGTTTCACATGTACGAGGTCCTGGGTTCAATCTCTGATACTGCCTATAATAATAATGGGTATAAAATCTCTGGAAAAAAAGGACAGAGCACTTCATAAATTTAAGCCTTTTACTTCCTATTCATCTTTTGCAGCTTAACTCAAATTCCTTTCCTCGGGGAAGGGGAATCTGTCCCCAACTTTCTTAATAAGATTCAATCCCCATAGTATACCTATTCCTTTGTATGTTTTATTAGAGTTACAATTTCACATATACCTGCCCATTGGGTGATCTGTCTGCCTCTCCAGTGTAGCTCCCTGGGAACAGGGACCTGTCTGGTTATGCAAAGTGCCTTGCACTTAGTAGGTGCACAATAAAAATTTGTGGAATATATGCATTGATATATTAGTGTTTAAATAAAAAGTTTACATTTTAACAATCACAAAGTATAACTTATAACTTGTAAAATTATAATTATTAAAAATGAGCACCCTATTTATTACCTAGAAACCATACTTCTAGTCGTTCATCTAGAACTTGGAGGTAAAAAAGGAAAATATTCTTCTGGGTGGAAAATGACTGAGCCTCCTAAAAAAGACAGTAAACTGGCGCCACAAGATGACACCACAAGATGATACCATAAGATGATGCTACAAAAGACAAGGGAAGGAAAAACATAATGAAAGACACAAGAAAAGCAGGGAGCATAGGTGGCTCAAGTGATTAGGCACCTTCCTCCCACATCAGAGGTCCCAGGTTTAGCTCCCTGTGCCTCTTAAAGAACCTAAAAAATCAAGGAAGATGAACAGACACAGCAAGAAACAAGGAAGACGAACAGACACCATAAGAAAAGGGGATGGGGAAAAATAAAAAAATTAAATAAATCTTTAAAAAAAAACAAAGGGACATGGATCCCATTAATGTCTACATGTGCTAGAGTGAAAATGAACACTGTTTTAACAAGTAAATAAACTTCCCTAATCTGTAAAATCTGCATTTCATCCCATGACTACTTTGTATAACTAAGGTGTTGGTAAGTACATATTTTTATCAGACATTCAAGAATCATAATTTGTGTTTACATCTCCTTTCTCAGAAAACTTTACACCTCTTACTTTTAGGTGATTCCCAAAAAACCTCAGCATACCACAATATTTTCTTACACAAGTGACCTAAGAAAGATAAAATTCAGTCCCCACTGAGAAACATGGAAATGAAAGCCAACTTACAACACAGCCAGGTGGAGTGGCAATGAGATAAAGATGAAGCTACAATAATTTGCAAATTCATATAAAGAAAATTTCCTAATTGTTGCAAGAACAGGAAAGTCTCAGTGAAAGCCAAGGTAGAAGGCAATTTTGCTCTAATGGTTAGATCATGCATCCATTCATATACTCAGCAGCTTTCTAGTAGTCTAACTTTAGGCAACACAGTTAAGTGCTCTTTATCTTAGCTTCCATAGTTGTAAAACAGGAAAATGACAATACCCAACTGAAAGGGTTTCAAGGAGAATCAAACAAGCTCAAATAGGTAATGAATAGTAACTGGCACATAGAAAGAACTATTTAAGTGCTAATTAGTTGGAGCAGCAGTAGTAGTAATATCGTTATCAAATCCCTTCTCTGTGCTGTGTACCAAGCTGGGCATAGTAGCTAGAGCAATGAAGAAGATAGACATGGGAAGACCAGTGATAAACAAATACCCAATAATTTGCTTTAGATAAGAGGGGGAAAGGAAAAGGTTAAAGTGAAAGAAAAAAAATGGTAGTGAGGGGACCACTGTGGAGCAAGTTGCTGTACAGTCTGTCATGGGAACACAGGCTCTGGCACAACAGAGGTTTTCAGAAAGTGATTGATTTTTCATTTACACGGTACAAATGGCCCCAAAGAGCAGGGGGGAAGATCCCACTTCAGCCGGTCCCCCAGGGAGACTAACTGCTCAGCAGCTCCGCGAGCCTTTCGCATTGGAGATGAGAAGCACACCTGCAGCGCCTAAGGGCTGAGGTTTATACACTGCAGGCAGAGGGGGCTGTGCCAGTCAGCAACCTTTGTGCCCTGCAAGCAGCTGGGGCTGGTTAGGATTTAACGCTTCCCCTGGCTGCCTGCTGTCTCTTGAGAAATAGAAACATACCAAGCACCTGCGTGTGGACAAGCACAAATGGAAACACAGCAAACACCTGCACACAAAGGGGCACGCAGAGAAAAGGAGAAGGGTAGGCAGGGACTGGCAGATGGCCGTTCAGTGTGCCTGTGACTTCCCCAGCACCACCCCCCTCGCTAGAATCATCAGGGAAAGCCTCTCTGGGAAGTTAATAAGTGCAAACCTGTTGGAACAAGAAGGAGCACAGCATGTGCTAAGAACTATTAGGAGGCCTGATGGGACCAGACTCAAGTAAACCCAAGGGAGGGGCATCTAAGGAGGACGGAGGGGCCGGCCAGGGTAGAATGCCGGTGTCCGTCTGAAGACTACATTCCCATATCTGTGCATCCCACTTAAGCCACAGGCCCTTAGGAACAGGACCAGGGTTCATGTGCTCGCTCTCTTCTCAGCTCTCTTTTGCCTATCTATGAAATGTGACAGCAATGCTTATACTACAGGACCATATGCTGGAGTAATTATCATACTATTGACCTTCTCATTGAGTTTCTTAAATAAATAATGCACTTTCACAGGTAAATGGATACTTAGTATAATTTTGTGAATATCATATTACATCCTAATAAGAGGAATACTTTAGGGAAAAGAGCTAGTTCCTTCTATGCATCAAGCACCATTCCAGACCCATAACAGATATGCTAAATCATTTCACTCTCAAAGCAGCTTTATGAGAGAACTATCAGTATCTCCAATTTGCAGGAAAGCACTTAACATCAGAGAGGGTAACTAACTTGCCCACTGCCATCCAGCTAACTAGGCAGAACTTGGATTTGAACCTAGATCTTTCAGGCTCAAGCATTCATTCCAGCAACATGTATTCATTCAATACTAAGTACATCCCATGAGTCAAATTTCACTTATTTAGCTCATATCCATTTCCTTTTGTTTTGTTTTGTTTGTTTTGACATTTTACCTTTCCTGTTGTTCACGAACATAGCAACTAAGGACCAAGACATTTACAGACCTAGCTGAGAAAGGCTGAACTAAATTGATTTGCTGTAAATAATAAAAGATGCCATGAAGAAGACCTGTAGGAGCTACTATACTCAAGACTTCTTTAAGAAGGAGTAAAAACTAATTTACCTTATCAATTTTTGTCCACTGTGTTTGATCCTCAGGATATTTGTGAGCCATTGTATCAGCCTCCCTTATACTGTAGCCCTTTATCATATGGATGCAAGATATATTTCTTGCTGTCAAAACTAATCAAAGCATCTAAAGAAACCAAAGCAACCTTATTTACTTTCTCAGAGACCACAACAAATGTCCTTCTGGTTGGTTTTAAAAAACATATATATATATATATATGTGTGTGTGTGTGTGTGTTGATTTTTTTTGACTTCATATCAAGGCACTTAAATTAAGGACAATATATCTTCATTTCAAATGTCAGGTGATATTTTTTAAATGTTTACTTTAAAAAAATGAATTTGAGCCAAAATCTGTCTATAATGGACACTGTATTATTAACAATTTAAATCAATGCTTAATGCGTTTCACATCACAAAGACACAGATCTCACATTATAATAACCTTTGGCAAGTGAATAGTAAACTAACTGTCCGCTTCTGAAACAGCTAATCCTAAAATGTATGATACAGATGAGAGTTAAATATAGTGATTATTGATACATGCTCTCATTCTGATATAAGGGAGGAATAGAGGTTGTTTAATTTTAATGTCCCCAGAGGTTGACTTTGCGCATAACATTAATAAAATATTGAAAGACAAGAAAAGGTAAAGATGTGAATTCTGCAGTTGGTTTTTTCAGTTGCCCTTGAAAGCAGCTTCCATAAATCTTGGATGAAGCCAAATAAGGCTGATGATTTTGAACTTCAATTCATTCTTTTCTATCCTTCAAAAGGTAAATGATCCTGACGGAATTAGAGCTAAGCAGAATGGCTTTCTTCTGTGATCTGCATAGCCAATGATGCGCGCGGCCATCCTTAGCAGAGCGGAGCCGATTCCCTCTTGTGGCTGTGCATGTGCACTCGGGCTTGAACCGCGTTTAGAGTGAGAAAGACATTTAAACGCTGCGCTCAGAAACCTTCCACTTGCCTTCCCCTCCCCCACGCCTTCTTTTACTTCTCCCTTCTGTGTTGGCTCAGCAGAAAGCCAAAGCATGAACTGAATGTATGATATCCAAGTACAAAGCCATGTGCTCAATTCCTGGGTTCGTATTTGAAAAAGTCTCGGCAAAAGATTTTCCAGTCTGACTCGAAAAAGAGTACCACAGAAAGTTGTAGAGGAAGCAGGATTTAAGTCAGAGTCGTCCCTTACAGAAAATATTGGGGCTTTCCCCACTGAAACATGTAAATCGGATGAATTCTTTTCCATCCCGTGGTGAAAACCAAGGTCATGTTCTTAAGTCCCACTCAGTCATACACAAGACACTGTATCCTATCATTAGGGATGGCAACAAATGTATTTGTGGGTTTGTAACGCCACTTCAGACTGCAAGGCAAACCCAGTTAAAACCACCACAGAGAGAATCATCTATCTTCATAAATTCAGTTACAAAGAGAAATTCATCATGTTTACTGTCTTTAAGAAAGGAAAGAGCCTTGTAATAAAACGTTCTCTGGTCCAAATTCTTTGTATTTATAGGCCCTTTTTCCTTCTGTCTTTCACAGAGCATGGCACATTCTAAACCATGGCTGTACATTCATTAGCATAACATAAATAGGTTCTATTTCTTGGAAAGAAGATCAAGAGGGAGTGAGGAAGGCTGTCCCTTCCCTGATAAGTGGCATCCCAAAAGCCTTCAGGTTTAAGAAACTGCAGAGCTGCGCATTTTGACGCAAAAATGCAAACTACACAAAGGGCCTTTGTGAAGAAGGTATACCCAGTTCTTTCTTCCTTTCTCACTTTCTCACTCAATTACAGGAGCACTGCTGTGGAAGTTTGTTCATTCATTCAACAAACATTTATTGAGTACCTCTGAATGGAAGACATGGCAAAAAAAAAAATTAATGAAATAACTCTGGGGCAATTTTGTTGTTGTTGTTCTGTTCTACTTTGAAATACTTTGCTATTGTGTTTATATATACATACATACACTTTCACAATATGAAATTGATCCCTTTCCTGAGAGAAATGACCCAGAATGGGCTTATGGGCCCATTGTGGTCTTTTTCTTCCCCGGAGCTAAAGAAAAGTGATAGTAAATGCTGTAAACCAATCTAGGAGCCAGGGAAGTTCAAGGGCTGGAAGGAAGTCTCTGCGTCAACAGTGGTCTGTGAGTAATTTTATGGCCCATTTGTCAAAAGCTTTGTGGGGTGTCCCTTAGCTTTGTCCTTTAAATTGTGTAATTCCATCAATTCCTGCTAGCACCCTGGAAAATTTATATTACCTTAAGTCTATTGCCTGGCTTTAAAGGATTTTCTAAGAGGAAGGGTATCTTTGAAAGGAGGGACAGCTTCTTTCATTTATGTTTTTTTGTTGTTGTCACAGATTTCAAATGCAGAAAAGGCTAAATTCTGGAAATTGTTAGGACACAGGAAGGACTCTGAATTTCAAGTGAAATTGAATTCTGTCTCTAACTCTGAAACCTTAGGAAAGTTAATCAACCCATTATAGCTTACTTTATAAATTGTGGGTACCAATCCCTAAATGATAGGTTTATGATGAAGATTAAATGAGGTAAAACTTGTAAAGCACTTGGACAAATATCTAGCACATAGTAAGCACACAATAATAAAAAAAAATGTAATTACAAGTTGATAAATTTAAATTTAATTCCCAATAGGGGGAAAAAAACACCTTTAGATGGTTGTTTGCAAATGTTTAGAAAAATGGAGGAATACAAGGAGAAACAGACTGATTAAGAACAAATTTGGCAAACTGTTCTCATTTCATTGTGTGATAGACTAGGAGGCCAGAAGGTCAGGTGACCCCCATGTATATCTATTTCTGGAGTTTTCCCAAGTGTTTGGTGTGGTGCCTAATAAATGAGGGTAACCATGATGATCATCAGTCAAACCAGAATTTTTTAATATAATTCTTTTATTAAAGAAGTTGTAAGTGTATTGCAAAGTCATGCAGAAAATAGAGTTCCCACACTCCTCCACCCCTGTTATTAACATCTTGCATTAGTGGGGAACCTTTATTACAGTTGATAGAAAAATTACTGTAATTGTACTATTAACTACAGTCCATCAGAATCGATAGGAGAGGGAAAAGAGGCACTATTTAATTATGCCTGCACAAAAGGTGTGAACCAGAACTTAGCCAAATAAGCCTGGTTCTCTCCTTGGCAAATCATGTTATGTGGTCATCCTCTCTATAACACTGTGGATAATAAAGGTGATGAACTTGGGTGGTTAAGTTAACTCATGGCTGGTTAAGCAATCACACCCCAAAGGAGATGATTTGTAACAATCCCTAGGGCTCTGTTCTCCCACCTGTTACCTTTAACATTTTTATCAATGATCTGGATAAAGACACAGGCAGCATATTAATCAAGTTTACAAGTAGCACAAACTGGGCAGAAAAGTAATAGGAGAGAAGTCCAAATGCAGGTTTAAAATTTTCTTTAAACTGGAACATTACTGCAAAGGTAAATAAAATTTTAAATTCCTACTTTTAGATTCAAAAAAATCAATTGCACTAATGGGATGCAGAAGAGATTTGCAAGCCTTTGTATGAATAAAAAATGTCTGGAGATTTTAGTTGACCACAAGCTTAATAAGAGCAATTAAAGGCTGTTGTATTAGAAAGAGAGTACATATGCCCTGTTTTGCACCAGGGAGTTTTAATAGAATACATATATATAGATAGTCTACTCAGTAGGCTTCAGTTGCACAGAGGAACAGGCTGACTTTGTAAGGAAGTGAAGGAATGCAATTCAAAGCCCCTGCTTGGGTGACGGTTGAAGGGATTCTTGCATTGAGGAAAATGGACCAGATAATTGCTAAAGTCCCTTCAATGCTAAATTCCTGTGAATTTCCACATTTGCTTCACACTACAGCCCCACTGCCAGGCATCCACAACTCTCAGATTTGCTAACATTGCCTGAGTCTTAGGAACTCATTAGGAACCAAGCTCTAGCATCTTCTCTCCCCATTTTAAGGGTGTACCCTCCCTAAGCAGTTCATCACTCCCTCCTCTATGTTCCCAAAGCACTTTGTACTCGTCTTTCTCTTTTTCCTTATCACACTGAATGTTAAAATCATTCCAGATCTGCCTTCTCCCACCAGACCACAAAGTTCCCTAAAAGGCAGAGCCTGGTTTCCGTGGGTCCTTAAATGTTTAAAGAATAAAGAGTTGGATAAATGAACAATAAATGAACAATAAATCTATACTCCCCTGTCTTTCCTAGAGAAAATGTCTGCCATTGCTTTTAGAAAAAGCCTTTTTTAGAAAAAGAAAAACAATAGAGGAGATTTAAGCAGGTTTCTGTTTAAAATGTCTCCAGACCTGATATAATTCAATCCAAGTATTCTTCCCTATGGAATCCAAAGTTCAATTCTCTTACAAATTACAAACTAATGCAACAATTTCCCTTCTATATAGAATCTCTTTTACCAAGTGAAACAAACTTGTGGCCATAGGAAAGCTAATGTTTCTCTGTTTTGCTTTTTAGAATTTAAAGCAATGATGATCAAACACACACTTTCCTTGGAATATCGGAAAAGGGTCACACATATACTTCCCCAGTGAGTTAGTTATTGTAGTTGTAAAAACCAAACCCTCTGCAGCCTACAGTAACACTGATTTAAGGCCCCATTCTCTGAGCACACAATATAAATCCTTCCAGCCAAATGTCCACTGATCTGGAACTAGAATCCACAAGACAATCATCTTCAAAGAATCTTATAGTGCAACTAATGTAATGCAATAAATTTAAAAGACCAGCTTGCTTTTTCCTTTCTTCTGCCACAGTGGGGGAAAAAAAAAACTGCAAAAAAAGATATGAACTGGGAACACTGCAAAATGGAGAAGGGTCAGTAATACATTTTTTTTTAATTCCATTAATTTAGACACCCGAATTTCACATTTCTTCTCCAGTTGCTTTTTAGGAGTTTTATGAAATTACTAAGACACCAGTATCCATGGTCCTATGATATAGAGAACAATATTGATATCTGATAATATCAAGTATCTATTATGGCCAATTTCTTGGGTTTGCTTACCATTAAGTATCTGTTAAACTTTTCATATGCCTCACTGACAAGTGACTGATTTGATTCTAGTTGCTTAATTTCCTCTGAGCATCAGTGCAGTCCTTTTCCTCCCTGATTTTTTTCCTTCCTTCCTTCCTTCCTTCCTTCCTTCCTTCCTTCCTTCCTTCCTTCCTTCCTTCCTTCCTTCCTTCCTTCCTTTCTTCTTTCCTTCCTTCTTTCCTTCCTAATTCTGGCCAAGAAGAAAGGGAAGTGCTTTAATCCCTCACTTATCTTTAAATAAAATGTTCAGTGAGCTTAGGCAAACAATAAGTCATAAAGTAGACACAGTGATTCAGGCAGTAATCTATGGGCACATAGATCATCCTGCAATGGTGCATTAATCATTACACTTAAAGACAGGGCAAGAGGGATGACATTTTTTCAATTGTGTCTATTGCAATTCAGTGACATTCAAGTATTTTTAATCTGGGCCATTTCTGCAAACAGAAAAGACTGTGTTTTAATCTACAAACCTTTTCCAACCACACCTCTGAGCAGGATGAAAGCAGCCACGGAAAAGTAAAACTGTTCTTGAATATAGAAAAGTTATTTTCAGTCAGTAAGAAACTGATGGGAATCATGTCACTTTCCAAAAGGATTCATTCAGTCATAAAAATGCTCCATGACAAAACCCCAGGTCCACATCCTCTGAGCAGTATCATCTTGACCAAGTCACTAAACCTCTCCAGCCCTCACTTCACTCATCTGTTAAATGTGAATAACTGTGTCAACCTTGTGGTATAATGGGGTTACCCATCATGTATGCAAAATAACCAGTATAGTATGCAGTACATATTAGGTGCTCAAAACACAAACCGGATTACTGTTGTTTCAGAAGTTCTTACAGTCGATGCCCCTTATGCTTTTGCCGAAGTTCTCTGATTCATCAATGAACACTGCAGTCAAGGATAGCAGTAAAACACAGAAACTCTTTTGTATTGGGTAGGGTGACACATAGTAATAGGGACAACAACCCCTACTTCCTTCTTCACCTCAGCACCCTTGCTCCCTCCCTAGAGGAATCTAAGACAGAATGCCAGCTTCAACCCTGATTGACAGCTTTAGGGTCTCCAAGAAATGAAAAGTTTACTTCCGCAGAGATTTTGGGAGGGCTGATCTACTCTATGCTAAACAAGTTGTTTGTTCCAAACATCAAGATGTAAGGCATCAGTTAGATCAAACAAATCAATGAATAACCAGTGTCTTCATATAGTATGGAGAGATCCATAATTGTGCAGATATAGCCTATTGTAAACCTTATATTAATGTAAATGAGATTCCTTTTGATAGATCTTTTATATTGCAAAATATTTAGTCATTGCTTTCTAATGTCACCTAGGGTTATAATGTTATCCTTTATAAAGCTAGTGAAGTCATAAATTATAGAGCTTCAGGAAGCCAACTTGGCCCAGTGGTTAGGGCATCCATTTACCACATGGGAGGTCTGTGGTTCAACCCCCTGGACCTCCTTGACCCCTGTGGAGCTGGCCCATGCGCAGTGCTGATGTGCGCAAGGAGTGCCCTGCCACGCAGGGGTGTCCTCCGCGTAGGGGAGCCCCACGCGCAAAGAGTGCGCCCTGTAAGGAGAGCCCCCCAGCACGAAAGAAAGTGCAGCCTGCCCAGGAAAGGTGCCACACACACAGAGAGCTGACACAACAAGATGACGCAACAAAAAGAAACACAGATTCCCGTGCCGCTGACAACAGAAGCGGACAAAGAACACACAGCAAATAGACACAGAGAACAACCAACCAGGGCGGGGGGGGGGAAAGGGGAGAGAAATAAATGAATAATAAATAAATCTTAAAAAAAAATTATACAGCTTCACCACCATTCTGGCTGGAATCTCAGGTTTCAGGCCAATCCTTACTTCTTTGTAGGAATCAAAAAACTTCTGAGTCCAATAATTATATGAGACATATTTGAAGCTTGTAAGTCTGACCTGAAGCAAGTCCAAGTCACCCAAGTCTGAAAACTGGCCAGACCTGAACCAGGTTCAATTCACCCAAGCCTGAAAACTGGCCAGCTTCTTGAACCACAAACTGTATCAATTTTTAGTTTCAAGGAGCAGAAAGTGTGGAGAGTACAGCCACACCCAGGCTTTGGGAGGCTCTAGGGCTACAAGCACTTAGTGGTTGACCAAAAGGTCTTCAAGAAACTGAGAATAGTTGTCATGGGGAGACAGTGAGTACTGTTGAGTGGGGCTAAAGAGAGCAAATAAAATCTTGCAGTATTGGGGCGAAAATTGGGATGATTCTAGAAAGAGGATTCTACGGTAAAGTAAAGGCGATGAAATAATGGTTCACACAATGCTGGTGGTGGTGGTGATGGTGCTGTATCTAATAGAGTTGAAAAGCAATGGAAGAAAAGTTGACTGCTTCATCAATTCTTAATAACCCTAACAATTATCTAATAGGCTATGAGATCCCCAAGTACTTCCAATATAAGGACTACATTTTATTCATTTCCATCATCCTAACAATCTCGCTCAGCAGCTAGGAGATAGAAGATGCTCCCTGTTTGATGAACTGAACTGACTAGAACTGAACAGAGAATGGTGCCACTAATAAAGAATTAAGAAAAGCAAAAAGCCAGGATAAGAGACCAAAGAGCTTATGGTGAAAATCGATGTGTGTGTAAAGGAAGTGGAAGAGGTAAGCATCAGGCCTCCACTGAGGAATGATCTAGAGCAGGGGTTCTTAACCTTTTTTGTTCCAAGGTCCCCTTTGCCAGTCAGGTGAAAACCACAGACCCCTGACTAAGTCCACACTACACTGTGTGTTATGTAATAAATATATCACACCTGCACCAACACGTCCCCACAAGAATAAGGCTTTTTTAATTTCAATTCACCTCACAGACCCCTGGTTAAGAACCCCTGATCTAGATGAACACTGCACACAAGGTAACTAAACATTTTCTCTTTTGATTTCCACAGTCTACAGTCATCTCAAACCAACATGAAACAAAATACGGTTTTAAAAAATGGACCTCTTTGCTTTCCAAAGTTTAAAACTAAATTTTCTCCTCAAGTAAGATGAGTCTTAGTAACCAAAAAGAATTTTTTTTAAAAAGGAGAGGGACATATAGAAATATCCAATAGTTTGCTTCCCTGAGTAAAGCAATGGTAGCTGATAAGCAAAGGAAGAAAAGTTGACTACGCTCATCAATTCTTAACAATTATTTTTTTAAAAAAACTATCACTAGTATTTCTGAGGGCTATGTACCAAGCCCTGTCCATATTTCACCAATCCAAAGAGGTAGATGCTATTATCCTCTTCTCAGAAGGAAGGAAACTGAAGCCTAGAGAGGTTAAATAATTTCTCCAAGATCACACAGCTAGTCAGTAAAAGGGTCAGGGTTAGAACCAAATCTGCCTAATTCCAGACATCACTGTAAACCAGGCATCTTGTTATGAATTCATAACACAAGTGCTCACAAATCTCACTATGTGCTTTGATTTCTCCACTGTTTCATAGGCCATGCATTCAACCATAAATTCTTAACCTAGGACCATGTACTCTGGGAAGCCCAGAAATTGCTTCAGAGCATCTGTGAATTCCTTAAAATCAAAAGCAAAACTACTGCATGTACTGGTGTGCACATTTTTCTGGGAAAGGAAAGCTTATTGCACAAGCAATTCTTTAAAAGGTTTGTGGCACAAATACATGTTAAAAACCACTGCATTAAGTGATACATTAAAAAACCAAGCAGGCTCATTCTCTGCCATTATGCTATGATAATGCCTCCCTGGAAACTAGGAAGGTTAGAGAAATACTAAGTAAGTGTGGTGGGAGGATGGGGGATCTGTATAAATCTGTTTACTATTGTCTTTATAACCTTGAGTTTAAAAGTATATGTGAAGATGAGATGGATAAAGGGAGAGAGAAAAATGATTTAAAAATGCATTTTCAGAGGGAAGGAGGAGCTATTTGAGGAGTGTCAACTTTGTTAGCTATTCTGAAAATACCGTGAATATTCTAAGAGAAGAAAACAGTTCTACTTGTTCATTTCAATGTCCATTCCCTTTTGTGCAATAACTATTTAACCACCAGAAAAAGACAATATGTTCTCTGATGTTGCATCAACATCTTGAATCCCATTTCTGAGATCAGAGCCAAAAAGGATCCAGTTCATGACAGTTACAGAGCCCACCACATAGACTCGCGTGTTAGTTTTTCCTGATGACATAGACCATGGGCATTGGAGGGCTGGTGCCGGTGATGACAACAATCCTCTTTAACACCTGCTCTCTTCTCAACAGGATGCAACTACCTCAGTTGCCCAACTCATGCTCTCCAAAGGCTGCTGGGTATAGGTAATTACCAACATTTTTTTCTCCCTTGATATCTTTGGTGAAAAGCCTGTCTGCACACATTCACACACAAACACATACACACACACAAATGCCAGCAATCACACGCATACATATGTGTGTACACACACCACAACTGTTGGCTTAAAATGCCTGTCCTATCTGGCTTCCCAATGCCAATAGTACAGTGCCTTTCACCTACTTTAAAATATCTGCCTCTGTAGAAAAATTATTTTCCTTTGAGTAAATTAGGAGGATTCCCTGGTGGTACCTAGTTAGTAGTATCTTTTTTTTTTTTTTTTTAAGGGAAAAATAGCTAGGCTTAAGCATTTTAGTACTTATTTTATTTGGACTTGAGGGATCTTTTTTTCCCTTGGAAAAAGAAGATAAAGTGATTTGGCCTTTTCAATCTTATAGCAACCCTGAGGTCCTGAGTTCAACCTCTCTCCAAAAAGAAAAATGTCAGGGCTGAAATGCACCCAATTTCACCTAATTTTGTGGTGCCTCACTCTTCAAGAAGATGGATCAAGACGGCTCACCTCACAAAATGCACACAACTTGCTTTAGAAAATAAGAAATGTAATCCTGTGGTTTAAGTAACGGCACCATTCTGGGTCAGGTTTAAGGCCCTCTGTGCAATTCTCATTTTATCGCCATTTGTGTAATTATACAGAGCACTCCTTCTATCAGCAAGATCCATTGATCCTTAAGTGTACACTGTCTGGCATCCAATAAACTGGGACGATGAGCGAGCAGGGTTTTCTGCTCCTGGAACAGTGAAGGGCTAATTAGTTGCATTTGCAGATTAATGACTTTCAACTAGAAAGGGCGAATGCAAAGGGATAAGCCACAGCCACAGTGACAGAATGCAAATAAAAGTATTTATAAGGGCAGGAGGAGGGTGGGGGCCAGGAAGGGCCATCGATTGCTTTTACCCTCTGCACCACGGCACATTCCAATAAGGGAGGGCATTCTGCCAGTCCAACTGCCTTCAACAAAGCTGAGGCATAAACAGAAACTGTTGAAAGATACAAGGAAGGCCAAGAGGAGAGACAGAGAAAGAGATTCTAGACAGAAAGAGCAACAGGGATCAAGAAACCTCTCTCTCTTCTCACCCCACTCAGCCTTTGCCTTCTCTTTGTCAGAGCAGCCTTCAATTTCAACTCACTCTCCTTCTGCCCTGCCTCTCACCCTCATCTATATAAAGGCTGACTTGATAGCTTGCCAGGAGACTTCCCAGCCAATATACAAAATAACATGTTTAAATTCTTTGCTTATTCTCATTTCCTGAAATGGCATTATACTTCAGAGTTTGTCTCATTATTAATTTTAATCCTATTTCCCACATAAGCTTCAAGGTACCACCTCATTCCTTAGACTTCCTAGATTTGTCAAAGCAAAGGTCTTTGCTTCATCCATAAAATAAAAAAGGGGAGGAGGAGGTGCAGTAGGACATAAATCATGGGTCCCCAGACAGGCATTTCACTCATGAAAAATATTTTCAATAAAATTAGGGAGACTGACATAGAATTTCTTTTTTAAATTTATATCTCCAATGTAACTCACTGGAAAAAAAATGTATTTACCATAACAATCATTGTTTTAAAGAAAGATAATCTTAGACGATAAGACAGACCTTTAATATAAATAAATTCAGCTTGATGAAAAACACACTCCCTTCTCATTATGTTTCTCATTTCTCCATGCCGCTAGGACAAGTTCTCTGCCCTGAGAGGCTTATTGGAGTTGACCTCTCAAACTAGAAGCTAGGACGTTGGTCTGGAAACTAACTTGTCACTTTTCTGGCCAGCCTTTCCAGAACCAAGACCCAGCCCCTCAGGCAAGGTTAGGATCCTGTTATGAATTCTCATTGCACTCTGAACTTTTCTTGTGAATATACCACAGAAAAACATTTTTTGTTTGCTGTCTTTCCCTCTTTGTCCACACTCTGTCTCCAAGATCGAATATAGCATCTGTCCATGACAGGCACACAGTTTGTTGACTGAATGAACTAAATATTGCATTCTAGCTTTTGCTTTGCCACTTAGCAACCAGGTGATCTTCGGTAAATCATTTAATCAAGCTGTTTCTTGTCTTGGCGAGCTTGTTTTGAGAATCAGATGGGATAATACACGGAAGAGCTTTGTCAACTGTAAAACTCTATGTAGCACAATTTACCAAAAGGAACAAAGAATGAGCAGGAATCTTCTCTTTCTTCAATTCTGTTAATTTTCTTTTGTGTCAGTCTTACCAGTTAAATTTCTTCTTCCAGCTAAAATATAACACAAAAATTGACCTCAAATTTCTAGATGAGTAAAAAGAACCCTAGTAAGACAACCTGGTTTCTCATTCCAGATCCTCCACCTAATAACCATAGCACCCTCTTTGGTTCTTAGCTTCCTGATCAATAAAATGAAGGCTGGAGACCAGCCTCAAAATTCCAGACCTTAGGAATGGTTTCATCAGAGGGATTATACCAGAAATAAGCACGATTCAGTAAAGATCCTTTTTCCTTGCATTTACTAAACATGTCTGAGCACTTGTGATTTGCTAGACAGTTTTATGTAACTTAAGTCACCTTAAATTATTCCAAATAAGATAATGCCACTATTTAAAGTTTTAGTAAAAGACAACAGGAGCCTATTTTCCAACCCATGTTTGATTCTAGGTCTGGCGCAGACTCTTTGAGCCAACTATCAGAATACTTTGCTTTGTTTTGGGACATTTCCCCCAGCCTTGGGATTCTTCATCAGGATGTTTATATTCTCTAAATTTGTGCTCTGTATTAGAATTAAAAGTTGAAGCCCTTCAAATTGAATTGCACAAATGTTGACTGTGTGTTCACAGGGCAGATACAATCTCTTCATGAAGCTTATAGATTCTTTTTCAGTTTTCCATGTGCAAACCTGATTCTCTTTACTCATAAGTAAACAATATCATTCATCTGCAAAGTCCAAATTCAGTAGGAATATCTAGTGAGCCAAACTGCTTCCTTTCTCTTCCACTGGCCAGTGCTCCCTCTCTGAATCACTCATCTATCGTACTGGGTGGTCTTTTACAATAATTGGTCTCAAACTGACAGAGTTTAGTAGTAGGGCTGGAAACAGGACCTCAGGCTGGGCCTTTGACCAAATTTTCAATCCATAGTGATATTTTCTCTCCTTCCTCCAAATATAATTATAAATCATGTATCCATTTTGCAGTGATATATTCAAACTATAGCATCTCTGCCATTCTACTCAGATTCACCTGCATCTACTGTCAACCTTCATGCTTTTGAAATATTCACCTAACAATGGTCCATCAAATTTATGAGTAATGAACCTTTTTGTTCCCTTGGTGCTTTTGTTTCTGTCACTTGCAGGTCCAGTTCTTCCTGGTCTCAGAATTTCTGCATATCCTGGGGTCCTCATCTTATACCCAAAGCACTCTCCCACGCACTTTAAATGCCCCCCATATCCCTTTTATTACATTTAATCACATGGTAAATTTAAAAGATGAGTCCAGATAAAGAAGCCTCGTTAACTTTAATGGGTCACATTTTATATTTGGGTGAAAGGCCTTAAACCCTTGTAAATTAGGTTGGGATTTATAAACCATGACAAACGTGATGACAAATACTGATTTCCTAGTAAATTCCTCCAACACATTACATTCCCATGCATGATGAATTGGTAGTGCTCCCTCTGTTCTTATTTACAGAAATGACTTTGGGACTGTCTCGATACATGGGCAATATACGTAAACCCATGGAAGATCTCACAGATTAGGGTGGAGCCATATATTTCCCTTATTTGGCCTCTACTTTAAAAAAAAAATCTGACTACAATACACGAATTACATTCCTTATACCCTGTTTAAAAAAATAAGAACAGACCAATTTGAGATGGATTCAGTGTTTCCCACATAACTGCTCAAATTACTGAGACTGTGTGGTTCTATTTCACAAATTATACCTCTGTGGTAAGATTCCTCTTCAAGAAAACTATAGAGATCAATCAGCTCCAGCCATAACATCCTTAATCCCACTGTTAGACTTTTATAATTCTCTGCCACCAGTGAGTTATTACTTGACAAGTATTTAAATATTATACATTGTGAAGTTTAAATAAAGAAATTATTTACACAGGAATATAAAAAGTGTATTACAAATTATATAGTTCCCTGAACACTTAATCATGCAGCCAAGCGGAAAACCCTTTAGGAAATCTGTCCTTTACCATTTCACCGTAATGTTGGGCGCCTCAGGAAATATGCATTTAATCTCTGCACCTGCATTTCAAGTACCTAATCTCACTTTGCAGTGCACTCTGCCACTTCTTTCCATCCAAACAAAATGCAGGTAAATGATGGAGAATCTTAGCTTATACCCTTTAAATATTTACCGGCTAGTCTACTCTTAGTAATACATGCTGTAGTGTTAGACTCAATTTCATCCTCGAGTGGTTGACAGACAATTTGGACAGGCTTACTGAGAAGTGGAGGATCTTTCCTGGCCCTGCCTTTGAGGAGAAGCCATTCCCTTATCTTAAATGAATTAGTTTAAAAACTTTCCCTGCTAGTCCAGAATATCAACAAATCAGCCCCGCCTGCTCCACTGACGGCTCGCTTAACCCGGCGCTGCTGGCTAATGGGAGAAAAGTCGATGCGCACGCCTGCCCTGTGGCAGGAGGGCCCACTCCACCCCTCCAGGCCCTGATAGATGAGGGTCCCAATCACACCAGGGTTCCCTTCTTTCCCAAAGAGAAGGGGGTGTGATTTGCTGGACAGAAAACCAACTCTATCAGGCCCCATTTTCTTCCACAACAGGGGCCTGAGCCTGAGTGAAAAGGAAGCATCTCTTTCTCTAACCATGCCTGAGGCTCCTTTTAAAAGCACAACCATGTCTCTTGGTCAGGTGGTCTGGGGCAGAAGACACTGACTGCTGAAGGTAGGAGAAGCCTTTCCTCTCTGCTGGTTGTCTGGGTTTTTATTGAAAGCCTAAAGACATTTAAAAAAATCGGGCCCAGTGGTTAGGGCGCCGCCCGTCTACCACATGGGAGGTCCACGGTTCAAACTCCGGGCCTCCTTGACCCATGTGGAGTGTGGAGCTGGCCCATGCGCAGTGCTGATGCGCGCAAGGAGCGCTGATGCGCGCAAGGAGTGCCCTGCCACTCAGGGTTGTTCCCCGTGTAGGGGAGCCCCACGCACAAGGAGTGCGCCCCGTAAGGAGAGCCGCCCAGCACGAAAGAAAGCACAGCCTGCCCAGGAACGGTGCCACACACATAGGATTTTTTTAAATCCCCATTGGTTGAATATGATTCTCATTCTGAAAAAATGAGGTAAATCTATATGTACTGACATGAAAAGATCTTGAAAATATAATATTAAATTTTTTAAATCCCATTGATATTTTTAACCTATGTATGTGTGTATATATTTTCATATATTTACCTATGCATATGTGTATATGTGTATATATATATATTTGTCTATACAAAGAAATGTCTGACTGGATCCATTTTCAACTACTCTTAGTTAACTCAAGGAAAGGAATTCAGGGATTAAGAAAGAGGGAACAAGGAATGTTATTATGAATTTTTGTACTGTTAGAATTTTTACAAGTACACATTAACATAATCACTTTCAAGTGCTAATAAAGAAGTAATTTCCCCCTACTCACTTAACTTTTTTTTTTAATCACACTGGCAAACTTAAACATTAGGGTGCAATGTCAGACTACAGATGGGAATGACAGAGCCTAATCTCTTTTCCTGCTTGAAGACAGTAGATAATCCGACTGGAGTAGCTACAGAACAGATTGTGGACATTAACAGGAGTCTCCCATGGGATTTTTGAATTTGCATTCTGAATCTTTTCCTGCATGTTCTGGTTTATAAACTCAGTTCTGCATGTTATAATGAATTAAATGCATTTAGAGCCTGATTTTAACCCTCTCTTCTCTAAGCAACTTATCTCAAGTCAATC